>NC_141697.1:1015767616-1016967616 GCF_964263255.1 Lissotriton vulgaris
GAAAAATCGTGAAAAATCGTGTAAAAAAATAAAAGTAATCGAGCAAAATCAGTAGGCCACTAATTGGATCTCTTTTTGACCTCGCTAAAATAGAAATATTAGGAACAACCCTTCATGAGAAATACGAAAATAGTGAGATGAACTGAGCTCCACACCATGAGGGCTGCAAGACAGCTCGGCTCCGCCACCCACCCCGCCCAAAATAACGACAAACCCTATGCAAATATTAAAAATATAGACAACACACCAGCAAAGAAACAGGGTAAAACATTTTATTAAATAACTATTTACATAACTATTTTATACTTTTTATTGCCCGATCCGGCTAGCTCAATCGATCGAGCATGAAACTCATGCACTCTGATAGCAAGCGTTGCTACTGATGCTATGCAGACCAAAACTGGTTTTCAGTTTGTACATTTTTCTAGATTTTTCCATCCAAGGTTGGTTGACTTTGTAGAACGATGGCTTCAGATTTTCAACATACGGTGTGGTGGCGCGGACTGGGAGGGGGCGCTTCGCTCCTGCCCCCTCCCCAAGTAAGATTTTCATACGTGAAAGTGCGTTAATGGTTTTGGTCCCTGAGTTGCTTCAATGTCACTGCCATTCTCAAATGGCATAAGTTCTGGATGTTGGGTGCCATAGTTCAGAGTTCTGAGCAGCGCTTGTAACACTGTCTGAAGCTTATTTCCACCTACTGCAGCTTCACTATTCTCAAAGTAAGTGAGTGTCGTTTGTGGACCTGACTGCATTTGAAAACAATGTGATATGTTACCTTCCTAAACCGCTTGACGGAGGCCCCCGAGGGGCGGTGTGATGGCCATGGACTCGGAGAAGACGCTTGGCTCCGACCCCCTCCCCAAGTCTTATAGCACCGGTGTAGTCTGAGATCGCCCCGACATAGGCGGCCGGCTCCCGGGGTCCGGCGGAACTTTTTGCCTTTTGATGACTCTTCTATTCTGGACCTTGTCCCACAATCCGTTTGACCTGAAGACACGCTGTAGTGGGGCACCCCTTTACCGTTTTAGTTGCCATTCCGCTCGCTTTTGCTACACTGTGCCTCTTCCGCCATTCAGCTGTTTACCGGTCGCTCTTGCAACTACAGCGTCTCGCTCACCATGTAGTTGAGTTGCTCCCGCTCTTGCGATGCAACGATAAGCGACTGCCACAGGACTCTCAAAATGGCGGCCGGCTCTTCAGATTTGGGCGTGGTCCACTAAAATGGCCCTGGGACACCTTGGAACTCGGACGCTTCCCTGATAGGGCTTGGGTCCCATTCTCGAAAGCGTCCCCTCAGCCGTGAAGATTCTACAAAAGTCTTGGGGGCCCCCGACTCCCGCAGGCTTCTGGTGGGGAGCGGCTGCCATGTTTGCTCGTGGAATGGCCACGACGGACCTACGAGATGGTAGTGCTCTTATGCTGACGCCAGCTTTAGTCTGAAACGTCCAGAAACACTGTAGACTACCAATTCGATCAGTTCCGGTAGCGCCCCAACATGACCCGGTAGAGAAGAACTTGCCCTCCCCTCTTTCACTGATGGTTCTTGTTGCCTGTCCCCTCTGTTGTCATTTTACAGAACTTTTTGGACTGCTGAAAGGGGTTGTGTTCCGAACGCTGGTTGGTGGAGACATTTTGACTATATTCTTGACCTACGTTGTCGCGTAATGCGTTATATGACACGCCGCGTTAGCGCACCCGGAAGTAATCCGGGGCGCAGCGCGCAACGTAAGCATAACAGGTCATGTGACTTGTTAATAAAACTTTTTATTGGTTCATTTTACTTTTTTTATTTTAATAATGAAAAGCTTGGTCATATGACCTAAAAAATACGCTTTTTATTGATTTCGAACTTTTTTTTAAAAACATATATGTTATAATATTCCAGGCTAATGTACTTTCCCGGAAAATTTACAACTGTCCTGCAAGTAAAATATATTCCTTTTTCGAGAAAAAGGGCGTTTCTTCGTTCCATGACGGAGCCGTTGAGTAAAAGAGACTCGGCCTGCTGTCTTAGTCGCCGATACGCCTGATTATCAGATTCTTATCGATCACTTTATGTTGCAGAAGTGGAAAACACAACTGCCCTTGACCATTTATCTTTACTGCGTTCCTACATATTATACCTTTTATCCGTCATGTAATTGGACTGCTTTATTTCACTTGCCTTATACTGATTCGAAAACAGTGACTAAAAGTAAAAACTTTACCAATGTAAATACTACTACCACGTTTTGTTTTAAAAACCTTTATTGTGAAAATGTCAGCATACAAATACGAGCCTATAACCACGTGGGCCGGCCACGGAGCAAACTGAAATTCGAACTTTCAATAGTACAGTAATCAATAACACATCAGAACTTAATATCAATAGGGATGTCGAAATATTCAATCAATTCTCGTCCCCGCCCGCCATGAGCATCAAAACTGCATTCATATCTCGTGATATCAAGGTTGTTCAACCAGTACACAACAATGAGTTACGAGTCCCATTTATTCCGGCGCCATTTTGGGCGAGGCCGGGCAGGTCCAAGATATAGTCAAAATGTCTCCACCAACCATCGGCCAGACCAGAACCCCTTTCGGCCCTTTATGCTACAAGATGGTGTCTTCCATTCAGAAAATATTGTTGGCAGCATTTTGAAAGGAAACATAAACAGCCGTTCTCCTAGTGAGTCTCACATTGTTACATTTAGGAAGAATGTTGAAGAGTAGTATGTGGAAAATCTGAAGCCATTTTTCTACAAACTCTCAATCAGCCTTGGATGGAAAAAAAAATCCTGAAGAATGTACAAACTGAAAACCAATTTTTGTCTGTATAGCATCAACAGCAACGCTTGAGTCAGCTTTGTGTCAAGCCGCCATTTTCATTCAATCAATAGCGTCCCCCTGCACACATTCAGGGACCTGGTCGTGTCTTCAGATGAAACGGATTGTAGGACAAGAAGCAGAAAGGAAAAGGAAAAAAGTTCCGCCGGACCTCGGGAGCCGGCCGCCTATGTCATGTGCGACCTTTGGCCACACCAGGGCAATAGTGAAGCTGCAGCAGGTGCAAATAAGCTTCTGACAGTCTTACAAGCACTGCTCAGAACTCTCAACTATGGCACTCAACATCCAGGACTTGCCATTCGGATCTTGGCGCCTTGTGCTGGTTCCGACCTATTCACACATCGGTCCACTACTGACATCACCTCATAAGCCAACGGGGCACCCCACGCCGACTTTCGGCGCAGCATTGTAGGATGGCCACACCAGTGCGGCAACTTGCTGGACACCACCTCGGTGCCATCCGGATCTCGGCGCGTTCGAGTCACTGTACCGCAAGAGTGACCGGAACTCAGCTGGACACGCCGTCTTTCGGCGCAGCATTGTAGGATGGCCACACCAGTGCGGCAACTTGCTGGACACCACCTCGGTGCCATCCGGATCTCGGCGCGTTCGAGTCACTGTACCGCAAGAGTGACCGCAACTCAGCTGGACACGCCGTCTTTCGGCGCAGCATTGTAGGATGGCCACACCAGTGCGGCAATTTGCTGGACACCACCTCGGTGCCATCCGGATCTCGGCACGTTGTGCTGCCTTCGGCCTACTGTAGCCGCAAGTGCGGACGCAACTCAGTTGGACGGCGAGTGAAACGCTAAGGGGCGCCGCACTGCAGCCGAGGAGCCTCCATCTTGGGGGAGACGCACAGCCCCCACTGACTGACGCGACCTCACAGGCCAACGGGGCGCCCCACGCCGACTTTCGGCGCAGCATTGTAGGATAGCCACACCAGTGCAGCAACTTGCTGGACACTAACTCGGTGCCATCCGGATCTCGGCGCGTTGTGCTGCCTTCGGCCTATTCGCACATCGGTCCGCTACTGACGCCGCCTCACGTGCCAACGGATTTTCTACGCTTTTTGTAGGCCTATGCCGCATAACAGGTCATGTGACTTGTTTATAAAACTTTTCATTGGTTCATTTTACTTTTGGTTTCCTAATGATGGAAGGCTTGGTCATATGACCTAAAAATAACACTTTTCATTGGTTTAGAACATTTTTTTTTCCCAAACGATGAAAGCCCCACCTTGTTTCTGGATGATTCAGACTGAAGCTGGCGTCAGCATGAGAGCACCACCATCTCGTGGCTCCGTCGTGGTCATTCCGCGAGCAATCATGGCAGCCGCTCCCCACCGGAAGCCTGCAGGAGTCGAGGGCCCCCAAGACTTTTGTAGAATCTTCACGGCTGAGGGGACGCTTTTCGAGAATGGAGCCCAAGCCCTAGCAGGCAAGCGTCCGAGTTCCAAGGTGTCCCAGGGCCATTTTAGTGGACCAGGCCCAAAACCGAAGAGCCGTCCGCCATTTTAAGAGTCATGTGGCAGCCGCCTATCGCTGCACTGCAAGAGTGGGAGCAACTCAACAACATGGTGAGCGAGACGCTGTAGCCGCAAGAGCAGGCGCAACTCAGCTGGATGGCCGCCACCTGGGGAGGCCCGTTCACGCCGCCTCCCCCACGCGCCCCCCCCCCCCCCGGGCCGCCCCACGCCAATTTTCGGAGCAGCATTGTAGGATACCAAAACCAGTGCGGCAGTTTACTGGACATCACCTGGGTGCCATCAACATCTCAGCGCGTTCTGCTGTCTTGGGACTATTCGCACAACAGACCACTACTGACGAGGCCTCCCTCCGCAACACCCTGGACTCCCATTGCTGTTTTTTTTTGCTGCATTGTAGGATCCCAAAAACCAGTGCGGCACCCAGATGACATCACCTGGGTGCCGTCCAGAACTCAGCACGTTGTGCTGCCTTGGGACTATTCGCACAAAAGACAGCTTCTGACCATTGTTGCTTTTTTTTGTCAAAAATTTTTAAATGTTTGTTACAGTTTTTGTTCCGTTCGTTATATTTAAAAGTTAATAAAGTTTTATAATCCCACTTTGTTGGAGTGCTATATATTTTTAAAAAATCGGGTGAATGGGGCCTTGAATCGGGTTATTGTCATGTGTGGGCTTTGCAAGTGTACTGCTACAGGATCGGACATTTCAAACTCAAATGCACGTTCTTTTTCTTACCTTTCCGAAGCATGGAGCGCAATAGCAGGCAGAGAAAGGGTGATGCAAGTGTTGAACACTGCCTGGCCTGGCAAGTTGCTGGCAGTGCCCCCCCCCCGCCCGCCCGCTCCTGAAAGAGGACACACCGCTGCCCCGAGTACTTCACAGATCTTTAAAAGACCATGCGCTTGTTCATGAGGCTTAAATGGTTTATCACCCCTTCTAGAACCCCTGCATCGACCCTCTGACGTTTCCTGGAACAATTACCACGTAACACAATACCAAGCTTTGTCAGCTGAAACCCCCGAGGAATCGTGGGGCATATTATCAAGTTTATCTCCGCTTTTTGGCTTTAAAAGCCAAGAAAGCGGAGATAAAATGATCTCCCTATTACCAAGCTGTCGCTAACACCAGTTAGTGACAGCTAAAAGGAGATAGCGACCATCTTGGGCCCCGCTTTGCATGTCAGTGATATTTATCACTAATGACATGCAAAGTGGGCGTGCCAAGATGTTAGCGACTGGAAACAGTCCCTAACATCGCTATCTCCTATTACCAACTTTTGGAGATATTCGCGCTAAGCACGAATATCTCAAAAAGCTAACACCTGCCCTGAGCAGTTCTTAGCCATGTTATCCAATGGGAGGTGGATAACATGGCTAAGAGCATTTGCTCGATAATGCATGAATATCGCTGACTTTTCAGCGATATTCATGCATTGCGGCCGTTTTTTATCGCATTTGCGATAAACCTTGCTAATAGCAAGGTTTATCTGCGATAAAAATCGCCGATGTGCGGCGATAATTTTTGTCTCTAAACAAGTTAGAGACAAAAATTATCGCTAGTTGTTGGTAATATGCCCCCGGGTTTTTGCTTGCAGAAATCGGGAGGCGGGAGACTAGCACTGAAATCAGTAGTCTCACGCCTGAATCGGGAGGGTTGGCATGTCTCGATTCTCTACAGCTGGGGCCATAAACTACATCCGCAGGGCTAGGTGATAGCCTGGGACCGGCCTGGCATCTAAAATGGCTGCCGTGCACGACAAAATTGTGGCATTGGAAAAAAGGCAAGATGGCGCAGACAATGTTTATCAATAAGGATTCATTTATAACAAAATATTTTATCGCACTGACAAATTGGCGGTCAACACTTCCTGATTTCCATCGAATCGAACGTTAACAGACGTCACGCAGCAAAAAAAAAAAAAAGCTCACGCACAGCCGCTGGAAGAGATGTATCAACATATATGAGCCTCCTCAGCCACCCTCAGGAAACATAGGGGATTAGGATACGTCTCCCGCACCCCCTTATACCTAGTAATTTAATTAAAACAAAGCACAAAATGGCGAATTCCCGTTTCGCTACCAGTTTGCGGCCCAGTTCGCGGCCCGTGAAGCGCTTCTACCGTGAAAAATCATTTTTTTTTTATTTTCCCCACGGGACCCTTTAATAACCCCAACAACATTCCTAGGGGGTCAAGAGGGGTATACCTTGCCCCCTTTCATTAAATTCCCCCTTCGTTTTTCACCTCTTCTTCTCTCTCGATCCTACCGAGAGATAAGATGGCGGCCGCTCCGGACTGTTTAGAATGTTGACAGACACCGGAGAGCCAATCAGCTTTCTGCGCGCAAAGTTCCGTTTCGCGAAAAGTAAGCGAACCTGAGCGCAGCCTGGAGCGCTGTTACAGATATATATCTTGTTTTGAACGTTAATTTCTCAAAAACTACTGGAGCACATATATTGAGACCTAGCAAAGGCACATCGGGCTAACAGTCCCTACAATTTTGCCAAGTTTCGTGCAAATCCATTCAGCCGTTCGAGCTAAAAGTGAGTCCAACCGCCCTATGGAAATTAACATGGGAAAAACGCGTTTTGGGACCCCGCTTTTTTCTCGGCCCCCCCTCGACAAAACCCCCCCAAATTTTCAAGGGCTGCTCAGAAACAAAATGTGCCATTTTCCTGAAAATTTCAGCCGATTCCGTCCACAAACGCCAAAGTTATTAGACATAGAATTTTCAAAAATCCCAAAGGGAATAAATCCTAACTATATATACCTACTGGCGATAGCCAGTAGGTAATATATATATATATGTATATATAAATATCATTGAATTCTATGAGAAATCCACTTTCTTTGCTTTTATAACAAATATGTATTTGTTGTATACATACCTTAATTGCATTTATGCTTTTATCCAATTCAACTATGCACTGATATTTATTTAAAATGTATAAGATTCATCATGTTTTTAGAAAATACATACATGGTAGTATTTTTACACTGTTTAATATAATATGTGATTGGGGCACTGGCACTTTAAATTTGGTGAAGCACAATGGTAACGCTGTCATGTGATCAAGGCAGAAGGAGCTGCTGAAACGCGTCATGGCGGATTACTTTTTATTGCAATAAAGAAAAATCAAGCACTTACCTGTGTCCACACTCGTTTGTTTTTTGAACAACGGGAGAACGAGGATTCTTCATATGTTCACCGACTTCAGACCTTCACCGGTTTTGTGGACCCCCTCCCCGTAAGTTGGCTCTTCGGATGGTAAAGTTGTGGCTTTGGTGGTAGCTGGCTAACTTTCAGGCTTTGTGGCGTCGGTAACCCGGAAGTGAATGGTGTGGAATCCGGCAATGGAGAACGCAGAGCCCCCTGCTGATGTGAAGCAGAGTATGTGACTGCAATGAGAAGGCAGACGTGGAGCTGAGTATTCTTGAGTGGAGCGAGCTAGGACGAGTTGAGCCCAGCGAGGAGACGGCAGCCTGGAGGCCTGCTCGGCAAAAGGCACGCAGCGATAAGCACATTGAGAGCAGGTGGAGAGGTGTGTGCCCGAGGAGCTGGTCCGTTAAACAAGAGTGGAGAGGGTAAGGCATCCTGACAGGCAATTGTTAAGTGACTATTATTGCAAGACAAGCATGTCCCCCGCAGCGTTACGCAATAGAGAATCGGCTGCAGAGGAGATGTTTTTCGACTCTCCTTCTGCAGCGCTGCCCACTAACACCAGAGGGGCCAGTAATGATACATGTGGAGAATATGGTTTAAAGAACAAATACTGCATCTTGGAAAAGTTAATGTGGCAAGAACAAGCGAAATGGTGGTAGTGTAAATCATTACAGGGGTATCTTGACGTGGGCAGGATACCAAGGGAGCTACGCATAATGATTGCCCCTAGTTATGACACCCGAACCCCCAGGTGATGGCAGAATGGGCGGAGACAAACCTAGATTCATCCAAAAAATTTGTCAAAATCCTGGTTAAATACACCGCCATTGATAGAGGGGAACTGCAAACCAAAATAGAGGCTGTGGAAGCAGAAAAAACAACAATGGGAGATTCCCAGCAGAAAAGCAAATTGCATGAGGATATGGTAATTAGACTAAGCAAAGAGGAAGAAAAAATAAAACAGCAGAAATCTTTTAAAAGTGAGTCAGAGGCGAAGGGAGAGCAGAATGAATGAAGTATAATGCCATCAAACCAACCTTGGGTGAAGAGTTGGATTACATAAGAAGGAGCAGGAGGGAGACATTACGCCCTCGCAATAAACCGGCAAAAAACGACGAACCCAGACCCAAAGGGAAAGAAGAAAAGCTGCAAGAACCCGCGGGCAAAACCAAATATCCAGCCAAGAGAGGGGGTCAGGGAGGGTGGAGGAATAGTCAATAAAAGTAATGTCAAAACCACCGACAGCGTCGCAAGCCAAAACCATAATCAATTTGGCAGACATTAATTTAAGCAAAGCGGAGGATCAATTGTTATGTCTAGGGCTCTCCTACTGCCCCGAATCTAACTTTGACTACCCACAAACACGGGCAGACATTTATAAATGTATCCACAAGTTAAAGCTTAAGTTCCATGAGTTGAGGGACTGATCCTCCAAAGGAGAAATTGGGTTAACAGCCAATAGTCCGGATGAACCTCGAGAACTATTGGTGACAGATTTTGAGACTCTGGAAAATTTGCATGAATTGGCATTTGAGGTGGCAGGGAATGCTGAGAACCCACGTGTAAGTCCACCTGTCAGTAGTGGTAACAGGGGACAGGCATCAAGACCTGACACGAGTGCTAAACCTGCCACAGCCTTCAAACTCAAATCGAAATTTAGCCTGATTATGACAAGAGATGCCATTGATGTCTTCAATGAACAGGTGGTGGCACAGGTAAAAAAAACTCAACATGACCATCAATAAAAATAAAAGGAAAATGTCTAATCATGAAAGAAAATATAATCAACTGATATCAACATTGAAAAGGGACAACAATGTTGTGATCAGAAATTCGGACAAAGGAGGGAACATTGTGTTGGGGCCGTTAAAAGAGTATTTGGAGGAGGCTTACCTTAAATTAAATGATACACAATGTTATCGCAGGGGCTCTTCCTTGAAATACAAAGTTGTCCAGGATTTGTTCTATTCCAAACTCCTGACATGGAAAAGTATGGGCCTTATCAATATGGATGAATATAAATACTTAAAAACAGATATCCCGGTAACTCCCTCAATATATTTTATTCCTAAGGTCCATAAAAACATTGCCAAACCACCAGGGAGACCAATTATAGCGGCCAATAATGGACTCTTAGAAAATATGTCAGGATACATCGATTTTTTCCTGCAAGATCATGTGCACAAATTAAAATCATTTGTACAAGACACTGGGGATTTCATTAGAAAAATAGCAAACGTACAGTGGCAGGAAGAGTGGCACTTACTAGCCCTGGATGTGTCATCCCTATATACGTGTTTTAGGAATCATGATGGTATAAAAGCAGTTGAGGTTTTCTTAGCCAATAGACCTCTGAAATATGCCCAACATAATAAGATGCTGATGGACATGTTATTGTTTTGTTAAGAAAAAAACATGTTTATGTTTAAAAATCAAATGTTCCAGCAGGTTCAGGAAGTACCCATGGAGGCCAGATTCTCCCCCAGCTACGCGTGTTTATTCATGGTTTGGTGGGAGGAGCTGGTCCTTAGGCGGCAATTTGAGCATATATATAAAGTCAATGTGGTTTGCTGGTTGAGATTTAATGATGACCTGTTCATCATATGGCAAGGTTCACAACAGGAAGCCAATGACTTTGTTGCACAATTAAATAACAATGATGTAAACCTGCATTTTACTTTTAACATCAGTAAAACAAGCATAGCTTTCCTGGATGTACAGGTCATTATAATTGACAATAAAATCACCACCTCTTTACATCGGAAGGCAACAGCAGGAAATAAATTACTTCATGCAGCTAGTTCCCGTCCCCCGCATTTAATACACAGCATACTGTAGTAATGAGGGACACACGGGTGATGAAATGGTTTCTTTTATTGTAAAGTATGTCATAACAGAACGCCGTCAGTGTGTCAACCTGGGAGCCGGCTCGCTATGTTAACATTCCATAGCGAGCGCCAGGCTGTCCAGGGGAATGTACCACATGTTATAAAGGGTAGGGGGGAGGGAGAGGGGAACTGGGAAAGAGGTTAACATATTGACTCTAGTTATAACACATCATCCTCAAGGGAAAAGAAAACAGAACGAGACACATGGTATGGTGGAGAGGACTCCTAAGCTCCCATAACCCTGGTGTATGTGTCTATCTCATTTTGTACTGTTTGTGCCACTGAGGTGGGGTCCTATATCTGTCACTACTTCTGTCTGGCCTGATGTTTTCACTGATGTCTTTACCTCCCGCTCTTCTCGTAACTGCCCTAGGTTCTCCCCCTCCTGCTGGAACCACACGATCATGACTCCACAGTCTGCCATCATCTACAACCACAGAGTTCCTGTTCTGCCGCCGGATGGTTTTGGGGGCATAAAACTTGTTACCTCCTTTCCACAGTCTCTCTGGTTTCTTAACATAAACTTCTTGTTCTTCCTGAAATTCTCTCTCCTTCACTCCCCACTTCTTATCATACCATTCCTTGTATTTCCGTTGATTATCCTCAATCCTCCTCTTGATCTCCTTGTGATCGGTCTCCTTTATTTGTTTTCTCCCCATCTAACCGGGTGTGAGTTTCGTGCCAGCTTTTCTTCTCCTCAGCAACTCAAAGGGAGTGCATTTGGTGGTGGACTTCGGCGTGGTGTGGTATGCCCACAACATGTCCCTTATGGCTTCCTCTATGTTCTCCCCCGCTTGGTTGGCCAACTGTATGCACTCCTTCAACATACGGTTCACTCTTTCCACCTTACCGTTTGCTTTGGGGCAATACAGTGGTGTGCGAACATGGGTCACCGAACAGTCTTTGAGGAAGTCCTTCATCTCTTCTGAGATCAGTTGTACACCGTTGTCTGTCACCAGTGTTGAGGGTATGCCTTCTAGCGTGAACACCTCTTTAAGGAAATCGATTATGACTTTGGTGTTCACACTGTGGACGGTCTTACAGGTTATCCAGCTTGAGAAGTAGTCCACTAAGACCAGTAAATACCAGTCTTGGGGTCCTTTGCCATGGATGGGACCTGCTATATCAAAGCCTAACTTGCTCCACGGCTCCTCCGGTACTTCGACTGGTGACAGTGGTGCTCTTCTCGTGATCTTGGTTTTGTCACTCAGAGCGCACGCATAGCAATCGCGTACCTTGTGCTCCATTTCTTTGTCCATAGTAGGAAACCAGTAGTCTGCGCGAAGTCTGGCTTTACACAAACTTCTTCCTAAATGTCCCTCGTGAGCCAGTTCCACTACTTTGTTTCTTAAGGCTTCGGGAGGAACTAATTTCCCTGACTTCAGTATGAAATCACCTTCCACCGATAGATCCTCCCTCACATTCCAATATGGCTGGATCTCTGTCTCCATGTCCTTGCATTTCTTGGGCCATCCTGAAAGAATATGCCTCCTCACCTTCTTCAACACTTCGTCTAATTCCATCTGCGTTTCCCATGACACCTTTTCCACTGCCGCTAGGCGCACCTCCAGTATGAGCTACCCTTCCCTTCTTCTTCCTCTTCTCCTTCTGCGGGTGCTCTCGAAAGGAAGTCAGCAACTCTATTTTGTTGTCCAGGTATGTAGGATACTTTGAAGTTGTATGCTTGTAGGCCCACTGCCCATTTCGCAATTCGTGGCGTCATGCTTTCCATGTCCTTCTTGGTGAACAGGGAAACCAGAGGTTTATGGTCGGTCTGTACTTCAAATGGAATTCCCCAAATGAAAAACTTGTAGTGACAAATGGCCCAATAGACTGCTAGTGCCTCTTTTTCTATTGTCGAGTAATTCTTCTCCGACAATGTGAGCGTTCTTGATGCGAAGGCTATCACATTTGTCTTGCTTCCGTCTCTCTGCACCAGAGTTGCTCCAATGCCTCTGTTGCTTGCATCCGTAGAGATGATGGTTGCACCATTAGGATCAAACTTCCCTATGAATGGGGCTTCAATGATTGCCTTCTTTATGCACATCATGGACATTTCTTGTTCCTTTCCCCAATCAAAAACACTGTCCTTCTTTATCAAGTCTCTTAGCGGCTGCGACACCATTGCAAAATCCTTAATGAATTTGGCCATATATTCCGCAAGGCCTAGGAAAGAAAGTATGTCCTCTTTACTCTTGGGTGTGGGAGCATTCTCCACTGCCTTCACCAAATCATGTTTTGGCTTGATGCCGTCTTCGGATAGGGTGTGACCCAGGTAGTCCACCGGACCTACTCCTAGTTTGCATTTGGAGGGCTTCGTGGTGAAGCCTACCTCTCTCAACTTTTCTAACACCCTTCTAGCCATTTCATTGTGTTCTTCTTCACAACCTCCAAAAATCAGTATATCGTCCTGAAAGCAGATGGTGTTCCTACAGTCTTTTAACACATGTTGCATGACTCTTTGGAAAGCAGCGGCTGCTGATGCTAAACCAAATGGCATCCTCTGAAACTTGAAATTTCCAAAAGGGGTGGTGAATGCTGTCAGCAGTTGTGAATCCGGGTGAAGCTTAATTTGGTAATAAGCTGATGATAGGTCCAGCACACTGAAATACTTAGCCCCCCTTATGGTGCTTAGCATCTCCCCTATTCTGGGAAGAGGAAATCTGTCCACAAGGATATTCGCATTGAGGTCCCTCAGGTCCACACAGAGTCTTATGCTGTTCCCTTTATCTTTGGCCATGATGACAATCGGGGCTAACCAGGCTGAACTCTCGATTTCTGTAATGACCCCCTCACTGACTAGCCTCTGCAGTTCCTGTTGGAGGGGCTCCCTCATGCGCAATGGTATAGACCTAGTCTTGTGCACCACTGGTACTGCCCCCTCCTTTAACATTATCTTGTGCATGTAGTTCTTAAATACACCCAATCTGTCACTGAACACTTCTTTGAACTCTTTGGTGAGATCCTCTGATATTCCTACTGGATCAATTAACAACACCTGCTCTTTGTTGTTGGGATCAAGTGTGATCCCCAACTGCTTCTGATGTTTCCAGCTCAGTAGGGTCGATCCTCTAGTGGACACATACACCTTTCCTATAGTGTGCCTATCTTTGAATGAGATTCTCATGGTAACCATGCCCTCAAGGGGAATCTTCCCCTCGTTGTAACCCTTGGGACTGATATCTGGAGGCAACAATTTTACGGGACGGTTGACAAATTTTTCATCAAACACTTTCTTGTCTACTAAAGTATATGGGGAACATTAATCTGCATACATGCTAAACATCACTCCATCTAGCAGAACATCACATGTGGGGTAAACATCATCATTGTTATCTTCCTCATCCCCCACTTGAAAAACAAGACTTTTCCCTTTCCTCTTCCTGGATTGACTCCTCTATAACATGCACTGTCTTTCCTGGAGCCTTACACACCTTAGAATAATGCCCCCACCTGTTGCACTTTCTGCACTGTACATTCCTAGCCGGACATTTCCAGTTATTTGCCAAGTGGTTGGGACTACCGCATTTATAACACACAGAGGAACTTGTCTTGCTACGACTAACCTCTTTACTTTTGTCACCTACTTTACATACCGTTTCACTCTCAGTACTAACTTTGTCTTCAGATCTCTCTCTATTTGTCCCTTCAGGTGCTCTCATTTCCTTCATGCAACGTGCGGTGTGCTCTAATCCCTTAGCTATGTTTACTGCTTCCTCTAGATTGGGGTTTTTGGTAAGTAGTTCCTCTTGTACCTTGGTGTCATTAGTGCACCTCACCAGTTGGTCCCTTATTAATGAGTCAGTGAGTTGACCAAACTCACAAGTGGCTGACAATCCTCTCAATACCGCTATATAATTGCTCACTTTTTCCTCCCTCTTCTGCACTCTCTTGAAGAACTTATGTCTTTCCATCACCACATTTATTTTCTCCTTAAAATGAGACGCTAGTTCCCTTAGTGTGCTTTCATAAACGTTGACACCTTCCTCCACCTCCTCTTGTTCATCCTCAATCAATCTACCAGTTATATCTTCATATATTTTCCTCCCATGTGTGCCCAAATTGTGTAGCAATATATGTTGTTTTCTTACATTAGTGTAGTTGCTACCCCCAATAGCTATTAAATAAGATTTGAAGATACCTTCCCACCTTCTCCATGGGATAACTGGTTCTCCTAACTCATTAAGGAAAGGTGGGGGTTGGCTCATTCCTGCACCTGCCATTGCCATATAGTTCCTGAAAACCTAGTGGGACTGAACTATCTCTAATGAGGGCAACAGAATCTAATGGAGCAAGAGGGAAATAAAAACGGGCTAACTCTCCTCCCTAGTTACTGAGGTTCTAAAATGAGAGATTTTCACTTGGAACTACCACAAAAACTTCACTTTTACTACTTTGCCACCTAATGCCTGTAACCTTTGAGACAATAACATACACAGAGGTTTTAGCAGTCCTCTTTCTGCTTCCACAGTTAAGAAATTGGATCCAATAGCACTGCCTGCCTTCCCTCCAGCAGGCGGGAACTTCCTGTGAAGCAGCTTCCCCTCAAGGATGTTCCAGTCAGGAGACCGACTTGTGAATGGAGCTCTGGTCTCTGGGCGAGCCCCCGACTGGGCCGCTGCCTCTATGACTCCTCAGAACAGATCGTCCTGGAGCCCACCCAAGAGTGAGGAGCGAACCTGAATCACCACATGCTGGTTGCTGGTAAGAGCTCTGCTAACGTCACTGTTCAGTCAGCGCCGAGGTCAGCGTGCGCAGGAAGCTTCGTGATGAAGCCGTTCAGCCTCAGCAATCAGTCCTCACGGGACAAACTTAGCTGCGCAGGGTCCTCCGCTAGGTGGTGAGCTCGGTGCGCCAAAGTTGGTAGCGGGCTGCTTGCCGCCGCGGACCCCTCTCAATCTGTGCGCTGGCAATAATTTCTGTCACGCCGAAGGATAGCCGGGTGCAGCGCGCACTTCCCCTCAGCTCGCAGCTTGTGCCCGACCCGGAACTCGAGTTCAAACGCTAACACCAACCCCAAATACTTCAGCTAGGGTAGCGAGTTGATTCAATGTCAAATCGGGAAACGCGATGCCCGACCTGGCAACCGATACGTTAACCCAGTGAGAGAGTTATTTTATTTTTTTCAATCGCCTCTGACTAGGCTAGAATAATGTCGCTTCAACTCCTTACTTATGAAGTTTAATCAGCTCTCCTTGGCAGCCAGCAACCATCGACCGTTGCTCCTCCTTTTTCTTTTTCAGGCTCCGTTGTAAAATTCTTTTTCCCGTTGACAAGCAGTCAAGTCATACCAGGGAAACGGCGATCACTGTCCCTGGCCCAGTTTCCTCCTCCTCGTCGCCAGGAAATGTAGTAATGAGGGACACACGGGTGATGAACTGGTTTCTTTTATTGTAAAGTATGTCATAACAGAACGCCGTCAGCTTGTCAACCTGGGAGCCGGCTCGCTATGTCAACATTCCATAGCGAGCGCCAGGCTGTCCAGGGGAATGTACCACATGTTATAAAGAGTAGGGGGGAGGGAGAGGGGAACTGGGAAAGAGGTTAACATATTGACTCTAGTTATAACACATACCCTATGGGGAGATGCTGCGCATCCGCAGGATCTGCAGTGAGGAATATGATATGATTGACAAACAGACAGAATGTAAACAGAGATTTTTAGAGAGAGGTTATACTAGCTCCTCTATTGAAACAGATATTGTTAAATCTAGAAAATCTAGCAGAAAGGATATTTTATTGGGTAAGAGTAAACGAAAATAACCTCACATAGAAAAAGAGAATACAGGTGAGGGTTTTACTGAGCCCACTAGATTAATTCTCACTTATTCTAGACAGGAAAAACAGTTGAGAGCCATCATAAGAAAAAATTGGCCAATTGTACATGATGACCCAGTTATTGGAGCAATTTTACCTTAGCAGCCATCTATTACGTATAGAAAAAGCGGCATCTATGGCCAATGCTTTGGTTAAAAATAATCCAGAGAAGCAAGGGAAAACCGGATGGTTGACATGCAAGAAAAGGCTTTTTCAAATGCTCTAGCTGCAAAGCTTGTCAATTTGGCTCCAACTGTACTACTTACCAGTCTGCTTTTAGTGACAGGGCTCTGGACATAAAGCAGCACCTAACATGTCGCACTGACTATGCTGTTTATGTTTTACAGTGTAGCTTCAATTTAAAGTACATAGGCAGCACTAACCTCTCTGTCCACAAGCACATATTACAACACATTAGGGCCGTTAACAATAGTGACCCTAGTTATCCCATAACGAGAAATTTTAAAATCCATCATGACAATAGTTTGCAACATTTGCAATATTTTGTCATAGATGCAGTCCCGCCCCAGAAAAGAGGGGGTAACGAGATCTAAAATTAAGGCGCTTGGAAACAAGATATATACTGGATCTAGATACTAAACACCCAGGGTGGCTTAATACAAGTGAAGATTTATACACCTATTTGCATTAATTCGTAAAAGAGCTCCTCTAAATAGTAGGTTTCACATCTCTAGTTTCCTCTGTCTTAATTTATTTACCTACCTACCTATCTGTTGATAGCATGCATATGAATGAAATTTATAAAGTCTTTTAGATGTATATATCTTCTGGATGGTTTTAGAATTGTGGTTTTAGGAGTTGAAACGTATTTATTGATTATCAGTATGTATTTATATGTCTACACTGCTATTTTATTCAATTTTTTGCATTAGTGGGAATCAACCATTTCTTCCATGTTTTAATTTACCATCAGAGGGAGGAACGTCTATGTAACTATAACTTTATCCTTTAGCCTTGAGTGTAACCTGTATTGGATCCTTAAAACATTGTTATAATTAATTTGACCAGGGAATCTCACAAATACCCATGATTTGGATTAGGAGATTCCGGATAGTACCAAATCTTTTTGAGTAATATTGGATAGGAGAAAAAAAAAATTCTTTCTTTTTTTTGCACATGCACTTTATTCTTAGTATTAGCACAATTTTCCACTTATAGGGTATAGGTTCAGGTTTATTTCAGTGCCCTCTATAATGTTATCACTACAGAATTAGTATGTTCTGCATTTATGCATTCAAAACGGATGAACTGGAAATTTTTATATCAGTATAAGGATATGTCAAAGATGGAAGCTAATAGTGCTACATGAAATATTCATTTCTAATAAGCATTGAAGCAGATATTGTGCAAAGGTAAAGTGGCATTGGAAAATTGATTATGCATTTATGCTCTGACTGAGTGAATCAATTAATTCTATGAGAAATCCACTTTCTTTGTCTTATAACAAATATTTATTTGTTGTGTACATACCTTTATTGCATTTATGCTTTTCTCCAATTCAATTATGCACTGATATTTATTTAAAATGTATAAGAATCATCATATTTTTAAAAAATACATACATGGTAGTATTTTTCCATTGTTTAGTATGTGATTGGGGCACTAGCAGTTTAAATTTGGTGAAGCACAATGGTAACGCTGTCATGTGATCAAGGCAGAAGGAGCTGCCAAAATGCGTCATGGAGATTTTCTTGTTAATGCAATAAAGAAATATCAAGCACTTACCTGGGTCCACACTCGTTTGTTTTTTTAAAAACGGCAGAACGAGGATTCTTCATATATATATATATATATTACCTACTGGCGGTCGCCAGTAGGTATATATAGTTAGGATTTTTTCTCTATGGAACTTTTGAAAATTCTATGTCTAATAACTTTGGCGTTTGTGGACGGAATCGGCTGAAATTTTCAGGAAAATGGAACATTTTGTGTCTGAGCAGCCCCTGAAAATTTGGGGGGGTTCCGTCAAGGGGGGGCCGAGAAAAAAGGAGGGTCCCAAAACACGTTTTTCCCATTCATTTTTCCATAGGGCCTTTGGCCTCACTTTTAGCTCGAACGGCTGAATGGATTTACACAAAACTTGGCCTAATTATAGGGACTGTTAGCCCGATGTGCCTTTGCTGGGTCTCAATATATGTGCTCCAGTGGATTTTGAGAAATTAACGTTTAAAAAAACAGATATATCTGTGACAGCGTCCCAGATAGCGCTCCAGATCGCGTACTTTTCGCGTAACGGAGCTTTGCGTAGCGAAGCTGATTGGCTCTCTGGTGTCTGTCAACATTCTAAACAGTCCGGTGCGGCCGCCATCTTGTCTCTCGGTAGGATCGAGAGACAAGAGGAGGAGAAAAACGAAGGGGGAATTTAATGAAAGGGGGCAAGGTAGACCCCTCTTGACCCCCTAGGAATGATGTTGGGGTTATTAAAAGGTCCCGTGGGGCAAATAATAAAAATTAGATTTTTCGCGGTAGAAGCGCTTCTCGGTTCACGAACCGGGTCGCAAACTGGTAGCGAAACGTGAATTCGCCATTTTGTGTTTTGATTTAATTAAATTACTAGATGGAGGAAAAGCAATGTGAGTATTGGGTATAAGGGGGTATGGGAGACGTATCCTGACCCCCTATGTTTTCTGAGGGTGGTTGAGGAGGCTCATATATGTTGATACTTGTCTTCCAGTGGTTGCGCGTGAGCGTTTTTTTTTTTTTTTGCCGCTTGACTTCTGTTAACGTTCGATTCGAAGGAAATTAGGAAGTGTTGATCGCCATTTTGACACTGCGAGTAAATATATTGTTAAAAATAATTGTTATAAATTAATCCGTATTGATAAACATTGTGTGCGCCATCTTGCTTTTTTTCCAATGCCACACTGTTGTCGTGCACTTCAGCCATTTTAGATGCCTTGAACAGACCCACTCTCTGCACGCCGCCGATCCTCAGCATGGTTCCCCACCCTCGCAAGCATCTCCCCCACGCACTGGTCACCCCCGCTCTCTCTCTCATGCATGGGCCAGAAACCTCCTCCCATCTGCGCTGTTCTTCTCTGAGAATCACACCCTGTGCCCGCCCGACACCTCCCTTTCACCCTATTCACTACCGCACCCTCTGACACTCCTCTTCCTCTGTGTCCGATTGTCCAGGCTGGTCCCAGGCTATCACCTAGCTCTGCAGATGTAGTTTATGGCCCCAGCTGTAGAGAATCACCCCTCTTCAAAGGAGTTACAGTAGATCAAGGCCCCCACCCGATGAGATCCGTCACACCACACGCGTTCCTACTATCTGATAATCATCCTGTATTGTGCTTGGGGAGGGGATTCTCACTGTGAGGGTGTGTGGGTCCGAGCCTGAAGCGGAAGATTCCAGGGATGCCTCTTTGTACATCAAAGTTTTTACAATTATGTGTCACATTAAAAATATATAGCACTCCAACAAAGTAGTAGGATTATAACACTTTAATAACTTATAAATATATACAACGCAACAAAAACAGTAAATACATTTAAACATTTTTTTGAAAAAAGAAGCAACAATGGTCAGTAGCTGTGTTTTGTGCGAATAGTCCCAAGGCAGCACAACGTGCTGAGTTCTGGACGGCACCCAGGTGATGTTACCTGGGTGCCGCACTGGTTTTTGGTATCCTACAATGCAGCTCCGAAAAATGGCGTGGGGCGTCCCGGGGGTGCGGGGGGAGGCCTCGTCAGTAGCGGTCTGTTGTGCGAATAGTCCCAAGGCAGCAGAACGCGCTGAGATGTGGATGGCACCCAGGTGATGTCCAGTAAGTTGCCGCACTGGTTTTGGTATCCTACAATGCTGCTCCGAAAAACGGCGTGGGGCGCCCCTGGGGGGGGGGTGGAGGCGGCGTGAACGGGCCTCCCCAGGTGGAGGCTCGTCTGCTGTAGTGGGGCACCCCTTTACCGTTTCAGTTGCCATTCCGCCCGCTTTTGCTACACTGTGCCTCATCCGCCATTCAGCTGTTTATCGCCCGCTCTTGCGGCTACAGCGTCTCGCTCACCATGTAGTTGAGTTGCGCCCACTCTTGCGGTGCAGCGATAGGCGGCTGCCACAGGACTCTTAAAATGGCGGACTGCTCTTCGGATTTGGGCCTGGTCCACTAAAATGGCCCTGAGACACCTTGGAACTCGGACGCTTGTCTGCTAGGTCTTGGACCCCATTCTCGAAAGCGTCCCCTGAGCCTTTTAGATTCTACAAAAGTCTTGGGGGCCCCCGACTCCTGCAGGCTTCCGGTGGGGAGCGGCTGCCATGATTGCTCGCGGAATGACCACGAAGGAGCCACGAGATGGTGGTGCTCTCATGCTGACGCCAGCTTCAGTCTGAAACATCCAGAAACAAGGTGGGGCTTTCATCGTTTGGGAAAAAAAATGTTTTAATCCAATGAAAAGTGTTAGTTTTAGGTCATATGATCAAGCCTTCCATCATTAGGAAACCAAAAGTAAAATGAACCAATGAAAAGTTTTATAAACAAGTCACATGACCTGTTATGCGGCATAGGGCTATAAAAAGCGTAGAAAATCCGTTGGCACGTGAGGCGGCGTCAGTAGCGGACCGATGTGCGAATAGGCCGAAGGCAGCACAATGCGCCAAGATCCGGATGGCACCGAGGTGGTGTCCAGCAAGTTGCTGCACTGGTGTGGCCATCCTACAATGCTGCGCCGAAAGTCGGCGTGGGGCGCCCCGTTGTCCTGTGAGGTTGCGTCAGTCAGTGGGGGCTGTTTGAGGATCTGACTGCATTGGAAAGCAATGTGATGCTGTGCGTCGCCCCCAAGATGGAGGCTCCTCGGCTGCAGTGGGGCGCCCCTTGGTGTTTCACTCGCTATCCAGCTGAGTTGCGTCCGCACTTGCGGCTACAGTAGACCGAAGGAAGCACAACGCGCCGAGATCTGGATGGCACCGAGGTGGTGTGCGTCGCCCCCAAGATGGAGGCTCCTCGGCTGCAGTGGGGCGCCACTTGGTGTTTCACTCGCTATCCATCTGAGTTGCGTCCGCACTTGCGGCTACAGTAGGCCGAAGGCAGCACAACGCGCCGAGATCTGGATGGCACCGAGGTGGTGTCCAGCAAGTTGCCGCACTGGTGTGGCCATCCTACAATGCTGCGCCGAAAGTCGGCGTGGGGTGCCCCGTTGGCCTGTGAGGTGGTGTCAGTAGCGGACCGATGTGTGAATAGGCCGGAACCAGCACAAGGCGCCAAGATCCGGATGGCACCGAGGTGGTGTCATAGTTGAGAGTTCTGAGCAGAGCTTGTAACACTGTCTGAAGCTTATTTGCACCTGCTGCAGTTTCACTATTGCCCTGGTGTGGCCAAAGATCGCCCATGACATAGGCGGCCGGCTCCCGGGGTCCGGCCGAACTTTTTTCCTTTTCCTTTCTGCATCTTGTCCCACAATCCGTTTGACCTGAAGACACGACCAGGTCCCTGAATGTGTGCAGGGGGACGCTATTGATTGAATCAAAATGGCGGCTTCACACAAAGCTGACTCAAGCGTTGCTGCTGATGCTATACAGACAAAAACTGGTTTTCAGTTTGTACATTCTTCAGGATTTTTCCATCCAAGGCTGGTTGAGAGTTTGTAGAACAGTGGCTTCAGATCTTGCCCTCCCCTCTTTTGACTGATGGTTCTTGTTGCCTATCTCTTCTGTTGTCATTTAACTGAACCTTTTTTGACTGCCGAAAGGGGTTCTGGTCCGACCGCTGGTTGGTGGAGACATTTTGACTATATCCTGGACCTGCCCGGCCTCGCCCAAAATGGCGCCGGTATAAATGGGACTCGTAACTCCTTGTTGTGTACTGGTTGCACAACCTTGATATCACAAGATACGTATGCAGTTTTGAAGCACATGGCGGGCGGGGACGAGAATTGATTGAATATTTCGACATCCCTATTGATATTAAGTTCTGATGTGTTATTGATTACTGTACTATTGAAAGTTCAAATTAACGTCACCCATGGTACTTGCCCGCAAATGTATATCTAGATAATTTTATTGTAAGTGGCCCTGTCGTATTTTAATTACAAAATGTACGTCCACCGATTCCGCAACTGTTAGACACCTTAGTTCTTGCAACCTAATGGCCCGCTCGTTACGTTCCTCTACAGTGTAAATGTCTCCTCATCATATACGATTCCAGTTTGCTCCGTGGCCGGCCCACGTGGTTATAGGCCCGTATTTGTATACTGACATTTTCACAATAAAGGTTTTTAAAACAAAACATGGTAGTAGTATTTACATTGGTAAAGTTTTAAATTTTAGTCACTGTTTTCGAATCAGTAAAAGGCAAGTGAAATAAAGCAGTCCAATTACATGACGGATAAAAGGTATAATACGCAGGAACGCAGTAAAGATAAATGGTCAAGGGCTGTTGTGTTTTCTACTACTGCAACATAAAGTGATCGATAAGAATCTGATATTCAGGCGTATCGGCGACTAAGACAGCAGGCCGAGCCTCTTTTGCTCAACGGCTCCGTCATGGGACGAAGAAACGCCCTTTTTCTAGAAAAAGGAATATATTTTACTTGCAGGACAGTTGTAAATTTTCCGGGAAAGTACATTAGCCTGGAACATTATAACATATATGTTTAAGAAAAAATAATGTTCGAAAGCAATAAAAAGCGTAATTTTTAGGTCATATGACCAAGCCTTTCATCATTAGAATAACAAAAGTAAAATGAACCAATGAAAAGTTTTAATAACAAGTCACATGACCTGTTATGCTTACGTTACGCGCTGCGCGCCGCGCCCTGGATCGCTTTCGGGAAGCTGCGCTTCGCGCACCGGAGCACTTCCGGGTGCGCTAACGCGGCGTGTCATATAGCGCATTACGCGACAACGTAGGTCCAGAATATAGTCAAAATGTCTCCACCAACCAGCGGTCGGAACACAACCCCTTTCAGCAGTCTAAAAAGTTCTGTTAAATGACAACAGAAGGGACAGGCAACAAGAACCATCAGTCAAAGATGGGAGGGCAAGTTCTTCTCTACCGGGTCACATTGGGGCGCTACCGGAACTGATCGAATTGGTAGTCTACAGTGTTTCTGGATGTTTCAGACTGAAGCTGGCGTCAGCATGAGAGCACCACCATCTCGTAGCTCAGTCGTGGCCATTCCACGAGCAATCATGGCAGCCGCTCCCCACCAGAAGCCTGCGGGAGTCGGGGGCCCCCAAGACTTTTGTAGAATCTTCAAGGCTGAGGGGATGCTTTCGCGAATGGGGCCCAAGCCCTAGCAGACAAGCGTCTGAGTTCCAAGGTGTCCCCGGGCCATTTTAGTGGACCACGCCCAAATCTGAAGAGCCGGCCGCCATTTTGAGAGTCCTGTGGCAGCCGCCTATCGCTGCATCGCAAGAGCGGGAGCAACTCAACTACATGGTGAGCGAGACGCTGTAGTCGCAAGAGCGGGCGGTAAACAGCTGAATGGCGGAAGAGGCACAGTGTAGCAAAAGCGGGCGGAATGGCAACTGAAGCGGTAAAGGGGCGCCCCACTACAGCGTGTCTTCAGGTCAAACGGATTGTGGGACAAGGTCCAGAATGGAAGAGTCATCAAAAGGCAAAAAGTTCCGCCGGACCCCGGGAGCCGGCCGCCTATGTCGGGGGCGATCTTAGGCCACACCAGGGCAACACGACTTGGGGAGGGGCAGGAGCCAAGCGCCCCCTCCCAGTCCGCGCCACCACACCGTATGTTGAAAATCTGAAGCCATCGTTCTACAAACTCTCAACCAGCCTTGGATGGAAAAATCTTGAAGAATGTACAAACTGAAAACCAGTTTTTGTCTGCATAGCATCAGCAGCAACGCTTGCTATCAGAGTGCATGAGTTACTTTGCTGGTGTGTTGTATATATTTATAATATTTGCATAGAGTTTATCGTTATTTTGGGCGGGGTGGGTGGCGGAGCCGAGCTGTCTTGCAGCCATCATGGTGTGGAGCTCAGTTCATCTCACTAGTTTCGTATTTCTCATGAAGGGTTGTTCCTAATGTTTCTATTTTAGCGAGGTCAAAAAGAGATCCCATTAGTGGCCTACTGATTTTGCTCGATTACTTGTGTTTTTTTACACCATTTTTCACTATCTGCAAAGACTAAACAGAGTATTGCGACTCTGTGCTTGTTTGTAAATAGAGAATGAACCAAAGAGAATCAATTCTTAAACAGTAAATGCGTTGATAACAATCAATCAAATGGAGAGACAAGCAGGCACGACGGATTACAACGGGGGCAAAGGCCTTCGTTAACTACCCTTCACTATCTGCAAAGAGAGAGTACTACTAAGAGAAAAGAGGGGGGGGGGCAGCGTTCAAAGCACATCAGCGTGCATAAACACGAAAATGTTTTTACCTATCACGTACTTGACATTTGACAGCTTTTGATATTTGCTATAAAAAAACATTGAAATTCACTGAAAAAACCATAGTTTATAGACCATATATAGTTAGGAATTAGCATTTACAAAACCTTATTTTACTCGCACAAAACCATAGAAATTCGCATACATAGTTAGTTGCAATAACTATATATCGCGCACCCGCAATCCACTGCTGATGATGTCACATATTACATCATTCATGACATGGTCAGTGACATCACTGATGACATCCCAAATGACATCACTGATGACATCACTGACGAAATCTCAAATTACATCACTGATGACATCACTGATGATATCTCAAATGACATTACTGATGACATCACTGATGACATCTCAATTGACATCACTGATCACATCACTGATGACATCTCATTTGACATCAATAATCACGTCACTGATGATATAATTGATGTGATAATACAATGCACCTCCTCACACTCTAAAATAACCTCTGTTACACCCAGTGTTAAATACAGAGTTTCATTTTTTGAACCATTGACACACCAATACCAGTTACTACATACGCACTCACTGATTCCTACGTCTACACACACATTCACTCATTCACCCATACAATCACTCATACATACAGTCACTCATTATTACAACACTATCATATGCACTGATACACCTATGCAGACACTCAAACACTGCCACTCATCCATAGACTTACTCACACACCTAGTCAGTCCTGTAAATAATCAATCACACTTCGATTTCCTCATCTATACAGTTAAACACAGAACACCTTATTTATTCAAACATATACTAACACATACTTACTCTCTTATACAATTACTGATACAAGTACACATTGGTGTGCACAGAGTCACACACCTCCCAGCCAGCCACACACACACTCAGTCTTCCATACAAATACTTGGGCAACCAATCAATAACCCATATAGCCACTCATATAGCTACTGATCAAACCATGCAGCAGTTTGCACAACAACAGACATATTGATGCACACTTTCAGACAGTTTAGTCACTAATCCATGCATTCAGTAAGACACATTTATTCACTCACTCAGTCAGTCACGCACCTACTAAATCCTTCATCCAGACACTTATACATCCACTCATTCTTCAATATGTAAGACATATTTTAATTTTACAGAAACATGCAGTCACTGGATGTTGTCATCAGTGATGTCATCAGTGATGTCATTTGAGATGTCATCAGTGATGTCATCAGTGATGTCACTGACCATGTCATGAATGATGTAATATGTGACATCATCAGCAGTGGATTGCGGGTGCGCGATATATAGTTATTGCAACTAACTATATATGCGAATTTCTATGGTTTTGTGCGAGTAAAATAAGGTTTTGTAAATGCTAATTCCTAACTATATATGGTCTATAACCTATGGTTTTTTCATTGAATTTTCAAGGTTTTGTAAATGCTAATTCCTAACTATATATGGTCTATAACCTATGGTTTTTTCAGTGAATATATATATATATATATATTGATATATATACTGATATATATGGATACATTTTAATATAAATAAATATATGTGTTATATACAGAGAGAGAGACAGTCTGCAAACACAAATTTATTTTTGCCTTTGCAGAAAATACTCTATAATATTCTGAGAAGGAAACGTTCCCCAGGATTGATATTATGCAGAGAGTAATCATCAGAACAATTAACGTCTGGAGAGGCCTCTCTATTGAGACTAATACAAGCTCTTCAAAGCTAGGCTTTAAAGCTTGAAACAGTAATAAGTGAAGTAAAGCAGTCCTCTCAGTACCGTTGTTAAATTCTCATACTCCTACTTTACACTTTGAATATCTGTGAACAAACAAAATCATGGAGCAGAGGTGGCGCAGACCTGGTCACTGGTCAGACACACACAACACTACTGCAGGGAGACGCTGTACATTGCCGTGAGAGCCAGTGAGGGGCGAGAAAAGGGACTACAAGCCCCAGGAAGCCGCGGGGTCCACCAGCCGACCATCCGCCCCTCCCCCATGTAACCGAGGACTTTAAAACTTCTTGAGTCGCCCGCATCGCGGGAGACACTGCGCATTTCCGTGAGAGCCTGTGGGGGGACGAAAAAAGGGACTAAAAGCCCCTGGAAGCCGCAGGGGCTACCAGCTGACAATCCGCCCCTCCCCCTGTAACCGGAAGGATTTCAGTGAGCTGCAGTTCCCGCCTCACAGGATGCATGCGGGCATGTGGCGGGCTAGGCCTGGGCAAAGGGCGGGCCGTCTGAGGCCGTTGTAGGCTGAAGGAGGTCGGGCTGGGCCATCTGTCTAACCTCCCCAAATGGGTAAGCAAAAACAGCAGAGTAATGGGGAGCAGGAGGGCAAAAGGCAAAGGTGCCGGGGATGTCAGAATCCATAATCTTGTATCTGACATCAGCTGTGGGGGTCCTGAGTAAAGAGATTGCAAATGCGGAGAAGGAATTGGGTTTGGACATCCCTGTACAGTACGTGAAGAGACTGACATTATGCCTGTGCCTGTGTCTGTGTCTAATGTACCCAATATATCACAAAGGAAGGGGCCCATGTACCATTAGAGCCGGTTGTGGTAATAACAAATCCCACAAGAGTGTCTAAGATCCAAAGTGGTACAGAAGAAGCTGTGGGTGAGGTTTTTGTTGATGGGGAGAGCCATCTGGACTCACAGCACAACGTAATCTGGGGAAACGCAGAAGTATCATGAAGTGTATAAAGCGGCCAAAACATGCAGCTGTCTTACAACACACTGACTGTAATATCTCAAAAAAATTGGGTGAACTGGTGGAAGAGATGTTTAATTCACTGTTGGAGCCAGCCTTAGTTGGCATAGCTAAGATCATTGTAGACACGCTTAATTCCTGTGTTGCAGGTCTTTTAAAAAAATATGAACAAGTAGACTTATTTATAAAAGAGTATAGAGGTCAGCAAGATTTGGCCAGACAGGTCCAGCAAGTTCCTATTGTTAAACCTGGGGTTAAGTAGGGTCATCATGTTATTACCAATCTAACCTTAACCCAGGATCATCCTTGTATTACTCCTACAAACGGGTGTTCGGGTGCCATCGGTAAAAGTCCCCAACAAACCAATGGGAGTTCTATCCCCTGTAACGCCCAAGGGGTAAGGACTTACAACAATATAGTTGGAAAGAAATCCGTTAGGAAGCCCAGCATTAGTAAAAGGCTTGTGAACTTAGGTGGTATTAACCTGGATCTTCCCCCAGATGCTGCCCCTTTGGTGGCTGTATTCCCAGGGGTTCCCCCTCTAGGTGATGACGTGGTTGAATCTACCCAAGATCTTCTAAGGCAGTCCAGAAATTGGTGTACACAATATAGCAGCGGAGGTCTAGATATATCGTCTACTATCATTATGGCAAGAAGGGTAGGTTGGATTGGACGTCGCCCAAAGAGTATTGAAGGGGATTGTGTGGTAGTTAATTACAATAGACGTAACGTGGCAGATAGATTGTTCTGGGATGCCTCAGAGATAGATAACTCTGGTATTAGACCAGTACCGTTGGGTTATTTTTACCCACCAGTAGCCGCATAAACAAAGGCACATGCTATATACCCAATATTGTTAGCCAGAAGAGGCCCTTACTGGTACCCAATGTTTTGCATGATATTCCCCAGTCCCAAATAGTAGGAGGGGGGGGTTCCTCATAGATTGGAAAGCGTTAAAGCAGTCCCACAACCAACCTTTAATTTTTCAAAACAACGAGAAACTGACATTGTTCTAACTAATTATTTTACTCCACTGACAAACTTGGAGGATAATGATTGACTACAAGACACTGCCCAGCACTTAGGAGAGTGGTCCATGGAGCCAAATCGTGCAATACCATGCAATATTTTAAGCTGGAATGTTGCAGGAATTAGGTCCAAGAGAAATGATGATATCTGGCTGGATTTTTTAAAACAACATGACATTATTGCCTTGCAGGAAATGTGGGATACATCTAAAAATTTTAGCCTGGATGGGTATATAAGTTTTGTTGTACCTGCAACATCAGGGACAGTGGGTAGATCGAAAGGAGGTTTAATCCTCCTTTTCTCGTTAAAGCTGAAAGGTTCCTTAATAATGCTGGAGTCAGGCTCTAGCAATATCTCATTTGTCGAGTGGGCTATGCCAAATTTGGCTAAAATTGTATTTATTAATTTTTATCATGCCAGAGAGAGTGAGTTTATTAATCAAGACTTGGTCTCCCTGGATTTTTTTTGTCAGATTATAAAATAAAACATAAAACAGCATTTGATATTATCCTTATGGGTGATTTTATTATTCATCCATGTAGTTTGGACTGTTATATAGATGATCACCAAGGGCCTCCCTGCTCTGTGGGTCCACATTTTGAACACAGTAGTCAGGGTGAGGCCCTGGAGGACCTCCAAGATAACATGAATCTCTTTGAGTCAGTTGTTAGCAATGGGGAGGAGAGGGTCCCTACATTTAAAGGTAAAGAGACAGGTACTGTAATTGATTATATTTTTCTGTCCTCTTATGTTTTACTTAGGGTCGTGTCGTATAAAGTTGTAACCTCTGTGTTCAGTGACCACAACCCGGTTATCCTGGAGGTGGATCTAGGAGAAGCTACTGGTTTTAGGGACAGTGTGAATCTGGGTGTTAGCCACCTGATTACAAAAGACCAAGGTAGGAGGCCTAAATGGTCTAAGGTGGTCCCTGAAGACTTTTTAGAGGATTTTTTTTAACAAGGCCGATGTGAATCTGGCCATATGTTTAGATAGTTATGCCACTAGTGTGGAGATAATTGGTGCTTATGTCTCCATATGTAGCCAGATTGCAAATGATCTTAAAGCCAAAACTAAAATAAGACCTAACCAGCAAGAAAAATGGTTTGATAGCAGTTGTTCCAAAGCTCATGGTGCTCTTCTTAAAGCATTGAAGAAAAGACCAAGAAACAGGGATTCTGTTGCTAGCCTTAGGAAGACATATAAATTGGCTATTGACAAGCATAAACAAGAAATTAAAGACGAGGCGTGGAACAATCTCCTATCAATTGAAGTCCTGCGTGATAGTAGTAAATTCTGGGCAACTATTAACCATCCTTTTTTTTCGGGGCAAGAGAACACAACCCTGGATTGTGTCATCCCAGATGATCAATGGCTCGCACATTTAAGGGTGATTTATGGTAATGAGGGCCTTGCCTCTCTGGAAGATGACAATATTTTTAAACAGCCTCTCGTTCCAATAACTTTTGAATTGGCTGAAGTAGAAAGAGCAATTCTGGAAATGTCAAAAAACAAAGCCCCAGGCCCCGATAGGGTCCCGGCGGACCTATATGGAAATTTCCCTAAATTCAGGGCTACGATTCTAACTAATGTTTATAATGTCTCAAGTTTAAATGGGTTTCCTGCATCCTGGGCTACATCTGTTATTATCCCAGTCTTTAAATAGGGACAGAGAGGGGACCCTTCATGCTATAGACCAATCTCTTTGATAGACTCAGCAGTAAAAATTCTGGGTAGAGTCATCCTGTAAAAATTCAGGGATTGGTTATATTGCAGGGGGGTCCTCTCTAATCTTCAATATGGCTTTAGGGAGAAGAGAAGCATCCTAGATCAGTGCCTGAACTTACAGCTTCTGATTAGTAAATATACAGTGGCCAAGGAAGGGTCCCTTGACATGGGATTTATGGACCTTTACTCTGCTTTTGATCTGGTTAATCGGGCTAAACTCTGGTCAATTTTATTGGATATAGGCATTGACCCACCTTTGAATAATTTTTTTGCTGTTTTACATTGGGGTCTTTTAGCGTCAGTCAGGGTTACACGGGATGGTAGATGCACGAGTCACTTTAGTTCAAAGAGGGACGTCAGGCAAGGATGTATTCTGGCCCCCTTCTTTTTACTCTATATATTAATGCCTTGGAGAAGTCCTTAGGGGGGCCTCCTTGGATGTTTCGCATATAGGAGAATCAGCAATCCCGGTTCTCATATACGCGGATGATGCTGTTTTATTGGCCCATACTGCCTTGATCTCCAGAGGCTGCTGGACTCCTTTGGAGATTTCATGGGGTCTTTGGACCTGAAAGTGAATATTAAGAAGTCACATGTCATGGTGGTAGGGAAACATTATAGGAAACTTAAGTCAAAATCCTTTTTATGTAACGGAGTTAAGGTAACAAAGGTGCCCTCTTTTACATATTTAGGGGTCCTCTTCGATGAAAGAAGTACCTGGGGTCCCCAACAGAAGCTTAAAAGCGATGCTGTAGCCAGGTCAACCTCAGCTCTTATGGGTTTTGCTAAGCGGCTGAGGGCAAGACCAATGGAGGCACTCTTGAAAATCTATAAATCTAAATGTTTGGCTATAGCTAAGTATGGCTCCTCTTTATGGGGCTATACATAGCAGTATGGGATCCGGGTTGCTGAAAACAAGTTTTTAAGATCTCTTCACGCAGTGCCTCAGTCTACATCAACTATTTCATTACATACAGAACTAGGGTTAGGATATGTTACGGATCAGCCACCCATAATAATCCTGTCTGCTTTTATCAGTTTTTTAAAATGTTTTTACGGGTATCCATTGTACATTGTATATTGATTATCATTATTTATTATACATATATGAAATGTTTGTAATCTTGTCTTTAATGATTTTAAATATTCGAATAAAGTGTTTTGACTGACTGACTGACTGACAAAAGCACACAGTTTTACTGTATACATGACAACATGTTACAAATAATCTAGAACAGTTTTTCCTTTTTAAATGTCAGTAGTTTTTTTTTTTTCAACACTGTTACCCCATAAATTTGGTAAAAGTAAAGGAGCATTTGTTGAAATGTGCAGCTTTGAGCATATTAGAGCATACACCTAGAACAATGTTACATCCTGTTTGCATTTCCATTAGTCTTTCCCTTTCTCCAATCCCAATTATAAACATTGCCTAAGTCTATTTTGGGATTCATATAACTCATCACTTGGCAATCTAGACTCAAACATTTTGTATATTTCCATTTGGCTGTGGTAATTTTGCCTGTGTAATTTTCACTAATGGTGCAAATTTGGCAGGCTGACTATCTGTTGTTATCTGAAAAAGGTGCAGTGTTTCGTCTTATGATGAGATGGTCTGTCTTCACTCACATTTTCCATTCATATTTTTGATTTTGAGATGTATCTGTGGTAAGGGTGATTCCTCTATTATGACTTGCGCACCGAAGCTGAAAGGGTAGCCAATGTAGTGTAGTGTAGTTCCTAGTTTCCCACTAGGCCCTGCGCATTGGAATAACATAAACAGTAGTATCGACGTAGAAGTGCGGTTCTTCCAGGCCTCCACTGACTATGCTAAACTTAATTGGGTGTGTTACCAATTAGCTCAGAGGTCACTGGAAACTTTCTTCTCTGCATAGGAAGTGATCAGCTTCCCTGGCACAGACAAGAAGGGATTCAGTTTTCCAACAACCGTGCAACATGACAACTTTGCTCCTCAGATCAAGAGTCAATCTCTAGGGTCGTGTGAAACAATAGACAGGTATTTCACTCAGTCAAATTAGTGCAGATTACTTTCACAATATGTAGAGAATAGAGAGACGGGCGTTTGTGAATAAAGGGTTAACATTTATTGAACAGTCTTTCTTCTCGTACAAGAGAAATGTATTGCCACAATTGCAAGACTTGTTATTATAAGAAGTACGTACAGTAAGATAAGTATTGCGAGATAATACTGTAAAAGCATTGATATGGTTTCTTAGCCATACAATGGTTTAAAAGTAATAAAACATATATACAGTCATATATACATTAGGCTAAAATACTCAACTGGTGCTTCTAACTAAGCCTACCCCGGTGTGCCTGACCTAAGCCTAACACGTGGAAGGGGAGTAAGTAAGTAGCTTTAAGTTAAGTTGGTTTTGCCAAGGTTTGCTTCAAGAATTCTCACTAAGGGTTTAGTCAACACCATACCTCTGAATAGAATGATGGAGGTCTGGAATCTCCTTCAGGGGGTCTCGGTATTCCAGTCACCCGCAAGGGTACACCAGAAACGCTGGAGCTGGATTTCTCAGCAGGAGAAAGGCAGCGTCTCTCTTCAGCGCATCGAGGAGGAGGAGGGGGGACAGCGTCCGCGGGCAGTTGGCATCTGCTGGGCTTCTTCGCAGAGGGACGACTGTTCAGCTCCTAAGCTCACCACACCATTGTTCGCGCTTTAGCAGCGATAATGGTATCAGTAGCTTCACCACCAACGGGACAGCAGCAGCATCAGCGTACTGCATACAGCATACAACAGCAATAGGACACCAGCAATTGCTTAAGGCAACGTTGGTAGTATTTATACCTGAAAGGTGCCTTGTTTGACGCAAGTTTGCTGGACATAAGACGTCAATTAAAGATGTCACTAGGAAGTGATAGCTATCAGTTGCTCATTAGAGTTCCATTACTAATCAAAACACAGCAAGCGGGGATTTCCAGGTTTGCTGAGTTTTTATCTTGTTGAAGAACTCGGAGTGTTAATCTAGGAATATCAGATAGTGACTTCTGCTCTGTCATTGCACTAATTGGTTGCAAAGGAAGTGGCAGAGAACTATTCTGTGATGTGGCTCTGTTCGTGTGAGGCCAGAGATGAGTTTCTGAATATCGCACTTGAACGGTTATGCCAATATAGGGAATAAATGGATTTATAGCCGAATAGGGGCATATGGTCACAGTATCGATCAGGAACCTAGATAAACACGCAACAGTAGTGTACACTACATAATAAGGGCCATATGTAGGTAGCTAAATACCGGTCGGTAACGGCCGAAATTCGGTAAATTTGCTGCTACCGACCGGTATTTAGGCATTTGAGATGTAGGAGGCCAAAAGTAAGGATTCAGTAAATATGAATCAGTAAACACCAATTCATCATTACCAAATTCTAAATTACCGAATCGGTATTTACTGAATCCTTATTCACTGAATCGGTAAATAAGAAACTGTAAAAATGAGAATAGAGATGTAAGTAACTTGTAAAATACCGAATTTATTGAAATTCAGTATTTAAGAGTCGGTAATTACCATGGATCGAAAGCAGGTGGTAACCAGGTGTATGCCATAAAACAGGCCCTGAAATGCAACAGTTTGACCAGAATGGCAGCATTCTATGTGATAGCAAGGCAGCAACAGCTACAGGCAGCAAGAGAGAGGCACTGGAGACGGGAGGAGCAAGTGTACAGACAGCGGATCACACTCTTCCAACTTACTGAGGCAGAGCACCCAACACCAAGGGCACACACCATACCACCATATGTGCAGGTGCTCTGTATCCTACACCTGCTTGCATCTGGCAGTTACCAGGGTGTGATTGCTGTGGTAGGTGGGGTGTCCCAGAGCTGCCTGTCCAATTTCTTCAGGAAGTTCCTGGAGGCCATGATGCAGAGAATCCATCATGACATCAGCTTCCCTGACACACATGCGGAACTGCTGAAGACAAAGACTGACTTTTACCAAATGGCACAGTTCCCACATGTGATCGGCTGCATTGATGGCACACACATCCCAATCTGCCCACCTGCAGTCACAGAGTACATCTACTGGAACAGAAAGTCCACACACTCAATAAATGTGCAGGTAATCTGTGATGCTGCCAACATAATCACAGACATCGTGGCCAAATTCCCAGGAAGCACCCACGACTCCTACATCTTCCAGAACAGTGGGATCTACACACGCCTATATCAATCAATGTGGGCTAGCTAGTTTAAGGGGGGGGGGGGAGTATTTAGGTGACTCAGGTACGTCAGCAAAATAGATGAGGAAAAGGCACTGTTTTCCTTAGAAAGCCCTCACCCACCGACCTAGTCGGTGGCATGCTTCATCATCGGGCCCACCACAGTGGCACCGAATGTGCCCCGGGTGTGCTGCAACGCCAGGTGACTGCGGTGCGGAGCTGGTATATTGCTGAGTGTGCAGTGAAGGGGTGTGAAAGTGAAGAATTAAAATGCTATCCAGGAGGTCCCAGCACCCGAGGGTTTAGCAATATTTAATGAACTGGGCCTCTGTTAGCAGGTTTAAAAAGGCAAGAGGACGTTTAAGGGAGAGTTACGATGACCTCCGGCGTCCAGTGTGGTCTATATGTTTCAGCCAGTGCCTTTTATGCTAAGCTGGCTTTCCTCAGGACCAAAGACAAGTGAAAAGGTGCAAAATTATAATAAACTTAATTTTAAGTGAGTGTTGTTTTTTCTATGTGTTGCGCACGCTAAGGCGCTATAACTGTTAGAGGGGGATTCCCTCAAGCTTTTCTACACAGAACACATAGGACAGGGACAAGACGTACAGGGGGGAGAGTCATATTAGTGCTGCTTCAATTAAAGAACCACTGTTTGCCGACTTTTAAGGTGGTGTACGACCTATATGTGGCTATAGTGAGCTCATGGAGACTCCATGGAGCTTGTGAGGGTATACTGAACCGTTAGTGAGGGGTGGTGGGCTTAAAAAACGAAATCACAAGGTGAGGTACAGGAAAGTATTGGTACTTGGTCCTCACTCTGTTATTTCTTAGTAAAAAGCCTCATGGGTCGCCTGGCAGAGAAAGAGACCCTGTGGGGATAAAATGAGATATGCAAGGCTTTCTAACCTGTAAGGAGAGAAGTTGCTTACCCCAATGGCAGGATTAGAAGGTTACTCACGAGTAGTTCGGTCTGGTTCCTCCTGGGACCTAGTCGTCCATCCGCGGCGCCCGATATGCAGTGAATGGGCCGCCTTGTTTGTTTTTTTATATATTCGTCTCGTAATCTATTTCACCTGTTCGAGATAGGAAGAGAAGGAGGGATGCGCGCAGATCGCCATGTCATGCTGGTGTAGTCTGCGCATGTGCAGGGAAGCAGCGTGTGCGATCGCGCATGTGCAGAACCGTGGCGCGCGTCTATGCGCATGTGCGAAGACGGACCGTCTATGCGCATGCGCTGTGCGTCGCCGCGTGTATTGACAACGCGAGCGCCGGAGGTGCGCTTGCGTGTGGGTCAAAGTGAACAAACACTTATGTTGGCAATGTGGACAGGTATGCGCGAGCGCTGGAGGTGCGCTTGCGTGTGGGCCACAGTAAACAAACAATTATGTTGGCAATGTTGACAGGTATGCGCTCGCTTATGGGGCATAATAAACAGTTCTTAGACTGTAGAGGGTATTGGGCCACTGTAATGTGATATGGGGAATACCCATATGTGCATGATATACACTGGATGAAAGGGAAATCACTGTAGGAGAAGGAGGGTCAGAGAAACGGGCGCTCATGCAGGGGTGCACTGACACAGGTGATATACCTTGTAAGGTGATATAGGGGCAAAGGTTCACACTAGTGCTAGGTGCTGCTTTGTTGGTTTGGTTAGGCAAACCAGGGAAGTACATTGTGCTCTCAAACAGCGCTGTATTTATGGTCATGCTGTGGTTATGCAGTTAAGCTATTCCATGGAATAGCGTCGTTTAGGCCATGGATGTGGGTGGCTAGACGGTATATCCAGCGCTGTTCTTTTTGTAGGAGAAATCTCTCATCTTTGGCATTGTCAAATTTCTCAATGACAGTCCAGGAGAAGTCATTTGGTGTGTGATTGTGGGTCAGGAAGTGATCTGTGAGTTTGCTGATATTTTTCCCACATCTTATTGTGCTTCTATGTTCAGTCATTCTCGTGCGTACCTTGCGGGTTGTCATGCCGATGTATCTCAGGCCGCATCTGCAGGTTATCAAGTATACCAAGTTGGTAGAGTTGCAGTTAGTGAACTGTCGCTGCGTCCAGGTTTTACCAGGTTCCAAATTTAGTGTTTTGGACGGGGATGTAAGGTGGCATACGCTGCAGTTGTTGCAGGGTTGGTGTCCGGTGATTTTGGGCAGGCCCCATGCGTTGACAATTGTGTTGTCTTTGTTCTGGTTTGTCGTTCGTGGCCTGGTGTTTACCAGTTGGTCTCTTAGATTGGTGGCCCTTTTGTAGGCAAAACGCGGTTTCTCCCATTGTCTGGTGCCGGAGTTGATGATTCTCCAGTTTCGTTGTATGATGTTGGATATTTGGTTCGATACTGTGTTGTATGTTGTTACACAGGTAAGTACTGGTTCTTCCTCAGGTTTGTCGAGGTTTTCTAGGAGTGCCTCCCGGTTTTGATTCCTAGCTCTTTTGCGGGTTTGGTTTATTATCCTGGTGGGGTAGCCACGGTCCCTGAGTTTGTGTACCAGGTCGTTAGACTGTTGTTTATAGTCCTTGATATTGCTGCAATTACGCCTGATGTGTAGAAACTGCCCGTAGGGCAAATTTTCCCTTAGGTGTCGCGGGTGAAAACTGTCAAACCTGAGCAGTGAGTTTCTTGCTGTAGGTTTGTAGAAGGTGGTGGTGGTAAGTTTCCCATTCTCAGGTTTGATGTTCAAGTCCAGGAAGGGTAGTTCAGTGGCACTGCTGGTGCACGTGAAGCGTAAATAGGGGTCTAGTTGGTTAACCCAGAGCATGAAGTTGTCCAATGATTCTTGGTTTCCTTTCCATATTAAGAGTATATCGTCGATATACCGTCGCCACATTCTTATGTTGGCGGAGAAAGGGTTGGTGGGTTGTTGTACGTGTGTATCTTCAAAGTGGGCCACATACAATCCTGCCACACTTGGGGCAAAAACACTGCCCATAGACGTTCCATTCGTCTGCAAGTAGTACGTGCCTTCATATTCAAAATAGTTCTCTTTGAGAGCCAGGGCAGCGCAGTCTAGGACGAAGCTTCGGGGGGTGTTGTGTTCCCAAGAGTTTGTCATTAAGACATCATGTAACACTTGTAGTGTTGCGTCCTGTGGTAGGCTAGTGTACAGGCTTTCTATGTCTAGTCCTGCCATTAGTTCTGTGGTGGGATCAAAGTCAAATTCCTCAATCACACTTAGTAGATGTTTGGTGTCTTTTATGTAGGAGGGGGTCTTTTGGACTAGGGGATTTAAGAAGAAGTCACAGAACCGGGACAAGGGCTCTAAGAGTGACTTGATTCCTGATACGATGGGTCTCCCTGGTGGTGGAGTGATGCCCTTATGTATTTTGGGGACCGTATAGAAATATGGGGTCTTTATTTCTTTGGGGCAAAGATAGTCCGCCTCTTGTTTAGAGATGTGTTCGTTGTCTTTGGCGTTGGTGACCAGTTGGTTCATGGTGACTTGTAGTTGTTCAGTTGGGTCTTTTGTAAGGCGTCTGTAGTTCCTCGTGTCGCTGAGGAGCCTCTTACACTCGAGGTCGTAGTCTGTTTTGTTCATAAGGACCATTCCTCCGCCTTTGTCAGCTGGTTTGATAACCAGAGTGGGGTCACTTTGTAGGCGCTGGATGGTACTTCTATCTTTGTTGGATAGGTTGTTGAAAGTGTCCTTTTGTTGGAGTTTTTGTATATCCGTGTAAACTGCCTGTTCGAACGTCAGGATTTCGACCGGGATGTTGCCCGGTGGGGGGAAGAAAGTGGATTTCACTCTTAGGCCTGTTTCATTCGGCGTGCCTGTTGCTTCTGAGATGATGTTGTCCTTTTTCTCAAAGAAAGCTTTTAATTTAAGTTTTCTAAAGAACTCGGCGAGTTCAACATGTAGTTTGAACATGTCCACTCTGGGTGTAGGGACAAATGAGAGGCCTTTATTGAGTACTTCCGTTTCTTCTGGGGTTAACTGTGTGTCTGATAGATTGAACACCAGTGGACGTTGGGGTGTTATTTGCTGGTTCCCGGTTGTTCCCTGGTTTTGTTTCTTGTGTTGGCGCTCACAGGTTCTTCCTCGGGAGCCCATTGGACGTGTCCCGGGTTCCGTCTCTTGCCCCGGCCTTTTCTGCCCTGGGATAAAAAAGGATATTGCTGGTTTTGGTTCCCTTGGAAGAATGGCATGTTGCCTTGGGGGTACATGTGTGGGTATCCGAAGTAGGGAGGAGGAAAATGGCCTAAAAGGGGCAGTGGAGGGCCAAAATTTTGGTTTTGGGGACCTTGCCATGGTTGTTGCCAGTGTTGTCCCCGTCTGCCTCTACCTCTCGATGTATTGGATCCTGTGCTGGAATTGCTTGAGGTGCTTGAGACGGAACTGTTGTCCGAATTATCAAAAGATTTTTTAGGGGGGGTGTAATCATCCTCCGAGTACGGGTAAGTTTTAGAATAGCTGAATCTCTTCAGATCTTTTTCGAATTTCTTTATTTTAGTCTGAGTTAAGTAGTCTTTATATTACGCTATTTCGCGGTTTTGGTCCTCGAGTTTCTTCTTGAAACCTGTCAGGGTGGTTTTGAAGTGGGACTCCGTCGCTTGAATTTCTATCATGATTGCATCTGATAGACGTTTGGCAGTCTTGATAATTAAGACTAGCCAGTCCCTGGTGCAGTGCCAGGCGATCTGGGCCCAGTCTTTGCGAAATGCTGCGTCGTCCAGGAAAATCCTGGGGGCATTGGTGACTAGAAGGCCAGTAGGAGCTGTATTGGTGCGTAAATATTGTGCCAGGATGACCCCATGCAGAACAGTCCGGATCCTGCTCCTCTTTTTCTCCGTGAGTGAATCCCAGTCCGTGGATTGTGCTACAGTGGCGGGAATATTGAAGTCTGCCAGGAGTGAGGGATCAGCTAAAATCTCGCTGATATCCTCAGCAGTGTAAGTCAGGCCCATATTTTCGGCCATATTGGAGGGTAGAGAGCTCTCACAGCTGCGCGCTGCTTAGTGTTATACAGATCAACAAGAGAGAGAGGACTAGGTAAGCTAGCCCGTATCCCCAGTATTATATATATCAATCAATGTGGGCTAGCTAGTTTAAGGGGGGGGGGAGTATTTAGGTGACTCAGGTACGTCAGCAAAATAGATGAGGAAAAGGCACTGTTTTCCTTAGAAAGCCCTCACCCACCGACCTAGTCGGTGGCATGCTTCATCATCGGGCCCACCACAGTGGCACCGAATGTGCCCCGGGTGTGCTGCAACGCCAGGTGACTGCGGAGCTGGTATATTGCTGAGTGTGCAGTGAAGGGGTGTGAAAGTGAAGAATTAAAATGCTATCCAGGAGGTCCCAGCACCCGAGGGTTTAGCAATATTTAATGAACTGGGCCTCTGTTAGCAGGTTTAAAAAGGCAAGAGGACGTTTAAGGGAGAGTTACGATGACCTCCGGCGTCCAGTGTGGTCTACATGTTTCAGCCAGTGCCTTTTATTCTAAGCTGGCTTTCCTCAGGACCAAAGACAAGTGAAAAGGTGCAAAATTATAATAAACTTAATTTTAAGTGAGTGTTGTTTTTTCTATGTGTTGCGCACGCTAAGGCGCTATAACTGTTAGAGGGGGATTCCCTCAAGCTTTTCTACACAGAACACATAGGACAGGGACAAGACGTACAGGGGGGAGAGTCATATTAGTGCTGCTTCAATTAAAGAACCACTGTTTGCCGACTTTTAAGGTGGTGTACGACCTATATGCGGCTATAGTGAGCTCATGGAGACTCCATGGAGCTTGTGAGGGTATACTGAACCGTTAGTGAGGGGTGGTGGGCTAAAAAAACGAAATCACAAGGTGAGGTACAGGAAAGTATTGGTACTTGGTCCTCAATCTGTTATTTCTTAGTAAAAAGCCTCATGGGTCGCCTGGCAGAGAAAGAGACCCTGTGGGGATAAAATGAGATATGCAAGGCTTTCTAACCTGTAAGGAGAGAAGTTGCTTACCCCAATGGCAGGATTAGAAGGTTACTCACGAGTAGTTCGGTCTGGTTCCTCCTGGGACCTAGTCGTCCATCCGCGGCGCCCGATATGCAGTGAATGGGCCGCCTTGTTTTTTTTTTTATATATTCGTCTCGTAATCTATTTCACCTGTTCGAGATAGAAAGAGAAGGAGGGATGCGCGTAGATCGCTATGTCATGCTGGTGTAGTCTGCGCATGTGCAGGGAAGCAGCGTGTGCGATCGCGCATGTGCAGAACCGTGGCGCGCGTCTATGCGCATGTGCGAAGACGGACCGTCTATGCGCATGCGCTGTGCGTCGCCGCGTGTATTGACAACGCGAGCGCCGGAGGTGCGCTTGCGTGTGGGTCAAAGTGAACAAACACTTATGTTGGCAATGTGGACAGGTATGCGCGAGCGCTGGAGGTGCGCTTGCGTGTGGGCCACAGTAAACAAACAATTATGTTGGCAATGTTGACAGGTATGCGCTCGCTTAAGGAAAACAGTGCCTTTTCCTCATCTATTTTGCTGACGTACCTGAGTCACCTAAATACTCCCCCCCCCCCCTTAAACTAGCTAGCCCACATTGATTGATATATATAATACTGGGGATACGGGCTAGCTTACCTAGTCCTCTCTCTCTTGTTGATCTGTATATATCTACACACGCCTGACAGCGGGGAAATTTGGAAAAGGATACCTGCTAGGTAAAAAACTGTGACACACCCTGATAGATACTGCAGATGTAGGTGTTGTTGTGCATTTGATTAATGGCTCTCTCTTTTCCACATAGGCGATAGTGCATATGCTGTGCGCTCGTTCATTCTGACACACTACCTGAACCCATCAACCCCGAGTGAGAGACGATACAACGTGGCACACAAATCTACTCGCAATGTCGTGGAGCTCACCTTTGGGCTGTTAAAAAGCAGGTTCTGCTGCCTCCACAAAAGCGGACGCGCACGTCAGTACTAACCCCTCATCTGCTGTAAAATAATTGCAACTTGCGCAATGCTGCACAACCTTGCCACTAGGAAAGGAACAGCAGTAGAATTAACAGATATTGAGGACAATGATGATGAAGATGCACAGCCTGAGCCCAACAAAGCAGGAGTGGCGCCAGCAACAGATGGGAGACAGAGACAGGCAGAGATCACACACAACTATTTCTAAGTAAGTAAGGAGACACAGCCAGGCATTGCATGTTCATGACATAGTTTAATAACTGACCACTACGACAAAGAACAAATGGCACACCATGCTAATCCAAATGCTGAAAACCTTAATAGGTAGTAATGGGTTACTTCACCCTAAATATGTACATAAATGTGTGGGCAGCATTAACTTGTGCGCCCACATACAACAGTGCTGGATGCCTGCTCACTGTCTGCTGAGCCAGGGCCGCAGCATGCACCTGCTGCTTCTCCGGAGGTGTGTTTGGGACAGGAGGGGTAATGCTGCTCCTGCTGGTGGTCTCATCACTCTCCCCCACAACTAGTGCACCAGCGTTGGCTGACTGGGTGGTCAGCAGGCACTTCCAGTGCGGTTGTCACTTTCCCCATCCCCCTGATGACATCAGTGCAGCAGTGCACAAGCCCCTCCTGCATTGCCACGGAGCGCCTGCAGAGCAGGGAAGTGGCAGTTGCCAGGTGGTTTACTGCCTTGGTGTGCTGCACCATGTACTGCCTCTTCCTGCGCCTTCTGGCCCTGTCCTTTTCCAGTTTGTCACAGAGTACCATCAAGGACTGGGACATGTCCTGCATTCCCTCTGCCATCTCCTTGATGCCCTCTGCCATAGAGCTGATACCCCTGTCAATATTGATCATGTTCTGATTTAGGTGCCGCATTTGTCTTTGCACTGATTGTATGGCCTTCCCCTGCAGGTGCTGCACTTTGACCACACTGGCCTCCAGCCCTCCGAAGACCCCATCACCCTGCTGAGTTGTGCTGTGCTCCCGGGCCCTGCGGCGTCTCGCACCTGTGTGCACACCCTCGGAGGTGGACTGCAGCCCAGCATTTGTATCCTCCAGTGGAGCACTTGGTGTGTCACTCTCCCTTGTGTCCTCAGAGGACGATTCCATCACATGGAGAGTGGCAACTGCATGCCTTCTGGGCCTTACCACTACAGGTGATGTTGATGCTGGTGAGGCTGACAGTTCTTGTGAGGCTTCCTGTGGTGGTGATTCAATCAGCAGTGTTGATGCTGGCTCTGCTGTTGCGGCTGGCTCTGGTGGTGCAGCTGCCTGTGGTGTTGGTGCCAGTGGTGGTTGAGTGCTGTTACCTGCACTTGTGCTGGCATCCTCAGATCTTCCCTTATGGGGTGCCCTTCCCTCCTTCTCCTGCGCAGTCCTGCACAATGACTCTCCTGTGGACATGTATGGACATTAGCTCAGTGGTTCTGCAGCCCTGCATTTCAAAATTAAATTACAATCCTGTCACACTAACTCAATGTCCTCTTCTGCTTCTGACTGATGTGTGTGGCATGCCTTGTTGTTTAGTGTGATGACTGTCATGATAGGTGTTTCACTGACTACATACCCATAATGCATTGTTGGTGTACACCAAAACCTGTACTGGAGTGTGAGTCACAAAGCCACATTGGGGCATGGGAAAAGGGAAGGAGGGAGGTATGCTGTGCATGCTTCTTACCTGAGCTGTCTGCATCCCCGATTCCAGAAACACTCTTGGGCTCTAGGGTTGACTCTACCAGCTGCTCCAGGTCAGTGAGGGCAGATGCCCTGCTCCTTCCTCCCCCTGTGACCCTGGCCTCTTTCGTCTGTGCAGCCAGCTTCTTCTTAGTAATGATCCGAAGATCATATCACCTTTTTTTGAGGTCATCTATCTCACGTGGGCTCACTCCAATGGCATTCACCTTTGCCTGGATTGCCAGCCAGGTCTTCCTTTTCACAGCATCTGCTACCTGCAGGGACTGCTTGCCAGGAAGCTGGTTGTGGTGTTTCACCACCTCCTCCACAAGGACCCGAAGCTCTTTTGCACTGAACTTCATTTTCCTTTTTCTTTCTGCTCCTTCCCTCTCTGATTCATTGGCTGCCATCCTGCAGTTCTCCTCGTCAATTTTCAGCCAGTGGCTCAGATGCTCCCAGCTCTCCAGAAGGTTCTGATTGTCTGCACCTGCATGGGTGTGGCCACCTCCTGGTTGTGGGGTGAAGTGGGGTGGATGCACAGGATTGGTTGAATCCTCAATTGCTTGTAATTTGAATCTCCGAATCGGTAAATACCGATTCTATACACATTTACCAAAATTTTCCCTTTCGGTAAATGTTACTGAATTTTTCCTCCATCTCATTTACCGATTCCGGAATACCGATTTGGTAAAATTCGGTATTTAGGAATCAGTAAAATATATTTACCTACATGTGGCCCTAAGTGAGGAACTATCCAACCTGTCAAACTGGGTTAAGTGATCAACAAAATAAGCCTGCTCATCTCCCTCTGCGTAAAAGGTAAAATGTATAGAGTGAACAGTTTTCAAACATGTACAGTGCAATGTCTAATACCATCCCAAATACATGCCCTTCCCATCCCTCTTCTTCACATCTTTGTTCATGAACTGTGGTCTGATCTGGAGCTCTCAGGTCATACCAAACTTAGGGTGACATTTAAAGCTCAACAGATCAGGAGCTCTGGTTCCTCTCCTGACAAACGTGGGTCTGCTTTCTCAGACCCACAGCTCGCTTTGAAACTCCTGAACTACCTGCCCATCCACTATAGGGTCACACCATCACAGAGGCGGTAGCCCTCTCATTTTAGGGCAAGCTACCCCCATTAAATTTCCTTTCCTAATACTACCATTGAAGGCATGATGATCCGTAGAAGTAAAAAGTAAAAATGCCTCCGAGGCATAAGTAGGAAACTTCCTGCATGCCAGGTATATTTTTCAACAACAAACTTCGTTTTGGGGGTTTGTTGTTACACAGCAAAAGAAAATTCTTAGTAAGCCAATAAAATGTTGGAGCCCGCTCAGCAGTTATGAAAGTGCACATCTAGATTTTGTAGGTGGTTCACTCCTGGGGGAGTGGCGGTGGGGCCTCTGACAAACCAGATTGTTGAAGGGTCATCCCTAAAAAAACAAATTAGCCCAAAGTCTTTCAGGATCCAATATACAAAAGACTAGGGGCTAGATGTATCAAGATTAAGGGTGGACGTAGTTCACTAGTAGCGCTACGCGAAGCTACGCGAAGTGCACTTCGCACTACGCGAACTTCACGTAGCACTACGCGAGCTGCGTAGTAGCATGTTCGCACTGTGCAAGATGTGTTTTCAATGATTGCACAGTGCGGACAAGCATCCGGCACTGTGCAATCATTGAAAACGGCATCTTGCACAGTGCGAGCTGTAGTTTTCTGCTGCTCGAGTAGATTATTACTCGAGCTGCATCTTTCTCAACGCGAACTGGTAGTTTCTCATTTAGAGCGGTCGCGAGCATGCGCAACCACTCACAATGAGAAACCTTACCTCCCCGCGTTGAGAATCTCGCCGGGATGTCATTTTGCTTGCTCGCGGTCGTGAACATGACGTTCAGGACCGTGAACAAGCAAAAAATGAGCGCTGCGCTGTGCTACGCGGCACTACGCGTGTTCGCACTGTGCTACGTGCAGCTCGCGTAGTGCGAAGTTGCGCAAACTTCGCAGACTCCGCAAACGTAGCGTAGTGCTTCACCCAGGGTTAATCAAGATACACTTTTGAGATTCTCAAATAGCGATTTTTAAGGAATCGCTGTTTGAGAATTGCAAAATGGTATGTATGTAGAAATTTGCTACTTTTTAGCGATTTCTTAAAATTCCTTGATTGCGATTAGCAAATTGCTAATCGCAATTAAGGATTAATTTCCTATTGATTTCTATGGGCCAGGAGGCCCATAGAAATGAATGTGAAATTATTCTCAATTTGCGATTCCCAATTTGCTATTCACAAATTGAGAATAATCTCAAGGGTGTAAGGGTGTCCAAAGGACCACCTGTTGCACCCCTGAAATAAGCATGGGTACACATGTGGTGTACATACATCCAGGGCATGTATGTGCATCACATGGCACTTTAAAAAAAAAGCAAAAATGGGCATTTTTCAAGAAATTCGCAAATTACCACCAACTTGAAGTTGGTGGTAATTTGCGATTCCTTAGGGACAATTAGCAATTTTTTTCTGCATCATACATTGCATTTAAGGAATCGCAAATTTTGCGACTACTTACATGCAATCGCAAAAAAAGGAATAGCAAATTTGCGATTCCTTATTTTGCACTGAAATTTGCTACATACATACCATTTTGCTCAGATGAATTTCGATGTTTGCAAACCCATTTGAGCTTCATACATCTAGCCTCTTGTGTCAGATTTACTAAAATTTCAGGCAATGAAAATCAGCAAATGAACTCTCTGTGGTGAGTTGAGTTACATGGAGAAAGCAGGAATTGGCCATATTTAGTTTATTTACTTATATATGGAGCACGTCTGCTTCCTCCTAGGGCTGGAGCAATCTGACTAGCACCAACACAGGCAATCTTGAGTCTTGGTTCAAGGATAAGTGTGTTGCATGTTGGATTGTCTTAGAGGAGGAAGGGATGACTTCCTGTACAAAAACAATCCTTTGAGGCAGTTAGACCTGTCAGCCTTAGGACTTTCTTGCCCTAAGCTTTTTGCCTATCGCCTTCCTCCTCCATTTTGTTTGTTGCTGATCTCGCGTTTGCTGCCATTAGGACGTTGTGCACATTAGTACTGTTAACCAGTGCTAATGTGCATGTGCTTCCTCCTTAAAACATGGTAACATTGGATCATCCCCAATTGGCATATTTAATTTACATATAAGTCTCTAGTAAGATGGTAATACATGTACCCAGGGCCTGTAGATTAAATTCTACTAGTGGACTTCCAGCACTGATTGTGCCACCCACTTAAGTATTCCTCTAAACATGACTCAGGCCTCCCACTGCAACTTGTGTGGGCAGTTTTAAAACTGCCATTTCTGCCGCACAAAATAAACCTTTTGCCAGGCCCAAACCTTCCTATTGAATTCATATGTCACCCCCAGTTTAGGCCCAGGATAGCCCAAAGGACATGGTGCAGTGTATTTAAAACGAAGGACATACCGCCATATTCATGAAAATCGGCATTTGCGATTCTGTAATAGCGAAAAAAAGCGAATCGCTATTCAGAAATCGCAAATCCGAATTCATGAAGAATTGCGATAAAAAAAGCGATTCGCACGCGATCGCAAATTCCGTTAGCGATTACCGATAATCGCAGAAAAAACGCTATTTTCGGCTACCCGCGCCGGGATTGCGAACTCGCAAATAGCGATATCGCTATTTGCGATATCGCTATTTGCGAGATCGCAAACTCGCGAGATCGGGAAAACGGGAAGTCGCATTTCGAGCCCAGTGATGACATCACAACCAGGAAGCTGCCAGTTCCCACCCCCATTCTCCACAGTGAGGCTGACTGAGAGGGAGCAAGTTGGAGAGCTGCTGCAATACAGGAGAGAACTACAGAACCACAACTCTGCTACAATGTCAGAGGAACCTGTACCTGGCACCAGCAGCTCGTCTGGGCGCAAAAGGAAACTAAAATTTTCCGAGCAGGAGCTAGAACACCTGATAGAGGGGGTGGTGGCAAACCATGAGAAACTGTTTGGAAAAGATTCCAGGAGGGTCCCTGAACAAGAGAAACGCAGGATATGGCAGGGGATTGCCTCCACTGTGAACTCCGTGGGAGTGGCGGACAGGTCCCTAGAGGAGTCAAAGAAATGCTGGTATGACCTCCGAGGCCGTGCCAAGGAGAAGGTGGCGGCGCGCCTTGGAGAGTCGTTGGGCACTGGAGGAGGTGGACCAACTGTCCCACCCAATACTGCCATGGAGGACCAGGTGGAGGACACCCTGGAGAAGGAGGCCTGTATAGGATTCACACGACTCGACTCATCCCGCACCACCCAAGACCCTTAAGGTAAGTGGCATGCGACTGCGACCCTGCCCCCTATGAATGTCCCTGACCAAATAGGCTCCCCTAATGTCCCATAGGCATGCCATAGTTGCACATCAAGGAATGTCCTGATGCATTGTGGGAGATGTAGTCTGGCCACAATGTTGTAGTACCACAATGCAGCCAGACAGGTCCCAAAGCACACAAAGCCACAGCCATTCAGGGAGTGTCACCCAGCATGCATGTAGCAACTGCACGTCTGCCAGATACATGCAACTAATGATCCACCACTTACCCCCACAGGTGGCGAAAGCAGCGATAGTGAAAGGCTGCAAATTGATGAGGAGGTCCAGGAGGATTAGGTGCCACCACCAACCCAGGCACCAGCCCCTGCCGCTGCATCAACACCAGCAGCCAGATCCACCTGCAGTGTCCCCCCTGCGACTGGAGCAGCACCCACAGCCGCTGCCAGGCCAGCTACCATTGTGCCTCCTGCTACCGCTGCACCACCTAGAGCCGCAGCCAGGGCAGCTACCATTGTGCCCCCTGCATCTGGCACACCAGCAACACCAGCTGTCACACCCCCTGCATCTGGCGCACCAGCAACACCAGCTGTCACACCCCCAGCAGCTGTCGCCACAACATCAGGGCCCGCGCCAGTTGCCACACAGCGGCCAGCCACAGACTCAGGCCAGCAGGGCAGGCGTGGCAGGTCACACCAGCACTCCACTCCAGCAAGCAGGCGGGCCAATGGACAGGGACTGGCGCGTCTCAACGTTGAAAGACGCATGTTGCGGATACACCAGCGCCAGGCACGACAGCAAGGAGCTATTCAGCTGCAGCTCCATATGATAGGGCGCAATGTGGCCACAGTTGCAGGCCACATGGACGGCATGAGGGCGGCCATGGCAGGTGTGGGGGAGCGCTTAGACAACATGACTGCAGCCATGGCAGGTGTGGGTGAGGGAATGGCCCGCATGGCTGCAGCCATGGAGGCCAATACCGCTGCGATGTCCACACAGCGCAGTGCAGCACGCCGCCGCCACGGTCAACTTATGAGCCGCCTGGCCTCATACAGCAGGGCAAGTTATGTAGCTGCAAATGCAACTTCTCTGTTGGCGCGGCGCTCCCTGACACAGCAGCACCAACTAGTCCAGTGCAGTGAGGACATGACCAGGGTCCTGGAGCACCTCACCACGGCCGTCATGGCACTACACCCTCCAGCAATACCATCCACTGTGGGGGGTGATGATGCTAGTGAGGGGGCGTCCAGCGTCAGCAGCCACTCAGCCTCACAAATCCCACCACACAGCCGCAGCACCAGGCCCACGCCAGGTCCTGAAGCCCCGGAGGAGGATGCCCCTCAGAGGCGCTTGGGCGCAACGCGCAGTAGGCGCACCTGAGAACTTCAGACTTTCATTGGCACAGGCTGACGTTAAGCCTGCCATGTTCTAATACACAGCAGTATGCTGTAATACTGTTAGTGGGAGTTATATGTACTGGAACCTTATTTATTTTTTGTGAATTGAACAAATACATGTATTTTGCTACACACATTAGCGTTGTGTCATCGTTACATTTTGCATGCATTGTTGATTTGTGGGGTGATGGAAGGGGTTGTACTAGAAACTGTTCACTGTGATGTGGTTGCGACGTCTGTGCCCTTCTGCTGGGTTCTCCCCATGTGCATGGCGTGCATGTGCAGGTGGCCGGTTGTCCCCCTCAGATTCACTGCCAGAGATGTCAACAGGTATCCGGCGCTTGGTTGCAATGTTATGTAGCATTGCGCAGATAGCCACAATGCGGCAGCACATTGCAGGACTGTAATACATGGCCCCACCTGTCTTGTGCAGTATGCGGAACCTGCTCTTGAGCAGGCCAAATGTCCTTTCTATGCAATTCCTTGTCCGTATGTGTGCAATATTGTAGCGCCATTGCTGGGGTGTAGCAGGGTTGAGGTATGGGGTCAAGAGGTATTCACGGAGGGCGTAGCCACTGTCACCTGAATGAGAGGAGCAGATGGTGATTGCCTGTGCTGCGCTGTTACATCTTAGCAATGTGACATTTTCAACAAAGTGTACTTACCAAGTAGGTGTCCTTCCCCAAACTCTCCCCTGACCAGTCGTGTGTCGAGGCCGCTGTGCCGGAATATGAAGGAGTCATGGGTACTCCCTGGGTACTGTGCGACAATGTCAGTGATGTATGTTTTAGCATTGCAGACCATCTGGATGTTGAGGGAGTGGTAGGACTTTCTATTGCGGAACATATACTCCATGGCAGCTGGTGGGCAGATGGCGACGTGGGTACAGTCTATGCATCCAAGCACATGTGGAAAATGGGCTACATTGTAGAATTGTAGCTTGGTCATGTCCAATTCCTGTTGGCTGGCGGGGAATTTCATGTGACGGTGTAGCTGGGTGAGCATGGCGTCAACAAAAGTGTGGAGGCAGCGTGACATGGTAGGCTGGGATATCCCCCCAGCAGCCGCTACAACCCCTTGGAAACTCCCGGAGGCCAGGAGGTGCAGGCTACACAATACCTGCACATGTGTAGGCACCGCATTGGTACGGCTTGTTGGGTGCTGCATCAGGGGGTCAAGGTCCTGTATTAGCTGCATTCAGCCTTTATTTAGCATATATCTGCTCTCTGGTTTGGCCCAGCAAGGTGACCCACTGGCGGAATATCCTGTCCTGGATCCTGCGTCTCCTCCGTGCTAATCGCTGTAGCCTTCGACGCCTCACCACCATGTACATTCCTGGCATTGTGGGACTCCTAATGCTGCTGCTGATGATGGTCCTTATGTGTGATTGGTCAGGCCAGAACCTGTTGGTGATTGGACAACGGTTTTTTGAAAGTTTTTTTTGCATGGCTTTTATGGTTACCACCTGCTTTGAGTTGTCCTTATTTTGCGCGGTGCAAAATGCGATTTTTGGGTTTTTCGCTATTAGCGATTTTTCTTGAATACCGATTGCGATTATATAGCGAATTCGCTATTATTTTCGCAGAATCTGTGGTTTCTCGCATTTTCCGATTCGCTAATGCTCACCTGCCGGGATTCTGCGAATATAATAGCGAATTCGCTATTCTGTGTTTGCGATTTCGCTATTTTGATGTTGAATGCCGATTACGGAAATTGCGCCCGCATTTGCATTTTCGCAGCGATTGCGGGCGCAATTTTACTTCATGAATCAGGCTGATATTCTTTTAATTTTTATATGTCCTGGTAGTGAAATCTCTTAAATTAATTTTTCACAACTGCAAGACCTACCTCTCCAATAGACTAACATTGGAGCTATCCTATTACATTTAATAAGCTGTAATTTCTGAGAGCAGGTAACCAGTTCATGCTTGGTCTCTTTGGAATGCTAATGAAAACCCCTAACTTATGGTGGCGTTGGATTTTAAATTACAATTTTGAAAATGCCACTTTTAGAAAAATTGGAATTTTCCTGTCTTAGATAGTTAGTGCTTGTAGACTGTATCTGGTCACATGACTGGGTGTAGCTGGCAGTTAGGCTTTGGGTATTCCACCTAGACAGCTACACACAATAGAGCACTTACGTCTGCATGGATGGGTCATCACTGGCAGGATGGCAGAGTGGGGCAGGCCTACTTACAGTTGAATAGGCTGTGTCCTGTCTCTATACAAATGGCTGCATACCCCCTGTAGTTAGTCTGAAGCCATGACAGAGAAGGTGCGATGCCTAGGGAATCCAAAGGGAAACCTTTACAAGCTTCTCCCCTACTTCAAAAGCGCAACTTAGTTTTGATATTAGACCACAGACATCAACTCTTCTGTATTTTCCTGGACCTATGGATACTTTTCCAGGAAGAAGGACTGCTGAGCTGCTGGAGGACTGCCACTCTGCCAGACTGCTGCCCTGCTGGACTATTGCCTTGCTGTGCTGCTATCTTGCTATGCTGAACCACTGCCCTTTTGCCTGGGTGTGAAGAACTGGACCTACATCTCTTGAGCCCATAATCCAGAGTGATTCAAAGGGCTACTTGGCTGGCCTTCTGATATGAAGCTTCAGGGACACAACAGACTTCCAACAACCTTGCACATGCTCCTTGACTGCCATCTGTAAGGCTATCCAACCAAGTAGTATCACCCCAGTATCGGATCTTTGGAAGTGGGCCTATGGTTCTCTGCCAGACTCTGTGGATCGAGCAGGACAGACACATCTCCTCTGCTGTGTGGCACAACCCCGAGCAGAACCAACGCATGACCACTACTCCATGGATAGGAACCGTCACAAAGAACTACATTGCATCACGCCCATTGCTGCCACAAAACCACCACTGCATGATGCATTCTTGGAGAAAACTCTTACATTCCTCATCGGTGGCAGACTCAATGACAATGCCAGGCTCTGCATTGCGACTCTGCAGCTCCTTAGAACCGACACACCGCCACGACTACACACTGCGTTCTTGACTCTGAACTTTAAATCGCAAGCCCTGATTGATGGGATCCTCCACAATGATGCTAGATCTTGCACCACAGCCTCACCGCAGCTTGGTACTGATGCATCACTTTGGCTGCACAATGAATCTATGATGCAGATCCTAGCAACGCTCTGCAAACCAGGATTTAAGACACTATGTTCAGTGAGTCTAAGTGGATCACTATAACCAGCCCATTCTCTATCGTGGTTGGCCTAAATTTGTGACTTTGTCCCAATCCAGCATGACCAGATATCCACAGTTTGTACTTTTTGCTTCATGATGCTATTTTTACAAGAATCTTTAAAACAGAATATCTCAGGTTCTACCAATTTGATTATTATTCTGGAGTTGTTTTAAGAAAATACTATATTCATCTAACCCTGTTGTGGGCCCCTTTTGTAGTGTGTTTTAACTCTGTGTGTTACTGTTTGAAGTGTTGCACAAATACTTTACACATTGCCTCTGAGTTAAACCTGATGCTCAATGCAAAGCTATGCGAGGGTTAAGCACAGGTTAATTTAGGGTTTGCTTGTGACTTCACCCTGAGAAGAATTGTGGTTGCTGCTTGAGAAGAGTATCACCCACCTCAACCAACAACTCAATTTCTTACAGAAGCACATTCCTCTTTCTGAATGTGCTGCTAAATGTAGCACACATAGCAAGAGGAAATTACAAAGAGAAATGAAGCAATTTTCCCCATGTTGTGTCTCTGTGGTAATGAGCACCATTTTGGTGCAATGCCAGGAAAACAGCCTTTAGTAAATCTGGGATTTCATCAAATTCCATGGGTGGATGCATTAGAACGTGGACCTGAAATCAAACTAAGGGGAACTTTTCTGTCTTTATTGATGGATGCATCAGAACGTTCATGCTCTACCCATCAAGTGACTACCACAACAAAATGTAATGCAATGCAGAGCCACTGGTTTCTGCTACTTTTCTTTAAAAAGTCCAGCAAGGCAGCACAAATCACCCAAGAATATGGCTTTGAAAATCCCATTTAAGGACTTGTGTTGCCTTGCAAAATCTTGCATCACTAAAGGACAATGCCATTCCTTAGTAAATCTGATCTCAGGTAACAAAGCAGTCTTTGTTTTGCACAGTGCTGTGACCAGATCTTTTTTGGTGCTGCCCTGACATACTGATCTTTATCTGTGTATAATATCCATTTGGAAACATTTGCAGAAATTCCACCTTAGATATCTCAAAGACCTTGACCAGAATATTGAGCCAGTCATGGTTATTCAAAGCATGGAGCCTCTTGCCTCCTGTGTCTCAGGATCTGAGACCACTACAGGTAAAGGCTGCATATGGATGCTTCAAGCTCCTTACACATGCCTACAAAGCCCTCTACGACGAAGGACCAGCATACCTGATGCAGCCTCACATTCCATGTGGCTGCCAGACAACTCAGCTCTGCCCAACTCACCCTAGCATCCATCCCCAGGATCCACAAGACCAGAACTGGTGGAAATTATTTCTCCTACCTCGCCACCAAGACCTGGAACACCCTGCCCCTCCAGGCAAGCCGAATTGCTGACCCAGTTCATGAACGACCTCAAGACCTGGCTATTCGAATGATCCTTCAGCCAGGGGGACCAGCAGCCCTCCCCCCCAAGCACTTTGAGACCCTCACAGGTGAGTAGCCGTGGTTTACAAGCCCCTGATTGATTGATTGATGCTTAGCCAGCAGGAGGCTACAAAACCCGATGCAATTAAACATAGTGCATGGACAGTTCACTGGAATGCTTCAGCATCAGCTTTCAGAACACAATTGGAAATTATAGTTAGAATGAGATTGGAACCTAGTTTAGCCTCCCATTACTAATTACATGCAGCAGATGGGGTCCTTCAATTCTGTCCTTAGGATGCCAAAAGATCCAAGTAAAAACTAAGGTTATTCTTGGAAATTGCGAGCAATCAGATGAATAATGCAGTGGAATATACATTGAAAGTATTGTGTACTTGAATTATTTTTAAGGAATGGAAAACAAATAATTGATGTGCTTGAAAGTGCCATAGACGTTGGTAGTTCCAATTAAGAAGTGACTGTGCCTTTTGATAATATGCATATATTCATCCCTTTGAGAGAATTTTCTCTGCCTTCATTTGAGTCTCCCCATTCTTTCCAGGAATGTAGAGGGTTCCCTTAGACCACTAACTTTATATATATTAACCCCTTCGATGCTGATGACGAGCTCAGCTAGTCATCAGCCACGGGTGACGTGTGCGGATGACGAGCTGAGCTCGTCATGTATCGCGGTAATTTAAAAAATGCCGCACAGCGCAAAAATCACCGCAGCAGCGATGCGGTTAATGACTCAGGATTCACTGAGAGAATCATTCTGAATGGTGGCAAACACATTTACGGCGGACTATGAGGGACAACAGATTTTCACAAATTCACATTTACAATTTGCTGACATTGCACCCCCTCTCTTCTAAGGGACAGTCTGCTTCCCATCCCTGTCTGCTTCCCACATCTGATTTTCAGAGTAGAACATGTCCTGTAAAGGCAGGTTCCACTTTGTTAATGTACATCCCACATTTGCCAGTATCCTGGGGAACTAAAAGCAGCCTGGCAAAAAATGCTCAAACCAAGCTCTCTCTTTCCACAGTCCCACGAAGTTTACCAGGTGCTTGTGTGATCTGCTGCGCCAGTCCAGATTTTCTTTCTTTGAATTCTGGGGCTTGGAGTCCTATTTAATTCTATTATCAAACAGGACTGCAAGTCTTAGAATTCAAAGAAAGAACCTGGACTTGAGTAGCACATCACACATGGACCTGGAAAGCTTGGCAGCTTGTTTACATCCATTCCCTCTCTCCGCCCTCTCTGATCGCTTTCTCTCTAATGGGCATATTAGCAAGCGGCAGTGATAATTATTGCTGACCGCTGCTAGTGTGAGTAAATCTATTGCCCGCTACCGCTGGCGATAATCTCCATGTTAGCGTTGTATTAACAAAGCTTAACGCCATGGAGATAAAAATCCCAGCGATAGCAGGGATTATCGCCGTTTTCAATGGAACATTGCTGGTTTTCCAGCGGTATTCCATTGAAAATGGCGATAACCTTGTTGATAGGGCAGGGCAATCTTAGCCATGTAATCCACCTCCTATTGGATTACATGGATAAGTCATGTCACAAGCAGGTGTTAGGAAAGTAGCGTTAACTGTGGTTAGTGCTACTTTTCATAATGCTCTGCTTGTTAGCGTGCAGCTTGATAATCGGAGAAATGTCGCTTAGCAACATTTCTCCTATTATTTTGCACTGGAATGCCCACTTTGCGTCTCATTAGAGATGCAAAGCTGGGCATTGTCGAAAAGGGTGCAAAATCAGCAAAACACGCAATAGCGTGTCTTTGCTGATAAGGCGATGAAATTATCGCCGCTTTTCGCCTGAAAACGTCTGCAAAAACAGCAATAATTTCATATCGCCGCCTTGCTAATATGCTCCTAAGTTCCTTCTCCCTCCCTTTCTCTCTTGAAGCTCATGTGCTTGCTACAATTAACCTTGGGGAGCTGTGGAAAGTAACAGTGGTACCAGGGGTACAAAAGGGGGTGGTGATGGACGGAGCATCTGAATCAATCAAACACTCACACCCAGTCAAAAGATCTAGGTTTAATCCATCACCGATCTTTATCCCACTCTGCCACCCCAGTTCAGACATGGCTATATGCAAATCAGTCTGACCCTGTGCTTCATGGGAACAGTCCAGCCCGAACTGCCAAGACACGTCTTCCCTGGACCGGAAACAAGCTTCCGAGGACTGGTTTCCGGCATTCCAGCCGTCTTCAGCCCAGCTTGCTTGAATCCAGTGGCAAAGTGAGCAAAGGACTCACGTCTGAGCATACCCTGCCACACTTATGGTGGCCAAAAGCGGTACAAAAGGGGGTGGTGATTGATGGAGCATCTGAATCAATCCAACACTCACACCCAGTCAAAAGATCTAAGTTTAATCCATCACCGTTCTTTAGCCCACTTTTGCACCGCTTTTGGCCACCATAAGTGTGGCAGTGTATGCTCAGAGGTGAGTCCTTTGCTCACTTTGCCACTGGATTCAAGCAAGCCGGGCTGAAGACGGCTGGAATGCCAGAAACCAGTCCTCGGAAGCTTGTTTCCGGTCCAGGGAAGACATGGCTTGGCAGTTCGGGCTGGACTGTTCCCATGAGGCACAGGGTCAGACTGATTTGCATATAGCCATGTCTGAACTGGGGTGGCAGAGTGGGCTAAAGAACGGTGATGGATTAAACCCAGATCTTTTGACTGGGTGTGAGTGTTTGATTGATTCAGATGCTCCGTCCATCACCACCCCCTTTTGTACCGCTTTTGGCCGCCATAAGTTTGGCAGGGTATGCTCAGACATGAGTCCCTTGCTCACTTTGGCACTGGATTCAAGCAAGTCGGGCTGAAGACGGCTGGAATGCCAGAAACCGGTCCTCGGAAGCTTGTTTCCGGTCCAGGGAAGACATGGCTTGGAAGTTCGGGCTGGACTGTTCCCATGAGGCACAGGGTCAGACTGATTTGCATATAGCCATGTCTGAACTGGGGTGGCAGAGTGGGCTAAAGAACGGTGATGGATTAAACCCAGATCTTTTGACTGGGTGTGAGTGTTTGATTGATTCAGATGCTCCGTCCATCACCACCCCCTTTTGTACCGCTTTTGGCCGCCATAAGTGTGGCAGGGTATGCTCAGATGTGAGTCCCTTGCTCACTTTGCCACTCTATTCAAGCAAGCCGGGCTGAAGACGGCTGGAATGCCAGAAACCGGTCCTCGGAAGCTTGTTTCCGGTCCAGGGAAGACATGGCTTGGCAGTTCGGGCTGGACTGTTCCCTTTGAGGCACAGGGTCAGACTGATTTGCAAATAGCCATGTCTGAACTGGGGTGGCAGAGTGGGCTAAAGAACGGTGATGGATTAAACCCAGATCTTTTGACTGGGTGTGAGTGTTTGATTGATTCAGATGCTCCGTCCATCACCACCCCCTTTTGTACCGCTTTTTGGCCGCCATAAGTGTGACAGGGTATGCTCAGACGTGAGTCCCTTGCTCACTTTGCCACTGGATTCAAGCAAGCCGGGCTGAAGACGGCTGGAATGCCAGAAACCGGTCCTCGGAAGCTTGTTTCCGGTCCAGGGAAGACATGGCTTGGCAGTTCGGGCTGGACTGTTCCCATGAGGCACAGGGTCAGACTGATTTGCATATAGCCATGTCTGAACTGGGGTGATAGAGTGGGCTAAAGAACAGTGATGGATTAAACCCAGATCTTTTGACTGGGTGCGAGTGTTTGATTGATTCAGATGCTCCGTCCATCACCACCCCCTTTTGTACAGAGGTACCAGCAGCAGCCCCAGGCTTTCAAAACGGGCCTCCAAGGGCTCCAGCCCACCGGGGAAATGCCTGGTGGAAACATTGACCTATCTGGCCCTGCTCAGACAAACCTTTGCAAGTTGCAAGGTCTTGATGTGGAAAGGAATTCTGCATACCTTTGGTGAAAAAAGATGGAGAAGACATATCTGTCCCAGCTGACCATTACATTCAGTGTAACATTCTATATGTTTGTTCTGGGAATGAAGATGGTGAATTACCTCAAGCCTCAATATAGACCTCAGGATACAAAAACATGGTGATGTTATTGCACTGTGCACTGGTGCAAGATAATTCTCTTGGCTCGGTTCAGGGCAGTTTGAAGCAAGAATTCCTTCGTCACTGACTCAAGAATGATTTAATCTGATTATTTGATTTAATGTTTAAAGAGGTTTCAGAAAGCTTGCTGTCAATGCTGGCCCTTGGGGGCATGAGGCCAAGTAAAAGCATGATGGGGGTGAAGGAGTCTAGGGCTTCAGTTAGGGTTTGGCAGTATGGGTGGAATGTGGTAAAGCAGTAGAGCTTCCATGCCACCAAACTCACATCTCCCTCAAGCCATTTGAGGAACTCCTGGCTTAGCATCAGTGGAGTGTCAGCTGGCACCACCGATGGTAGCCCAAAACCCAGCGGTCTGTAGGTTACAGCTTCACAGGTTCATGGTGGCGATGGCCCCATGCTATTAAGGGCGAGGCAACTACCAATGTTTTTCCCTGCCTGTGCCGTCCATGCAAAGAATGGGGGACAAAGGCAAGGAAAATCCAGGATGGCCTCGAAGCAGGGAGAAAACGCCCCGCATGTTGGGGTAATTTATTTTTTATTTAAAGAAAAAAAACACTGTTGCCACTTTCACTCATGACGCTTGTTGCAAGAGGCGTCTTTGCAGGCCCTCCTAAGGACAGGTAAGGGGCGTAAAACTCCCTTAGGTTTCTCCCTACCTAGATAGGTGGTTATCCGATTAAATGCCGCTAGCTCTCTGCTACTAACTTTTTAATTAACCCTAAATATGTAAAAACCTCTGTGGGTGATTACATTCAAGGAAGAATTATTGTTCATTTGAATGTAATCTATGTTAATAAATATTCAATTTATCGAATCTGTTTAAAGTCTATTTCAATTTTGCCCCATAAACCGTTTAAACAATCCTTTCACATTTCACACTAACGTTACTCACTATCTACATATATATACTCCGGGAGGCTGTGTAGCACGACCTCAAACTATACACCGATAAATACATTACTAATTGAAATTAACTGTGATTTTAATCATACAAAATATCTCGCGCCGCAATAAAAAAAAAAAGCTACGCCTCTTCTGTCATGATCTGTGTCAGGAATTTGTACAGAAAAGCGTTTTATTATATTGGTAAACAGAATCTTATTAGACTTGTGTGATTGATAGCCACAAGGCGGCAGTAAAACATTTGGCATCCTGCAGCCTTCATTAACTACAGGCTGGTTACACATTTTTTAACAGTTTAAATATTTCATTTGCATCCCGTGCACTGAAGGCGGCGTGTTGTAATGCACCGGGCGGATTTAGCAGCACACGATGGGTTAACTGTCAGGAGAACCTCCGGTAATTGTCTGTACAATAGGTATCGCGTGCAGGAAGCTTCGAACTAATGATAACATAAATTGCCTAATAGCATTGACAAACAATATCCTATTACAGTTTTAGTGTTTCAGGAACAGCTTTTAATTTCCTGACTTTTGAAGCAGTTGCTTTTATTTTTCCCTCGACAAAACAATATTTATGCCGAGGTGCAGGGTGTGCAGTGCATCTCAACTCAGTGTTTGAACGGTGACCATATCGGTGCATTCTGAAGGGCATTCCGCTTCCTAATTTATGATACCTTGTGGAGAACTCAACATCGTAAATTGTATTGTTGTCTGCAAATGGGGACAATAAGATATTGATTGTGTTTTGTGTGTAAGCATGTATATCACTGAACCGAAATTTACTAATCCTGACAAGCAGTAGGGAAAGCAATAAATGCAGGGCTATTCTGCCAGTTCTCTGAGCTAAGATCCATTGCATGCAAGTGCGTTTATATAATATAAATATGAAACCACAGAACAACCACAGGGGTATAGAAGTTGTAAACCAGTGTGTGTGTGTGGAGGCCTTTCACCACATAATGGGGTCCTGGGGGGGGCGGCCGACCAAAGGGAGGAATTTGGGGGCCGGGAAAGGGGAGGGGGGTGGAGCTGGCGCCGCCCGGGGACGGGGGAGGTTTTGGTAGCTTTTGGGCTGGGGGTGGGGCTTGTTTGGGCTTCTTCCGGGTTGGGCTTTGGTATCCGGCCGGTCACGCGGCAGAGACACCATTTTAAGTGTGGTGTCTCGGCCGCCGGGCGGGGGGTGGCGGATGGACACATTTTTAGTAGCGTAGCCAGTGCATCAGGGGCTCTAGTGCGAGGAGGAAAATTGACCATCCCAGTGTGTCATGGGCTCTAGTGCGAGGAGGGAAATTGACCATCTGGCTGCAGTTTAACTTATAAACTACAGAGAGACGCATGGTTCACTGGGCCCGTCCAGCCTCTGGGTTCTGGTGCTACTTCACCTGCTGCACCATTTCAAACTACGCCCCTGATCAAAATCCACACATAAGTCTCAGAAGTACACTAGTGGTCAGGGAAGATTCCTGAGTTACCAAATTCACCAAACGTGTGAGCAACATGAATCGGTGGCAGGCCCAGCACTCAAGTCTAGATGAGGACCCAAGGTCAGGGGCAGACTGGGACCACAAACTGGCCCCTTGGGAGGGGGGGAGTGGTGGTGCTGCTGCGCTTTTGTTATTGGGGGCCACTTTTGCAGCACTGCTGCAAAACCGGCCCCCAGTAACAAAAACAAACACCCACCCTTTCGACCCACTGGGAAAACTCCCTGTGCCGGCTATGGTCAGTCCGGCCCTGCCCAAGTTCATCAATGGCTTGTGAACTCTGATAGTGGTGGGCGGCTCCTCCGCTAAGGCGGAGGTGAGTCGCCCCACTGCACATGAGCAGTGCAAAAGAAAAATAAGATGATAATAATAACAAGAAGCTATTGTAATTTTATTTTTCTTAGCAGAACTCTGACTCCAGCCAGGTCGGCGGGGTTAGGCTCCCCCACGTCAGAGGGAGCAGGAGTGGTTTACACCCCCATCTAAGTGCACATGATGGCTTAGTCGGCTCTCCGGGCCGTCCAAACAGTCATGCGCACTTGGCATGTTCTCCACATGCCCAGCTTCCCAGTTACTGCCTTAGTGGCCGTATTGCCGTTTCAGCCAGTCAGACCAATCACAACGCTTCTTCTGCAGCGTCGTGATTGGGTGGTAGAGCCTGGAAGACTGTGTGCTTCCGGTGCTCTGCGAAGACTGCTGGAGAGGCGTGCTGGATAAGCTAGTTTTTTATTTTTATATCATGCCTCTCCCTCCTGCCCCCCATCCTTGTACAGAGGCAGCCACCACTGGCCACTGTGACTAACTGTGCACAGTGAAGGACATGGGTGTGCTCAAATTCCTCAGAGGGGTCTGGAGGTTATTCGTAAGGAAAACTTCGGCTCTGAAAGGGTGCCCATAAAAACATGGATTCTTTGGCTCTATTGCAAGATGGTCAGGCTGCAATCACGGGCCTGTAGGAAGCTACAAACCCCTATTGTCTCTACTGGCCTTGGAGGGACACACGCTCCAAGAAAGTGTTGAGAAAATGGTAAAAAATGTGGGCATATTTCTTCTCAAGTTCTCTGAAAATAAAATGAAAAAAATTCCCTTTATAGGTTTTATAAAAAACTAGGTATGTGGGTTCCCATGGCCTACCATTTTCTAAATTACTTATAACAGCTTTCTCCACTTATGCCCTCCAGTTCTTTTAAGTTGTCCTTCTTGTTGTTTGTAGGCAGAATTTCAGGCTTTTGTTATAAACGAGGCTCTATTAATGAGGCTCTACTTCGCAGTGCCAAAATTGTTACTAGTCACACAGACGTGGGCCTCATACAGCAATAGTGATAATGTCGTGAAATGCTACACGTGAATACTAGATTGAATGCCGTGCAAATAAATAATTAATTTACAGGCATAGGAGCAGCACCTCTCAAACAAAGAACATCGACATTCTTTCCCACAAAAGAGCAAGAATTAACTTCAGCTTATATTTAAAAAATGCAACAATTTGGTCTAAGGACATGAGCTCCAAAGATCCAGAAATGCAAATATTATCGTTGCAAAACTACTAGAATTTCAATCTTCATCAGTGCCTTGTTTGGCTTAACGTGTCAGTTTTTCTACATAAAGACAGCTATACATTAGGTAATGGGGGGAAGCCATACCAGAGCTTTTATAGATAACCACTCAATATTTAAAACATTCCTCTTTAGATGGATACTGGGTAGATTCCTGAAGGAAATCTTGTTTATACCCACCTTGTCCAAAGATAATGTTAGAAGTAGCAATGTTATATCTAGGCTGCTTAGAAATGAGGAATTTAAGCGTATGAATTATAGACCATGCTTGTGGGTGATATCCATACCAACCATTACAAACATATTACATAAATATGTGGAAATACTTACTCTGGCAGGCCACATAAAAGGATGGTCCAATTACGGAGTTATTAGAATTTATTGCATTACTCATTAGTCAGATGTACTGCAGATGCAGCCTACTGTTCTTTCCATAAAGATGTAGAGAACAGGTTTCCTACTGTTTTCTACTGTTAAAATGTGAATGTCTTTTGTCTGAGGATCTCACTCTTCGATCCGATTGACAGACCTTAAAGCCTGTCCTAAGTGTTTAACTTGTATAAGACTACAGGGGCAATGTGTATGTTGGAGAGCTTAGGTTAAGTTCATCAGTAAAATACACCTTCACTCTGACGCTGTCTACCCTGACACATTTATAAATGACCACCAAGCTGGCGCTCACTTATTAAGAATTGCCAGGAACCACCATCATCAAAGCACTTCCTATCAATGCTTTTTCAAGTTTGTCGCACGTACTGTCAATATGACAGAACTGTTCATCAAGCTTTTTTTTATTTTCAAAAAGAAAATTCTAATGTGGAATTTTCCAATAGAACATTTAAAAAATGCCCCCCCCTCACCATGAGAGCTATCTTCCATGGTGAGGGGGGAACTAGACAGCTTTCACTGCTTCTCATCCCAATTTTTCCTGGCTGTGATGGGCAGTGAAAACTGACCTTTATGTCTGCCCATCTAAATTAGGTGGGTGAACATAGAGGTCAAACTTCGACGGCCCTTACTCCAGTTGGCCATCTGAGTACTGCTACCATTGTAGAGACGGAGTAGTCTCCACTGTGGTTACACCAAACTTCCTACATCAAAGACCCACCTTAATTAAATTGGGAAGGTGGGCCATGATGTGGAGTAGTGTGGCTCACTGGTTAGAGGCGGCAGACCCAGAAGCAGAGGCCGGCCCAATACCAGGGTTCAATTCCCAACGCGGCAGGGTGTTGGGCCAATGTTAGCGGGCTCGATAAATCTTGCCTTTGGTGCCACTCTAACCATGGGTCCCAATCAGCAACTCTGGGCAATAGCTTGCTTAATCTCCACAAACGGCCCCATCAATGCTGGGGATGCCTGGCTTAACCTTGGGGATGCCCAATAGGGATAATCTCACAGGGAAAGCCAGGATTGGTTTGCCAGCGTTATACAGCGCCAGGAAACCTACGGGTAGCAGTGCGCTTTACAAGCTCAAATACATTTACATTTACATGATGCTGGTGGCAAGGATACTACATTGCCACTGCAATGGTTTATCCTTACTGCTAACATATAAAACAGCCCCTAAGTGCTAGTACCCAAGTTTATCTCATAAGCCAATGGACGATGTTGCCTAATGCCAGGGTACAGAACATCAAAGCTGTTCGCTCTTGATTCCACCGTATGCCTCATACAAACACCACCACCATACTGACCCTCCCCATTTACCTTACTCTGCAGGTTCTTTATCCTCCCTGCTATCGTCCTGTTAGTGTTTTTTTCAGTATATTTATCCCTCTTTCTTTCCCCACTCTGCTGTCTATCTCACTTTTCTTCTGGGTGAAAGTGCAACCACCGGCTCAAGTGCAGTACTGCTTGGCCTGCTCATAACCATGTGTGATCCCACCCACTTACTTTCTTTCTTGCAAAACGCACACCTTATAGACCACAACTTTCTTGCATTAGAAAGGGGACTGAAACAGGACTTTTCAGCAATGAGAAACATCATTATTGGCTGTTTAAAGTAAACTTGTTATGCAATCTCCTTCTTGAAGCATTTTAGAGCTAAGTATTAAAATGGGCAGACGTCTACATGATTAACAAACCATTGGTGGTACAAGGGTAAACATATTTATATTAGTTGTAAGGCATACATAAAAGGCTGAGCATGCCTTGCAAGTGTTCAAACTCACCTCCTCTGGCACACCAAATGTTGGCATCATTGAGTGTTCAGTTCATTACGCTAACCTGCCATTGTTGATCATGTGAGCTCATTTGACTTAACCATGTCCAAGGTCATACATGGTACCAACACAGTATTCCGTATGTAAGTCATTTAATTTGTATTAGAAAGCATTTATAAACTTTTTGTGAGTTCCATCAACTCCTGTTGTTTGATCCACGTTTTTAACAAAACAAATTGAGGCTACTAACCCAACAATATACAAAGTTTGACCTAGAATAAAAAAGCAAAGTACAACAGCCTAAAGATATTTATGAATCTTCTAAGAATGGGAGTCTTACTCTACATGACCCATTTCAATGTGGACAACTCTTCTGGTTTAACCAAGGAGCTGGTTACAATGGCAGCCCATTACTTGATGTATCATTTGACAGGTTTCTAGAAAATGCAGTACAATATCTAAAAATTGGGATTGTGCAAAGTGTATCCTGTAAGCAAGTCATTCATACCAATTTATAATTTGGTTAGTTAGTTATTGTCCATTTGTGCTCATTCTTAGGGATTTTATTGTTACAAAAAAATAGAAGAAGAGCAATTCTGCCATGTTTCGTTGCTTTGTAAGAGTGTTCCACAAATCTTGTATAATACCACTTTCTTTTAGAACATTTTCAAGGGTGAAGTTCAGTAATAATTAAACCACACCTTATTTCTTTCTAAAGAACCTCCCGAATGCTCCTACATCCAAGCATGGCTTTTCTAAACTATTTAAAATCAGTGTCTTGTCTAAAGTTTTTTTAATGGAAAAACCTTAGGTCTGGATTTTATGGTTGGTGCTGATGTAACATCCGGCAAAAAGACCAGATGTTCACTTTACCTGCTCTGTGTTGGTGATCCTCATTTCCTATGTGGGAAAAGATGGTGTTCTCAACTACGTACCCTCTATTGTTATCATCATGAAGAAAACTAATCAGGTGGATAAGGTACCACCACAATATCCAAAACTACCACGCTTGTGACCTCAATGTAAATCATGCTGGTCATGCACCAAAATTGCTTAACTTTTCTCTGACTTCGAATTAATCTTTTTTCCATTCTAGTTGCTAAGTCACCCAAACCAAATCTCAGAACCTTCAAATATCACTTGCATATGTTTTTTGTCTATGGTAAATGCTTAATCTGGGTTGTGTTCACAGTTGATGCTTATCCCTTGTGTCATGTTCCAATTTATGTTCTAGTGAGATTACATTGTCTGCTACAAAATCAACCAAATCTCTCCTGTCATGACAGCTTCATCTGCCAGTTCTTCTGTCTGCTGCTTCCGAGTCATGCAAGGGACACGTAGCAATGTTCACTTGTGTGGTTCCAAAGTATGTGGTGTTGCTGGAGGTTACTATGTGTTTTTAGGGAGACTTGTGTACTTTTAAGTTGGATGTGGGATGTTTGTCCATTTTAAAGACTACTCCTATGGCCGAGATACATGACCCTCCTCTGCATTTGAACACCTCATTGTTACCTTTCCTTCTGCTAATATGGATTACTTGTTGTGGAACCTACCAGCATCTGTTATGTCATGTGTATTTGTAAAGTGCACCATCACCCGCAAGTGTGTCCAGTCACTAAGCAGGTGTGTGTGCCTAGCCCTTCACATGGTAGGTTGGTTAACTGAAGAGCCACGTCTTCAGCTCCTTGAGGAATTCAAGGAGAGAGCAGAAGTATTTGATGGGGAGTGGGAGGTTGTTACATGCTTTAGTTGCAATGTAGGAGAATGCCCATCCTCCTGATCTAGTTCTGTGTATTTGTGTGGTGTGTTCGACGTGGGTGGTTAAGGGTGAGTCTGGCTGTCGGGTTCTGGATGGTTTGTAGTCATTTAGTAAGTTGTTTGATGCTCCTGACATAGAGGGTGCTCCCATAGTCCAACTTGGTGGTGACTAGGGCGAGTTACAGTTTTTCTAGTGTTGCTTGAGAGCCATTTCAAGAGCTTCCTCAGCATCCTCAGGTCTGGAAGCAGGTTGCAGTGATAGGGTTGACTTGTGTGGTGATGTCCAGTTTGCTGTCAATTTTTCTGATGTTCCTGGAATGGGTTCTAGGTGTGTGTGTGGGTCCGAGTTTAGCTAGCCACCAATTGGACTCCCATGATGAGGTGTTCTTGCTGAGGAGAGCTACTTTGATCTTGTCGGTGTTGAGCTTGAGACAGTTGAGGTTCATCCAGTTAGTGTCTTTGGTCTGGTGTGTATTGGGGGTCTTAGCATAGACTCTTTATTGCCTCAATGTCGATGAATGTGACACCCTTATGATGCCAGCTGGGACGCCAACTCAGTATAAGTTCAAGATCACCTGGGATGATCACTTGCTATCTGTTTCGAAGTAGTACAAGGCACATGGATTCTGTTGCTGCTCATGCTGGCTGTGCCCTGAAACACTTTCTGGACTCAGTTGGAACACAGGAGGAAGATTTGAGATGGAGGTGTGAGTTGTATGATTTTGGAGTCTGAGACACAGGGGGTTGCTCATTCCCTCCTGTTTATTTGGGACATTGGACTTTGTGATTATACTTGCCTAAACCATTAGAAACTGGGCTTAAAACTGCTGTGGTATATGCTACTGTTGTCTGTTTGAAGGTACTTTTTGTCGAAAGTTAAAATCAACATTGATGAGGCATGGTGTTCTCACAGTGAGAGGCATCAAAATACTGCTAGAGAAGATCTGGTTCATTTAGTTAAATAAAGCAGCAAATTTTGCTTTGAGAAACAAATTCAGAAAAGTTATCTTTGCTTATATGACGATATTTTACCACTCCCTCAAAAGTGACGCTAACTGTTTTGGACTGCTTTTAAAAAATGTTGTTGCATAGAAAGCCTTTTTGCACCAATTTTACTTCTGAAACATAAGGGGTTGGTTGATTACCTAGATAGTTGTCAGGACCAAGTAAGAGTTGAGTCAAGCATTGCCAAGATTGTATTGGCCCCTGGGTATTCTCATTAATCATGTCCCCAAGCATGCAAAAGGCACTTCTTATATCAGAGGGCCTTAAAACATGTTCAAAACCAGACAAGAATCAGAGATACCAGACCAGAATCAGAGATACATTTCACACCAATACCCATTAACCTAGCTTTGTGACAGATCATATAAACAATTGGACAAAGGTCCCTTCCCAATGGGGAAACTCATTAATACTTTCCACCAGCTAAAATAAAATGTCCACAAAAACTCATGTCTCATAAGATTTGGCTGTGATCTGTTTTTTTGTGTGATCTCAATAACCGATTTGATTTGTGGAGAATAATAATTGTTTGTCACTTGACAAGTCATAAAAAGGAGTAAGAACATGAAGGTCCTAAAGTGATAGACAGCTCAACAAGTTGAATAGCAACTAGAATGGAATAACAATAAGTATACCAAAAGGCTCAAAAGCAGTGGGAAGAAAGTATATGTTCATGTTTTACAATACATGTTGTATGTTGGTGAAAGCTGGTATTTCAGAGATGCGATGCCTTACAACAATGACTTGAGACCTCCATTTACAATAAAAAGTAGATGGCAATCATGAACACACAATAAGTGACATTTCATCTTTTATTAATTTTTATAAAAGAGTACAATTATAGGGAAATATCCACTCCCTTGTTGACAGATGAAGCAAGTTTTGGAACCTGCTAGGGTTATTTAGGATTTAGGCGAAGGACAATGTTGAACTTTTTTGCTTACCTTTACACATATAAGATCTGTTTATGTACAGAAACCTGAGTGCCTTCAATGGAAAAATGTTATAGAATGTACAAACACAGGAAATGGGCAATGCAACTTAATTACATTACTAGAGAGTGGTTTGAATGCAGGGATCACATGGAGACGATATTTACATATGATTGATTTATAAATGAAGGTTCAATGAATTCTTAAATTCAATTCGTTTTTTCTACAGGTTCACAATTTCTGCTGGGACAGGTGGGAGAGCCTTATGCCTTCTGGCTTATTTAAACCCCTTCAGGTTTAGGGAGATTTAGGCAAGTAGTCCTAGCCCTGAACAAATCCAAATGGCCCACATTGGCAGAGAGAGTGTGGGTAAAAAATGTAGGCAAATGCTTTGGAATGTAGAAACCATTACGTTTCAACATGCATCCAGACTTGTATTTTTAGCAATGACATGGATATCCACTAAATATAGAGAAATATTTTGTACTTCCGAGGTCATTTTGAACTGGAACCCATTAATTGTCAAGAAATGCTATTTAGGTTGAGCTCCCAAGCCTTTCTTTGTCTAGCCCATCCAGATGGTACTAAGATCTAATAAAGATCTTAGGGGCATGTATTCTGCTATTTCCAATAGTTTAAAATTTAGACAGCCCCAGAGATCTGAACCATATAAAAAAGCTCCTAGTACCTTCACATTATATATCTTGAGGGTCTTCTTTTGCAATTTCACAAAACTAGCAGCTTGATAAGGATAAAGATATGTATGCTTCTTGGATTTGTAAGTCCCAATTTAGATTTGGCAATAATCTTCTACCTATATATTCAACACTAGACGTTTGCTCAATTTGCTTAGTTCCAACACACATCTGTAGTCTTCCCTGTTTCATTTTTGTACTGTTTAGCTCAAGCCCTTTCTCCCCATCAAAATGCAGTAAAGTCATTCAATAACTGCTGCAATACACACAGAGATTTCAATAGCAGAAGCGTATTTTCTGTGAAAAGTAGGGCGGGCACACAATGACCCCCCACTTTTGGTGAGTCTCACCCATATCTGGAAAAAGGGTTGACTACTCCATATATAAACAAGGAGAGCAGGACTGGTGCAATGACACAGTCTTGTCTGACACCTCGATCTCTCGGTCATCTGGCTAGCCGCAGTCGGCAGTAGGAGTTCCTGCAGGGCAGTGACGTGGGGAGGGGGAGGGGCAGGGTGGGGGTAGTAATGTATGGATCACGGAGCTTTACAGGTAAGTAAACATATAAATGAATAAAACAAATTTCGTTGCATGCACTGCATCACCAAATGCGATGCAGTGCGCGCAACAAAATTTGTTTAATTTATTTATATGTTTACTTACCTGTTAAACTACGTCATCCATACATTACTACCCCCCCACCCTGCCCCTCCCCCTCCCCACGTCACCACCCTGCAGGAACTCCTACTGCCGACCGCGGCTGCATCCGTCCCTGTTCCACCCTCTTACTGTGGCACAGTTAGCCGAGTGAAGCCAAAGAAGATTATCCAAAAGGGTCTCTAGAAGGCATTTTTTGAAGATTTCTTCATAATATACCTCGGGTACTAAATCAAATGCAGCACCAGGTCGACAGAGGCTAAATAAAGCTTGCCTCCTCCAATCACTGCAATATTCCAAAATATACAATTAAAATGAACCACCTGGTCTAGTGTACAAATGTTACTAAGGAAGCCAGCCAGGAAATCTGATAATAGTATATTATTGTTTTGTTTCCAGGAGTGTAAGTGGGTCAAAACTTGTTTACAGAAGATATTTTTGGTAATGTATCAAATTGATGGATCTGTAGTTCGCTGGTTCATTACGTGAAACTTTTTTGAGAATTGGAATAATCGCTGCCAACTTCCATGATGATGGGATATCCATTCCGTGTATAGTATTGGAGAGCACATTTATGTAGGGACCCATACTTTTAGGGCGGCAGGATATAGGTCATTGGGTATCATGTCTGGCCCGGTGGCTTTGGAGGCATGACAGGATTTTATTACATTCACGGTTTCACTGAGCTCAAATCACATACAACTATCACGGTCTGTTACAGGACCAACCAGAAAAACCCTCTCTTTCCCTTCCCAGCTCATCTGTACATGAGTATTTGTCACCAAAATAAGAAACCCAATCCTGGGGTTGTATAAAAACCCCACATCCCTTATGGCACTATTTGCACTATCCGTGGAGATTTTCCCAAAAGATCTAGTATCCTTTATTATCATAGATTTGTGCATATTCTCCCACAACATGCTTTTGCACCCTCTCTTTGCTTTGCCTAGTTCCCTTTTATAGGCAGCTTTATATTTCACCCAATCTTCCCTGCATTTAGTTTTCACAGCCCTCAGCAAGTTACCTTTGGCAGCCCTACAAGCTTTATTATACCAGGCCTCCGAGGGGGCCTAGCTCTTCTGCTCTAAGCTAAAATATCGTTGATACTCATATAAAAAATTGTCGGATTTCTCTGCAAATCCACAGGCCTGTGCTCTGAAACAAGACTATAGATGTTTTCTGTTTCAGTTGTTGACATTATTATGGCTTTTTCTAGGGCCTCGGAATGCTTGGATACCCATTTCCACTCATAGTTTTCCCATTGTTCAATTGGAATATAGCCCCTACTGCCCTGCTGCCCTTATTTGAATTTCTCTCTATCATAGCACCCTCTAGATTCAAGGTGAGGGCGCTATGATCACTGTCCATTCTATCTTGGACAATCATATCCTTCAAATAAGAATGATAAACAACAGACCACACCGAATTTCACATTGGCACATAGAGCAAAGGTACTTAAAGTAAGGAAAGCATTAGACTTCAGATGGATTAAATGTACTATTCTGACTCCAGTCTGTGCAAAAATAAAGAAAGGGTTGGACTTTGGAGGGGTAAAATGTACTATCCCCACTCCAGTCTGTGCAATGGTAGGGAAATTATTGAACTTACAAGGGGTAAATTTACCATTCCCACTCCAGACTTTACAACAGTAGGGAAAGTGTTGGCCTCCAAAGGGGGTGACATTTGTTATTCCCACTCCAATCTTTGCACCAGCAGGGAAAGCATTGGACTTTGGAGGCGTTATATTTACTATTCCCACTCCAGTCTGTGCAACAGTAAGAAAATCATTGGACTCTGGCGTGATAAAATGTACTATTCTCATTCTATTTTGTGCAACAGTAGGGAAAGTACTTCTCTTCAAACACATAATATATATGAAATATAAACATATTACTTTATAAATGTAAATGTAGTAGTACTTGTATAGCGCACGAATCACCTATGAGGCATCTCAGCGCTTGTACGCATACCGCTGTGGAACCCTTCCTGTCTTTTCCCAGTGAAGTGCCCACTCCTGGGAACCCCCAAGGTGAAGCCAAGCATCCTAGCGTTGTTGGGTCCGTTGTGGAGATTAAGCAAGCTATTGCCCAGAGTTGCAGAGTGGGACCCCATGAATCAGAATAGGCACCGAGGCGAGAATTATCAGGTCCGAGGAAATTGAGCCAAAGACCCGCCGAGGCAGGAATTGAACCCTGATCCCGGGCTAGACCTCTGCATCAGGGTCTGCCGCTCTAACCATTGAGCCACACTTCTCACTTATAAGAAACATAAAACACAATTAACAAGATTAGCAAACAAATTCATAATTTGTTTTCAATTAACACATTTGTTGTTTATTTGCTACTTAATTAAGTTGCCACACTATACTCCCACAAACCTATCATCCAGCACTTAAAATATAACTAAAATACATAAATGTAACAGAAGCAACATAATAAATAATACATTATATTTTAATCAATAATGTAATATTTTTTGATACATTAATTAATGAATAATTAACTTCCCACTCTATACCCTACAAACCCAGCAGCCCACACCTAATATATAACTAATAAAATGATTACACAAGTTGCATAAGTAACAAACAATTAAATAATGAATAATACATTGTTAGTTAATTATTATTTAATTACCTTCTTACCCTACACCCCTGAAAACTCAACAGCCCACACCTATTATATAACTTAAAAAATATAATTATTACAAAATTTACATATTCATTAATCAATTAAATAATACTAAATTCATATATTATTGTTAATTATTACTTCACTTTAACCCAATTATACAATGTGGGAGTCTAAATATTCCCATGAGTTAATTGGTATTACTTTAGCAGATTATCCATTAAATATTTAGACTCTGTTTTCTATTGTTCATTTGGCTTGTAAACCCTGTCCATCACCTATATGTTGAAAATTGAATAATTTGAGATTGATAATCCTGGATTATTGTCACTCACTGACCCAGTATTGGTCTTCTAGGGCACTTTCCGTCACAAGAACAGTCTGCCATGAGCTCTAAGTTGTTGGTAAGAAAATAAATATCCTGTGTCTTGTGCTTTCGCATGGGCCAACTACAAGGAGATTGCCGCAGCCCTGCCTGTTCTTGAGGTCTTCAGCTTTCCTGCTGAAGTGCTAGAATTCACAGATTGGTATCAATGGTACTCCGCATTCCGTCATGCCAACATTTTCATTAAATATATCATCCTTTCATTGTCTTGGATAAGTTCTCCTTGCTGTGCCATCTTCCAGTTACTTTTTTTATTTTTTCAAAGTGCCCTGCCCATTTTTGTTAGAATTCATAAGGCTCTTAAATATATTTCAGACTTTGCTCAATATGGTTTTTAGACATTAGAGTCTGAGTAGTTGCTGATCTTGACCCATGATTGCGTAATTGTATCCGAACAAAAAGAACAATTGTGCATACTGTATTAGCAATGTTAACTTTCAATCTTCAAAAGTACTGCTATTATTTAAGAAGGCAATTAATAATATATTGTTCTTGCTTGCTAACCATTAAGGATCCACTACTACAATGGAGTGGCAACAGATTTATTTGATGCACTCCTGTACAAGCAAGCAAAGCTCTGAAAAAGTACCTGAGCCAGGACAGCAATTGTACTTTTGTCTATCAATCAACTAATAAAGAACACAGGCAGCAATGTTTATATGGATGGTTACTTCAATTTTGCTCAGGAACAACCAATAGTGTTGCACACATGCACTAAACATGTGAATGATCATGTCATCTCTGAATCTAGCATGTTTTCGAAACACTCCACTTATAGATCAGACCTAACATCAGAAATTCTAAATAATTTTGTTATACCAGAGACTATTCCACAGAATCTTGATTAGTCTGCCCATACCTTGAATGTTGCAGAGACTATTAGAAGATACATCTTCATTGTCGTTCTTATCCAGTCGAATAACCATGGCGTGTGCAAGTGTCCCCCAGCATTGCTCTTAAGGATGAGGGAATCTGCCATTGTTCCTCCTTTTGGGTGGTTTTTGTGGGGCTCACTGAGAGTTTCCAACAACCACCATAGATCTTACTCCTAAATAATCTCTTCCACTTCATGCGCTACTGATGCGATGCACTTCTCTCCGTTGACCATTTACAGAGTTACACCCCTCCCACCACATCAGATTTCACAAAGCAAGCCTCAGGGCCGGGCTAGGGACCCAAAAGTTGCTCTGGCAAAAAGTTGATGTTAGCGCCCTGCCCTTTGTGTTTTTGTATAATCTCTCTCTTTCCAGTCATCACGATCCTCTCTGTCCCCTTCTAACCTGTCTCTCTTCCTCTCTGGTCCTTTTTGCTCTACCTTTCCCCTCCCTCCCTCTATTGTTCCCTTTCCTGAAGGCCTGCAGCAATTAACCTAGGGGAGCTGGTGAAAGTGACATAAGCACCAGGAGTCTTGGACTTTCAAAACCAAGAGCTCCTGCCCACCGGGGAAATTCCCTGTGGAACAAAAGGCCTTGTGACCCTTTCTTTTATACTAAAGAAAACGATAGGTCGTGCACTTAGTATAACATGTGTCGTCAATAGTCCTGTGTGTTAGTACAAGAAATGCTCGAGGCATTTAGAATAATTGATTTTTTTAGAGGTAGTAACGGAGCCAAGGCACTACAGACTTTCAAGAAACATTAGCAAAATCGGCACATTAAGAATTGCCTTGCTAATTCATATTATTTGTTTCCCCAGCATCCACAGTTCCAAAAAAGCAAGTTTTCTTTGTATTTCTTGGTGTTACTTATTCTGTCGCTTTGATATAATAATGCTGATTATTTGGTAAATGGTGAAACATTGTGAAACTGAATTACCCGTTTGTCATCCTTTGTATTCTTTAGTTTAAATCAAACCATAAACAAAAAGTGATGACAGCCAAACACAGGGCCTGCCACTTGACTAAACTGTAGTGCTAAAGCTCTCCAAATGTGCATAAATTATGTTTTCTTTAAAATGCAATAGTATACTGGATAACAAAATGAATAATTCAATTACTTAATTTCATAAATCTTGCTCCACGTTTTTTTCGTTTCTTTGTTGTGCACCTGCCTCCCGCTGCGATGATGCTCTGTATTTCTCAGGATTATTCACATTTCCCATTCCGTGAGAATACATTAAGGACTTGTAATTAAACCCTTGGTCCAAACCTCAGGACATCATATATTTTAAAATGAACAAATAACTGAATCCAGCAAAACACATTTTGCAATTGACACGATTTTCAGCTTTTCAACCACGCCAGAAAGCATTTCTGTAAAATATAAACGGTGCATATAATACGGATTTTTTAAAACCACTGAAATAATTACAACAATGCAACATATTTACAAGAGGCAGCATTTCCTGAAATGGCTGGGTGTCAGACTGGGTTCGTAAACACATGTCGCAAATGTACAATATTGCAGAATATGGAGCTCTATAAATAATACTTAAGATTTTGACTTTAATTTCATCAGCTAAATGAGTTTTTTACTTAGCTTGATCGGTTATGAATATTTGTATCGTTTGGGGTTTTTCAGCAAACTGTATCATTTGAAATTAATTTGGAAGCGAACTTTTGCAAAATTGTACGTTTATGCTAAGGTTATGTTGCCCTTGACAGCATCTGAAAAAATTTGAATTGTTTAATAACAACCTTTCACCCATCCCTAACTGTAATTTAAATGACAATATGCTCCCAATCAATAGCTCTTTGTCACACTTTGAAGATGAAGGATGAAATTTCACCCCATGGGTTTACAAGGCAAAGCTCTCTGTTCATAATGCTAAAGATGTTGCATCCTGCTGCTACAGCGGTATTACAATACCTGCTCTTGAATAATCACTTTTGAATTAAGCATTGCAATCACAGCTTATCACTGTTGTTTCTGCAAAATAAAAATATGAAAGACTGATTTACATGTTTGTTTAATATTACTGTCACGATATAAACGCAAGGCAGTTAAGAAGATTTACCGGAAAGAAGATGAGCATATTTGCTATTGCTTACAATATGTAGTTGGAATTAAGATTTAAGGATGAATTTGAATACTGTTTAGATTTGTTTAGTAAATTAGATTTTGCTATTTGTGTATTAAGAACACCAGAGGCACAAATAATAGTCTTGCGCCCTGTTGTGTAATTCAATGCATTGCATTGATCATGTAGTGCATGCATGATAGACATTGTTCATTATTCACATCCACAAATGAACTCTAATGGCCTGATTACTATGCTGCTTGTTGGTAATTTGAATTTATTGGGTGTAATAAATATTACCCATTATTACTTTTTGGGGAATAACATACAGACGCTGGTGATAACTGCATCAAAATCAGTATATGTTATGTTATGTTATGTTAAAATGGGTTTTATATAGTGCTCAGCTACTCCGAGGAGGGTCCCGGCGCTTCAAAGCTCAAAGCAAAAGTCAGGCGCAGGTGAACACATGAAAAACTATTGGACAAACAGCCAGGACTTCAGATCCTTCCTGAAAGCTAGCAGATTAGCATTCTTTCTGAGGGAAGCTGGAAGTATATCCCAGCAAATACTAGGCATTTTACCACTGTTAACTTCCCTCACGTGTGACTGTGAGAAATGTATTTAACGGGGTGTGAAGTTTATTGCATCAGGTAATTTCTGAGTTACGATAAACATGAAAGTGCTTAGAGTTGCTGTGAAGCGATCACTGCTTGAACCCCCACTTGTATCAAGACATATCGATTGATTTAAAAGAAGGTGGCATGTACACATGAGAAGCACATGTTGCTGATTATGCAGTGTGTGCGCTCTTCCTGCACTTATGGTCCACTACACACTCGGGACCTATGTATGGGAGGTGGACTGTAGTTGCAGTGTTTGTGCTACACAGCCTTTTGCAGTAAAATCCTTACCACTGTTGTCAAATGTTTGTGTCAAGGCCTCAGGCTTGTACTAGGAAATACCAAAATAGTATGAATCAGTCCATGCCAACGGTAGAATAGAAAACCATCTTCCTGATGCATCTGTGGCAGGTATGGAATTGTGGAGAAGGATATCTATCCCCAAGATCAAATGGAATTGTATTCAAATGGATGAGCTGCCCTAAGCTTGTTTACTTGGCATCTGCCAATAATTTGCCCTGCTATTGTATATGTTCTCTCAAGAAGGGGTCCATTCCAGACTCCCTGGCCTCTCTAGTATGTGGGAAATCCTGCCACAGGACAGTTAGAAGGTGCATGGATGTGTTTGAAGGATACTGTGAAGAAATGGTTTCCATACGGTGGAGCTAGAAAGGAGAAATAAATTCAATCTCCTTTTTTGGGGAATTTGCATGAGCATGTTTACTAAAAAGTGATCAGTGAAATTTCTGGTGTCACATGACACTCTACCAGAGCATTAACAAACCTTAATGTGCCAAAAATGTGTGCGTTGTATAGTGTTGGGCTGTTTTAGGGATTGTTGACGGACAGCTACTAAAAATGGAATCCTGTTATGTAGTCCGCTACATGATTAATCATAGCAATGTTTCAGATGAGCCCCTAAGTGACATCTCTTCCATGCAGAGAGGTGTGAATATGCAGTCAGGATTAGTCTCCAGTGGAACAGGCAGTGTCAGAAGCTATGTGATTTAATTTCAGCCCCTCCACAGCTGTTTTCCATAGACAGTTTCTTGTGTTCTGGTCAGTTTTACTTGACCCTTAAGATTAGCAAAACACTGCTCTATTTGTTCAATCATTCAACGCCCTCCTTCATCATCATCAACAAAGTTTATTTTGGATAAAAACATCTATAAAACTTTCATAATGAAAAAAATGTCAATTAAAATATCACATTTACAGTTACCAAATATTTCCCATATTTTAACAAATAAACAAACATTCTAAAATTATTAAGGGGAGTCTAAAAGCATTCTAAAACTTGTTTGATAATCTAACAACAACAACAAAAAGAAATGATAAAAATCTGTTAAACAAGTATAGTCGAAAAAATAAAATCACATTCAGCCTGATTCATCAAGCTGAAATCGGCTCGCAAAGGGTCAGATTCTGAGAATCTGGCCCTTTGCGAGCGCTATTTTTGCATTTGGGATTCATCATCCCAAATGCAAAAATCGGTAATTGCTAATTCGCTAAATTGCGAGGAATTACATTTAAGGAATCTCTATTTGAGATTCCTTAAATGCAATTCATCAACCATTTTTAAATTGCTAATTCGCAATTTCGGGCCGCTATTTACCGAGAGGTCAGACCTCTCGGTAAATAGCAAAAACTTAGAAAAATGCTTTTAAAAGCATTTTTCTAAGTTGCATGTTGCACACACACATGTCCTTTGGACATGTGTGTGTGCAACACCTGTGTTTAATTTCATTTGAGGGGTGCTACAGGGTGTCCTGTGGACACCCCTGGCACCCTTCAAATCCCAATCTTATTTGCGATTAGCTAATTGCTAATCACAAATAAGGAATACTCCCCATTCATTCCTTACGGCCTTTTGGCCCATAGGAATGAATGGCGAGTTATTCCTTATTTGCGATTAGCAATTTGCTAATCGCAAATAAGGAATATGTAGGAATCGCATTTTATTATGCGATTCCTACATGATTACCGTTTTGCGAGTCCTTAATAGCGAATCGCTATGATTCGCTATTAGGGGCTCGCAAAACGGCCTGTTGATGAATCAGGCTGTAAATCGGCAGATATTGTAATCTTTGACTTAAACTGCCTCTCCCCATAAGGGCTACTAATATTCAGAGGCTAATATCCTAGAACCCTAAATGCCGGATTCATAGTTAAGGGCTAGCTCCTTATTATCATAAATACCAAGTTCATAATTTAGGTCTAACACCTTATCCTTGCTGTTAAGGGACCACCAACCATTTATTTCAGATTAGACATGAAACTTGTAGATGGTAATGGTCCCATATCTTGCACTAAAGGCAGCAAAGGGGTGCTTGTGGGAAAATTAGTCAAACTCCTTTCAAATTTGTTTTCTGTGTGTGTCAACTCCTTTATATCTACATGGTCCTAAATTTCTGGTCCATATAGTGCTGAGTATTTAGCTTTGGCTCTGTAGACCTCCAAAGCTGGTAACCAATTTTCTAATTTTTTATTGCAATTTTAAGCATTGCTCCTTTTTCTTGGGTCAACTTGAGCACATTTTTGCCCACTTCATTTTTCAAGCTAAGGTAAAGAACAAGTTTACTCCCAGGCAAGTAAGTCGTGTACTTGGTCAAGAAGCACATTACCCACAAAGGTGAACAGACTTAAATAGATTAAGGGTCATAAATATAGTTTTTACTATACTAAATTCCAGGCCATGATCTAAGCAAAAGGATAGAAAACGATTAGGAATGGCCTGAAGGCCTGCAGAGGTTTAGATAAGTAGTGTTTCATCGGAAAACAGGAGAGAGGGTATCTTAGCTGAGCCTATCTTGAGAGCATCATTGTTTGGAAAGTCAATTGCCTGAACCAGTTCATTAAGCAATAAGGGGAAGAGGGTGGGGGCCAGGACGCAACCCAGTCTCCCTCTACTTTCAATTTTGTTCCCTGTTCTTCCCATCCCACTCAGTGTGGAGTCTGATCAGTGTGTCTAAAATGCTTTCTGGTACTCCCATGTTGTCTAAATACAGAGATACAGAGATTCATACCTTCCATAAAGGAGTACACTCTCTACAAACCTTCCACGACTTTTTCTGGGGACCCGGTTGTAGGCTGCTCTGAGGTCTAAAAAGACTGTGTAAAAGTGACCTTTCCCCAGCAGTACAGTTTTGCAGTACATTAAAGAGTGCCCTAATAACTGATCTAGTGTACTTGTCTTTGGTCTAAACCCTGCCTGTAGCTCCAAGAAGATACGTTTTTGATCAACTTCCACCTGCATCATAATATAGGGTGTTGATGAACGTATGATGGCTTATTGCCTTTTTACTCCCTCCATGTGCATTGAATAGTTATTTATTTGGAACAGCATAGAGTTTTTTTGGATGGGTTCCAATGGAGCAGAGTGCCTGGCACTTCTCTTCATGTTAGTACGATAGGAGTAAGCTGGTGAAAGGGAACAGATGAACCACAGTACTAGGTAAATGTAAATCTCCTGAAATACTGCACATGCTGCATTACCTCCTGATAGGACTTTGGACTTCTAGTTAGAGAATTGACTTTTGGGACATGGTGTAATTGCTCTGAGTCTATACCTATGCCAAACGGGATAGACACATTGAATATAAATCATAGCCCCCGTCTCCAAAGAGCATGGCTTTATATTGGACCTAATCAGGAGAGAAAGTGGAGGAAAGACTATATTGCACTGGCACACCACCCAGTGTTAGCTTCCAAGCTGACTTTGGGTAGGCAGGGGACACAGATTCACAGGCGCGTATCGTATCAGGGTATTGCAGAGGGATGCTCCATATGGCTGTTAGACTTATCTCACGACGACTGACCCAACAGTACCATTTCAGGTGCTCTTGGATTCTCCCTGCAGGGGCTCAGGGGGCTAGGTAGAAAACGCCTTTGACATTTCCATACTACTTTACCTTTTCTTTCCCAGAATCCTCTAGCAAGGATTTCTGGAAGAGGTCCTTCCCATTTCAAGATGGTCACCTTCCCATCAGTTGCTATGAGGTAATATCTAATCCAATATGGCTAAGAGCTCGTCTTGTAAGGTATTTCCTGTTGTTAGTTTATAAAAGCCTGCTGATCTGTTTCTCCATACTTTGCAACACTTCTTACTCCCTATTGGTGTGTTGCCTCACTCCTGTTCAGTTTTATGATATCCCGGTTCTTCAGCCATAATAGTTCAAGCTCCCTGCTTTTCCTGTAAATCCGGACATTTCCTGCTCCTCAGAGTCTACTCTCCTTTCATTGGATTACTAATGACACCTTGAGCCTTGCTGTCAACTTGGGAGGTTTTTGCCTTTGGGATTTAACAGTAGGGAAAGCGTTGGATAGCGTAGGGGTAAAAATTACTATTCCCACTCCAGAGGGTGCAACAGTAGGGAAAACGTTGGATAGCGTAGGGGTTTAAATTACTATTCCTACTCCAGAGGGTGCAACAGTGGGGAAAGGGTTGGATAGCATAGGGGTAAAAATTACTTTTCCCACTCCAGAGGGTGCAACAGTAGGGAAAGCGTTGGATAGCGTAGGGGTAAAAATTACTATTCCCACTCCAGAGAGTGCAACAGTAGGGAAAGCGTTGGATAGCGAAGGGGTTTAAATTACTATTCCCACTCCAGAGGGTGCAACAGTAGGGAAAGCGTTGGATAGCGTAGGGGTAAAAATTACTATTCCCACTCCAGAGGGTGCAACAGTAGGGAAAGCGTTGGATAGCGTAGGGGTAAAACTTACTATTCCCACTCCAGAGGGTGCAACAGTAGGGAAAACGTTGGATAGCGTAGGGGTTTAAATTACTATTCCCACTCCAGAGGGTGCAACAGTGGGGAAAGGGTTGGATAGCATAGGGGTAAAAATTACTATTCCCACTCCAGAGGGTGCAACAGTAGGGAAAGTGTTGGATAGCGTAGGGTTAAAAATTACTATTCCCACTCCAGAGAGTGCAACAGTAGGGAAAGCTTTGGATAGCACAGGGGTTTAAGTTACTATTTTATTACTAATTAATTATTAAAAAACAATAACAAGAAATTACATATACTAGCACATTAACTCTAATTATTGTAATTAACTAATTAATAATAATTAATTACCAATTAATTATTAATTACCAATAACAAAAAATTCAATATATTTCCACAATAACTCTAATTTATGTAATTAACTAATTAATATTAATTAATTACCAATTAATTATTAATTAACAATAACAAAATTTTTATATATTAGCACATTAACTCTAATTAATTTAATTAACTAATTAATATTAATTAAATACCAAATAATTATTATTTAAAAATATTTTTAAAATATATTAATTAATTAATTATTATTAAATTACTTCCCACCCTATTCCCCTATAAACCCACAACCCGCTCTGATACTAAAACGCAAAATGTAAACTAAATTACACATTTTCAAACATACATTTAATAACATATTTAACAAACATATAAACAACATAATAAAATTCATAACACTAAACATAATTTCGATATTATTAAATTTCGATATTAGTAACATACATACCATAAAAACGATATTCTGTCTGTCGATATTTTGGACATCGATATTCTATACTATCGAAATTAAAACATTGATATTATTGTATATCGATATTTAAATTTTTATATTTTGTCTCCCTACCGAGAAAATAGCTTGCAATTAAGGAATATCTCCCCATTCATTCCTATAGGCGAATGGGAGATTGCATGCGCAATTTGCGAGTATCAATGGGTACTCACAAATTGTGCATGCAATTTCAAGGGTGCAAGCGTGTCAAAATGATACCCTGTTGCACCCCTGAAATAGTGATATGCACCCATGTTGTGCACACACATGCCCCAAGGGCATGTGTATGTGCAACTTGAAACTTTGAAAAATGCACTAAAGTGCATTTTTCACAGTTTTTGCAAATTACCATCAAGTTCAACTTCATGGTAATTTGTGCCCCCTATTAGTGAAATCGCTATTCTAAAGTGGTTCTTGCATTTTATTTAAGGAATTGCAAATTGCAATTCCATAAATGAAATTGCAATTTGAGAAATCACAAACAATTGCAAAACCTCAAATTGCGAGTGCCTTGAACCTTGATGCATTCCAAATACCTTTTTTTGCGGATGCAAATGGCGAATTTTTGCTAATTGCACCCTATGCGCTCACAAAAAAGGTTGATGTACATGCCTGTAAAAACTGACTCTGAACCGTATCTAAGTGACCTAGATGGGCTAGCTTTAAAGTTTTCACAACACTACAAAGGGAGCATGCATTAGGATGTTTAGCTCCTTTGGATCTTGGTTGTTTTTAGCAAACACTTACTTTTTTGGCAACTGTTGCAAAGGGCATTCATTGTTCTAAGTAGATGTATTTCTTATGAAAGTTCAACTGCTTGCAAACAGTGTGGCATAAAGCAAGCTCTCTCCATAGAGAAAGCACTGTTTACAGCACCCAGTTCTCTACTGATATCAACTTCATTTCTCAATGTAGGTTCAGTGATTTCAGGTGTCTGATATGCATAAAAGCCGTCCGTAGTAGGTCTTTTGTTTTGGAACTGACATTCACTATTTTTAGGAACTTGGCCTTCTCTGAGTAGTTGCATACAGATTTAACACCATACTCGATGAGCGTTTCCTGTATATCTGTAGTTGATTGTTGTGAACTATGCTAGCTGTAAAGTGTATGGTATAAGCATGGGCGAATTTTGCGAATTCGCGATCCGCGAATTTGCGAATTTGCGAATTCGCGATCCGCGAAATTCTCGAATTAGTGCGAATTTGCGGATTTTTGTTTTTTTGCGTGTTCGCAGGGTTTTTTGCGTGTTCGCGGGGTTTTTTGCGTGTTCGCGGGGCTTTTAACGTCTTCGCGCGCCGCTTGCATAGCGAAGTTACCCATGCAGTCGTTTATGGGAGAGGGAGAGAGAGATAGATAGATAGATAGATAGAAAGAGAGAGAAAGAGAGGGAAAGAGAGAGGGAGAGAGAGAACGAGAGAAAGAAAGAGAGGCCGGATCTCTGAAGGGCCAGATTCCTGAGTTGCCCCTACAGAACATACAGCTTTTTATTTTTAGCAAAATGCATATGAAAATTGTGCTGTAAAGGTCTCTTTTAGTTTAACCCCTCCTGACAACTCAAAATGGGTGTATTTGCCATCCTCTCCCTTCTTCCTGTTTTTTATATCTGTAAGTGCTTCCTGATGAGGTTTAATTACTTAAACAGGTGCCTCGTTGCCTACTTGTAACTATTCTCTGACCCTGCTTCAAGGGTCAGAGCAGGGTCAGAGAATAGTTGCAAGTAGGCAACGAGGCGCTAGGAAGCAATTAGCAGCAGGTGTCCAAGTTGATGTTAATTTGTTTGTAACCCTTTTGTAAAAGTTTCCAAAGAAATTAGGTTCAATTTTTGCACCTGCTGCTGTAACACTTGCTTGGCTGAAAATTCGTCCCCGCTGATTCGCGGATTTTACCGCGATTTCGTGAGATTCGCGGATCGCGAAATCGCGGAAAATCCGCAAATTCGCCAGCGAAACGGATTTTACGCCCACCCTTAGTATGGTATACGCTCAATGTTGTACATAATGCATGTTACCTACAACTCAAGCAGGTGTCTCTGTGATGGCAGTACTGATGGCTGATATTATCCTGAGCTATTTCGTATTTACTGTCAGGCATCTAATATCATAGTAATTTACAGAGCAATATGCAGCAAAACAAAGCTTGGATGATGTTATCAGTAATGTCATCAGTGAAATCATCAATGATGTCATTTGAGATGTCATCAGTAATGTCATGTGTGAGTTGTAAGCAGTGTATGGCAGGAGTGCAAGTTATAGTTAGCGCTACTAACTGTAACTGGTGAATATCTGCGTTTTTTAGTTCCAAACATTAATGTTGTCACTTGGAATTTCACGACAATAATGTTACTTGAAAGTTTCTTTTTTTCAGTGAATTTCTAAGGTTTTTTTTGTCTAAAAAGAATAATTATTTTTAATGCACCTACCTATACCGTTACTTTAACCTTTGTTTTTTAAATGAATTTTTTTTTTTAAAGTAAATTAAATATTCTTTTAGTATATTTATGATAGAATAGCTGAATAATATATCACATGTGCTGATATTATTTTGAAAGGGAATGACTTTTTGTATTGGAATATAACTGGAAAGGTTGCACAGTTTGAAAACTGTTTCTAAAATTAATAACTCAGTATAAAACAGATTAGTACAGCAATATTTGTGTTGTGATTGTCTATCTTCTTAGTTCTTGTAACTCTCACATTGAGACATCTTCTCAGCAAGTTGATTAATATTCTAATGGTAAAACACCTTCACAACGCAATTTTCACAACGCAATTTTCATTCCGCATACCATTACAACGAAAGTACTATTACTCCGCAAAATATTACAACGCATGCCATTACATCTTATATGCTTTTACCATGCATGCTTTTACAACGAAATTCGTGTAAAAGCATGAATGGTAAAAGCATGTGTTTTTAATATTTAAGTGTAAGGTAAGTATATGGTTTTAGTTTGGGGGTGTTGGGGTATATGTTTTAGGGGTTCATGAGTATTTTAAGGGAGTTTTTGGGGGGTTTGGGGTATATGTTTTAGGGGTTCAGGAGTATTTTAAGGGTGTGTTTGGGTTATTGTGTATAGGGGTATTTTAAGGGTTCAGGGATAGGTTTGGGTTTTGGGGTACAGGAGTATTTTTAGGGTTCAGGGATAGGTTTGGGTTTTGGGGTACAGGGGTATTTTTAGCGTTCAGGGATAATTTTGAGTTTTGGGGTATAGGGGTATTTTGAGGGTTCAGAGATAGGTTTGGGTTTTGGGGTACAGGGTTTTTTAAGGGTTATGGGGTAGGTTTGGGTTTTGGGGTACAGGGGTATTTTTAGGGTTCAGGGATAGGTTTTGCATTTTGGGGTACAGGGGTATTTTTAGGGCTCAGGGATAGGTTTGGGTTTTGGGGTACAGGGGTATTTTTAGGGTTCAGGGGTAGGTTTGGGTTTTGGGGTACAGGGGTATTTTTAGGGTTCAGGGCTAGGTTTGGGTTTTGGGGTACAGGGGTATTTTTAGGGTTCAGGGATAGGTTTGGGTTTTGGTGTACAGGGGGTTTTTAAGGGTTATGGGGTAGGTTTGAATTTTGGGGTACAGGGGTATTTTTAGGGTTCAGGGATAGGTTTGGGTTTTGGGGTACAGGGGTATTTTTAGGGTTTACGGTGGATTTGGGTTTTGTGGGATAGGGGTATTTTAAGGGTTCAGGGATAGGTTTGGGTTTTTGGGTACAGGGGTATTTTGAGGGTTCAGGGATAGGTTTGGGGTACAGGGGTGTTTTAAGGGTTCAGGGGTAGGTTTGGGCTTTGGGGTACAGGGTTATTTTTAGGGTTCAGGGGTAGGTTTGGGTTTTGGGGTACAGGGGTATTTTCAGGGTTCAGGGATAGGTTTAGGGTACAGGGGTGTTTTAATGGTTATGGGGTAGGTTTGGGTTTGGGTACAGGGGTATCTTTAGGGTTCAGGGGTAGGTTTGAGTTTTGGGGTACAGGGGTATTTTTAAGGGTTCAGGGATAGGTTTGGGTTCTGTGGTACAGGGGTATTTTTAGGGTTCAGGGATAGGTTTGGGTTTGGGGTACAGGGGTATGTTTAGGGTTCAGGGATAGGTTTGAGTTTTGGGGTACAGGGGTATTTTTAGGGTTCAGGGCTAGGTTTAGGTTTTGGAGTACAGGGGTATTTTTAGGGTTCAGGGCTAGGTTTGGGTTTTGGGGTACAGGGGTATTTTTAGGGTTCAGGGCTAGGTTTGGGTTTTGGGGTACAGGGGTATGTTTTGGGTTCAGGGATAGGTTTGGGGTACAGGGGTGTTTTAAGGGTTCAGGGGTAGGTTTGGGCTGTAGACATTTTGTTATAAAATTTTTCAGAATAAATCAATTCAGTATTTGTCAACCTTAAGGCTGGGCGTAGTAGGTGTAGTGGGGCCACGCGAAGTGGGACAGAAACTACGTCCACCCACGCACTTCGCGTAGCCCCACCACGCGCCACCCGCCTCCCTCCCGCCCTCACTAAATACTACCCGCCCTCCCTACCGCCCTCCCTAAATACTTAAGTAATGTTTTTAAAAGGAATAAACACCACTTACCTTGTTGGCAGCGTCTCCGGGGGAGCCCCGGAGACGCAGCCAACAAGGTAAGTGGTGTTTATTCCTTTTAAAAACATTATTTAGGTATTTAGGGAAGGCGGGAGGGAGGTGGGTGACGGGCAACTTCGCTACGCCCACGGAATCGGCGTAGTGTTGCCTGCTACGCCTACTTCGCAAATGGCGAAGTAGGCAACACTACGTCTACTCCGTGGGCGTAGCGAAGTACTACGCCCAGGGTTAGTCAACATTGTTTTCATTGCTGTCCTAAATGGCATTTTAAAGTAAAACATTTCTGGATCACTGTTATTAAACCCTGAGAAGTACTGGAATTTCTCATAAAATTTTTTCGAGCTGCCTTTCGGCGGAGTTGCCAGTGTTCCCATTGGTTATAAGATAAAACATTTCTAGGCTGAGCAATTTTATGCAAATAGTGATCACCATAATGTGTATAACAATATAACTCTTCATATTTTGATGAACCCTGTAAATAATCATGTTCTGTAAATTTGGCTGACATTACTAAATCTGACATCATATAATTAATATTATATTTTTAATATAATTTAATATAATTAATAATATTTAATATTTTCAAAGTCCCAATCATCAGAGAAGGTACTGGGTGTCACAAAGTCACTTAATGAAACCTTACACTGGTGTGGATACTTCAAGAGCTCAACTGGGCCAAAAATGTCATAATCAGTTCCATGCTACCCCACCGGGTATTAGATTGGCTGAGATGTTTACTGTTGACAGTTCTCTTTTCTTGATGTGGGAGGATGTGTGAGGCTTTAGGACCAAGTTGATGTTCTGACTTGCTGTGTCCATTGTACTATATTTTCCATCTATGAATTTTCCCAAACATAGAACCATGATGAGCCAAAGCAGCAGAGTAAGAACACCTAACACAATCCAACATTAAATCCATGGTGAAATCAGATATGTTTCTTTTAGTTGGCGAAACAGTTCAATTACTTTGTCTTTGAAAGTTTTTGTTGCAGGCGTTTCTTCATGCTCGCTTGGATCTTCATAAAAGTCGTCGAAGTTGATGAAGTAGCCTGATGCAGTTCTGTCAATTGTTGGAATTATTTCCGGATTTTCATTTGCTTTTGCATTTTACTTTGCTTCATTAGCATAGTCACAGACTACATCACTATAGACAGATGTTTCTTGACGAACTGTTGCAATTTGGGTTTCAAGAGGCACAAGTTCCATGGCATTATTACATAGTCCCTTGTTATTTACTGCAGGTTTATCAAATGTGATTAGTCTCTCAGTATGAGCATCTTGGATTGTAGCAAATTTGGGTATTCTGTTATTTCTTGGGAGTCCAATGGGCCTACTACTTATTATTGGCCACATGATTGTGGTTTTACCAGGTCGATGGATACAACTCTGTTCTCCTTTTTACCAGCAAGCGGCGGTAGTACAACTGATCTTGTTCCGTTGACAGCTAAGACAGGTACTGCTTTTCTGTACGAAGGCCCAAATTCCTTCTTCACCGCGATCTTCTCTCTGACCAGATCCCCAATCTTTGGTATCCAGACAGGTCTTGCTGGGACAGGTGGTTTTTCTTCAGTGCCTGTTGGCTGTTGTTTCAACTTTTATGTTACTCAGGTTTTTTTCTTGTTTCATTTAAATCCTGTAAAACAGCCAAACGGTCTTTGATATCAAAGGATTTTTCTTCTACCACTGAAGTGTGACAATCAAGATCCTGAATGTGCATTCTAGTACCGAACAATAGTTTGTATGGAGTGAGACCTTTTAGAGAATTTCTTGGCAGATTATTAAGACTACGTTGGAAACTTGTTAAATGTTTGACCCACCCATCACCCGAACCTAATACCCTCGCCGTTATAGATTGCTTTATGTCCCGGTTTTTTCTTTCCACTACCGCATTTCCCTCAGGATGGAAGGGAGAAGAGTACCGCAATGCAATGCCCATGCTGCTCATGGCTTCTTTGTAAGCTCCAGAGCTAAACGCAGGACCCTGATCAGAATGTAGCATGCCAGTTGCGTATGTGCTGATAAAGACTCGCAAATCCTTTATAACAGTTCTGGCGTCAGCCGAGCACTGGGGGTCTACATTTTAAGTGAAATCAGTCTTAATAATTATGGGGACGCACTCCTCCCACTGGATTTCTGCGCTATAGATAGCCTGATGCTATTTAATAATGGTATCTGGGCTATTGGCTGGTCCGGTTCACAACTGCGATCTCTGTTGCAGTCCTCACTATTTTTTGCAAAATTGTAGATCTCTACGCTCATTCTCGGCCACAAGTACTCTGATTGTAATTCCATCAGAGATCTCAGGATCTCTTGGTTCCTCAGACCCAATCCCATGTGTGCGTCTTCAATCAAGAAAACTCTCCGGTTCGTGTTTGGAATTACCCTATCCCCCACTCCAGGGATTCGAGCAAAAGAAACGGAGTTTGCATCAATTATGTATGTATTACTGAGTGGATAGTTGAGCGGTAGTGCTGCATATTCACCTTTTAATGAGGCTTTTACTGCCAGCATGGTTTCCCCATCTACTTGTTCTTCTGTACGCTTTTTTGTGGCTATGGAAGCCGGTTCAACCTCTGCCGCTATGGCTGTGCTAGCCAATGAATTCCCTGCAACGTGAACGCCATCACATCGATGACTCAGTGCGTGTATCACGTGAGTCTTTTGTAGTTCTTTCTCTAATAGAACTACTTGTTCCCAAAGCGTTTTATGCTTTATTGTGGCACCTGTGTCATCTTTATAACCGTTTTACTCCATGTCTGCATGTCACTGTTGTATGACTTGACGCAGAAATACGAATCACACACTATTAGTGTGGGGAATTCTCGATCCGCATTTTCAAGCGCCATATTTAAAGATCTTATTTCAGCTCGCTGAGCTGAACAGTTTCTGAGTGATTCAGTTTTGGTGATCATTGGTTTAAATTTACCCAAGCGCCAGCGGCCTTTAACAATCGCGCACGTTGCATTGTAGGATTTTTTATCTAAATCGTAGTGTTGTGCGAATCTGTCCATATAGATTACGCAGGTGTATTGTTCCAGAGGCTGAATTTCGATTGGCAGAGGATATTCTCGTTCATATTCTAGATCATCTAGTTTTTTTCAGTTTCGGGTCAAAATAGTATTTTACGTCTGTTGCAGCAAGAGAATTAACCCATTGTATCCATCTTGGATCTAATGCCACTGTTGTTAGGTTCCGTGGACTTTTTAATGCCTCAAGGGCTGATTCTCCTGTATAAATAGTTATTCTTTTGCCTTGGGCTAGAGCTCTTTCTTTTGCTACAGCAGTTTGAACCGCTGTCAGAATTTTTTCTGGAGAGCTGAATTTCATTTCAGCTTGTGTGTACAAGTGTGATTTGTATGCTATAGGTACAGTTTCTCCCTCATTAGAGTCCAGGTACGTGAATCCGCATCTTCCTGGGATGACTCGGATTACAAGGTTGCGTATGTTTTCGCAAGTTTGTAATTTTGTTTTAGTTAACATGTCTGTTTGCAATGATCTCAAAATCTCTGTCTGTTTTTGAGTCCAATGTATGGGTTTGAAATCAGGTTTTATTAATTCATAGTGAGGTTTAACCCGCTCTGCATAATTTAGAATGTATGTTCTTCCGAAATTCAGGAAACCTAGTATTGATTGTAAATTCTTCAGCGTTTTTGGTGCATGGAGTACACCTCATTTCTCTAAGAAATTGTCTGCCAGGCTCTTGCTTTCCCTTGATAATTCATATCCTAAAAACAGGACAGTTAGATGGGCAAATCTTGACTTTTTAAGTTGAATTTGTAACCCTCTGATGCGAACCCAAGTATTATGGTGTTCACTCTTTTTAAGTGAGTCTCCAGGTCATCGTCTGTCAGATAGATGTCATCAACATATGATAATGCCTCATCATCATATATCTGGAGTAATTCTGTTACTCTCGCTGAGAATAATCCCGGGCTGTTCTTGAATCCCTGTGGGAGTCGGCAAAATTGTTTTTGCGATCCCTTTATTGAGAAAGCGGTCAAATACCTGCTTTCAGGTGCAATATTTTGACAGAAGAATCCATTAGAGATATCTAATGTTGTTTATATTTTTTGCGCACAATGTTATTCATTAGTGCTGCACTATGTGAGTTTTGTACTGCCAATGTTTTACAACAGGAGTTAAGGTGTCTGTAGTCCAAAACTAGACGATATGAATCGTCTGGCTTGGAGACAGGAAACAAAGGATTGTTCATTTGTGAGGTGCATATTTCAATCACCCCTTGATATTCAAGTTGATCTAAGATCTCCCTGACTTGCTTTTTAGCTTCTTGTTTAACTGGGTACTGCCTTTGTGCAGTAGGTTGATTTTTTAACTGAATTTTGTGGTTGGGTGAGTACTCATCCCATCCTACATGATTTTTGTATCAAGCAGGAGCTTGGGCCACTGCCCATTTTCTTGCTAGTGGGTATTTTTTATGAATCGGAATATGATTTGAGAAGGCAGGCATAATCATTTCTTCGCCATGAGGGCACTCCCTGACAAACTCCGGTGGCCAGTCTATTTCAGCTAACAGGATGTCATAGCCTTTAGAAAGTTTTTCCCAAAAGAGACCTTTAATTCTCCTAGTTTTATCTCCCTCTATACGTAATGTTATTTCATATAGTTTATGGGGCACACTAACTCGTGTGTCTGCAGTTTCCACTTGAATGTATTCATTCGTGTCCACTGTCTCCAGAAGATTCATCAGGATCTTGCGAGCTATGGTCACTTCTGCCGCACTGTCTAGCATTGTCTGGGCCCACTCTCCGTTTTTCAGTTGTGTCCTCAGAATTCACGGCATGTTTAATTTTAATACTTGCTACCTTCTTTCTGGGAAATTGTAATTTTTTACTTTGGTGAGCAGGTTCCTTGTCTTTGGACTTGGCGTGCTCTTCTCTGTGTTCTGACCGTCCTCTTCTTTCCGATTTCTGTGAGGAAGTCTGAAAAGATCGAGAGGGACGTGTATCAACATCTTGATATCTATCAGGTTTTTTCAAATTATCCCTATTTCTAAGGTTGTATCTATTCTCAGAGGGCTCCCTTTGGGGAGACTTGTCTTCTCGGCCTGGAGATCTTTCTTTCCACTGAGGAGACCTTCCTCTGGACTGGAAACGTTTTTCACTGGGAATGGATTGTTTATTACCATCCCAACTCTTTTTTGGAGTTTTAAAATTATTTGTAATAAATGGTTTTTCAGGATTTTCGGTTAGTTGGGGTTTTTACCGGTTTCCCACCCAAACTATCTCTTCCTAGTTCTTCATAGGATTTTTCTATGATTCTGGCAAGTTCAAATGTTTGGTCTGTTATATCTGTTTCCTTCAATTTCTGGAGGTGCTTTATATCGTCCCTTGCCAATTGAACTAATTCTCTATATGCCTTTATTAATTATTTTAGTTTAACTAGGAATTCTTTGCTTGACATTGTTTTAATGTCTTGGTGTGTTGTGTAGCTGGCTAGAACTGGCCCCGTGGCTCCTGGTCTATCTAGTGGACCGAGCCTGGTGATGTGATTTTGATGTTTTAGGGTGCCTTTAAACCAGAGCAGGTGCTCTTGGTAATTTAGTGGGATTTCAACGTCCTCGAAAGGAGTGTATATATCCAGAGGTTCCTCTATTTAGTAATAGTGGAAGTCTTTTGTCACAGCATTTGCTGCTGGAAAATGTATCCATGAATAGAATACCTCTGTCTGCCGATATTCATGTGCCTCTACCACGAATATGGCTGTACCACCTCGTGATGTCAGTCCATTTTCTATAAGTTTAAGAGTTATAGGGCCAGATGTAGGTAAAAGTCATTTACCGATTCTTAAATACCGAATTTTACCGATTCGGTATTCAAGAATCGGTCAATGAGATGTAGTTAAAAAATCGGTATCAAATACCGAATCGGAAAAAATCGGTATCGAACTTTCGGTATTTACCGAATCGGTATTTACCGAATCGGTAATTACCGAATCGGTAATGGCCATTCAACCCTATGGGCCAAAAGGCCCATAGGAATGCATTGGAAATACCGAATCGGTAAATACCGAATCGGTAAATACCGAATCGGTAAATTCCGAATCGGAAAGCAAGCAAAAGTGAAACTAATGAAAACAGCCAATCAGGTGCTACCACCCAGGCAGCTGCAACTCATTATAAGGTTCTGGAGAGGCAGTCAGAGCTGAGCAGAGAGACAGAGCAGCAGGGAGAGTTTGTTTGGAGTGAAATACAAGAAAAATGGCAAGCAGCACTGAGAGCCAGAAGGCTGAGAGAAAAATAAAAATAAAGTTCAGCAGTATGGAGCTGCAGGTACTGGTGGAGGAAGTGATGAGAGTCCACAAACAGCTATTTGGCAGGCAGGCCCTCACTGTACCTGAGTCAGCAAAAAGAAAACTGTGGCTTGCCATAGGAGAGAAGGTAAATGCAGTGGGTGTGACAATCAGGAGCATTGAGGACCTGAAAAAAAGATTTTCAGGAACCTAACCAAAAAGATGGCAGAAATCCATAAGCAGGCTGGTGTCACCGGTGGAGGCAGGAACCCAGCGCCCCCCCTGACTGACCTGGAGGAACTGGTGGCCTCAACCATCGAGCCTGACAGTGTTGTGGGAGTAGGAGATGTGGACAGCTCAGCCAGAGCTACAAGAAAAGGTAAGAGCCTTGCGCAAAATGACACCCCATAGCAACCAGCTTCCCTTTAGCCTTTGTGTACAGGCCAACCCCAATCCAGTACTGCTAGCACTATACAGGAGCAATGCATTATGGGAAATGTAGTCAGCAAATGTAGGACTATGTGTAAGTGCACAGACATCAGCAAGGCACTGAAAGCAAATCAGATGAAGGAAAGTTAAATGTGCAAAGCATTTATTGTAGTGACTGTGACACATTAGCACTCAGTTGACATATGCTTCTTTATACCTAGGGGCAACATCAGGCAGTTGACCATCAGCATCAGAAGGGACTGCACCAGCGAGGGAGGAGAGTGTGGAGGCAGGGCCAAGCACTGTACAAGCCACGCAGGAGGAGGAAGACACCACTGCCATCTTCAATGAGGATGATACTGTACAGTCCCTCGTATTTCCCCACTCCCCACACCTTTCTCAATCCCCTCAATTGGTGTTCTCACCAGAGAACTCCCCATCACAGTCCCTGTCTACACCTGCAACCTCACCAGCCAGGAGGAGAATCGTGGTCCCACTGACAGTAATGGTGGGATCATAGGGTGAGGCTCCAGCAACCGTACAAGTCACTCCTGCTGCACTGCAGTCCACCAATCAGTCCAGCAGCTCGCGCAGACGCCAACGCACACCCAGCAGTGCAGGTCCACCTGGAGATGGCACTGTGTTCCGTGGCCTTGAGGGAAGCATGGTGCGCATCCAGCGCATGCAGGGGAAATCAATACAGGCCTGCCACCGCCAATTCCGAATCCTAAACCAACAAATCGGAGACATGGGCAAGGGCATCAGTGACTTAGTAGACAAAAATAAGGAGGTTGCAAAGACAAACACAGACATTGCATCAGGAATGCATCAAATGACCACCGCATTCACCCAGCTCTGCGCTAAAATGACAGCCTGGAGCACACAAGGCGCAGGGATGCGCATGTGCACAATAGGGCCATGAATCGGCTGGCCACTGCAACATCCCAGCTATGCCGTAGAGGCGTCAATATTCAGGAGAGCCTCGCGCAGAACACGACGGAGATCACCAGGGGCATGGCCAGGATCACCAGTGCCCTGGAGGCCATGATAATTTCACATACTGCTGTAAATCCTGCCCTGGACGTGACAGAGGCAGACAACAGAAGTAGCCACAGCAGCTTGGCAAGCACTGTAGTTGAGCCACGCAGGAGCACCAGGCGCTCAGCTGAGCCTGCAGGCCATGCAGAAGGCAGTGAGCAACATCCCAGTGGCTCTGGGAAGCGCGGCCGCAAATGACATTGCCGGTGTGGGTGAGGCAACCCGGGACATACAGCCCCCAAGTTTAAATATTTTCTTTTGTTGCACATCAGTGCATGAACGTTGTGGCAACATTAAATTAAATTCTTCTCATTCACAACCTGTCTGTGTCTCTTTACTCAATCAGAAATAGTTGTGTGTAATCTCCTCACGTCTGTATCTGCCATCACTTGGTGTTGAGACTCCAGCTGGTTGTGTTTCAGGCACAGCAATGTCGTCGTCATGATCCTCGTAGTCTGACAACTCCATCAGTACCCTTCTTCACTGCAAGGTTGTGCAACATGGCAGAGGCAGCAATGATCTTACAGCAGGTGATGGGGGTATACTGCCTTGCACCTCCACTCTTGTGCAAGCATCTGAATCTGCTTTTCCAGATGCCAAAGGTCGGTTCAACCACATTCCTTGTGCTTTTGTGGGCCCGGTTATACCTCCTTTGGCTGGGTGTTGAGGGGTTGAGGTAGGGAGTGAGTATGAATGAGCGGAGGGCATATGCACTGCCTCCTAGAAGGAAAAGGGAAGACATTACTCACATGCATACATGTACTTCATACTGCAATCGGTATTATGGGGGTCAGACACAGTGTCTTACCTAGGAGGTATCCTTCACCAAATTCCCCTGCAGTCAGCCGTGCATAGATGCCGCTGTTTTGAAATATATAGGAGTCGTGGGTACTCCCAGGGAATTTTGCCACAAGGTCAGTGATTTGCAAAAACAACAGGTGATGGACCGAATGTGGATCAATGTCACACACTCAACCCAGTCCAAAGATCTGGGCCCAAATCCATCGTTTTTTTGCACTCCACACCACTCCGGGTTAGACAATGGCGATATGCAAATCAGCTCTGGCCCTGTGCCCCATGGGAACAGTCCAGTCCGAACTACAAAAGCCATGTCCTTCCCAGAACGGAATCAAGCATCCGAGGACCGGACCGGTTTCGAGGTAACACCTCTCATCAGCCCGGCTAGCTTGACTCCAGTGGTGTGGAGTGCCTGAGACCCACGTCTGGGCATCCCCAGCGCACTTAGGGCGGAATTTGCAAAAACAACAGGTGATGGACCGAATGTGGATCAATGTCACACACTCAACCCAGTCCAAAGATCTGGGCCCAAATCCATCGTTTTTTTGCACTCCACACCACCCCGGGTTAGACAATGGCGATATGCAAATCAGCTCTGACCCTGTGCCCCATGGGAACAGTCCAGTCCGAACTACAAAAGCCATGTCCTTCCCAGAACAGAATCAAGCATCCGAGGACCGGACCGGTTTCGAGGTAACACCTCTCATCAGCCCGGCTAGCTTGACTCCAGTGGTGGGCAGGGTCAGAGCTGATTTGCATATCGCCAATGTCTAACCCAGGGTTGTGTGGAGTGCAAAAAAACGATGGATTTGGGCCCAGATCTTTGGACTGGGGTGAGTGTGTGACATTGATCCACATTCGGTCCATCACCTGTTGTGTTTGCATATTCCGCCCTAAGTGCGCTGGGGATGTCCAGACGTGGGTCCCAGGCACTCCACACCACTGGAGTCAGGCTAGCCGGGCTGATGAGAGGTGTTACCTCGAAACCGGTCCGGTCCTCGGATGCTTGATTCCGTTCTGGGAAGGACATGGCTTTTGTAGTTCGGACTGGACTGTTCCCATGGGGCACAGGGTCAGAGCTGATTTGCATATCGCCAATGTCTAACCCAGGATGGTGTGGAGTGCAAAAAAACGATGGATTTGGGCCCAGATCTTTGGACTGGGGTGAGTGTGTGACATTGATCCACATTCGGTCCATCACCTGTTGTGTTTGCATATTCCGCCCTAAGTGCGCTGGGGATGCCCAGACGTGGGTCCCAGGCACTCCACACCACTGGAGTCAAGCTAGCGGGGCTGATGAGAGGTGTTACCTCGAAACCGGTCCGGTCCTCGGATGCTTGATTCCGTTCTGGGAAGGACATGTCTTTTGTAGTTCGGACTGGACTGTTCCCATGGGGCACAGGGTCAGAGCTGATTTGCATATCGCCAATGTCTAACCCAGGGTGTTGTGGAGTGCAAAAAAACGATGGATTTGGGCCCAGATCTTTGGACTTGGGTGAGTGTGTGACATTGATCCACATTCGGTCCATCACCTGTTGTGTTTGCATATTCCGCCCTCAGTGCGCTGGGGATGCCCAGACGTGGGTCCCAGGCACTCCACACCACTGGAGTCAAGTTAGCCGGGCTGATGAGAGGTGTTACCTCGAAACCGGTCCGGTCCTCGGATGCTTGATTCTGTTCTGGGAAGGACATGGCTTTTGTAGTTCGGACTGGACTGTTCCCATGGGGCACAGGGTCAGAGCTGATTTGCATATCGCCAATGTCTAACCCAGGGTGGTGTGGAGTGCAAAAAAACGATGGATTTGGGCCCAGATCTTTGGACTGGGGTGAGTGTGTGACATTGATCCACATTCGGTCCATCACCTGTTGTGTTTGCATATTCCGCCCTAAGTGCGCTGGGGATGCTCAGACGTGGGTCCCAGGCACTCCACACCACTGGAGTCAAGCTAGCCGGGCTGATGAGAGGTGTTACCTCGAATCCGGTCCGGTCCTCGGATGCTTGATTCCGTTCTGGGAAGGACATGGCTTTTGTAGTTCGGACTGGACTGTTCCCATGGGGCACAGGGTCAGAGCTGATTTGCATATCGCCAATGTCTAACCCAGGGTGGTGTGGAGTGCAAAAAAACGAGGGATTTGGGCCCAGATCTTTGGACTGGGGTGAGTGTGTGACATTGATCCACATTCGGTCCATCACCTGTTGTGTTTGCATATTCCGCCCTAAGTGCGCTGGGGATGCCCAGACGTGGGTCCCAGGCACTCCACACCACTGGAGTCAATCTAGCCGGGCTGATGAGAGGTGTTACCTCAAAACCGGTCCGGTCCTCGGATGCTTGATTCCGTTCTGGGAAGGACATGGCTTTTGTAGTTCGGACTGGACTGTTCCCATGGGGCACAGGGTCAGAGCTGATTTGCATATCGCCAATGTCTAACCCAAGGTGTTGTGGAGTGCAAAAAAACGATGGATTTGGGCCCAGATCTTTGGACTGGGGTGAGTGTGTGACATTGATCCATATTCGGTCCATCACCTGTTGTGTTTGCATATTCCGCCCTAAGTGCGCTGGGGATGCCCAGACGTGGGTCCCAGGCACTCCACACCACTGGAGTCAAGCTAGCCGGGCTGGTGAGAGGTGTTACCTCAAAACCGGTCCGGTCCTCGGATGCTTGATTCCGTTCTGGGAAGGACATGGCTTTTGTAGTTCGGACTGGACTGTTCCCATGGGGCACAGGGTCAGAGCTGATTTGCATATCGCCAATGTCTAACCCAGGGTGGTGTGGAGTGCAAAAAAACGATGGATTTGGGCCCAGATCTTTGGACTGGGGTGAGTGTGTGACATTGATCCACATTCGGTCCATCACCTGTTGTGTTTGCATACAAGGTCAGTGATGGCGCACTTTGCATTGCAAATCACCTGCACATTGATGGTGTGCGTTGACTTCCTATTCCGGTATATGTATTCGGTGGCAGCAGGGGGACAAATGGAAATGTGCGTGCCGTCAATGCAGCCAATGATATGGGGGAATCGTGCCATCTGGTAGAAGTCTGCTTCTGTTTGGACCAGTTCCGCATGGGTTGCAGGACAAGAAATGTATTGGTCCATCCTCTGTAACATGGCGTCAAGGAATTTGTGAAAAAACCTTGACAGGCTGCTCTGGGTCACCCCACCTACCGCAGCAGCCACACTCTGGTAGCTGCCAGACGCAAGCAGGTGTAGGCTGCATAGCACCTGCACGTGCGGTGGGATAGCGTGTGCCCTTGAGGTGGTGTGCTCCAACAGTGGTTGGAGGTCCCTGATGAGGTCCAAAATGGTGTCTGAGTCCAACCTGTACCTCTGGAGGATCTCTGCCTCTGTGAGCATGAACAAGGTGATCCTCTCTCTGTAGACCGGCTCCTCTCTCCACCATTCCCTCTCTCCTTGCTGCTGTAGCCGTAGCCGTCTTGCAATGACATAAAATGCCGCCATTGTGCAAGTAGAATTGCATTTTGGGTCCTTTTTTATGGGTTGCAGTTGGTTACCACCTGATTACAATCCATGGAAAATACCGACTCTTAAATACCGATTTTGAGGCTAATTCGGTATTTCTGTGCTTACCTACATCTCAATGATCATTTTTACCACTTCTTATTTTCCGATTCAGTATTTTACCGATTTGGTAACTCTTCAGATTCGGTAAATATACTGATTCGGTATATTTACCGTTTCGGTATTTTACCGATTCGGTAATTTTACCGATTCTGTAATTTTTCCGATTCTGTATTTTACCGATTCGGTAACTTTACCGATTCGGAGGGTTTCGGACTCCTACATCCCAATGGCTCAATACCGGTCGATAACGGCAGAGAATCGGTAATTTCGGCCGTTACCGACCGGTATTGGGCCACCTACATAGTTCTTCTTATATTGACCGGAATGATTATAGCACTCGGGTCATTTTCTTGGAGACTTGTGTCTTCCTCTAAGAGTCGAGTTGCTAAGGCTTCTCTTTCTCTCTCTTCTTCACTTTCTGTCATTTTACTGACTGAACATTTTTTGTTGTAGATCGAGTTTCAAGGAAACAAAGATTAGGTGCACAATATTTTGGAACACTGTATCCTTCAACGTTGACTAAACCAAAAACTAATATATAGGATTCTCATCCTACTATGTTCCGGTGGATATTAACCTTTCACCCACTCCAGACGTCTATTGGAGTTTTTTACGGGAAAAAAGGGGTCTGTGTGAAAAGCACGACTGAGTTACTCTAGTGTCTTGCGTTAGATTATCGCCTTACCAAACGTTGGGCGCCATGTAGTGTAGTTCCTATTTTCCCAATAGGCTCTGCGCATTGAAATAACATAAACAGCAGTGTAGACGTAGGACTGAGGTCATCTAGGTCTCTACTGACTATGTTAAACTTAATTTAGGTTTGCCAGCTAGCTCAGAGGTCCCTAGAAACTTTCTTGAATGAACAGGGAGGAGTGAACGTCCCTGATTCAGACAAGAAGGGATTCAGCTTCTGACAACCGCATAAACATGACAACTTTGCTCCCTCAGAATAAGAGTGTATCTCTAGAGTCATGTGAAAACAATAAGCAGCTATTTCACTCAGTCAATCTTGCATGCTTAGTTCCACCAGAATGCAGAGAAATAGAGAGACAGGCGTTTTCAATATAAGGTGTTATTTATTGAGCAGTCTTCTTTCTCATGCAAGAGAAATGAATTGCCACAATTGTAATACTCATTATAAAGTAAAGTGCGTACAGTAAAAGTAGTATTATGAAATAATACTGTAAAAGCATTGATATGGTTTCTTAGCCATATGATACTTTAAAATGGATAAAATATATACATATATAAAAACATTGACTAACATGCTCAACTGGCGCTTCTAACTACGACTACGTCCGGTGTACCTGACCTAAGCCTAATACTTGGGAAGGAGTAAGTAAGTAGCAGTTTAAGTTAAGTTGGGTTAAGATTGTTTTGCCAAGAATCTGCCTCAAGAATTCTCTCAAGAGTTTAGTCAGCTCCGTACCTTGGTAATAGAACGTGGGAGGTCTGGTATCTCTTTCTTCAGGACTCAATCTCCCAGCAACCTGCAAGGGTAGCTGGAAAAACCGGAGCTTGATTTTCTCGGCTGGAGAAAAAGACAGCGTCTCTCTCAGTGCGTCAAAGGGGAGGGGCGGCTTCCGTGGGCTCTCGCATCAGCTGGGCTCTCGGGCAAGTAGATAGCCGCTCTGCTCCAAACCACTGTGTGTTTGCTTAAGGCAACTGTTGGTATATTTATACCTGAAAGGTGCCGAGGTTGACGTAAGGTTGGACATAAAACGTCACCAAGAACTAACAGTTCTTTCTGGTCTTTCAGGACTCCAAGAGTTCTTGTTCAAATCAAAACAAAAGCAGGGGGGATTTCCTGGGTTGCTGGAGGCTTGGTTTGTTTAAAGAATGCGTTGTGCTTTCTAGGAGTCGATGGGAGGAGCCGTGCTGTGTTTTGGACTGCATGGGCTATTACTGAATATGGATATGATTCTTATGCCTTTATAAGGATGTTATTATTATATTCACATACGGTCATGAATCGGGAATATCGAATTAGGGTCCTAGATAGAAATACAACAAGCATGCTTTATAGCAGAACTACAGCATCTATCACATGTGGTCTGTTCATACTGAAACTTGGATTAAGAATTGACAAAAAGTTTTACATGGCAAATCAAGTTATAAGGAAAGTGCACTCACAGAACCTGTACTACCAAGCATCATCCATATTTGAAAGAGTATTTCTCTTCATGAAGAGAAGGTTGTGTCAGTACTTGCCAACATTTGACAATAGTACACCTGTAGCAGTGCCATGAGATGTTTAAGTAAATGTAACAGTAGCTGACTGTCTATTTCATTATCTCTGACTCTCTAAATATCTATGCAAATGGCTATAAACAAACACCTCAGTGGCTTGGTTAAGGAAAAGAGAGCAATATAGATGTGATTAAAGCTACATTTGACTCTGCTGTATGCACAAGTAGTTTCTGGGTAGTGACTGAATGTATATGTATTTCTGTAGCTGTCTGATAAAGCAGTGTAACAGAACTAAAACACCCGGAAATCAAAGAAAAACACTCTCTGAGAACAACACATCATAAAAACACATGTAAATATTTCCACATCTTCTAATGCCTTGCTAAATAAAAGTTTAACTATTAATCCACTATTTTTAACTAACAATTACACCATGTGGTAGGCAGAAAATGTACAGCATACTAATTTAAAGCAACAGATTGTGAACAAGCTTCTCACACACCTAGTTTGCAAATCAGACTGTCACATTCTCATACACTCATAAAGTGCCTTACTCAACTGTTATTATACATACAAAGCCACTCACAAAACCACCCATACATTAGCTCATATTGTTCCAATAATGTCTTAAAAATATGATACTCTCTTATAACATTCTCACATAAATATATACCTTTTCAATCATTTTGTTCTCCAAATTAGAAGTAATTTGCATACCTGAAAACTGAGTCTGTTGATTAAATAATATTATTATATACAATACTGCCAGGAAATGTAAAAACTAAGCTTAAGAATGGCCCACCACTCTCACAAAAAAGCAATCATTAATGACAGCATTCTCAACTTTGCACCCTCTGATAGCGCAGAACATAGCAAGTGAAAACATATCCTTCATTATTTTATTTTGTCACTCCATTCCTGAATGATTAGTGTGTGTTACCACTTGTATGCACTCTGATAAAGAAGCTCAATATGTGTGGGTGTTTTGCACACTTCTGACTTTGGGATATACATGGGTTTCATGTTTGTGATATTTTTGCCACATTTTGGCTCTTTTTTCCTCTGGTGGCCATCTTGGGAGACATATTTGTAATGAAGCTACCTAATCTCCTCATTTTCTTCAGTATCCTCAGTGGAAAATGCTTTTGGTTTTCCACTTTGACTCCATCAAGTTGGCAGTCAGATGTGCCACACTTTTGTCTTAAATTTAGAAGTTTAGCTCTCTAGTTTCTCATCAAAACCCTGTAGTAAACTGCCGATCACCAGGAAGTTAACTGGCAGGCTGCTGCTTGTGTTGAAAGTGCCTGTTTCAGACTACATGCCAGAATGTTTTAATTAAATAGAAGAGGAAGATATTTGAGAACTCACTTAAAACTGATAGTGCTATAGTTATTAGTTAGAACACTTTGGGAGGGTGCAGTAGTGCACAAGGGAAACAACTGACAGGCTGCTCCTGTTGAAGAACAACAGGAAGATATTTGAGATCTCATTTAAAATGTGTCCTAATTTTTCTTTCTACAGCACTAACCATAATTTCTATGACAAAGTGAACCCCCTCATGGTGTTTCTTTCTAAATTTAATGTTTAAAGTTTTACCTGTTTAATTCAATCAAGATGACTTGAGGTGTGCCAAATGTTTGTAACAAGTAAGACTGTTAGTGCCCTAGTTGTTCTTTAGAACACTCTAGGATGCTACAGTAGTTCACACGGGAATCAACTGGCAGGCTGCTCCAGTTGAAAGTACATGTTTTATTGAGAATGTCAGACTTGATTTTCAGGAGGCTGAGAAACAGTGTGAATTTAATTTACCGAAAATATGCTGCTATTTTAGCTTCTGGAGAACCTTCTATAAGATCTAAGCAAAAATCATGAGAAAACAGTTTTCTTTCAAATATGATTGATGTACTCCCGGCAGAAGTCTTTTTCATAGGGTAAAATCCCCATAGTACACACCACAATACGTAAAATTAGTAAGGTACAATCAACAAATGATATCTCTTTTTTGTGATAGTAAAAACTTGCCATTCAGTACAATGAATTTCAATGGGATGCCTCCATAAATATTGATCCCAACATGCCTGCCAGCACTTTCTGGTTGAAGTGCTGACAACCAATCAGATCTCACCATGAGATCGGTGCCTAGGCTCTGCCCATATATCCTTACTTGCTTTTCCATAAATTTCTCAACAACTACTGAATGGAAGTACACGAAATAACTAAAAGCTGCAAACCAAAATCTATGTTCCAGCCAAATTTGATGTTCATCTATCCACTGGTTTGGGCTGTAGTCGTGTTCAAATCTCCTATGGAAAACAAAATGGGAACTTTTTTTTGCAACCCCCCCTTTTTCTCGATCCCCGCTAAACAGATCACCCCGAAACTTTTGGTGTACAACAAGACCCACAATGACATTTTTGGGGATAATTTTATGAAGATTAGTCAAGCAACGCAAAATATAAAGGCAAGTCAATAAACACATTTTCTATAGAAAGATGGTTGTAAGTATAACTACCTACTGGCGATATATCTATGTGTTTGTATATAGTACTACAAACAACCCTTGGTATACTTACAAGGGATGTAAAATCTATGATGTACTTACCTGTGTTATACTAAATGCAATACTGAATTGAAAAGGGTAGCACACACATAAACGCACTTGACAAATTAAAAACAATCAGCATTTTGTAATATTATGCATTGTGTACACTAACAGTGTACGTCAAGTTGAATATGTTTGAGCTGACAAACATTCACATCGCCACACTACTGTGTGCATAATGGTATGCTCTGAATATATAATTTCATGTGCTAACATTTTTCCATCCGAGGTGAAAAACTGAAATTTCTAAAGGGTAAGCAAATATTAAAAAGAGACACAAGAAGGCAGTGCAAGTCACCAGACACATTCACATGTAAGAGCGTCAGGCAGGAGCATGGCTGATTCATACAGAAAATCGACACAAATGTTTATCTTCTTCAAAGTCACAGCTACTCAGCATTGAATCAAGTCACACACGAAACAACAGCCACTCAGGAATTCCAAATGATGCAAACAGATAATACCAGCCCCTAAATGGATTTTGCTAACAAAAATGAATAAAAGAAAAGTAAGCAAGCATGTTTAAAATTGAAGAGCTTCAACTCAAACACTGTCTTTGTGTAGGAAACATCATGGTATAAAATATTAAAATGGCAAAATAAAATATTGCAATAGTAGGCAAAACACCTTCAGATCACAAGCATGAATTCAGAAACCTGTCAAGTCGACGCTGTTCATTTAATTTGAATGATAACACCGTAATTCTTCCACACAATGTAAAGCATGCACAAATTGTTTACAAAAGACTCTTTTGACATTCAGGTACACATAGCATCCTTCCAATGAGAACATGCAAAGCGTAAGTATGGCCGACATGCAGGAGGTTGGGGTCAATGAGGTATGACATGCAACACCCAAGAAACATTCTCACCACAATTACAGTACAGTAAATTACCAATAAACTGCGGGTGCAAACATACGTCAGCTAGCCACAATCAAGGCCTCCTTTCCAAAACATCGGAGACAGTTAATGGTGCAGGTTATATTAAGATGGACATAATTATAAGCAGCAGTCTGGAGATGAGAAAGAGGCTCTTTGGAATGTCTGACATAGACGTGTTGGGGAGACAGCACTGCTTGCACAGATAATTCTTTACAATGTGGGGGAATGCTGAGGTATGTACTGTCTATATTTCATGGTGAGTAGTTTCTTCTAGAGAACCTGTGGTATCCTGGCTGGTGTATCTAGGTCCAGTCAATATAGGTGTCTGCTCCAGATCCTGAGATGCATGCACACTTTTGTGCAGGACATTCCTACTCACCCACAAATAATAGTATTAAATTCATGCTTAAAATATGTACAATCCCAAGTTTAACTGAAACCTGACTAACCCCTTCCTCAGAGTCATTGATAGATCTGAAAATTACCACCTTCATAGAAATCCATTTTATTTGAATGAGGATGGCAAATAATGTTAAGAATGTATTACATAGCAAATTTAATTTATCTTAAACTTTGGTTCTCTTTACGTTTACAATCCATTTAATTTTAAACATATTATTTTAATACTATTACCAATACAATAATAATTATTTGCAAAAAGCGGAATGAGTATGCTTGTTCAGACATATTTGGACATAATTCTTTCGATTCTACAGGTATTGTTATTGTTATACCCTCCTATGCAATAATCCCATTAATGAGAGCTTTCCATACTTCATGAAGTTCTGGAACACACAGAAAAGCAATCCTACAGTTTTACAAACAACTACGAGCATGTTTTTGGTAGAAATATCAGTTGCCTATGTGCAGTTCTGATAAATGTACATACATTTCATCATCTGTATTTAATCCAAAAGGTTCATGGTGTCTAGCTTAAGTATATACTTGCTTTTAAGTCTTCTTATTGCCTTTTCCCTGTCTCCACATCTCATGGTGTTGGGGATCCCATCTATCACACTGTACTTGAGTAGAGTGGCTTTGCCCTCATGGTTGTTGCATAAATATCGAACTACAGGTAGGTGTTTTCTATGGCTCTCACATGTTGTAATATCCTCCTATGTACCTGTAGCTTGTTGCTGCCTATGTATTTTTGGGGCAAGGGCAGTTAAGCATATGTACCATATACATCACATATTCTGCCTTGCGAGTAAAGAGTTCTTTAAGTGGTTTTGTGCTATTGGTTTGGGGATTCTCAAATGTTATTATATGAACCCATTTCTGCATGCTTTACATTTAGTGCATTTAAAGAAACACGTTTTTGTCTTTAACCAACTAGACTTCTCTTCCTTTGTTAATTCACTGTGGACCAATCCATCACACATAGATGTTGGTTTTCTGAAAGTCATATTGGGTCTATTACTAATTTTACTTCTTGTGATGTGATCCTTCTTTAGAATTAGCCAATATTTCTGCAGAATATTTCTAACCGAATTGTGCTCGCCACTGTATAATCGGCAGTCACTTCCAGTCTCCAGATTTTTTGGAGGTTAGGCATCTTGAACAATACATCCTCCCTTTTGATGTTTCCCAACCTTTTTACTGCTCCATTAACAGTATTTTCCCTGTTTTTCCTCTCTCTAAATCTCTGAATAATATCATCTCTTGGTGTTACATAATCTTTTTCCATACTACAATTTCTCTTGCTACATATCAGTTCCCCATATGGGATATTCTTTTTAAATGCAATAGGCTGAAAACTGCCTGCATGTAATAGGCTCTTGCCATCTGTAGGTTTCCAATTATATCTGTGAGATTATATGCTCCTCCATTATCTCGACATCCAAGAAACTATTGATTTTACACTGATGGTACTTGTGAAGTGTAGATTGAGATCATTTTATTGATCGTGGTCACAAAGTCTTCTGCTGAGGCTTTAGACAATTAACAAATCTTCAATAAAACTGAACTACAGACTTGCCCAATGCTCCATTTCAGTACTATGGATCACCTGTTCCTCCCACCAGCTGATTTGCATAGTGAGGGCGAAATAGGTGTCCTTACAGTGTTTGGTATTTGTTTAAGCCCTTCATTGTTGAAAAGAAAGATGTTTTCTTGCAGGCAAAATTCCACCATTTCTAAAAGTAGCGCGGTGTGATTATAACATTTCAGGGAATGTGATCTCAAATAGTGTCTGAATGCTCATAACCTATACTGATGTTTTATACTAGTATAGAGTGATTAGACATCTACTGTCATAAGACGAAATTCCATTGAAATATCATTTTTTTTTTTAAAGAAATCAGTGGTAAGCTATGTACCAGAGGCCTAAGAGAACTATCCATATATTTGGATGTAGTTTCCAAAAGAGCACATTGTGCCAATATAATGGGTCTACCAGGGGGATTGGTTTAGTTCTTATGAATTTTAGGAATGAAATTGAAGATAAGTGCCTTTGGATATTCCACCCTCAAAACAGATATTCCTCATAACTCAACAATTCTTTTTCTTTCCAAGTTGCTAGTTTCTCATGGTAATTTGGAATTGCAATATGTAGTCCCTATGAGTAATCTTCTCATAACATGCCTTTTCCAATAATTGAGAGAAAGCTTTCTTCAAATACATTTCTTAGGGCTACTGTTAATCCCCCCCCTTAATCAGACGCTTTAATAATGTGATATTTTCTCTCCAAAAGTGATTTGATGACTCTTTTATACTCTCTATAGGAATTGCCCCTTCTCTCTCTCCATTTTGGACTTGCTTTACTTAATTTATTAATTCGTCACATATTCTGGAAACATGTTGACAGCATCAAAGGGCATCTGGGGAATAAATTTGGAGGGGGGACAGAAATGAGTTAAACTAAAATCTAGGATTTCAATCACTCTTCATGCATCCTTATCCTCCTCTAGGGTATCTTCATTTCTCTCAAGAGCAAGTAGGTTATCTCATACATCAATGTCATCTATTAGCAAATTATTATATTCATTACTGGCATGTTCCTCCAACATTCATCACCTTTCATGTAAAAGACCTTTAGCAATTTTTAGTTTCCCTATATTTTTGTAAATATCTATTCTAGTCTATCAATAATTTTATGACATTTCTGGCCAGTAAGACAACCCCAATGTAATAATCTGGAGTTATCTATACTACTATTATAAAGGAAGAACTTTGAACCTTTGAGGCGGGTAAACTCGGGAACCACAGCGCCAATCCACACACCCGATACATTGTTGTAATCGTCAGGGTGTGCAGATGGACATAGGCTATATAAACTTAATAAATATACTTTATTTAAAAAATGTGCCGAAAAAAAGTAGTACCTTGGAAGAAGCGCCGGCCGCGACGTGCGTGCCCGACGTGAGGAGCGCGGAGAGGAGCGGTGTCCAGGAGCGCGAGGAGGACCGGCGGACATGGCGCGGGGAGGAGCGGTGAGGAGCGGCGGACAGGGGGGGAGGAGCGGCGGACAGGCGGGGAGGAGCGGTGAGCGGCGGATGAGGTAGGTTATTTATTTATTTATTTTGGAGTGGTGAGCGGCGGAAAAATTAAGCAAAAATGAAAATCGTGAGCAAGAGGAAGCAAACGGAGCATTACAAAAGTGAGCCAAATGGTGCATTACAGGAGGAAAAAGTTACGTGTGCAGGTTACAAAAGCGTACATCGTGAGCAAGAGGAAGCAAACTGAGCATTACAAAAGTGAGCCAAACGGTGCATTACAGGAGGAAAAAGTTACGTGTGCTGGCTACAAAAGCGTAGAAAGTAAACATAGAGGTACAGGAGGAAAAAGTGACGTGTGCAGGTAGCAAGAGGAAGCAAACGGAGCATTAAAAAAGTGAGACAAACGGTGCATTAAAGGAGGAAAAAGTTACTTGTGCAGGTTACAAAAGTGTAGAAAGTAAACATAGAGGTATAGGAGGAAAAAGTGACGTGTTCAGGTAGCAAGAGGAAGCAAACAGAGCATTAAAAAAGTGAGCCAAACGGTGCATTACAGGAGGAAAAAGTTACGTATGCAGGTTACAAAAGTGAACAAAGTAAACATAGAGGTATAATACTGCAATATATGGAGGAAGGCTCCGGGGGACCCAGGGACAACGTCCGGGCGGGCGGAGGCCCTGAAGCCTAATTGCTCCCGGACAATGTCGGGATGGGCTGCTAGTTCTACAGATATTTAGTTGATTAGTCAAATAACATAAGATGTTATTTTCTTCCTTTCCTTGTCCTCTTTGCCTCACTCTCCTCTGATGTTTCTTCTTTTTGCCCTCCTGTTGCAACTTTACCTCCTCCACTGGATCTTCTTTGTCCCCCCAGCTGTCACATCCAAACACATCCAAGGTAAGAACTTTACAACATGTCCCCAAGTTGGAATAGAATCTCCGACCATTCACAAACTGTAGCACCCCCAAGGGCAGCAGACTGTGAAGAAGTAATGCAACTTAATATTATTATCTGTCAGCCCTTCATGGTTTAATAATCCTTTAGGATAGGAGTAATTAGACTCTTAATTAACAAAACATCATAATATTTTCCTGTGAGATCCACCGGGCCCCAGAATTCCACAGGACAGCAACAGTGGGACTGGCAAAATGTATTAAAATTGAGTTGGTTGAGCCAGAGTGGGGAAAGTGTACCACCAGTGCCTAGCTCTTCAGTGTTTGGGGTCTCCTTCTGCTTTGCCAAGCAGGCACGGCAGTGACCACCCCGTAGAATGCATGCTCTGTCTCGCACATTGCTTTGGTCTTCCATTGGCTCCGCGGATTTCCGGTTCTGAAGGCCTCCTTCTGAGAAAGTTGCATTCTAACTGTTCCTTGCTTAATTCCCCTTTGACCAGGAGACTCTAACCCCTCAATAAACAGTTGTTAATTATGCACCTTTGAAAGGAACCTAGAGGCCCAGTTTGTCACTCCACAACCCTCTCCACAGTTTGCCAGCTTCTTTCTTTTATCTCCCGGTTTTCTTGCCATCCGTACCACTGTTGATTGCTAAAACCCTGTTCTCTTTTATTTTATGTTGCTTCCTGTACCTGACACTTAGACTACGTCGTTTGAATATTCTGAGTATTAGTTACTTATTTCAGTTTGTAGTCAGTAAAGCTCTTGTCCTCCTGCATGTGAGGTTTAGCACCTAAGGTATTGTGGGTCTGTTTAGGGTCATCTGAGTTAATTAGTTTAGTGTTCCTTGATTCCTGAGATGTTGTGTCCATGTTAATTTCCCTGTTCTCTGTTTCTTGGATATGACTTCCTTCATCTCCTAATAAGGCATTTGTGTTGGCATTAACTCTTTTCACTGAAAATTCTTCCCCACTCTCATTACAGGCTCGAGGCCATCCACTAGCCGCCATATTCATGAAAATCAGCATTTGCGATTCTGTAATAGCGAAAAAAAGCGAATCTCTATTCAGAAATCGCAAATCCGAATTCATGAAGAATTGCGATAAAAAAAAGCGATTCGCACGCGATCGCAAAATCCGTTAGCGATGACCGATAATCGCAGAAAAATCGCTATTTTCGGCTACCCGCGCCGGGATTGCGAACTCGCAAATAGCGATATCGCTATTAGCGATATCGCTATTTGCGAGATCACAAACTCGCGAGATCAGGAAAACGGGAAGTCGCATTTCGAGCCCAGTGATGACATCACAACCAGGAAGCTGCCGGTTCCCACCACCATTCTCCACAGTGAGGCTGACTGAGAGGGAGCAAGTTGGAGAGCTGCAGCTATTCAGGAGAGAACCACAGAATCACAACTCTGCTACAATGTCTGAGGAACCTGCACCTGGCACCAGCAGCTCGTCTGGGCGCAAAAGGAAATTAAAATTTTCGGAGCAGGAGCTAGAACACCTGATAGAGGGGGTGGTGGCAAACCATGAGAGACTGTTTGGGAAAGATTCCCGGAGGGTCCCTGAACAAGAGAAGCGCAGGACATGGCAGGGGATTGCCTCGACTGTGAACTCCGTAGGAGTGGCAGACAGGTCCCTCGAGGATTTAAAGAAGCGCTGGTACGACCTCCGAGGCCGCGCCAAGGAGAAGGTGGCGGCGCGCCTTGGGGAGTCCTCGGGCACTGGAGGAGGAGGACCAACTGTCCCACCCAATACTGCCATGGAGGACCAGGTGGAGGACACCCTGGAGAAGGAGGCCTGTGTAGGATTTACACGACTGGACTCATCCCGCACCACCCAAGACACCCAAGGTAAGTGGCATGCGACTGCGACCCTGCCCCCTATGGATGTCCATGACCAAATAGGTTCCCCTAATGTCCCATAGGCATGCCATAGTTGCACATCAAGGAATGTCCTGAAGCATTGTGGGAGATGTAGTCTGGCCACAATGTTGTAGTACCACAATGCAGCCAGACAGGTCCCAAAGCACACAAAGCCACAGCCATTCAGGGAATGTCACCCAGCATGCATGTAGCAAATGCTCGTCTGCCAGATACATGCAACTAATGATCCACCACTTACCCCCACAGGTGGCGAAAGCAGCGACAGCGAAAGGCTGCAAATCGATGAGGAGGTCCAGGAGGAGGAGGTGCCACCACCAACCCAGGCACCAGCCCCTGCCGCTGCATCAACACCAGCAGCAAGATCCACCTGCAGTGTCCCCCCTGCGACTGGTGCAGCACCCACAGCCGCTGCCAGGCCAGCCACCATTGTGCCTCCTGCTACCGCTGCTCCACCTAGAGCCGCAGCCAGGGCAGTTACCATTGTGCCCCCTGCATCTTGTACACCAGCAACACCAGCAGTCACACCCCCTGCATCTGGCGCACCAGCAACACCTGCGGTCACACCCCCAGCAGCTGTCGCCACAACATCCGGGGCTGCGCCAGTTTCCACACAGCGGCCAGCCACAGACTCAGGCCAGCAGGGCAGGCGTGGCAGGTCACACCAGCACTACACTCCAGCAAGCAGGCGGGCCAATGAACAGGGACTGGCGTGGCTCAGCGTCGAAAGACGCATGCTGCGGATACACCAGCGCCAGGCACAACAGCAAGGAGCTATTCAGTTGCAGCTCCATATGATAGGGCGCAATGTGGCCACAGTTGCAGGCCACATGGACGGCATGAGGGCAGCCATGTCAGGTGTGGGGGAATGATTAGACAACATGACTGCAGCCATGGCAGGTGTGGGTGAGGGAATGGCCCGCATGGCTGCAGCCATGGAGGCCAACACCGCTGCCATGTCGACACAGCGCAGTGCAGCACGCCGCCGCCACCGCCAACTTATGAGCCGGCTGGCCTCTTACAGCAGGGCAAGTTATGTAGCAGCAAATGCTACTTCTCTGTTGGCGCGGCGCTCCCTGACCCAGCAGCACCAACTAATACAGTGCAGTGAGGACATGACTAGGGTGCTGGAGCACCTCACCACGGCCGTCATTGCACTTCACCCTCCAGCAATACCATCCACTGTGGGGGGTGATGATGCTAGTGAGGGGGCGTCCAGCGTCAGCTCTCACTCTGCCTCACAGATCCCACCACATAGCCGCAGCACCAGGCCCACGCCAGGGCCTGAAGCCCCGGAGGAGGATGCCCCTCAGAGACGCTTGGGCGCAACGCGCAGAAGGCGCACCTGAGAACTTCAGACTATCATTGGCACAGGCTGACGTTAAGCCTGCCATGTTGTGATACACAGCAGTTTGCTGTAATACTGTTTGTTGTAGTTATTTGGACTGGAACCTTATTTTTATTTTTGTGAATTGAACAAATACATTTATTTTGCTACACACATTAGCGTTGTGTCATCATTACATTTTGCATGCATTGTTGATTTGTGGGGTGTTGGAAGAGGTTGTACTAGAAACTGTTCACTGTGATGTGGTTGCGACATCTGTGCCCTTCTGCTGGGTTCTCCCCATGTGCATGGTGCGCATGTGCAGGTGGCCGGTTGTCCCCCTCAGATTCACTGCCAGAGATGTCAACAGGTATCCGGCGCTTGGTTGCAATGTTATGTAGTATTGCGCAGACAGCCACAATGCGGCAGCACATTTCAGGACTGTAATACATGGCCCCACCTGTCTTGTGCAGTATGTGGAACCTGCTCTTGAGCAGGCCAAATGTCCTTTCTATGCAATTCCTTGTCCATATGTGTGCAATATTGTAGCGCCGTTGCTGGGGTGTAGCAGGGTTGAGGTATGGGGTCAGGAGGTATTCACGGAGGGCGTAGCCACTGTCACCTGAATGAGAGGAGCAGATGGTGATTGCCTGTGCTGCGCTGTTACATCTTAGCAATGTGACATTTTCAACTAAGTGTACTTACCAAGTAGGTGTCCTTCCCCAAACTCTCCCCTGACCAGTCGTGTGTGGAGGCCGCTGTGCCGGAAAATGAAGGAGTCATGGGTACTCCCTGGGTACTGTGCGACAATGTCAGTGATGTATGTCTTAGCATTGCAGACCATCTGGATGTTGAGGGAGTGGTAGGACTTTCTATTGCGGAACATATACTCCATGGCAGCTGGTGGGCAGATGGCGCCGTCGGTACAGTCTATGCATCCGAGCACATGTGGAAAATGTGCTACATTGTAGAATTGTAGCTTGGTCATGTCCAATTCCTGTTGGCTGGCGGGGAATTTGATGTGACGGTGTAGCTGGGTGAGCATGGCGTCAACAAAAGTGTGGAGGCAGCGTGACATGGCGGGCTGGGATATCCCCCCAGCAGCCGCTACTATCCCCTGGAAACTCCCGGAGGCCAGGAGGTGCAGGCTACACAATACCTGCACATGTGTAGGCACCGCATTGGTACGGCTTGTTGGGTGCTGCATCAGGGGGTCAAGGTCCTGTATTAGCTGCATTATCATTTCCCCATTCAGCCTGTATTTAGCATATATCTGCTCTCTGGTTTGGCCCAGCAAGGTGACCCACTGGCGGAATATCCTGTCCTGGATCCTGCGTCTCCTCCGTGCTAATCGCTCTAGCCTTCGACGCCTCACCACCATGTACATTCCTGGCATTGTGGGACTCCTAATGCTGCTGATGATGATGGTCCTTATGTGTGATTGGTCAGGCCAGAACCTGTTGGTGATAGGACAACGGTTTTTTGAAAGTTTTTTTTGCATGGCTTTTATGGTTACCACCTGCTTTGAGTTGTCCTTATTTTGCGCGGCGCAAATAGCGATTTTTGGGTTTTTCGCTAATAGCGATTTTTCTTGAATACCGATTGCGATTATATAGCGAATTCGCTATTATTTTCGCAGAATCCGTGGTGTGTCGCAATTTCCGAATCGCTAATGCTCACCTGCCGGGATTCTGCGAATATATTAGCGAATTCGCAATTCTGTGTTTGCGAATTCGCTATTTTGATGTTGAATGCTGATTACGGAAATTGCGCCCGCATTTGCATTTTCGCAGCGATTGCGGGCGCAATTTTACTTCATGAATCAGGCTGTAGGTTCTTTCAATGGACTCTGCACTGCCTCTATGGCTGGAGTAATCTGTTTTTTTTTAATATATTCCTCTTTTTATTCATGAATATTTCCTAATACTAAGAACGTGTGTGTGTGAGGGGGAGGGGGGGAGGGTAAGAAGATAGAGCATCCTTTCATCCCACACAGTTATCCCGGAACACCTGAGATCATTGGTTAGTGGAGCCCCCTCCCCCACCTTGAACACCAAACACATGCAAGAAAAAACGGAGATTGGTGCACCAGGTCCACACTAAGCAGGAACACATCAGTAATTTTAGTTTAAAAAAAGTGAAATGAGGAAACATAGCCTATGTCCTCCACCATCTCAGACAAATGGCCGTTGCCCTTACATCAAGATGTCTGACCCCCGGCATGGGCCTGGCCTGACCTTGCATGCATCCGCACTTGCCAAATGATCCAACTAAAAAACTAAATTTTGAAGAGAAAGAAAATAACTGGTGGTGTCTCTAGTGCCCACTCAAAAAAGCATCAAACAATACTTCATTGACTTAAAAAAATAATGCAGTGTGTAAGGGAGACAAATGATGATATGTTGTCCTATTTGGTGCTTTCCTCCCAGTATCAAAATATAAAAAGACCAGACATTCAACAAACATAAGGAAGACGTTTTGAGGACAGAAAACGGAAGTTGCTACTGTAATTCCAGCATTATAGCGCCTACTCCTCTATTTAGTGATGCTGCTGTACGGAAGAGTGAAAAGATGCATATATCTACCAGTATCTTTAAGTCACGCTGACAGCATGGATACTACAGTGAATGGGACATAGCTTTCATCGGTGCTGCTGGTACAGTGGCACCGGGGCCCAGTGGCCTTAGGGACATTTTGAGCCCGGATTATTGATGTTTTTTTTTTAATTCAAACAACAGCCGAGGGTGCCCATTTCCTTCCTTGCACCAGGGCCCATGACAACGTTACAGGCAGTGCTAGCATCACACGTCTCGTTTCAGCTCTACTGCTAAAGTTCCGCTCCAACCAAGTCTTTTTTTTAGAGATAAATAAAAAATCTGGACGCCCCATAGGCTACGGGTACTCCAAAAATTAGCTTCCAGACAAGACTACACCGCTAAGAAAAAAACACGCTTCACTAAATTTGACTATTCCTGCAGTAGTTATGCGGGTCTGTGGCTATGCTTGGAACAGCCTGTATCTGTGTCTTTGCTTATAAATCAGCATGGCTCTTGGCTGACTTTCTCACTCGTCGCTGTCTATGATGATTTGCAGTGCCTTCATTAGGTCACTTTCATTTTTAAGAATTGATTCTCCTGTTTTAAGCCACACGCCCAGGAAACTCCCATTGTTACTCTTGTGGATCACATTTTTTAAGTGAGCAGTATAACATGTGTGGGCCATACAATTACGTGCACCAATGCATATGTGCATATGCATTCCAGGGCCCCATTTTGAATAAGATCATTTTACAAAAGACTACACAAAGAGTGTGCTTGCCTTGAATACATTTATGGATGTATTTTTTAAGTTTTTTGATCTTGATTTTATTGATTGCAAAGGTAAAGGTGAGATTTGACTTTCGGGATTATTAATGACGCATCTTTCACTCGTGATTATTGGTAAACAATGTCAAATGTTCTGCCAAACTATTTGTATGGAATTTCTCTGAATTTTCATATTACAAATGTTATTTTCTCATCTAAATAAAACATATACCATCCCTTTCACAAAGCTTTTGAGTTATTGTATTTGTTCTTAATAATATACGTTTGGGGTCTCAACACAGTAACACACCACTACTCACAGCCTTCGAAGGGCCCCAACAGGTTCTGGGCAGTGATCTTGGAATCCTACACATATGATCTGTCTCTGTTCCTCCTGTGCATCCTGCATACAGTTCCAAATCGTACAAATAAAGTGCGGAGCAAGCACTGAGGGCCTAATGTATGGCATTTTGGCATTGGGCAGTGCAGCGCTTGCTGCGCTGCCCTACACCAAAATGAAGGGGCACAAATGCATTGTATTTATTCAATACAGTGTATTCCTGTCCTTTCTCCACGCACTGGTGCTGTTTCGGCTGCCTAGCACCAACATAAGCACCCTTGCACCATGGTGCAAGGGTGCCTCCGTGGCATGCAGGATATTTTTTTGTGCAGGAAGCATAAATTCCACGAGTGTGGTGTGGGAAAATCCACTGCCTCCCGGATACAGAGAAAGGTGACACATTCATTTGTGCTATGTTGCCTTACTCATGATTTATGATGCTACACAAATCCATGCAGGATGGCTTTGCATGGCTTCATACATCTGATATAGAGCCCTGCATCAGGCATGTACCACTTTCCCTGGTGCAAAAGTGATGCAGGGCTCTCATAAATAATTCGGAGTCCCCATGCCCCCAACCCACTCTTTCAGCCTTCTATAACACCGCCTGGATACAAAGGCTCAGATTTACTAAGGGTTTGCATTGCCCTTGAATCACACAAGGTGACGCAAGGGCAACTCAAGCCCAAGGGGAGAATTACTATGCCACACAAGCCACCTTCACCCTGCCTGGATTAGTGAAACTGGAGCTACTCAAGGCAGCGCTAGTGCTGCCTTGGATTACTCTGTCTTGTGAAGGCATTCCATGGGGAGAGTGTGGCTGTTCCTATCAGTCCTCCCATGGATTTTGGTGCATTTTTAGATTTGTTAACAATAGTAAACCTGGGAATGCATCAAAATGCAAAGCCTTCCCAGTGAACCTGTTCCCAAACTCCAATTATTCCATCGTAATTCTCAACTCAACCAAAGTTTAATGTAATTTTAGATTTATCCTAAAAATGATCTTTCCTTTAAAATGTATACTTTAATTTTCAATAATTTTTTATTTCCTTACAATCTTCTTTCTTTAAAATAGATTTTTCATGATTTGATTTCATCCAATGTGGTTCCTCAGTTTTCGTTTTCCATCAGTTCAAATACATCACTTCATCAGGATTGAGTGCTAAATTGGAATTTTGGACCTAAGAAGATAATTCTTAAGTTACTAATGGCCTGATTAGGATGTCGGTCAGAAACTAAAACTTTTGCCTCCTTGTTGGATTCGGGTCCGACCTACTCGCGGTCAGAGGATCCAACCGATCGATTATGATGCTTCCGAACACCTTTTGGAAGGTCTCCATTTGACTTCAATGGGAGCCTGTGCTCAGACCGACAACACTGACTTCCATTGAAAAAAGTGATGGTTGTGAAAAACCTTGCACCCTGTGGCGGGAACCTCATGGTGCCTGACACACTAGGCATGGTTTTGCTGGGGGGTTCATTGGGTACCTCCACAGCCCCCAACAAAATGCCTCAGGGAGGGGGCCCTGCTAGTGGTCCCCATAGTTAGTTTTGACAGCCTTTTCATGTCAGACAGTCTGAGTCAGAAAGGATGTCCAAATTGGACATTGTCATATGCCGGTCGGAAACGCAGTCCTTAGAGCTGTACTATTCAACTTTGACCAACTCAGAGTTTCTGAATGCCGGTTGGAACCCATTCGGAATGATAGAACGGTTACCTTTCCATTGTAATCCGTTGGCCAGAAATGTTTCCGACTAGGTCGGAAACATAGATTTTGACACGGTTTAGGAAAATCTCAATGCTTTTCGGACCCTTTCCTACCAAACATCATAATCAGGGCCTAAGTTGTATGTATCCAACTGTGAAAGTGAGTATACAACCTAGTGACCAAGCAGTCTGCTGTGGGGATATATTCTAGTGTTCCCTGTATTCCACCTATCTGTGTATGAAAAAGTATATATCACTATTCGTTACAGTTAAATAGCTACATTTTATGGGTAGTATGTTGGTGGCACACATGCTGTTCCTGAAGCTTTGACAACAATATTTCACGATCAGGGACACTTAACCCCCTATTTCATGTAAACTATGCATTGTATGCTGTCTTTCCCAATGCTGATGCTGCTAAGATTATGGTTGACTGGATACACAGGACTGGATGGCTGGTCCTCTCCTTATTTCAGGTGGTATTGAGCCCAGAATGTGATGGATACAATGTCAGAGCTAGAGGAGAGTCCAGCATTGGCACTCTTTATATAACTAGGAGTTGATATTCCAAAGAGTCTTTCAAATTGCTGTCAATGTTCCACAAAATGGCCATCTCTGTCTCCTCATAAAGCAATCAATTTGAAAAACGTGACTATATTTTCACACATTTTCCCAATGAATTTTGGGCTATTGTTGTTTTACCATTATGTTTTCATTGGCTATGTTTTTGATTTTGGGTTGTCGCATTCTGTCTTAATGCTACAGTTTTTACCAATAATCTCTATTATTTTCATTATTTTCAGTTTGTCAATTAAATTCCTGTTATAATTTTTTAACATTTATTTTCCAGGTGGAACTTAATTTGTGAATGTCATTGAAACTGATTTCAATGTCTTTTACGCCATTTTATTTTTTATGTTGTTGGATTTCTTTGATCAGTAATCTAAAACACCTTATATACACTTATTCATTTTTTTAATTTTTCCTCAGTGACATGATATTTCTATATGCTATGACATGATTGTGCTGCTAAAACAATGTAAGTACTTAGAGAACAAAGAAGAGAAAACACAGGACAGACAAGTTAAGATCTGTCTGTGGATGAAACATAACATTGTTAATGGAGATTTTTCTCCGAGTGGCAACCTCTGCTACTGGCCCCCTTCCTGGTATTCATAGAGTGAACAAACACTGGAAAGCCTTTGTGATATCTTTCAGGTACACCTGCAAAGTAATGCCCTTACTTGCTAGTTTCTTAAGGAGTTATAGAGTACACAAGTCGCAGTTGTTAGGGTCTCCTGGAGATATAACAAAAGTACCTAAATGTAGTGATTATTTAACTAAAACATGGTTTACAGGATTAGTGTGGTTTAGACAGACAAAATCCTAACCTTCAAATTCTTGTCTATAACACTAAAACCTCTACCGAAGAAATTTCTAAACTTTGGATGCATTGGAACATAACCAATGTCTGAACTGTAGAACTCAGATGGATACACTGTTAGTGGTAATGTGGATATGCCAACTAAAGCCTGTCTGAACTTTGTTAATGTGTCTCACAAGCAGTACCACCAAAATAGACGGTGATGCATGCCTTTCTTTGTTAAACTGGTTTAAAACCATGGTTCAGCACCCCACAACGTACACAGATAGGCCATCAGAATGGTGCCAATATTCACAACCCGGTATTGAGTTTGTAGAACTACAAACTCGAGACCGGGACCGGGGGAGAACGAACACGTCACGCAGATCGAAACCAAACTAATTACGAACATCATACGAATTGGTTGTGAATATTGGCACCATTCTGATGGCCTATCTGCCCCGATGTACACCAAATAGGAGGAATTGACTATTTTCCTTTAAATTAAGGCTATTAATGCCACGCACACTTGAAACTCTGATCAAAAGTCTTGTGAGAAAAACTACCGACTAACATCCCCAATATCTTTCGCCCTTAAGAAGTCCTTCGGACGAAACGTTTGTTTCAAATTACGAGTGTTAAAGAAATAATTATTGTTTAATTCACTTTCAATTTGATAAGTTAATGTACTCTAACTTTTTTAGTTCTAGTTTAAAAATAAAAATACAAATAAAACAATTAACATGTATTTTTAAGTTCTAATGTTAATTTTGTTTAAGAATAATAAACTTTAATATTTTTACCTATACTTTTCCATAGAGAGGTCTCTGTTAAGTGGCATAGATCCCCACCTACATATTTAAAGATATGAGTAGTAACTGTACAATTATGTATCTTGTTGCAGGATGCTTCTCCTCTTGATTTGAGAATATAGAAACATGTAATTATACCCCTAGATCCAAATCTGTATTCTAAAAAGGCGAATTGCAAACAATGTAGAGTTACACTTAGATCTAGTAGTAAATACACATGTGAGTAAACATACATGTGTATATTTGCCATTGTGAACAAGCCCCTAAGATGTAAACCTTCATACATAATAAAAAAAAGTTTGTTTATCGCATTTGTACTCTCTAGCTACACCCAAGAGATACAGGACAGTCTTTCTCTAGAAATTAGAATGGTGTCACCCATCTCCTCATTAATAAGCACCCTTTAAGCAACTCTACTTTTAAAACATCTATAATGCACTAGCCATATTACAAGCTTTCATGCTTGCTATCACTAACTTGCACAGCCATTTCAACTGTTTCCTATTGTTAACATCTTTTCTCTAAATCCTACTCTTTATTTAATGAATGCATTATTAGAACAATAGAATGTTGAGAGCTTCATTGAAGTACAAAAAATTAAGTATGCAGTTCCTAAAGGGGAGGAGAGGAGGAGGGATTCCAAGAAGGAGTTCACAGGTATATTGCGAAAGGATGTGGGGAATCCTTCCTTTCGGAATAAGGGCCTTCACACACCCAGCCCGCTGGGTGTCATGCTTCCTTGTCGGGTCGGCACTGCAATACCCGACGGGCACCCTATGCAGGGTCTCTTTGGCAGAGATCATTTATTCCTTGCCGTTTGGTGTAGTGGGCGTAAGGGGCCTATGAAGTGTAGAAGTGTATGTGTGCTGGTCAACCAGACCTAATGATTTAAAACTGGGAACTGGAAGCGTCAGGTAAAACAACTTTAATGACCCTGCCTTCCACCCTAAATCAAAATGTAGTGGCTACCCTCTGCAATAATGTTGCAGGGTGTTACGCTCAATATCATGCGGTCGACATGTTTCTTGCCTAATAGTCAGGTGGATGTAGCGGCAATTCCTCAGGACCTCGTACAATGTGGTGAATCTACAATAAAGGCAAAGGTAATGTGGTGTCCTAACCTAATATTACTATATAGAGGTGTGATACTAATAGCAAATGGCCTCATTAAACCACAGCATGTGAAAGACAGGGCATTGCCAAGCTCAGGTTCAGCCAAAGAGTCTAAGGAAAGGTTAAAAAGTCAAGAAAAGTCAAAGGGTTCCTGCCATTGCATTGGCAGGGGAAAGGATCTGCAAAGTTCCTCAGCATGAGCACAGAGTCAAGTCAAAGTCTGAATGGCAAAGAGTGAGTCCTACTCTGCTAACAGCGCCGATCAAGGGAAATAGCAAAGGACATAGAGCCTAGAGACAGGAGCCAGCCAGCAAGCCAGTGAGCCACCCCAGAGACCAAAAAGACACCAGAGACCAGGGGCTTGGGAGCTTTGGAGTTTCGGAGCTTCCGCCTCCTGGATGAAATTGCCATTAGAGTTCATCATTCCGGAGGTGACACCCGCTGTATCAAACCATCATCGCACCATCATCCAACATCCATGAGGTAGTACTGTCCCCTCATACAGTGCAATATGCTTACATACAGGAATTTTCTCACATGGGATTTTTTTTCCATCTCAAGCACACAGGTTAAATTCACTTAAGGCTATCCATTGTTTAAGCTTTCCGTGTGCTAGTCATCAGAGTCCATATCTCTAGAAAGTAATAATAAAGTATCAACTGGCCAAGCATCTCATTGGAAAGTGCAAAAATGAAACATAAGCCACAACTGTCGTCAAAACTTTCTCACAGGCATCATGAGTAAGCGTTAGGCCTAGAAAATAATGTAAAGCTTAATGCATTTTAAAATAATATAGCATAATTATCAAACAACTATATATGAAACATAAGCATGTGTAATTTCATCTATGCATTATTCAAAGCAGTCAATATCATTGATTGTCTCATAAAAATGTTATATACCAGGTATAGCCTATTACTGCATTTCAGAAACATACATATGTGTAACATAGTTGCATACATGATATATTTTTTATGTTTTCGTTAATTTAAGACTCTATTTTGCACCAAATTTTCAATGTTCAATGGTGCATTAACAAAGAGAATATTCAAACGGTTTTTGAGACACTGGCAAATTAAACTTCATCATAATAGTGTAGCGTACATATTATTTTAGTGGCAAATAAATGTAATACATATGAGAATTATACTTCCCTGTATTAACTACTACATTTCAGAGGCTAATCAAAATGCATTTCAGTTATAACTTTCACATACAAGTTCTTAGTAATTTTTTATAAGAAAGAAATATTTAATGAAACGAAATGTTGAACAGTTTTACACACAATCTATTATTTTTCACTCTTTCTACAGTTTAGGCACTCTTTTACTATGCATTTACTACATAATTTTTCATGATGATTGTCATGTTCTTAAGACGTGTGCAAGATGCACATTCATTTCATGTCAGTTTATACTCACAAAATATGTTTATGTGTTGTGCAGAGAATGAGCAGTTCCTAAGCTGCAACAGGTCCGCTCTCTTTTTAAAGGCTACTGGAGCGGCCTTTACTGGCCAGTATAGCCTGCTATGATAGGCTATGAAGCTATAATAAATGCTATATCTATCTGTTTTTATCATAAGATGTCAGCACCAGAGAACACTATACGCTGTTGCTTCTTACCATTGTGAGTCGGACCCATGTCTAATGCTTTGTGTTGTCTCTTGGTTTTGACATTTTTTTACATCATCACTGTACAATGTTCTAACATCCCTTTGGACCACTATGAATACATAAATAAATACATACATACATTAATATTAAACACATATGTTTTCCAAGAGATGGGTCCTCCTGAAGCTAATATCCTAATGAGGATATTCTTGTATGCAAAACAGACACCTTGTGAAAAAATTAAAATTGAGACACTGGTGGTCTGGGGATTTTTATCATGCTTTTGTACCCCACACACACTTCAACTGTGCTGGTGTTTTTGATGAATTATTAACTTAATGAGAAGGATACCCGGGATTCTAAGGCCTTCTCATGTATACCATGGATTGAGGCTGCACGGTCACAGACAAATGCTGGTTCCCATCTCTGTGAAGTCTTCTCTTCTGCTGGAAACGAGAGTTTACTGAAATGTTAACAGCAGCACCATCTGCTTGAGAGCAGGCCAGGCAGAGCAAAGGTTTAAGCAAAGTAATGAAATCCAGTAGGGTCAGAGACTGATAAGAAAACAATCACTCCATTCGTGAGCCATGGCGAGCTATCATGTCAGGATCACAGCAAGGAAAAACAAAGCTGTTACATAACCTTTCATGTCTCTTATTCAGCAGAAAGGAAGCACTTCTTAGAACCTTTACCCTCAGAAAAGGAACCAAGTATTTTACATTATTGTGCTCATTCCATCAATTCTATTTGTGTCTGCTGCACTCATATGGATGGTCAGTGGTAATCCCATTAATGCTGTAATTTCTTACAGAAATGAAAACATATTTTGTGTGTCTGACTGTCCTGCTGGAATAACATTGCATATAATATAAACGATTCACGCAGCTACAGAAGATGGTATTTGTTCATTGCACTGATTTTTGCGAAATTCATTTGCCGCGAGGAGAGATTTAAAATGTAAATGAAAGAAATAATGATTTTCAGTGAGTCTAAATTAGAAAGTGTGGAGCACGAGCAAGTCAACGCTGCATAGAGGTGACATGAGACATATTCTGCATAAGTATTAAATGTGCGGTTTTAGGGCAATGAAATATACGCAGCTGCTTTGCTGTGTCAAAGTGTAAAAAAAATGTATATATATATATATATATATATATATATATATAAGGGGCGATTACCATTGAGCCACACTTAGATATGGAGATACTTTTGGCCAGTATTGGACCTGGCCCTTTTCGTAGGTTAATCCACAAACTTTTTGCCTTTTGCCTCCAATTTTTCTGACCTGTTTTTGTTGGCTTTAGTACTCTGGGCAGTTTACCACTGCTGATCAGTGCTAAAGAGCATATATATATATGCTCTCTCTGTAAATTGTCATTCTGATTGGTTATCCATGATTGGCATATTTGATTTACTGGCAAGTCCCTAGTAAAGTGCACTATTTGTGCCCAGGGCCTGTTAATCACATGCTACTACTGGGCCTGCAGCACTGGTTGTGTCACCCAAACGAGAAGCCCTGTAAACATGTCTCAGGCCTGCCATGTCGACCTAGCAAGTGCACCCGCTTGTCAGGCCATGACCTTCCTTTTTACTACATGTAAGGCACCCCTAAGGTAGGCTTAAAGTACCCCCATGGGCAGCGTGCAGTGTATGTGAAATCTAGGGCATGCACTGGTGTGTTTTACATGTCCTGATAGCGAAATACAGCCAATTTTATTTTTCACTATTATAAGGACTAGCTCTCCCATAGGCTATCATTTGCGCAGTCTTGTAACATTTTACAAGAGTAACTTTCAATTGGGAACACTTTGGAGTTTGGGCACTCCGAGCTCAGAATTTAAAATCCCACCTTTAGGAAAGGTTGTTTTAAATTTTCTGTTTGAAAATGACACTTATAGTAAGTGGGCATTTTCTTATTTAAGCATCCTCTGCCTTTGCTTGCCTGTGGAATCAATGTCTGGTTCAGACTGACAGGGGCCTGTTTGTGCATTCACTCTAGGCAGTCACAGAAAGGGTGTGGAGGTGTGCCCTGCATATCCTGATCACCAGTCATAAGGCTGATGTGCCTGAGCTAGAGTAGTGAGAGGAGTTGTCACTTACACCTGAATAGGGCTGTGCCTGCCCTCTCACAATGCTGTCTGCACCCCCTGGAGTGTGCCTGGAGCCACAACCAAGTTTACAGAAGTGGGTGACCCAATATACCCTTGCGAGCTTGGGCTGAGATATAGTAAATGAGGAGTAACCAAGGATAAGGCCGAAACGTCGACACAACAGTCCACATCTCTTTTTTATGTCTGATTTAGTTCTACACAACATCATCTTTTGTTACAGTGACATTGTTTGGTTGTGTTAAAACGTAAATAAGAGTGGACTTCAACGCAAGTGAATTTATAAGAACAATTTATTTACGTCTTGTTCACTTGTACACTGCTGATTATTTTTCACTGTTTTTTAACAAAATGTACCCATGATATAACTTTGATACATAAACTTTTTTCAGAAAACTATTTTCCCGTGTAGCATTTTCTATAGTGAGTCGTCTTCACTTTGTCAAAGCAATGAATGTGAAATCAATGGTTAAACAGGTTTTTCAATTTATTTGAGTTGATCACAAAAATCATTGACAGTTTAGCTTGATCAGTTTCCTGTTTTCAAATCATCCTTTAATTTAATATACACCAAAAAAAACCCTTGCAAGCAATTTGCATTTACTATGGAGCCACAACCAAGCAGAACAAGAACTTATGCACTACAAAGACAATGCTTTAAAAGAATGCCTACTTCAAAGACCAAAAGGGGTAAAAGTAATTGGACCTAAAATCCCAGACTGTAGAATACTTCTGGATCACTGCCAAGGAGAAGAGCTGCCAGGAGGAGTACTGCCCCTTTGCTGTGTGTTGCTTTGCTGGGTTGGCGTACAGTTGCTGCTTCTGCTTTGGAGAGGAAAAGGACTGGACTTCGCTGTGTATCATGCTTGTGAAATTTCTCCAAGGGATTGCGTGTGCTTGCCTCCTGTTGGAAGTCTCATAGCCATCAAAGACTTCATCTTCAGCATCCCTGAACTCCACTGCTGGGAGTTCTGACCTGCCTTATGGTGCCAAATCCAGTTCTGGGCCATTGGAGGTTGCTCCTGCTGCAAAGACCTCCTTGAAACTATCCAAAGCAATGCATCATCCTTCCAGGACATGTTTTCTGATGCAGCACTGAAGTGTAGGAGAAATCTCCACACACCGCCACTGTGTGGCTGAAGAAATCGAGGCAGCACCTGTCAGCGGCCGAAGAAACCTCAGCAGCCTGAATTCAGCGCATCATGCCTCAGAAGTCTGAGATCCCAGCTCTGACTCGGGGCCTGCTGTGCAGCTAAAAGAATTGATGTATCGTGGGACCCCAGCTGACGAAGGGAACGCAGTGCCTGTTTGCCATCACTGCGTCAATCTCCAGCGCATCTGGATGTCCATATATCACAACTGTGCAACAAGTTTTTTGTCTTGGATTTTTGCGCACCGATTCTCCCTACAGTCCAGATTTTATGCAACACTTCTCCTGTGTGTAGCAGATCTGATGCATTGCCTCCCCATGGACTCAGGAACCGACGATCACTGTGCTTTCCGACTCTTCCATCCTCTGCATTTATTTTGCCTTGTGAATTCTGTATGCATTTGAGGTACTTTGTATAGAATCACTTCATCCACAGAGTTTTATGGACAGAATTGCTTGAAACCTTTTAAAACGCATATTTTGAGTTGTATACATTGGATTTTTGTTATTTTGATCTTGTTTGCTTTAGGTAAAGATACATTGTTTTTCTAAAATATTGTGGTGTCCATTTGTAGTCTTTTCACTCTGTTACTTTTTGTGTTATGTATAAATACTTTAAACATTGCCTCTGAGATAGGCTTGACTTGCTGTCCCAAGCTACCAAGGGGATGAGCAGTGGGTATCTTGGGTGTGTAACTCCCTTACTCTAACTAGAAGGAAGGTTCCCTAATTGGACAGGGTGTATACTACTGCCAACTACAGCCCCCTGTTTCTAACAGCCAGAATTAGCATTGCCAGATGTTTATAAATTAATATATTATTCTGTCCAGAATGGTAAAACATATGGGCTCATTTTGCCAGGTAAAAAAACACACTCGGATCCCTATTCAGGGTTGAACAACGGATCATTTTTAACTCCCTTTGACGCCTGCATTTAACAAATACAAAATAAGCTCAGGGTATCACTGTAGACTGGAGGTGGAGGCTAAAGAGGGCGTCCAGTGGATACCAGGAAAGTCTGTTCCAAGTTAGGGAGTGTGTTCCATGTTCTACCCTCATGTTGCTGCAGGTGGGCTGGTGTGGAGTGTGAGTCAGGCTTTGCAGGTGACTGCTGACCCTACCTCATTCAGCAGTGGTTTAGCCATGTCTGGATTCCACACAGTGAAACTGGTCCCACTGCCCCTAGAAAATCCAAGTGCGGGAACACCAGGCTACCTGAGATTGGGCTGCACGGTATCCTTGCGAGGCCACCACTCTTCCTGACTTGTGGTAGGCCCCAAAATTGGTACATTAATTATTATTCATAGGAAATCTGGAACACAATTCTGTGATTATAAAAAGGTACGCCATATCCCCTATTCCTTATCAATGTTCTTTTTATTCTGTAGATGTACATCACCAATACAATCTCCAACGTTTGAGCTTCCATTTTTTTCCATCATCCACTGATTCTGAATCATCTATTACACTTGCCCCAACTTCTTTTATATATTTAGTAATCTTTCTTCTCCCTGACCAAGTTTCTCTTCCTTTCAATTAGTTTCAAGACTGAAGTCCTAGCTTTCCTTCAGAGGGCTAATAGATCCCTGATCCCTCCTTAAAACCATTTGTTTTCCTTTTCAAGATGAGCTACTCTTTTTCAGTCATACGTATCTTCTGAAATGTTCCCTCTTCCTTTAAATCCACTATAGTGATTACATAGGTCAACAAACCATTCAGTCCAATTATTGACCGATTTCTTCAGCTCCTTATGTTTCAAAAAAATCTTGAACACATTATTTTTGTATTAAATTAAATTAAATTTTCTGTCCTCTGTAATCTAGATTTCTCTGATGGTCTATCGAAACAGCATCCGATCTAACCGTATTAAAAGGGAAGACAGCTTATTGTGACAAGGTTGGAGGAGAGAGTTAGTGACATGGAGATGTCACTAATTCTCTTCTCCAACCTTGTCACAATAAGCTGTCTTCTCTTTTAATACTGTTAGATCTGACTGCTGCTTTTGACATGGCTGATCGCCCTATTCTTCTTTCTTTAATCTGGGGATCTCTTTTTCTGTTGACAATTGGTTTTCTTCACATCTCACTCATTGTTCTTTCCTTGGTTTATGGGAAAGTACTTTTTCTGTTTATTTCCTGTACAGTTTGGGGTTTGCTGAAGCTCTGTACCGAGTCCTATTCACAATTTCACTGTTCACTATAATGTCATCATTTGATCATCATTGGTATGCTGATGAAATTTTATTCATACTCCCCTATTTCTACATCTTTACATCAGCACTCCTCTGGCTGTATTTCTGCAACTGAATCGTGGATAAGTTTACGCTTTCTCAAACTCAACGCCAAAAAGAGATTCTTTTCTTTCTTGCTAATTCCTCCTTGTCTATTCCTCCAGTCTTTGTCGTTCATCTCAGATGTCATTACATTTTTCACCTCATAATCTTGGTGTTCTATTTATCTCATTGCTTATGATTATTCAGGCCACAAAATCATGTTTATATTATTTGAAAACTCAAACCTTTTCTGTCCTTGTATTCTTTGCAATTGCTTTTACAAACTCTGATTCTCTCACACTTTTATTACTGCTTGTCAATTTAAAGTGGTGACTGGGCTGTATCAACACTAGATAGACTAATTTAACAGAGGTTATCCCCACCTCGGGAGAGCCGACAATATGGCGGGGAACTGGGAGCCATCGGCAAGAATAGGGCATGGTCACCCGCCAGCCAGAGGAGGGATTTTGGGATTTGCTACTTGTGGACACTGCTGTGGAAACACAAAAGTGCTTTGGGAGCAGCGTAGGTTATATTGTCCTATTTAGGTTTGGCGGGTGGGGTCAAGATTGGGGGGACACTTTGGGCCCTTTAGGGCATCCTGTTTTACCAAATTTACCATCTGCATCCCTGGATCCTACGAGGGGTTCTGCCACCAGGTCAAAAGGAGGTGGTGGGGCATGGAGGGTTTTGGGGGGTCGCTAACACATGGTCCTTATCTGTCAACCAGCCGCACAGGTGCATTTGGGGGCAGCTAGCACTGGCCCTTGGGGGGCAACAATCCTGGGTCTAGGGGGTGCCCGCCGTAGGTATCCTAAGTGCAGCCGGGCCACCTGTACAAACATTTTTGATGTTGGAGACCTCCTAGTCGGGAGGTGAGAGGGAAGGTGGGCACTTCCCATAAGAAGGTCCCCCGTCTTTTGAGACAGAGGAAGGGGTGAAAGAAGGGGCAGTGCCAGTCTTGGTCTCACCCGGAACGGTTATGGAATATTTTGTTGATTTGACAGGAAGAGACTAGTTAGGGGGAGGTGATTCCCATGTAGTAGAGTCTCTTTTAACCCCTTGGATGCGTCGGACGAACTCCGGCCGTCCGATGTCAAAGTGGGCGTGTGCGGAGGACAGCTGGGGGCTGTCCGAACCATGCCCACCTTTTATTTCGCCTGCACCAGGGCGGAATTTCCGCCAAGGTTAAAGGCTTAAGGCTGGTCCAAATTTGTAAACAAAAATGTGGTTACTGTGTAAAATGTTATACATCTTTTTTATTGTGTAAAAATGATAATAAAGTTGTGCGGAAAGAAAAAAGAAATAAGAAATGAGCTCATTGTATTGTTATGACATGGGGTGTTTAGGTAAGGGGATGATGGTAAGCATTTATGAGACATCAGCAACTCCCTGGCCGTATCAAGCTATCCAAAATGCCTATGTCCACCCTCCTTTTTTGTTTCTAAATAACGCTCTAATTTCTCGTCTTCACGTTTAGTGTGACTGGCTTAACTTTGTAAATTTCAATTTTTGTGCATTGTATTTAAATGATTTTTTCCCCTGGTTCCATCCTATCTTATTTCTCTAATTCGAACCATCCTCCTTGTGGGTCGTCTCAATTGCATTCTTTGTGGGGTTTTACCCAAATTCCGCCTGCTTCTTCAATAGCTAACTTTACTAAAATGTTAAGATGACACCTTGTTTCATCATTCAACTGGGTTTGATTGAGCTTCTATAATTCTTTCCATACATCTTTGTGAGAATTGTTTTGTAAGTTGTGAAGCCCTTTGATAAAAGCACTATAATAAACTAATAAATAAATAAAAACATAAAATAAATCAAGGGGCATTGTTGAAAATAAAGTAGACCATAAGAAAATTATCAAACACACAGCTAGTTCATAGGGGCCTGGAGATCATCACCCAGCCTGGTTTCGTTTGCGAGTGAGAGTTTATGAAACTCTGCAGTCAGCCTTATGCACAATTCACGTTTTTACAACTTTAGGGAAAATGGAAAGGAAATATTATGGTAAAATAGAACAGATTTTTTTTTTCAAAAACATTTGTGACAACATTTGAAACAGTGCAAAGTGTACACAATGATTTTAAAGAGTGCAGTTTTGCACAATATTGCAATAAATGTTTCCCTTTTCAGGGAATTTCAGGAAGATATCATGAACAGGTGCACATTCGCCTAGGGGTTGTACATTTTAGTTGAAATTTCTCTGAGTTAGTTTCAGCACAGCTAGGGGCCCATTAGGATGTCGGGCAGATTGCCTCCGCCAGGGTAGCGGTGGCCACCGCCACCCTGGCGGAGGCAATCCGCCCGACATCCTTCCCTGCATTCCCCCCCGCCATATTACGATGGCGGAGGGGACCGCAGAGGTGGGAAACACCACCCGCCTGTTTTCCGCCCCGGTTGGCTTGCGGCCGGGGCAGAATAAGGATAACATGGTGGCGGTGTCTATTGGACACCGCCAGCCATATTAAAATAGGCATTTTTCAATGCCTGTCCGTGGCGGAAATGCCGCCACGGAAAGGCATCCGGTGTTCACTCTGGGGGGGCCCCTGTGGGCCCCCAGAGTGATGGCCAAAGGGGGGTGGCACACAGGGGGTACCTGTGGTACCCCCCTGTATTTGCATAATCGCGGCAGCAGGCACCGCACGGTGCCCGCCACTTCGATCATGCAAATGCGTGCATTTGTTTGTAACATTGTGGCGGGCGGTGCTCACTGCACCGCCCGTCACAATGTTAATTTGAGGAATACTTTTTCCGCCCGCCATCCTAATGGACCCCTTAGTGTAATGATTGCCTCCGCCAGTTTTGAAGCTGTGCTGTGTGAAATTCTTGCACATAGGAACATTTTGAATTACATGTATGCACTTTAGACACTGCGTAGAGACAGGCCATTTGAGCAGTGAGCAAGCACAATTGTTTGTGATATGGCCCCGCGAATTACTTGAAAGGCATAGATCAATGGAACAGCACAAAATGTAGCTCACTTTTTTCCATATCTACGTGTTGTAGAATGTGCACAGTACATGCTTTTCATAAGAGCTAGAGATATTGCATTCTCCTCTAACCCTCTCACATATGCTAGAAGACACTAAGGCAAACATGTAAATTAAGACTCTTTCCATTTTATAAACAGATATCAACTATAAGGTATACAAATGAAGTTACAAAATGTTACGTAAAGCATTGCAATAACCCATGAAATACCAGGCTTTAAATCTGGCTCCCTAAGATGTTATTTACAAAGTGCATTTAAGAGTTACACACAGGAGAAATGTGATTTAGAATGTGCAACGTAATATAAAACATAGCATATAGCATTAGGCAACGTGAAGTAGTGTGGCTCACTGGTTAGAGACGGCAGACCCGAGAGCAGAGGACGGCCCGGGACCAGGGTTCGATTCCCGGCGCGGCAGGTTTCTGGACCAGGGTCAGCGGACTCGATAATTCTCTCGCCTCGGTGCCCACTCTGATCAGCAACTCGGCAACTCTGGGCATTAGCTTGCCTCATCTTCACTAACGGCCCCACCAGACCGCCGGGGATGCCTGGTCTCACCCTGGAGATTCCCATTAAGGGACCATCTCTCAGGGAAGCCAGGAAGGGTTTCGCAGCGGTCGAAGCGCCTTGGGACCCTACGGGTAAGTAGTGCGCTATATAAATGCCAATACACACACACAACGTAACGTTTCTAATATGCATTTATTTATGAATAACTGACAAGTTAATAGATAGTGTACAATACAAGAAGCTAGGTGAATTTTCAGGATTCGAACAAAGAAACTGTTTTCTAATAAGATATCACGACCCAAAATTCGAGAATACAAGTATAAATAGAAGTATAAGGTAAAATAGCAGACCTACTACGATGTTTGCTTAGTTTGTATATTTGCATTTCTAGATTGAGGAGCGTCTGCTAAACTTACGCTGCATCCTCAGAACGATATCAGTTTTCGAAAGGTGCTTTGAGAAACATGTCATTCACAATGTTCCTACAATTCTTTTTTCATTTATTAAACATCCGGGTGGTTATTTTCCCACATAAGAAGTTACCACTGCTTGTCCATATATATATGTGTTTTAATATCACATTCCCACTCCACAAGGTATTGGATTCTACTGGCCAGTTTCCAAACTATCTTAGATGCTGAAGCTAAAGTTTCATGCAATTTTTTTGGCTAGTGAAAAAACAAATATCTCATAATTTTGCGGAACACAATTTTTTCCGCACAACTTGAGATCAGTTCTTAGTGTGTGGCAAATCAAATCTATCCTCCTCTTGCTAGCATATCACAGGCTCATTGCTTCACATGAGAAGAATGGCTATCACCATATGCACACTGACTTCTACCAGGAAGTGGTGTAATGATGGGACATGGCCTCTGTACCAGGACTTAGTTTTACGGGATGTGTTTTTCCTATAACCACCATGTCTTGGGTCAGTCGAAGGGTGAGTTGTGCCCATAGACTTCTGAGGTCGGTTTTCAGAGTCCGCAGAGTCCGCAGTCCGTGTTTTGCAGAGGAGCTGCTGCTGAGCGAGGAGCGAGCAGCGAGGGAGACCGCGGGAGGCTGCGGGAAGGCTGCAGCGGCGGTGAGTGGTGTCGGCGTTGGCGTTGGTGCACGGGGAGCCGGAGCCGGAGTTGCTGGCACTTGCACACCGCGCTTTGACACCCTCTCGGCATCCTCGGTACTGCCGTGATCCGCCGAGCCCACTGAGCACGCCGCCGCCCGCCCGCCCGTCTTCCACCATCCACCATCTCTGCTGTTTTCCCTGGTGGCGAGCGGGGGTGCAGGGCGATTGGAGCTGCTGCTGCTTTTGCTCAGCTGCTCCACTAACAGTGCTCCCGGCCCAGCGTGGACGGCGGCGGCGATCAGTTGTGAGCCCCCAGGGGCAGTGTGCGAGAGTGGGGGAATCGACCATCTCAACCCCAGCGCCGGTCCGCCACCCACCCGCCTCCCCCCCACTCTAACTGCAGGAGCGGAACTAGGCACAGGAGCAGGAGAGGAGAGGGGCCACGTACAGCCGACTGCCATAAAAAAAAAAAAAAAACTCACGGAAGCCCCCAGCAAAAAGAAATAGTCATAGGTGGAGGAGGAAGAGCATCAAGCTTTTAGCTCTGTACCCCCCCCCCACTTACACACTGTCACATTGTCGTGTTGGTCTGTCCTGGCTTATATCAAGACCCCAGTACCTCACCATTAAGGGGCTACAGGGGGACAAGGAGGCATAAGAAAGAGCACAAGGTGGAGACAGCAGCACACCACCAGCACCAGCACCAGCACCAGCGGTGGAAGGAAACCGCAAAGAGACCCCACTGACTTATAGTGGGAATCAGCACTGCCCGAGGCCCAGAACAGCTCACGGATCCCCGGGGGGGGGGAGTTAGGAAAACATTAAACGTTAAAGAGGCAAAAGGCAGAGTGGGGGAGAAAAAAAAGCACCAGTAGACGGTCATAGAATACCGACATGAGGTCTGGAAGAATAAGAAGAACCCTCACTAGGCCTTCTCTCAAACCCAAAAAGAAGGCAGCCCTACAGCCACTCAATGGGAGTAAAGAAACCTCAGAAACAGATGACCCTACTGGGTGCAACACCGAGGACAACGGAACCATCAGTATAAGCGACACCCAGGAAACAAACGTCCGTCTAACAGACGGCCCAATAGAAAGCCGAGCAATGAATTTGCAACCTACAATGGTCCTAGGAGGTGAAAAACAGCCAAAAGGAACCCTCATAAGAGTTAAAGGAGCCAAAAGGAAAAAGCAAGACGAGATTGTGGACATAGACACAGATACAGATGGACAGTCAACAAAAAAGCACTCGAGTCTTTACCAGCCTAAAATCTACACAAAATTTACCTTTCTCAAAGATCCTGGCAACATAATCTACTCAAACAACAAAATCATTACAGGTCTACAATCCCCACTGCGACCGGAGGCAGCGGAAAGCCAGTCAGCAGCAGAACGTCAGACACTCCAAGTAACTGGAACAACAGTAGTTGAAATTCATAACTCCCAAACTGAAACGGAGACAACAGCCCATTGGAAAACCAAAAGGGGGGACGGAGCACAAGGGGGACAAAATGGTAACAGTGCAGAAGCATCAGATGCGGACAGCGGCCAGCTTAGTCGCCGCACCAACTCCTCACCACATGCAGGGCACCCGGTACAGAGTTCTGGGAAACTCATGCCTGTGAATGAAAAGAGCCCAGAGAAGAAAAATGGGGCCTTACAACCTAATGACCTACCTGAGCATCAGCAGGCCAACGACCTGAGAGAACACTCCCCCTCTTCTCTAAATCCTCAAATACATCAGAACTCTCAGAGCAAACACGAAGGATTATTTATAATTCGCCATGCAGCACACTGCACCCCAAATATGCAACCAGTTACGCATCATGAAAACCTAATAGTCGAGGAACAGCAAAGGAGCTCCAATCCACCAACTCACCCTTCACAACTCCCACCTGTGGACCTCAGTAATCCAGACATGACTTTTCTGGCAACACAAGAATGGGAGGACTTAGTAGCTTCATACAGCGTAAAGCCTACCCACAACAGCTCTACAGAAGACCTCGCCTCCCCGTCCATCGCAGGGAGTAACGGTCCCACCAACATATTTTGGGCAAACTTATTGAACACAATTCAACTGTCAGCGACAGCACTGCAGTATCAATCAGACAAACTGGACCTGCAGCCAACCGTCCTCCAGGCGCTAGCAGATGCCACAACAGGGATAGAAAATAAACTATCAGATCTTAACTGCCTTATAAAAAGAGGGCAAGAATCAGCAAAACTATCCCAAATAATAAGAACTGAGTGCATCTGCTCCCCGATAATTGATAAGTTATCAACACTACCGACAATTCTGGGGAACCTCCTGGTGGACTTAAAAGAAAACATCACAACACAGCTAGTTACAGAGGCAAAGACCAGCAGTACAGGTCCTAGCCAAAAAACACCAGGTGGCAAGATCCACCCCATCACCAGTAAGCAAGGCGATTTATCCCCGAAACCCATAAGCATTAGAGATGATTTCCTCCTGATCACTTCCACCATCGGCAGGGAAGGCGCAGAGACATCTACAAATGCATGTGCCCGCCGTAAACAAAAAAGGAAGGGCAGGAACAGAAAGACAATAGACATTTGTTGTATCAATGAGATTGAGTCAATAACAACGCCAGGAGATAAAGAACAAAAACGAAAAAACGAGAAGCTCATGGAGGACACAAAGTCACCTCCCACAGATATCCAATCTACCGACACTACGACTCTGGAACTAGCAGAGACCTCAACACTGAAACAAGTAAAAGAGGGAGCAGGCAAACAGATGGAGCAGGAAGTCACCGGCCCAGTCATTACAAAACAGCTTACCCCTGCAACAGATTCCGCACACGACATACGGAGTATCGGAAGTATAACAGAAGTTAAAAAGTCAACAGTATTGTCACAACAAACGCAATGTGGAACGCACAACAAAGATCAGGCCCAAGGGGTTTTGACCCACTTCAGTAAAGATAATATAAACACCAATCAGCCAATAATCCGTGCTGAACTTTGCAAGAACACCACCACCCGGAATCAACATGGAATCACCACTACTTACAAGGACACGTTACATAGTGCCGAACCCCCAAACAGTGCCAACCAACACATGACACTCACTTATCCGTGCAGACAGTCCCCAGGACAAACGAGACAGACATCATTCTGTTCATCCCCGAATTCAAATCTAGAGGTAGAGTGGACACCCTAAACAGGGGTAATATACTAAGACTCATCCACTCAATTGAAAGTCTATCACACATTAACACAGCAGATCTGCTATCAATTGAATTTCACTAACCATCTGACCGACGAGACAGTGAAACAACAAAGTCAGTATGGAAAACAAAAGAAATAGCAGGTCGAATTTTAGGGGAAACACTCAGATTCTCCACATGGGGAATAAAATTGGTACCGGGAAATAGACCCGCTTATCCCACCCCACTCCTAGAAGGAAGTAATAAAGACCACCCACTAAAAGTGAACTCGATTCTAAAAGGAGCACGCAGTAACTCACCAGGACCGAATGACACTTCAACATCCTCGACAACCTACCAACTTAACCCAAGCTGGGCAAACATACGGCGGACAATAACCGCAGGCGCCACAAAGTGACAAAGGTCACCAAGCCAGTCCTCCATAATAGCTGACGCACCAAACATAAAAATATGCATTTGGAACATAAACGGTCTGACTGGTAAACTAGACGACCCAAACACACTTAGGGCCCGATGTAGGTAAATCTTTTTTACCACTTCATAAATACCGATTCATACCGAATCGGTATTTATGAAGTGGTAAAAAAGAGAAGGGCAGATGTAGGTAATTTTATTTTAAAAATAACCGAATCGGAAGGAATCGGTATTTACCGATTCGGTAAATACCGAATCGGTAATGCCCATTGATTCCTATGGGCATTGAAGCCCATAGGAATCAATGGGCATTACCGATTCGGTATTTACCAAATCGGTAAATACCGAATTTTGCAAGGGTGCAGGGGGTGTCACTTTGACACCCTCTAGCACCCTGAATTCAGGCACGTGTGCCATGTGGCACACAGACATGCCCTAAGGGCATGTCTGTGTGTCACATACCACTGGTGTGCATGCACACATGTGCATGCACACCTGTATTCGGTATTTTACCATCCAATAGGATTGGATGGTAAAATACCGAAACTGACTGGCCTGTGGGACTCAGAAGAGTCCCACCTACATTAGGAAATTACCGAATCGGTAAAAATACCGATTCTGTATTTTACCGATTCGGTAAATTTACATATTCGGTAAATTTACCGAATCGGTAAAATGGCTCACCTACATCAGGAATGTCCATTTACCGGTCTGTAACGGCCGAAATCGGCCGTTACCGGTCGGTAAATGGACACCTACATCGGGCCCTAAATCACCTAAAATCATTCGACCTGATTCTGCTCCAAGAAACCTGGGAGGAGAAAGAGTTCTCCCTTCAAGGATACTCAACCCAAATCCATCCAGCCATAAGAAACTCGTCCTATGGTCACAGCTCAGGAGGTCTGGCATCGCTAGCTTCGATACTCACCATAGGAATAATAGAAGCAATAAAGGCAAAAATTACACCTCCAAGTGCCATACAGGCTATAGTAATAACTATCAAAATAAACCAGGTTGCCCAACAACTGCATATAATAAATACATATTTACATCCTAAGCAAAGATCAAAAGGAGCGGGAGAATTGGTCAATGAGGTGGCAAGATTGATGGAAGAAAGGGAAATAGAGAACTTACTCCTGGCAGGTGATTTTAACCTTCAACTCTTCGGAGATAAATCAGTAGACGAAATGGTACAAGACCTTAACATCGCTTGGGGAATTCCCAATCAAGCCGCACCTACTCCCAATAAGCAAACAAGATGCTCAAGTCAGCTATTAAGAGGTCTAGACCAGCTAAATCTGAGGGTATTAAATGGTCGATTTGAAGTGGACACACCTCCAGCATTCACATACTTTTCTTCATCTACCTCTTCGTATCTCGACTTTACCCTCGTAACACTCCCTCTGTTTGAAAGAAAAACTGCTGGCACTGAGCACTCCACCAATCTCAGACGGATAAGGTGCAAGATTAATGAAGTAGAAGAGCTTACAATCAATGCAAGAGTAATCCTGAATCAGATCTCAAGTGCGTCAAGGAACCCACTAGAGGCCTGGGAAGACTTTGTAGCAGAACTCGGAACAAAATTCGCCACAGAGCAAAAATCCTATACTACGACCTCATCAACCTACACAACAGTAAAAGTAACTACACAGGAGATAAAAAAACTAAAACGGGAAATAACTATGATCCTTAGGAAACTCCGTAAACAACCAAACAACAACCCCTTGCATGAGGAGCTGCGATCCCTAAAGACTCGGCTCAACAAGACAATCTGGGAAAGGAAAAGGAAAATCAACGAGGACCTATGGGCGAAAATCGTATACGACTCTAAACAGAACAACAGTGCCAGGTTTTGGAAAACAATACAAAGCCTCCAACGTCCAAGCCACAAAGGAATAAATTCCCATGTATCCGAACCCGAATGGGCCCACTATTTATCAACACACTTCAATGACAAAACAACTGAGGTGTGCTTATCTAGAGGAAAAAATCCAACTACGAAGATCATAAAGAGCAATATGAAAACGGCATCCAATCATCGAATAAATGCAAACGAAAACAAAGACACAATTCCGGTGAAGACATCATGGAACTCTGCAACGCTGGAGATAGACGGAACATCAAGCTTTAGTCCACCTTTAGGCAGTGAGGAAAAAAACATACAATAACAGCAGCTAGGATTAAGAAACAAATATCCAAAGGGAAACCGGAAGGAGCTCCTGGGCCCAATGGAGTCCCACCAATAATGTATAAGCACGAAGCCAACTTCTGGAGCGAGACACTGGTCCCACTCTTCCAGGAAGTTAGGGAAACAGCGATGTGCCCTTCAACCTGGAGCGGATCAATACTCAGTCCGATCCACAAACAGGGTGATAGGAGCACCCCAAGTAATTATCGCCTCATCGCCCTAATTGATACAGAGGCAAAGTACATCGCGAGCCTCCTCCTCGAGGAACTAACATCGTGGGCAACCCTAAAACACATCATCCCCATTAACCAAACTGGATTCTGCAGAGGACAGGGCACAATCACAAATATCATAGCGTTAACCCTACTGACAGACGCTGCAAGACAACCAAGAGCTCACTATTTCTATGTTTTATAGATTATAGTGCTGCGTTTGATCATGTTGACCGAAACAAACTCTGGCTGAAACTAGACAAGTGGGGGATACCGGGGCCATTACTGCAGCAGCTGATACTACTGCATACCAACACCTGGGTCAAGATCAAACTTGGTAGCGGGACGCACCTTTCCAGGCAAATCAACACCACTAAAGGTCTAAAACAAGGATGCGTCCTCGCTCCCATGTTGTTCAATCTTTTCCTCGCAGACTTGCCTGGAGAGCTGGACAAAACCAATTCACACGCGCCAAGGCTGGGAGATATCTTGCTATCAAACCTTCTTTATGCCAATGACCTTGTCTTGGTAAGTCGTTCCCCAATTGGACTGCAACATCTCTTGGACACTACCAATCAATTTTCAATAAAAAACGCTTTGAAGATTAACTTAAACAAGACTAAAGTCATGTCAGTGAATTACAACAAATCAAAGAAATTGGCATGGTCCTTGGATGGTCAAAGGCTGGACCAAGTTACCAACTATAAATACCTTGGCGTACTTCTAGACAGTAGAGGCTCTTTCAAACCCCAGCTAGAGGCTATAGCACGGAAGGGAACTACCTTTCAATTCACAATGAAGCTGCTACAAAAAGTTCTCCCTGAACGATCATTTGGCCCCCTCCTACAGGTGATTAATGCACGCCTCCAGCCTATGCTCACATACAGTAGCGAACCCATGCAAGGGAAGGACGCTAATGCCCTAGACAAAATAATCAGCAGAGCATACAGGGCAATCTTCCGTCTGCCAAACTATGTCTCCCCTGCCCAAATACGTCTCAAATTTGGCATTCAAAAACAAACGGTAGAGAGAAGAGGCGCCTATATAAAATGCTGGCGCAAAATCAAAGGCTCGGAACGGGGAACCCTAAACGCTCACCTATGGACAGAACTGTCAATACGATCAAACTCACCCACTAAGAAATACCTTTTAAACTCTTTGGAATATCTGGACCTAACCAGCCTTTGGGAGTCATCAGCTGACAACAACAGTTTCAAAAAGGTGGTAACAAAAGCTACTAAATTAATATCATCTATCGAAGATAAAGAAACCCTGGCCAAGAGGGCACACGGGTGGGTCGTGCTGAAAGATTATAATTCCCTGAAACCGCATAAATATCTGAAAATGGGCCTCACGCGGAAGACAAAAGATAAATTTCTAAACCTGCGCTTTGGAACTCTACCAATTCTACCTCACTTGGCACCATGGAAAAGGAGGCCAGATGAACATCTTTGCCGTCTTTGCAAATCAGGGAATGAGGATTTAATTCACATAATCTGTATTTGCCCTATCCTGATAGACATAAGGCGCGCTTTATTTTGACCACTTTGGAATCAAAAAGGTGTAAAAAGCTGCAGGCAAGCCGTGATGATATGCTTCAACCCAGAAGAGGTCCAATTAAATTGCAGACTGACGAAGTTTTTTGACATTGTATCCACAAGACTTGCTCAACTACACGGCACAGTGATCAACAGCATCTAATAACTCGCCAATCAAGAAATAGTCTGCCAAGGTCCTGCCAAGCCAAAGCAAGCTGAGAAGATTGACTCACACTTTTAATTTTCACAAGTGGGCTAGAGACACTGTAACCGAGAACGATAACTCAATATGGTTTTATATACCTTTTTTCCTTTAATAATACGCACGTTTTTAAGCTTATAACGATTTTAATGATGTACATTTTATATTGTGAGTTTTAATTAACTGTACAATAAAGTAAACTAAACTATAACCACCATCAGGGCTAGGACGGGGTAAAGCTCATGGAGTTTATCTATGCAGAACTCTGCAAAGTGACCTAAAGACTCTGCCGAACTATGCCATTCTCATTGATTTTTAGCACTGCCTGTTTGTTTCCAGCGTGAACGGCACCATGCACAGCTCAAGAGGGTGCTGCTTCTTTCTGCCGCTCAAGTTGATTTTCTACTCAAGCTGCAGCTTTCTCAAAACGAACGGATCGTTTCTCAATACAAGTAGTTGCGACCATCCGCCACCACTTGCGTTGAGAAATTTTGCTGGGAGATGGTCTGGCATTGGATTTTCCTCACTCGCTCCTGCCAACTTAGAATTGGCGAGTGCTAGCGAGGAAAAAACTCTGCTCCTCTTCGCTCCGCTAAGTTTTTTGGAACTGCATGCTCCACGAAGTGTGGAAACTTCTGCCTGGCAAAATTAGGGCACAAGCCCGGAGGTGAAGTCACTGTCACATTCAAACATACCTTCAGCTGCACCACCTACACTGACACTTCCACCAGCTACATAGAACACCTCACGTTCAAAACACACATCACAGCCAACTTCTCCCTTGTATACAGATTACCTGGACAATGCACCAGATTTGCCAGTGACATCACGGACTTTAGTGCACCCCTTATTATCAAAGCTAGCACCTTAATTCTCCTTAGAGGCCATGAAGATAACCTAGAAGACTACACCAGTCCAAACACTACGGCCCTTCTAGTTAACCTTGGCCTCAACCCACCCACACTGCCTGACACCTATTGAATGCAATTTCCTCTTCAATCAGAAACGTCATATTGACAAGCGGCAACTATGACCTGGCCAGACCACACCCATGTCAGTTTCAGTATACCCATCCCACTCCATCAGAGACCTACCACCAAAGGAACTGCCTGCTGGAGCTAGAAAAGCTTCTCAGAAAAGGAGCAAGCTTCCACGCTCCCGGAACCCCGGCCAGAGCACACCAGCAACCTGCTGAAAACCATGAAAGTCTTCAACAGCTGCATCATGGCCATGTGGCAGCACCTCAGCTTGCTTCAAGCAGGATCCAAAAGCAAGAGCTCGACAACGGGACAGCGAGGAACTCAGGCTGATGAAACATCACTGCAAGCCACTGGAGTGCAAATGGAGAACAAGTCAAGACACTACAGATAAAGACATCTTCAAATCAACCCTAAGATGCTACCACCAGCAGATACGGAACCCCAAGTGCACAGACTTCGCAGATCATATTGATGGAACCCCTAATATCAGCAAGTAAATCCTCACCATCATCAAAGATTTCACCATGCCTCCTGCCATTATATGAACTGCTTGTACCCTCACATATTGCATCTCTCATGACATGTTCAATGCTGTATTGATAACATTCATATTAACATCTGAAATTAGATTGTTCATAACGACAATGTACATGCTAAGGGCGGGAGTTACAATTTCATTAAGACACAAGTTATAGTTACTTGAGATAAATATGTAATGTAATGTAATGTTTTACTTGTAAAGCGCACTGTTGCCTGTCGGCGTCCTGGCGCTGTATACCGCTGGGGAACCCGTCCTGGATTTCCCTGTGGGATGGTCCGCGCTGGGAATCCCCAAGGTGGAGCCAGGCATCCCCAGTGCTGATGGGGCCATTGTGGAGATTAGGCAAGCTAATGCCCAGAGTTGCCGAGTGGGACCCCTGGTTAGAGTATGCACCGAGGCGAGAATTATCGAGTCCGCTGAGCCTGGTCCACGACCCTGCCGCGTCTAACCAGTGAGCCACACCACTCCACAGATAACTATAACTGATGAATTCCAGCGGTTTTGTTAGTTTAAAACATTATATTTTAATAGATATTTAACCTTTATTTTTTCTGTGATATATTTGCATAAAGAGCGAGAGTAAGAGACATACAAATAATTATAAACTTACCTGTGAATATGCAATGATTTTAAGGTACTACCAATATAGTCGCTGCTGCTGGGAGCCATAGAGTGGATCCTAATGTAGTTGCCTGTGATGCAGTGAGATGCAATCACAGTAGGTATTGAATGCTTCAACCCATTTCCATTTCTACATTAGATTTGTTTGGAAGAGCTAATCCCATTTTCTTAGATCCAATGGTCTTTTACTTCTATAAATGTGTGCTTTTTGACATAAAGGAAAGCCTTTTCCATATCCTCTGTTTCTTTGTGGAACCCTATGGCCTTGTTTTTATGCACTTAATCAAACATACTTAAATAAGTAAAGGCTTCAATTCCTACCTCTAGCCCTACTAATTGGTGTATCAGAGACCTAGTATTGATTTCTATTTTTATCTGATATGGCCATGTCCCTTCCTAGGACCTTGATGGCTGTGGCTGTTATACCCTGTGCGTCCCAGTTCTGGCATGCCCATGTATCCCTAAGACTGTTGTATCAACAATGTAGTTACTTTCCCTGTGGTTTAGGATTGGTGATCCCTATTCTATAGTACAAATAATGCTCAAATTACCATAATTTAAGACTGCTGTACCCACTTTCTCTGGTTCAGTAATTATTCTTGGAACATCTGTGGCACATCACAGCTACGTCCAGAATTAGATTTAAGTGTAAAATATGCATTCTGGTTAATTGACCTTGCAATGACCAAAACATCCTAATGGCCACTCCAATTCCTTTATGAGTTTCTACCAAATATGTATAATAAAATCTACAACTCCTCAAACTTGTAGATCATAACTATTCACTTTGCAGTTTGGAACAATTAGAGATTAGTTGTTTCTTCTCCAATAATTCTAGACTAAATACCTTCTCATCTTGTGTAACCATCTGAACTGTGCTGAACATATTTATTCTGGGCAGTGAGACCTCCTAGTACCTTTTCCCACATTCAGCAAATTCTCATTAATATTTCTACTAAGCCATAAAATCAATTCATCCTTATGGGCGTGTCACACTGCTAGGTTCTCTGTAATCATCATTCCCTATTTCTAGCCACTAGGCATTTTATGGAGCCACCAACTCAATTGGGCTCCTCCTCAACACTTTATTTACATTGGCAGATGCTCCTCCTAGCCTTTCTAAAATACTGCATGTGGCCCAACTACCCATGACTGTCTCTGTACCTCTTCTCAACATCTCAGTCTCTTCCCAGCTGTAGATCCTCTTCCCAAGAGGAAAAGTGCAAAGCCATACTTCATTGTGTACTAGGGGCATGTTTTGTGTTTTATACTTTCTCCACTTTTCTCCACTCAGTTATCTTAATGCACCAGTCAAGTGAGTTTGGGTCGTTGAACGTGGAAATGAAAGACAGCACCAAGATGCAGAATTTCTTCATGTTCTCACAATTAGAGTCATGTCAAATCATACTGGCAACGGCTTAAGAATGCAGAGCCTTTCTTACATCACAGTCTTCTGCTGACCGTTTTTAGTGGAGTGTTTAGTATATCCCTACAGTTCTCTGGAATTGGAGGATGGATTTGTATTCTCTTATACCAGGAATTCGCTGGGCAAAAACCTTGCTGAACTTATGCAAGTGGTAGTATGTGAGTGACCTACCAGTCAGGGTTTAAAGTCATGATATGCCATCTTATTTGTTTCTTGACAGTTGTCAATAATTATCATTTTAATTGTACTCATTATATCCATGCTCAAAATAACCAGTCTTAGTTGCTTTGTCTGGATTTAACGCTAATATCGTCTAATTATAGGTGTATTATCACATTACCAAAATTTTCAGTACAATGTCAATATTTTAGAATTTCCACTGACATTTCGTTCCGTTTACATTCCTGAATGAAGATGCACTTTAGAGGGAATTCTCTGCAAGGCTTCAGATCAGTGACCTGCATGTAACTACTGGAATGTAGTTGCTGGTCGAATTAATGGGAGAAAAGTGAAAAAAGTAAATTTCTAAGGAATGCACAGGAGTTTGTTTCACCTGCAGTTATTCATAGAGAACGTTCTACCAGTGAGACACCTGTGCATGAGCGGCTCTCCCTCATGTACTAGCACACCAAGAGTTTGGTTTTCACTGCTGGAAATTAGATGATTATCTAAGCAAGTCACTGGGATTATACATAACAAATTTACATTTTTTACATTGAGGCCTTGTGTTAGAAAACTTCTATAAGGAATGCAGATTGTCGTGAACATTATGAGGCCCATTCAAAACTGCATTTCACTCTGTGTGTAAAGTTGCTATTAGTAATTTTACCCTCGTAAATCCCATTGTAGGAGGCTCCACCAGGGGGTAGAGCCATGTTTGCCTACACTTAGGTGTAAATCTACACTGGGTAATGGTGAATAGCAAAAAAATGTAGATTTACACCTAGGAGCGGTAGTGGATTTATATACAAGTAAATTCACCAGTGGAAATTTACCTTTGCGAATCAGACCATATCATTTTTCAGACAACCAATGGAAAGGGCTTGTTCATCAGAGGCATGATCTCTGCTTTCTGCTTTATTAACTTGGAGATGGCGCTTACTCGTTTATCAGAACAACTCATAAAAATTGTTACTATACTCGCATCTTACGTAACCTTTTTTTCATGTTGAATCTGAATTTCCAGATGAAATTATAGAAACATGGGGGTATATTTACAAGGGCATTGCGCCACAGGAACATCACTTTTAAGGACAGTTCCGTGGTAAAATGCCCTGCTCCATATTTAAAAGGTATCATTAACGTGGCTTAACGCCACCTTGTAAATGAATAATTTCTCCTAGTTTTTGCTGTTTTTATGTGTGCTGCATTCTGCAACACATAGAAAAGGCAAATCGCCATTAGTGATTGTACATTTGCAGGAAAGTGTCCCTGAATATAAACAATCATTTAAAAATTACATTTTGCAACTACTGTATGTGCTGCAGTCTGCACTACACATAAAAGTTAGAAACCACCATTATTGAGTGTTTATGCACAGGAAAGCCCTATTACTTACCGGTAATCTTCATTACTCCTGGTCCTTGTCAAATTTACAAGTGGAGATAACAATCTCCCGGACAGTAAAAGAACAGAGGAATGCAGGGATCCTTAACCCACCACCTCCTACTGGTTGTTCTTAACTAGTACTTACCCAGCATTCCCCCTGAACTACCAAACCACCAACAGGAAGGCTGGCCATCCAGGAGTGATGGAGAGGAGTCATGATTGGGCCAAGGACAATAGGACCAGGAGTAAGGAAGATTACTGGTAAGTAATAGGGTATTACCCCCAGGTCCCTCCAGTCCTCATCCCATTCATTACAAGTGGAGAATACCAACGCCAGAAACCCAGCCTTCTGAACATCCAAGAACACTCAGGACACCACAACAAAAACCGCAGCCCAAGTGATGCAAAAGGGGAGAACCAAAAAAATATTCAACCAGGAGCTCACAGCCAGCAATGCCCCCAACCAAACAACAGGGCTGCACCCCTCAGAACAAGCAGGAGACAACAAAGGCGACCAAAAAAAGTCAACTAACAGCGCCGACAACCAGAGGCCACCTACGCAGTGCCCCACTGAAAAGAAAGGAGCAGCACAGGAACAACAGCCTGAAACCCCCAACCACAGAGGATAGAGACAAAGGCAACAGAATGAGCCACAGCCAGGCCATGAAGGGAACACACAGCAGCAGAAAGCCAGTGTGGAAACCAAGGAGCCAACAATGGCACACCTACGCTACAGCCCAGCCTGCACCAGGAGAAGGCAGGCACGAAGAAGAGGCCAGAGGAAGGGGCAAGGAGGCCAACCAGGACCCCCGCCACACCAAGGAAAAGAACCGCCAACCACCAAGGGCATGAAAGAACCACCCCCAAACCAGGCGCAAAGCTACCAGAGAAAGGGAATACAGAAAAGGCCACAGACCGGTACCCAAAGGGGACCATCAACCCCACAAATAGGCAGCCCCCAACAAGGAGAACTAGGGCAGTGAAGGCACCGCCAACCCAACCCACACAGGCAAAAGCGGGGTGAACAAGTCACAGCGAGGCCAAGACAGAGGCAAAATTCAAGGGCCCACCACCAGGTATGGGAACAAGCTGGAGGCCACATCGGCACCCATCTCCCCAATCCGGAAGAAGGAGCAGGCGAAAACCAGACCCAAAAAGACACGGGAACCCCAAAGGACCAAACCCAAATGGCCAGACCAGGCCTAAAGGGGAAAGAGACAGGACCCAGCCAACACCTCAGGGACCCAACACGGTGACCTCACAGGAGGTACCGCAGACAGAGACCGTGCAACAAAGGCCAGGGATTTGCATGACACATAAAACACAAAACCCCAGGACCAAGCAGCGAAAAGGAGAAGAAGGGGGAAAAAAACCACCACTAGACACAACCCGGGCTGGCAGACCCCAGACAGCACTGCCACCAAAAGAATGGCATCAACAGCAAATCCAAAGGAGCCCCAGGCTAGAGCACCAGGCCCACCCCAAAAACCGGCACCAAAGGTAACAAGGCATACCAGGGGCACCACGACCACGGCTCCCACACCACCCACCACTCACGGGTAAGGGTGGGCGTAGTTCGCGAAGTAGCGCTACGCGAAGCTACGCGAAGCTACGCAAAGTGCACTTCCCACTACGCGAGCTGCGTAGTAGCATGTTCGCACTGTGCAAGATGCGTTTTCAATGATTGCACAGTGCGGACAAGCATCCGGCACTGTGCAATCATTGAAAACGGCATCTTGCACAGTGCGACCTGTAGTTTTCTGCTGCTCAAGTAGATTTTTACTCGAGCGGCAGCTTTCTCAACGCGAACTGGTAGTTTCTCATTGCGAGCGGTCGCGAGCATGCGCAACCACTTGCAATGAGAAACCTGACCTCCCCGAGTTGAGAATCTCGCCCGGATGTCATTTTGCTTGCTCGCGGTTGTGAACATGACGTTGAGGACCGCAAACAAGCAAAAAATGACCGCTGCACTACGCTACGCTGCACTACGCGTGTTCGCACTGTGCTACGTGCAGCTCATGTAGTGCGAAGTTGCTCAAACTTCACAAACTACGCGAGCGTAGTGTAGTGCTTCGCCCAGGGTTACTCAAGGGTAGCGGCAAAGCAAGGCCAGAGAGAAGGCAAAGACCAGTGAAGAGAAACAACTGGGCCCCCAAGTGGAAGTCAAACCCAAGAAAGCAGCGAAAAAACAGGGTAAAGCTACAATGCAGGCCACCCCTTCAGGGCTGGCAGATGCCAGACCACACCATCGCCACCCCAAAGACTCCAAAAGTCAGCCACAAGCAAAAAGGGAACAAAGAAGCCAAAGAGACAGAGGCAGACGATCCTGCATCAGGGAGGCCACAGACCCCAAAACAACCGGCTGAGGTACCCAGACAGGAACGAAAGACGTGAGACAAACAACACATCACAGCAACACCCTTGGGAAGGCAGACGCAGCCCCACACTGCCTGTGCCCACCAACCTGCCCAGGCGTGCCTCAAAAGTCCAGTTCAGGGCAACATGTAAACCACCATACAGGCCACCAGGTACACCGGGGGCACCACCAGCACAGCCCCCAAGCCACCAGTTACCCAACGCCTGCCGCAAGCAGAGAAAGGGCCCATAGGCACAGGGTGAATCAGGGAGCCAACACCTGCCGGACCATACAATGCCAGAAGGAAAGAAAAAACTTCAAGCCCAGCAGGTGTGAAGGGCACCCAAGCAGCAGAGAGACTGGAAAAACGAATGGCCTGACCCAGCTGGCAAAATGCGCCAGAACCGCAGAAAGGTCAAGGAAAAAAAGGGAGGGGAAACCGTCACGCGGTACTCACCCACGGGGTAGGCAGATCACACACACCGCCTACCGCTGCTAAACAGCCCAGGCACACACCATAATCTCAGCACAGGGCAACAGATTCAACAGGCCCCTTTCATTCACATTTATAATTATCTTTTTTTTCATGAACACAAGAATGGAACACCGGGAACATGGGAGCTTTTGACACCAAACAGAGAGACCGAGAACCGATAAAATGACACAAAAAAGAGGAGATGTAAAAAACCTGGACAGACAGATGCCATATTCCACTATCTACCCCCACCAGGCAGCCCAGGCGCCCTGCAACACTCCACCATGGGACAAAAGCCAACCCCAGACACCGGTGGCGGGACACGAACCATGGTATGCGAGGGATCAGTGACCCAAATAGTACAAGACCCGCCTCAGCCTCACAGTTTCCGATCGACATCACAACCCTCCAAGCAGTCCAGGGGCTCCACCAAGTCAGTCCTAAGCCACCATACATCTTCCAGCGTGTTCTCCCACCCGACCCAGCCAACAGGAGGACGCACTCCCGCAAACCAGAACCACTCCGTGGAACCGGCTCACCAGGCGCAATGGGCCAATCGGCTACCACCGCACCTCGCAGCAAGCCCGGCAGGCCAGGAGGCACACAAAGAAACTCATCAGCGAGAGCTTGAGTGTAAGAAGGGGAATTCAAAAGACAGCAACTCACATCCATCAGGAGCAGCATCTGGCAAAATCCTCGTCTCATTCTGCAAACAGACAGAAAAAATACCCTAGGGGAATGCTGGATAAGTACTGGTTAAGTACTACCATTTGAAGAGGGTGCAGTAGGGATCCCAACATTCCTCTGAAGGACTGGAGGGACATGAGTGTAAGGGACACCTTCCTGCAAAATGCTCGTCTCATTCTGCAAGCAGACAGAAAAAAAACCCTAGGGGAATGATGGGTAGGTACTGGTTAAGTACTACCATTTGGAGAGAGTGCGGTAGGGATCCAACATTCCTCTGAAGGACTGGAGGGACATGAGTGTAAGGGACACCTTCCTGCTCATGAACAATCATTCCCTGCAACGCAGACAGCCTTGCACATTGATGTAAGCGTGCCTGTGTTGATGCTGCGCAGCTAAATTTAGCACCAGCTTTGGGGGCAGAGGTGCGCCACATTCTTGTAAATACAGTGCATCCCTGCGTTTTGAAACTGTTGCAGTGCAGCATTTCCAATTTTGACTTAACACCGCTCAGACAGTTTCCTTAGAAATATACCCCATGGTTTCCTCGAAAATATCCGCAAACAAAGAGAATTTCAGAGTGAGCATTGCACATCTTTCACACACCTCGCAGTCAGAGATTGGACAATAGGTAGTCCTTGAAGTTCTGCCCTTCCTAAAGTATGTAAAACAGGAGTGTTTTTAAACTTTTCTGTTCGTATATTTAATTAAATAAGTGAGTGTTTTAAGAGGGGGGTCAATACCATTGTTCTACTGCACGGATAAAACAATAATTCAGCAGAAAATATGCACTTTATTCTAGAGGTTTTCTAATACTCTTACTCTGACTTTCCATTTCATTTTAATGAATCAAATTCATGATTTTACTTTCATGATTTTGCTTTAGTTTTAGTTTTATTTGACTGTATATTTTGTCAATTTTCAAAATGCAAAGGTTCTTGGGCGAAATAACTCTTCCTGACACATTCCCTTCAACATTTATACAGCCTTTACACTAGACACAGCAATTGCTCACGAGCATTTAAAAGCGCTAACCTCGTTTCAGACATCATTCAACGCACAATTTACATTGATGCTGCAAGTGCAGTGGCACCGGGGCCGACTGGCTTGACGGGCCTATTGAACCATGGGGCATATTACCAACAACTAGCGATAATTTTTGTCTCTAACTTGTTTAGAGACAAAAATTATCGCCGCACATTAGCAAGGTTTATCGCAAATGCGATAAAAAACGGCCGCTATGCATGAATATCGCTGAAAAGTCAGCGATATTCATGCATTATCGAGCAAATGCTCTTAGCCATGTTATCCACCTCCCATTGGATAACATGGCTAAGAACTGCTCAGGGCAGGTGTTAGCTTTTGGAGATATTCGCGCTTAGCGCGAATATCTCCAAAAGTTGGTAATAGGAGATAGCGATTAACATCTTGGCACGCCCACTTTGCATGTCATTAGTGATAAATATCACTGACATGCAAAGCGGGGCCCTAGATGGTCGCTATCTCCTATTAGCTGTCACTAACTGGTGTTAGCGACAGCTTGGTAATAGGGAGATAATTTTATCTCCGCTTTCTTGGCTTTTAAAGCCAAAAAAGCGGAGATAAACCCCCTTGATTTTAGCTGCATTTATTTCACAGTTCAAACGGGAGTCAGAGTCTCGTTGTCTTTCCTTCAACTTGAGCCGATGATAACACTGGCTACGCCGCTCACTGCATATATAAGGTTTCACAGTAAAATTGTTCAAAGATTTTAGATGTAGCAAGAAGAGGCGTTTATCTCATTAGGTTTCGGGATTCACGATAAACACTTTTTTCTCAACATATTAGGTAAGAGAGTGATAAAACGCTGAATACACGTGCACATTCTTATACTCTTTTGCATTTGATGCCATTTTCGCTTGCTTTCTAATACAAAATGCTAATGTTCATTATTCTTTTTCGAGCTTCACGACACTGGTGTTTATCTTACCATGTTTTCCATGAAACCTTTGATTAATTTCGTGAGTCTTTTGCCTTCGGAAATTCTTTACGGAGTGTTGCTCTGCTCTAGCTGAATTTCCTCTGACAACATACTTTTGGGGCTGTAACTTTGATCTGTGTATATTTCATAAATGACTTGTGACCTTGTACGTTTTCATGCTCGGGCACCAGACTCAGCGTAGAGTCAGAGGTCAGTAAACAAATATGGTGCACGTTACTATTTACAATATGACATCATATAATTCTGCAGCTGTGTATGAATGTTTGCATTTAAGCCTTCCAGCACACTGGAACTATAGGATAAAACACCAAGTTGAACGAGAGGTCAACAATGAAAGCTAGGTTGGCCACTTCCTGGGTTTCTAGTTGAATTTCACGAGTCTCTAAAACGGCTGTTGGCATTTGTCGAATTCTGTATGAGTGTTAATCTGCTTTTGTGTCCCGTGACCACCAACAATTTAGGGTCCTAGGGTCAGATGTATCAACGCATTTTGCGATCGCAAACGGGCCGAGACTTCCGATCTCCAAAAAGCGTTTTGTAATGTATCAAGACTTAAAAATTTGCAATATGGGTAATTGCAAATATTTGCGATTCCCTAAATTGCAAATGCAGTTAGGGAATTGCAATTTGCGATTTCCTAAATGCTATTCTTGTAGCCATCGCAAATTGCAATATTGCTTTAAGGAATCACAAATTACCACCAACTTGAAGGCGATTTCCCTGAAAGATGCATTTTTTGGCATTTCTCAAAGTGCCATGTGATGCACATACATGCGTGCCACATGTACACACACATGCATATTTCAGGGGTGCTACAGGGTGTCCTTTTGGAACCCTTGCACTCTTGAAATTGCATGCGCAATTTGCGAGTACCTATAGGGTACTTGCAATTTGCGCATGCAATTCCCATTCACTCCTATGGGCCTCTTGACCCATAGAAATAATTGGGAAGCCATTCCTTATTTGCAACTTGCAATTTGCGAGTCGCAAATAAGGAATGCGTAGGAATCGCTATTTTAAATGCGAATCCTACATACATTGCATTTTGCGAGTCCTTAATAGCAAATCGGTTAAATTTGCTATTAAGGTCCTGCAAAATGCAATGTTGATACATCGGGCTTGATATGTCTTTGTTGGAGTTTATGCATTCTTTATGCCAGGTATATAGGTGCAAAAGTATGACTGAATTAAAACATTATGCATAGAGTTTCATGTTATTTTCTAGCATCTGCGATATGGCGGTATCTTTTGTGTAAACCCTTGAGGCCGTAATTAGCTACATTCTTGACTTTCTGGACACTTCACATTGGGTAAGCTGGCAGTCCCAAATATAGTGCAGTAATCATTGCTGTAGGTTAAGGTAAAAAGCCCCCTAATGGTGCCCTGTGGTCTTGATAGAGAAAAGGTTTGTTTAGTTTTAGTTTTCTGAGTACATGGAAACAAATACTTACTACCACCCTATTTGGACATTGAGGCAGGCATCTTTATCATCTCTACATCTTCCTCAACTCTTCTTGTGGTGTACGTGTGGTGCGAGCTGTAGGAAGGTGGAACCTGACTGCATGGTTGTCCCCACTTTTTTTCTGGTGTTTCGATGGTTTTTGACTTAGTTTGGCTGGGATCCTGCTATTCAGGGCCCCAGCCTATCTACTTTTCTCTCTAAAATGATTGCATGTACCTTAGGTACACTCCAGATTGGTTACTGGGGTACCCTTGTGAGTCCCCAGTATATGGTACCTTAGGTACTAAGGGCATAGGTACCCCAGAGGCCTACCAGGGGCTGAAGCATGTATTGTTCCACCCCTGGGAAGCCTTCCAAAATGGCACAACAGGTCTGCTACTGCAGCCTGGGCAAGGTGGTGCATGCACCCCATACTAAAATATAGGTTACCAATATCTACCTTTAATCACTGACAGATATAAACCTATGAGTCATCTATGGCAGGCCTTATCAATTCTGAAGACAGAGTGCTTGGTTTTGGGTGAAAGGGTGCCCATGCATGAGCAGGACCCCTCTGCAGATTTCGGAATCTATTCTCTGATGCTGTTCTGTAATGCAGCCAGACCATATACTCTTAAGTGCATTATAACCTCTCGGTAAATGCTAACTTTGGAATAGCTGCATGGAAACATGTCGTCTTTGGTGTCAAACATGTTGGAATCCTACCACCCCCCCCCCCACCAGTTCTGGTGGCGGGGGTAGAATTCCACCCTTCTAGAGGGAGAGACATGTGCACACTGACCTAAACCGGTAATAGTTTAAAAGACCCCTAGCATCACAAAATGGATGCTGCAGCCACAGACACAGGTCTGACATCCTGCTGCTGGACAAAACTCCGGCAGGGGAGGCCTGGACAATAGGTTTCCTGTCACAGGGAGGTGTGACCACCTCCCAGACAGGCTTTTGTGTGTATTAGTGCTGTGTGGGTGCATTCAGAGAATGCTTATCAGACAGTGCTGGGGGAACACTTGAAGTCCCTGTGCATACCCCAGTTCAAGCCGTTTGCAGGGCACTCAGCTCCTGCTCTGGCGCAAAACTGAACCAAGGGAAAGAAGTGTAACCACACCTCTCCCCAGAACCTCCCATAGGTGGGTCGCCAGAGTATGTCCAACCCCCTATTTTAGTATAAGTATGGGACCCCGGTCCTTAGGACTTCAGATTACACCTGGACGAAACTCTACAACATACATCTCAAGGAGTGACTCCCCTGTTCAAACAGGCACCAACAAAGCATTTGCCAGCCTGCATCTCCGAAGCTCCAGCCGGACTCCGTAGTACCTGCAGCCCAGGAAGAGGATTTCCAACTTCTCTAAGGCCGACCCGAGTCCCTAGCAAAGCTGAGATTCGCAGCCCGAATGAGTGTAGTGGAACTGAAACGCCTGACACCGGGCACATTTGCTAAGTGCATCAACTTCCTGAGTTATCCTGAAATGTTGCTTTGTGTTACATGCAGCCAAAGCCCCGAGCATCATCTGTACCGAAGATTGTGGGCCTACACTCCACGTGTGTTCCATGGGCCTGCTTCTTGCATTTCCGCTTGAGGCTCCTTTGCCATCCCTAGTCGGTTGACTGGTGGGTCCCCTCAAAGGTAACTACTTTTCCTTGGGCTTCCCTGGTTGCTCCAGATGTGTCCTGACTCCCTACCAAGTGGTGAGCCGCAAAGACCTTGCTGGTCTGCACCAAAGCCTATCTCTGCTTTCTGCATTGGTTGCTGTTGCCAAGGCTTGTTGGGTCCAATCCGGGCACCGACACCGCAGCACTCAACATCCTTTATGTGACAGTTCGAATCCACCTCCTGGTTGTCGTCGACACCTCCGGGACCTCGTGGCTGAAGAGTCAAGCTTCACCTTCTTCACCAGCAAGTACCGGACATCGGTGGGCATCCGCTCATCACCTTCCTGGTCACTGGCTAGTGACCCAGACTCTGTTCCCTCTGCTTTGAGGTTCTGCACATCTCCGATCCAGGCTTGGATCCCTCCGTAAACTTTCCTCTTGGACGCTAGCAGCACTTTTCAGCAGATCGCCATTGAAATTGACGTCGAAACCCGACACGAAAAGACACCTATGCACCCGGCTTCCCTGGGTGAGGTAACTCGAGTCCTCCGGTGCTCCCGTGGGCGTTGACTCTAGAACATCCTAGTTCTAAAGGGGTTTGCTCCAAGTCCTCTTCCAAGTGTCCTGTATCTTTGAAATTCCAACCGCAACTTTCCCCATAAAAGTTAATGGTGATTCACGGCTGTGTTCAGACACTGCACACATCCCCAGTGGGTCCCCTGTGTCACTACCTTGGGTGGGCCCTGGTGACCCCAGTGGTTCTAAAGGCTCTAGGCCTTGTATCTGTGCAAGACGTGGTTCTTAGACCACTTTACTGATATATGGGTTGGTACGCACCTAGGGCTCAACATATATTGTGCTAATTTACTGTGTGCTAAATAGGTTTACTAAATAACTTTTGCCTCTAGCCTCATAACGAGACTCGAGGGATGTGTTTAGAATAAATACATATATTTTATATATATACCTGGTGTGGTTCTCCTTTCATTTTGTCACTCACGAGATTATAGACTGGCACCATCAGGCTGGCATCATTGTAGCAACTTGAGCCTCTTGATTTGTTGTCGATATGACATTTCAGGATGGTGGCCATGTTCGACCATGTTCGATTGGGAAATTGTCAATGCAGTATAATGGGAGCTTATGAACAGTCTGCCCCCTTGGATGTGGCACATTTTTAAGACCTTCTCTTTTTACCAACTTCTCCAACCTTTAAAATAGATCTTTCCAGGGCATCCCTGGACATACCAGCAAAGGTCTCAAAGTTAAGGATGTTTGCCTGTTTGGGCCTGTTAGGAATGCACTTGGCAAACATAAAGCACTCTTCCAATCAGAATTAGCTTGATTTGAAGTGATTTAATTTGATTTGATTTATAGACTTGTAAAATGTATGTATGCCCGAGGGCGTCTTGGCGCTGGAATTGGCAGGAGTGCTGAAATTTGGTAGACCCTGGTAGTCCTGATGTTTTAGTTGACAAATAACCATGTTTTCAGTAGGCTTCTAAACAACATGAGCGACGTGCTGTTCTTTATAAGCAACAGTAAACAATCCAGGTCTTCAATGTCCCTAATAGGAAACTTCTGCCCCCCTCCGTGAGCCTGCTTTTACCTGGGAATTGACAGTAGTTGTGAGTGAGTTGATCTCAAATTTCTGGTTGGCATGTATCTTCTGAGGTGTGTCCACAAATATTGTGGTCCTGTACCCTGTAATGTCTTATTTGTAGGCCTGGGCGTCAAATTCTGTTTCGCTCGTGGAAATTGCGATAATTTGACATTTTCTCATTCCGTGGAGAGCCCGAAAATGTCAAAATTTCCGCAATCCGCATCGTCCCGGAATTTTTTTTCTTGCTCACGCTGTAAAAATACGTTCTGGCATGCGCGATCGCCTTACCTGAGTGCCGGCGTTCGCCGATACGTTTTCCCGATCCGGTCACGTTCTTCACAAGATGTTGGATTGTTGGTAGTCATTTTAGCTATCTCGCGAGAGTTCGCGCCCGCGATCACGTCATTCGTCTCGAGATCACGTCATTCATCTCGCGATCATGCACCGCAAGAGTATGAGATCTCGAACACGTCATTCTCCACCGCAAGCGAGAGCGTGAGGACGCGGACAAGTCATATATAACGTGACAAGGAGCGAGAGAACCCGAACACTTCATTCTCCACCGCGAGCGAGAGCGTGAGCGTGAGGACGCAAGCACGTCATATCAAACGCGTCAAAGAGCGAGAGACCCCAAACACGTCATATTCAACATGACAGGGAGCGAGAGAATGCAATCACTTCATTATGGACGCTCCATCGACATCCGGCGGAAGTAATGTGAAGCTCGAGAACTCGAACATGTACAATTTTAAATTTGGAGATGAATATCAGCTCTAGCAGCATGAAACCTTCAGCAAACGATGATTTGGATGAAAAAAACTCGTCAGATTGACATTTGGCTGTCCTTTTTTGTGCAAGCTTTCCTTTTTTAAAAAGGTGGGGAGAGGGAGGAAGTGCCACAAAATCTCCAACTTCCTGTTTCTGTCCAGCAGGCTACGCCCAGTGCTTTGTCCATCTCCTACTCATTCTACCTTTGGATTTTGATCTGGAAAGATAATTTTTTTGTCTGCTGCATCATTGCAATTGGATTTGAGGTTTTTTTAATTGGATATTTTACAAGTAAGTGGTTGTTGTGTTTGTTTGATTGGAGGCATTGCAGTTGTTGCAACTACAATTTAATTTTGGTAACTATCATTCCTTTTTTTAAATGTTGTGGGTAGTAGATACTAGTCAGTAGTAGGCCGGAGCTAGTCATGGCCTCATTGGTGTGTGCATGATGAAGCAACTGTTCCGTGGTTTTTTTTTATGTATTTTATTTTCAAGCATCATTTAGGGCCTGGATGGCATTGAATTGAGTTGGGAAATGTGTTTTTTTGGGATGAGCTTTCTGTTGTTGTGCCTGGCCTTGTGGCTGGGAGCCCTTTTGAAGCCTAAGCCTGCAAGCTTCTCTGGCCTTGTTGTCTGCCAAGAGGCCTGCTTTCATGCAGTAGGCTCAGAGCGGGTAGCCACAGCTTTATCAATCAAGTGTTTCTGTGTGGTCTGTAGAATTTAGACGTCATTTTGGGCATGGATGGCATTGGATTGAGTTGGGAAGTGTGTGTTTTTTGGGGTGGGCTTTCTGATGCTGTTGGGCCTGGCCATGTGGCTGGTGGCCATTTTGAAGCCTAGGCCTTCAGCCTTCTCTGGCCTTGTTGTCTGCCAAGAGGCCTGCTTTCATCCAGTAGGCTCAGAGCAGGTAGCCGCAGCTTTATAAATCAAGTGTTTCTGTGTGGTCTGTTGAAGTTAGACATCATTTTGGGCAAGGATGGCATTGGATTGAGTTGGGAAGTGTGTTTTTTTGGGGTGGAGTTCTGATGTTGTTGGGCCTGGCCATGTGGCTGGTGGCCATTTTGAAGCCTAGGCCTGCAAGCTTCTCTGGCCTTGTTGTCTGCCAAGAGGCCTGCTTTCATCCAGTAGGCTCAGAGCAGGTAGCCACAGCTTTCTTAATCAAGTGTTTCTGTGTGGTCTGTTGAATTTAGACATCATCTAGGGCATGGATGGTATTGGATTGAGTTGGCAAGTGTTTTTTTGGGGTGGGCTTTCTGATGTTGGGCGTCTTAAAGACATGCCTTTGTTGTGTGTGTCTGGTGTGTGTTGGTGTGCAATGCATGCACCCTGCAGACCTTTTAGGGGTCTGTGAATTTTCGTATTTGCATTTTATTGCATTAAAAAGGCAGAGCAGTGTGCTTTAGCATGCATCCTTTGCCTGGCTTTTATAGGCCTTTTGTCAGCTCCTGGTGTTTCCCAGGCCCCCTGCTTGTTGCTTGTGATTTGTGAGTGTCCATGTGGCTGGTGGCCTTTTTTGTGTTGGGAGCTATTAGTGTCCTGCTTTTGCCATATAGGCCTGCATGGTTTTCCTATTGGCTTACTGCTTCCATCCATCCACCCCCTTTGCCAGCAGCAGCTCCACGAATTATGTGATGATCAAATAATTTAATGGCAAATAGGGTCCACCACACTTCCATTACATTTTTATTTTGGTGGTTCTTATTCTCTTTCCTATCCTTCCTGAGAGTGTAGTGTGTGTACACAGTAGTATAACATAGCCCTTGTTGACAAAGTCTCAGAAATGGCTAGACTATATCTTTTGTTTGCACTAGTACAGTAAGTAACTGAACCAAAACAACAAATGCAACATTTCACTGATGTTCTTCTCCTGGCTTATTTGCTTTTTTGGTGCACAAAAAGCCAGACGAGGAGGTGTCATCATCATCACCCGTTGTACTGCCAGCCACACAGAAGTCCTGCTGTGCATCACGTTCACGTGTGACCACAACTTGTTGTGCATCTGCGTCCTGCCTGACATCTGAAGAAGATGGCCACAAAAAAAGGTACCAGGTCCAGTACCAAGAAAGTTGCCGGTGAGAAGAAGGAACAGAAAAAGGAAGTACCATTAACCAAGACTGGTGTGCCGGCCAATGTTTTTTTTGGGTCCAAAAAAGCTAAGCCTGCAGCAGCATTTTCCAGGAACCAAGCTGGGAGCAGCACCTCCGCACCAGTGGTCCAACCCCACCAACCTAGGCCCAAGCCCTTGAGTGTCGCAGAGGTAGCCAGTATACTAACGAGCGCCGATGTTGAAATGTCATTATCGCAAAGTAGTAAACAATCAACCCAGGCGAAAACTCAGCAGATAAGTGTGCAGCCACAACAAGAACAGCAGCAGGTGCAACAAGAACAGCAGCAGGGGCAACAAGAATAGCAGCAGGGGCAACCAGAACAGCAGCCACCGCAAGAAGAACAGCAGCAGCCGCCGCAAGAAGAACAGCAGCAGCAGCTGCAAGAAGAACAGCAACAGCGGCTGCAAGAAGAACAGCAGCTGCAGCCGCAAGAACAGCCCACAATAGTAGTTGTTGCTCCTGACCTAGGGGCATTTCAGGAAATCAAGCTTCCTGCAGACAAAGTGGAGCAGACCACCGTTTCGGAAGATCTATTGCCTTCCAGACCACCAGCAAGGAAAAGGAGGCTTAGTCCATCATCTTCTTCTTCAAGCCCCGCTTCTGATGACCGTGATGCCACTTGGCAGCCACCAGCTCAGTCTGAGAGTGATGCACATCATAAGACAATGCGTCTGAAAAGGAAGGTTCCAGAAAAACGTAGAGTTATGGAGGTAGATGTAGAAGAGGGGGATGATGTTGATGAAGACGAGCCAGTCATCACGCACCTCACTCCCACCCCAAAGGGGATGGAGACCAACATTCTCACCCTATCCAGAAAGGCTGCAACTGAGTGGGCTGTAGCACGGATACCACCAACACAGGTTACACCACCACGACCTCCAGCTGCCATATTTTCAAAGGCCCGGCAGGGACCTACATCCAGCTCAACCATCTTAGTAGGTAGTGGTAGTAAAAGTCACAGTGTAGCTGTACAGAGTCACATTCCAAGCACACCCTCCAGTACATCTGGTGTTGAAAGTGGCACATCCAGCAGTGCCAGAAAGTTCTCCTCCCCAGTTTGGGCCTTCTTTTCTGTTAGCACCAAGGAGGAGAACGTTGCTATGTGCTCAATTTGTCAACAAGGTGTTTGGTGGGGTAAGATTGGTACAAACTATGGTACCGGAGGCCAAGCAAGTAATCTCAGAATACACCACACTATCGTGTGGGAGAATCACCTACTTCACGTAAAACAAAGTAGAAAAACTCAACCCATTGAAGTTGGTCAGGAAGAATCAGGGGACGATATTATTACGGTGGAAGGTGAAGAAGAGGGTGGCATTTCTAGCCCTGTCCCCAGTAGTTAAGTGGTACTGCCCACATCCTCCTCAGTAACATCTGAGTGGGACCGCAGTAAGAGCCATACTCAGAGTCAGGTCGAGACACCAAGGCGACCGAGTACCGCAATGAGACAACTGCGTCGTTGAGCCTAAGTGGGTTAATGAAAACAACAGCACCACAATGGAAAGTAATCCAGCCTACCATTGAGAGCATGCTTAGGTTGGAGGGGCGGTTCCAACGCAACCACCCAACGGCACGGTTGTACAATACAAAGCTAAAATGTTAGCACTGGACCTTCTCCCTTTTTCGTTTGTGAAAGGGGTGGGTTTCCTTGGATTTGTGTCAGCCATCTGCCCTAATGGAAGGTTCCCAGCTGTTCCTATTTCGCAAGAATTGCTGTTCCGGCACAACATCATGATGTGCTGAATTGGTTGGACAAGCTTTGCAGCAGAGTGCTGTTCACAATATCCACCTGACAACAGACATCTGGACTAGTTGCCAAGCCACAGATTACATGTGCATTACTGCACACTGGGTCTCTTTTGTGGGGGTTAGAGATAAGCTATCTGAACAAGGTGCTGTTGACACAGCTGAGAATTTTAAAGCTACTCGGAAACATGCAACTGTACCCATGTACGCCATGGAGAAATCTCATACTGCTGTAAACAGTTTCGCAGCAAGGTTTTTGAATGGCTGCGCCCAAGAGGGCTTAGTATTGGTTTTGTTGCCACAGATAATGGCAGTAATGTACTTAAGACCATGGACCTTGCTTCCTATGTCAGGGTTCCGTGTTTGGCGCACTGCATAAACATTATAGTTCAAGACTTTCTGAAAAAAGAACCCATAGTCAGCAACTTCCTGTCCATCTGCCGAAGAATATGCACTTATTTCAGCCATTCTGTTAAAGCTCGAAAGCAGCTGAGGATCATTCAAGGTGAATATAAGATGCCAGTCAAAGCACTCATCCAGGAGGTGGCAACACGTTTGAACTCAACGTATTACATGCTTGATCGTCTGTTTGAGCAGTACAGGCCTTTCAATTAATATGTCATGCAAAGACTGGATGCTACTGCGAAAGGCATGACCAATGGTGCCTACTTAAATGCCTGACTAAGATGCTTCGTCCTTTTGAGGTCGTCACACGTGAAGTCAGCAAGGAGGACTGTACAATGGGCCAAGCTATTCCATTATTGCAAATGCTAGAGCATCAGCTGAAGAAGGTGTCTGAATCACACAAAGGTTTAGAGGACAAAAAGGAACCCTATGACTTGGAGGAGAGCTTAGCCCGTCGCTTAGCTGACAATACAAGGATCCAAAATAAGATTTTGTCACAAGAACATTACATTTCTGCCACAATTCTGGATCCATGGGTAAAAGTGGGACTGAAGACATTCATTCCTGTTTCAGAGATGGATGTTACCCGCTACAAAACTTGGATAGCTGAGGCAGCGAGTAAGTTGGAAAATGAACGGTTGCTAATTAAAAGCCCGCATTACCAACCCACAAGAAGTACTGCAGCAGGGCATGCGGCCTCAACTGCAACTTCGGAGGCTGAGGGAAGTGCGCTTGGCTCACAACGCTCACCATCACTATCGACAACAGCAACAATACCTGGATCATTAGGCCAAGTAGAATTGTTACACGATTGGTATTTAGAGTTAGGCATTAATAAGCACAGAGCTAATGCACAGAGAAAAGAGCCCGAAAGGTTAGCAGCAGCACCACTGAACATTGAGCGGATGGTCCAGGCCTATCTGGATGACCCAACAGAGGTGTACATTGATCAGAACTCATTGCAGTATTGGTATAGGAAAAGGGCTGAATGGCCACTGCTCAGCAGACTGGTGGTAAGCTATCTGGCTTGCCCTGTCGCAAGTGTCTCTTCCGAACATGTTTTCAGTGCTGCAGGTTCCATTGTAACAGTGAGAAGGACCAGTCTCTCACCCAAAAACGTGGCGAGGTTAACAGTGATCAAAATGAATCAGCACTTCATACCACCGAATTACACAATATATGAAGCAAGCGAGGAAGATGAGGACAGCGGCTCAGGTGACGGAAGTAGTGTGTCACATCATGATTACCTACTACTGGCTGAACCCCCAGAGTTTGAGGATGAGCTATAGTTCCCTGACAATTAGGCTTACACTTACTGTCTTCCTCCCTTTTTTTCCTTTATTTGTGTGTCTGTCATTCATGTTACAAACTTTGAATCACAACAAATACATTACCACTGTCTTCTATTCTTCTTATTTCAATATACAAGTTTCAGGTGTCTGCATTTGACAGTACAGTCCTCCGAATCCAGCTCCCCTGCTCCATCATACTGAATCTCCTGCCTAAATCCATTGCCCTCATGATGATTGGATGATGGAAAATAGAAGAAAAAATAAAAACTTTCCTAGTCCCGCCAAAAGAAGTGGAACATGATGACTACTATAGCTATCCTCCTTTCAGAGCTGAGAGAGACTGCCCATTAACTGAAAATGAGATGGAAGAGGTAATGATTGATGCCATGCATTGGACGAGGAGTCGCAGATTGAGTGATTTTGTTGTTGTTTGTTGTGCATGAAGTTATGTCATTGTGCACTAATCATCTTTCTACAGTACACACTAAATGTAACTCAAGGCAATTTTCCCCTTCTTGCAAATAAGAAATTTGTACTTCTACTGCAGCTTGATACATTTCTTTTGATTGAATACAGGAAGGGGACTCAATCTGCACACTGAGTATGACAACAGCACCGTCCATGATGATGATGGCAAAAAAGACGCCCGTTAACTTAAGATCAGAAGGAACAGGAAATGAAAATGAATGGCATGCATTGGACACCTGACTCTGAGCGATTGGTGTTTGCGTTTTTGTTGTTTATTTGTTGTGCACGAAGTGAAGTCAAAGTGTACTAGTAGTCTTACTTTACACACTAAAGAGTGACTCAAGTCAATAATATTTCTACTCTTGTTGTGTAATAACGAAATGTTGCTTCTACTGCAGGCCGATCTTCACAGTTAGTCAGTACAAGTATCGGAGATGATTGATGGAATATTCGCAAGTAAGGAGGATGTTTCATGAGTGGCATAATAAAAAGCCTAAAGGTAAACACGTCAACGACAACCACAGCAGACCTAAATGTCTGTGTAGAAGTGGAGTCAAGTGTAGCGGTGGGATGACTGGGGTGCATTGATTTACTAACTTAAATTGTAAAATGCTATGTTTGGAATAGAAATGAGCTTTGTCCAACTCTTTAAAAAAAAGTACTCTAAATGGAGGATGTGCTGAGCAAGGTGCCGTCACTGTGGGCCTGCTCTGTCCTGTTGTTGTTGAAGGTCAATGCTGGAAACGGGCCAGAGTAGAGATGATGCATACATGCCGCCTCGGAAAGTGTTCTTGTTGCACTACACCATAACTTGTGCATTTGTTTCAACTTTGTTTCTCAATATCCACTTTGTTTTTCCATCTACAATTACAGGCTGGGCCCTGCCTTACACTTGGGAAAAAATCACAATGCACACTTACCTTAGCAAAAAATCTAAATTTTTTTCCAGGTGGACAGTGGCGAGTGGCGACACCCAAGATTGATGGACGAGAGGACCAAGAGGAATGCCGAGATGCAAATCCAGTACACATTTTTGACCAGGATACCCCAGTTACAGTATCAACTTTCATCTTCTTTTAAATAATTTGATTCATTTTTTTGTCTACAATCTGTACAACAGTTATTGTTGGTATTATCATTAGGTTTGCTCTCTATTTATGATTCATCCCTACCAATATTTAAAAATTGCATTTGCTATCTATAAAAGTATTAAGCCCGGAACAACTGAACAAGAAGTGTATGTAATCCGGGTCTCCTTATCAATCATCATCATGCATGCATTTCCTCTTTCTCCCTTAACATATTGATATGGATATGGTGGTCTACAAAGATTGTCGTTTGTTGTTTGTCCATGCGTACTGTTTTTCACTGTCAAACCTTTCCCCAAACCCCCTTCCCATCCATTCAACAAACTCTAACCCTCTTCCCCCGGGCTGTGATTGACTTATTGAGGTGTGACTAAATTAAATGTACACCAATAATTAATCACACGCTTGCTGGGGCGGATGTGGCGAAAGCAACAGTACTTCAATTTCAAGGTAGAGCGATGATCTTCTTCTGCTTGCCCACCCATGAGCAGTATATTTTAGAGGTGATTTTTAACAAAGGAACATATACCTCAGCATTAATTGCCGGCATTGATTGGATTTGTGTCATCCTCATACACAGCACTGACTGTTACGCTGTAGACCTAGTCAAGTGACTCGACCCAACTATAGTTTGTAACTCTGTCTAGTATGCTATCCCCACAACCATTATGTTTTGTTGTAAAATATTTTTGTATATTATTGTTGCTCGGTAAGTTCTATACTGTACTTCATTCTACTACTCCTCGAACAGTCTCTCAAAGGCGACTGTCTCCTTTTCTTTTTTGCAAATGATGCTGCCCTGCCAGTGTCTACTACTACTACTACTACTACCACCACCACCCCAATCATGGCATGTTAGAAAAAAGAAACCATCATCACCATTCAGCCATCGCTGTGCCTAAGTTAAACATCAAGCAAAGGTAAGAGAAGTTTGGGGGACGCACAATTAATAATAGACATGTTTCCAATGTATTTACACACCCCTTTGAGTCCAGATAAAGAATGCATAGACTAGAAGAGAGAGACTGAAAGTACTAATAGGATAACTCAATCAGTGAGGGGTGTTGCATCTATCTCTTTGTGTCTTACACAGTCAGCCAATTATTTAAATCAAACACTGGCTATGGGTGGACCTGCACCAGCAAGGAAACAATGTGATGTAAAACAGTAACCCCACCTACAAAACATTAACAACATTGCATGTAAAGTAGAAATATACATTTAATACCCTTACAAAAATAAACTATGTCAAAAAACCCACAAAAGCTGACCCACCCCCCTCCCTAACCCCAACCAATGTCCGTAATGAGAAAGTCCAAATGTCCAAAACCCCAATGCCCAATTCCCACCCACCAAAACAAGAATTAAAAAAGGGGCAATAGACAGGAACTCTATGTGTGGCATGATACGCACTTGCTCCCCTAGTCGGGCGACGCGGAGCTTTGGAGCGCAGCAGTTGCAGCCACAGTGTGGGGGGGCATCAGAGATGGAAATGCAGTGGCGGGCGGCCACCATATGGTGGCGCCCTCCTGCTGGAGGGCGGTGGCTGGGGCCAGGGCACTGGAAGAGCCTTGAAGTGCTGCAGTCTCCTCCTCCTTCTCTTCCAAGACCACCAGTCTTGCTGGATTGCCTCCAGCTTGCGGCGCCGTGCCTTGGCGGCCAACTCCTTCCGGTCAGGTTTGGAAGGAGTAGCTGTATATCAAAAAGAAAAAAGAAGACAATTGTAAAATATACTCTTCGAAAAACAGTAAGACAAGTTAATTATACACATAGTGGCATGGTAGCACTATAAAGCACAGTACATAACATTTGTGGTAGGTATCTATCCTCCCACTTGCTTGGGCTTTAACATTTGCAGGATTTTTTTCAGACATTCAACCAACTATGCATCAGATTATTTACTCTCAGCCACCTTTGCAATTAGGATGCTTTCATCACACGTATCGTTCTCTCTGTCAGTCATAATAAATATTAAATCTCGCCCGTGCTTCTTCCTTCCACCCATCTTTGACTTTTTAGTTCAACACCAGGTGATCCGATCTGACTATTAGTCTACTCCATAAAACTTTCAAAGTTGAGTTGAAATCACAGATAGATGCGGCCATTGGTTACTCAATATTCCTGCCCCTTATGCCAATTAGAGGGTGTCTTTCTTCACTCTTCAAACGTTCACAACAACTCTTACGCAGGGCATCATTAGGATGGTGGGCGAACTTTGTCTGCCCGCCATCCTCATGCTAAAAGGGACACCCCGCCATAAGGGCGGGGGTCCCGTGGGGGCAATTAGGATGCGGCTGCCATAGTGGTAGGCGCATCCCGTATTTTTAACATTGTGGCGGCCGGTGCTGAAAGCACCGCCCGCTGCAATGCTAAAAATCGTTGTTATGCTTTTCCAAGCACAACGTGACAGGCCCCGCACGTAGCCTGCCACGTTGTGCTTTGAAAGGCAGGGGATACCATAGGTACCCTCCATGGGGCCCGCAACGGGCCCACCAAGCATACTCCGCATGCCTTTCTGTGCTGGCAATGCTGCCACGGAAAGGCATTCCAAAATGCAGAGGATATGGCTGGTGGTGTGTTTCAGACACCGCCACCATATTGAACCCTTTTCCGCCCGGTCAACATGTCGACTGTGCGTAAAATCGGCAGACGGTTTCTATCCGCCGCGGCCCCCCAGTAAGTAATTTGGCAGGGGGTCTTTTCTACAGGGATGGCGGGAGGTTTGCCCCTGCCGGGCCGGCGGTGATAACCGCCGGCCCGGCGGGGGCAATCCACCCGCCATCCTAATGGGGCCCTAAGTCTCAACAGTAAAGTATACATACAGTACACCCAGGCAGCGAGTGTAATGTCAATAGTTAAGGATTATGAATCTAACTTACCACCGCCCGCCACTGGTGCTGGCACTCCCCCTACTGCTCCATCGGTATTGGGAACTGCTGCATCCTTTCCCTCCGCGTTGCCTTCACCGTTGGCCCCAGCAATGGTGGTTGGTAGTGCGCCTAGAAAACATTACACATTTTTTAGGCGTCATATACACCTCTCTCTATTGGTCAGTAGCAAGATTGAAAAATTAGTTAATAGTATACAACATACATCACTAGTACAAATCAGGTAGTAGTAGAGTAGACACTAGTAGTTATATATGGTCCCTAGGATCCTTCTAGCCTTTGCTTAGTTAACCCGAGCCATGCAACCATTTAACCTTTGTGTCTTTTATTTTTGCACATGTGATGTTACCTTGCAGCTTGTTGTATAAGACACCTTTGAGCCCACATGACCTCATACTGCTATTGTCTAAGCGCTTCATACAAACGGTCAACCAAAACATTAACAAGCCACTTTTTTATGAAGTTCTGGTGTACTGTTAGTCCATATTGCTTATCCATAAATAATACACTTTTTGGCACGGCTGAGAAATGCTTGCAATATACTAACGCGCACCATTTCATTTTTCGCATTACAGACGGAAGATTCCCTTCTACGAACCAGAGCTTTGCAGAGACTATGATGCCAGTACTAGGTTCTTCTAAGGTGAGGGGTCCCCAGAATTCACTCAGAGATCTTCATTTATAAATTTATATAAACTATATTCCTACCTAGGGGATGGTGGTGCTTCCCCCACTGTTCAGTTGTCATGATTTATTTCCCAACTGTAAGTAAGTGTAACAATGTTTATTGTTTTATTGTTATTGATTTTCCTGTTGGTGCTGCATTATAGAACAACGTACAGAGCTTGTGAATTCAAAATAAAAATTATGAACTTACATAGACTTGGTGGTATTTGGTGTGGACTTACACAAGTGAGCGAGCGAAAGGAAGGGTGTGCATGTGCATTGATTCCACGACTGAGATGTTAGGTGTGTTATGTTCTGGGTTGTCTACTTGTTAGGTATCTTGGGGGGAGGGTTTGGAGAGCTAATAGTTATGACAAGACACTACTATAACTAGTCGGGCAGGGGATTGTGGTGGGTTCTGAACTTCTGATTGAGGTGTGTGAGGAAGGTCCAACCTCCCATCACCAACATCCTATTTACTTGAGCAAAGGTCTGTATGTGCAAAATCCCTACAACAGTAGTAGTATGTCCTATCATATCAAAATAGTAAAACTGGTTGGGCATTTGTTGGTGGGAATTGTCAAAGCCTCAAGATTAACAAAGACTCAATATCAATAAGACTAGAAGTAGTACAAGAGGACGACCCAAAGGACCTGACTCAATGGCTAGAGCTACTGGTGAATCTGAGTTTTTATTTAAAACCTTTTAAATAAAGAGTGACCAACTGGGCAAGCTTAGCTACTACAGTACAGACAGACTAATAGTAGTACTAGTACAGAGAGACATCCTAGCAGAGGCAGGGATAACAAGATTTTCGAAACAGTACAGTCGAAGGATAATTGTTGGTAAAAAATAGCATTAGAAAACGGAAACAATAGTTCCGTAAAAATATGGTGCAGTAAAAGTTATGGAATAAGAATTATTATTAAAAACAAGAAGACTTACTAGGGCCAGCAGAAGAGCCTGCGTTGGTGTCCTCCTCTTGCTGTTCTTGTCCCGCCGACTGTGCCCCTGTCTGCCTGCCCCTGGGTGCTGAACAGGAAAGATATAAGAAAGAGACAAACATTGATGGATGGTGTCAAACAAATATAATATTTTTAAAGAACGGTCAAAAAACACTTATCTAAACAACAATTGCAATAACTAAATTGACCAATCTGATCTCATCTGGTCAACAAGTAGTATTGGGGGATTCGCGGATCGACTACTTACTATTGATCAACACTAATCCAGTCTTCCATTCTGATTCCAGAATACTAACTAAGCCTAAGTACGATGTACCACCTTACCTAGGCCAACTATTCCAGGCGTCCCACTTGTACGTTAAGCATGCATTTCCACTTCTTTTAGTCCTCAACAATGCATATGGTCAAATAAATGGAGGACACATGTCTACATTTTTGTATACACCAAATTTTTGGTTGCTTGATTTATGCTGATGTTCTACTCATTATACAAACTAGAAAAAGTTCTAATAAAGACTAGGGTACTAGCAGCATGTGAAGTAACATAGGGGGCATCATGCATGCCACTAAAAAATTACAAACCCATACAAAGTAACTAAACCTAAGTATCAATCCGCCCCTATCTCTTAGTGACAGGACAAAGTAAGGACTAGAGTCACTATAGCATTACGTAACTTAATTTCTCTAAAATAAACTCTTGCATAATCACGCTAAGCGAGTGCAGACGCAAAGTTGCAAACAAGTAAGATTACTAGTAGTAGCGCAGAAGAGCACCTGTGTCATAACAATCACAGACAATTTTTAAACATAATTAAACTGTAATGTAAGCAGCAGCATTCTAGCTGGTTGAAAAACAAAAGATATTCACAATATAATCATATAACACAGAGCAGAAGAACAGACACAAAGTAGTAATAATTAAATAGTTACTCACCAAGACCCGGGACCTGCACTCCTAGCAGGTCCAGCAGGTCCTGCTCCCGGTCCAGGATGTCGGACCACCGGTGCGTCAACTGGGCCTGGGTGCGCCGGACCCCAGAGCAGCGGAACACTGCCTGGCGCACCTTCCCCCACCACTGCCAAAGCTCCCGGAGCCCGTACCTGGACCCAGGCCTGCCACCTGCTGCCAGGGTTGAGGGGAGGTGGTGCTGCACAAAGAAAATGAGTGCAGCCAACTCCACCTCCCCAAATAAGGCCCATGCCTGCACCCCTTGTTGATGCCGCCTTCCGCAAGGAAGGCGGTCGCGGCTCTGGCTGCGGCGAGCCCTACCCTTCGACATGGTTCTGGGGAGAGTGAGATGGGGCGGGAAAGAAAAGGTAATAACATTTAAAAAGTAAGTAAAGGAAATGAAAATAGCAGGCAATAGAAAAAGAGTGAAAAAGTAGCTAAGAAACACACAAAAAGTAGACAAAAACAAAAAATATAGAAGCAGGAAATAGTAAGAGAGATAATAACTAAAAAAGATTTTTAAAAAGTGTCTAGAAACAAAGGATTGGAAAGATAGAGGGAGGATTGAAAATCGGGCCCCAGAACCATATCAGTAGAGTGAAAAACAAGATGGCTGTGCCCATTGCGACCACGTGCGCAAGCTCCCGCGATATTTTCTCCTCGAGCACGCAAAAACTGTTGCGAACACTTAAAAAGCGTTCCCGAACAGGAAATACGTACTGCGAGCATGCATTGCGCGACCCGGAACAGGAAGTAAGCATCGCAAGCGGGCGGGACAAGTGAAAACAAGATGGCCGCACCCATGTGTGACCGCATGGGTAAGTTGGCGAGACGCGATCACGCAGAAAATATCGCGAACAGGCGGGAAAAAACCTACTGCGTCTTCGCGATATTTCCACATATTCGCGGAGATTTTTAAAATTTTTGCGATAGTTTGCGAAAGTGAATTTCGCAAATTTTGCCCACCCCTACTTATATGCTCGGCATTGTGACTTGAATTTAATTCTTTTTTCCACTGGGAGCCAGTGGAGATATCTCAATCGATGGGAAACTGGTTAATATTTAGAGATGTCCAGAATGAATCTTGCAGCTGCATTCTGCATTCGCTGAAGCTTCAATAAGAACTGGATTTGTAACCCCACATAAAGGGCATTACCGTAGACCAGTCGGGAAAGGGCCAAGGCTCTGACCAGTGTTTTTAATGCATCCAAGGGGATAAAAGGGCGGATTTTCATAATCATTTTTAAAATAACCCAGAAGGTGGAGGCAAGCTTACTAAGTCAAATGTCAGTCTTTCATCAAATACAACCCCTACGTTCCTCACTTTTGGGACCGGCGTTAGGCATTCGCCCAGATCAGCCAGCCACCATCTTGGAGACCAAAAGGAGGTTTTTTACCATAATGGCAGAACCTCTGTTTTATCACCATTGAATTTTAGACAGTCTGCATCCATGTATTTATCTGAGACATGCAGGTGTCATCGGCATAGGAGACCACCGAAAAACCACATTGGCTGATGATCACTGCCAGAAGGGCCACATGAATGTTAAAAAAGTGTGGGGCTCAAGGAGGAGCCCTAAGGCACCCCATATTGCAGTTTGAAGGATTTAGATGCTGATCCATCCACTTCTACTACAAAAGTTCTGTCCATTAGGTAGGATTACAGTAGAGTAATGGCAGTATCTTGGAATCCCAACTCCCCTAGTCTACCAATTAAAATCTCATGGTTAACAGTGTCTAAGGCCGCTGACAGATCTAACAAGATCAAGGTGGTCTTCCTTCCTGCATCCAGTGTTCTTCTGAGTTCCTCTGCTGCCATAACCAAAGCAGTCTCTGTTCCGGTGCCATCTCTAAACCCATATTGTGAATAGTCCAGGAGGTCTCCGGCGGAGATAAAAGTTGTAATCTGCGTGTTGAGTAGTTTCTCCAGCACCTTAGACGGGAAGGGAATCCTGGAGATTGGCCGGTAGCTGCTGGGTTCATTGGGGTCAAGATTAGATTTCTTTAATAGAGACTGGATTGAGGCTGTCTTCCACGCCTCTGGGAACAGACCTGATTGTAATATTTCAGAGAACACTGCTCTAATTTGCTCACTGAATAATTCTTGGAACAGATAAAAGACTTTAGGAGGGCAAGGGTCAGACGGGCTCCTGACTTGGTAGTCTTTACCAGTTGGGTACTCTGTTCCACCATGGGCGAGGAAAAGGAGAAACCCATTCCAGGTGCCTTTGTATCTGGTCCTGGCTTAATTCTCTCAACAGAGGAGTGATTGCTCTCTTAAAAGGTTTTGTACACTGTCTCAACTTTATTAATGAAAAATGGTCCTAGAGTGTTAATGAATTCCAGACACTTCATCTTCCGAGAATTCGCTGGTAGGTTAGCTAGTTTTTTCACTGTATCAAACAGCTTTCTGCTGGAGGTCTTGGCCTCCAAAATTTCCTTTGTGAAATATGTGCTTTTTTACTCGATAATCAATTTTTTATATTCTGACAGGGTATATGCATGTTACATTTTTCTCCCCTGATCATATTTATCTCCCCACTTTCTTTCGGACCTTATGCATACTTTTTTCTGTTCTTTACGTTTTTCTGTGAACCAAGGCTCAGAAGGTTTTTTCCTTTTGGCCAAGAAGCTCTTTTTGGGGGCTACTGCGTCTACCTCTGTTTTAACCCAGGTGGTTACTCTATTCACCACAGTATTAGAGTCTGAGTCCAAACTTAGTTCTGTTGCGCGTAGTAGGGCCTATAGGTTTGAGATGTTGATTTTGGCCCAATCTCGATAAGTGTGTGCTAGTTAAGGTGTGTGTTTCCAGTTATCCTGTACAGTAAATATTAAAGCTTTGTGATCCGATCAAGGGACAGGGATGATTTCAGAACATTTTAACCTGTGATTAGATGTAAAGATTCCATCCAGTGTATGTTCTGCGACATGTGTCTTGTGCTTGACTATCTGTCCCAAGGAGAAATTTGCCATATCGTCAATAAGCGCAATAATGTTATGGTCTTCTTCCTTTTCTAGGTGATAATTAAAATCTTCTAATACTGTGAAATCTGAACTGTTTATACTGGACTCCAAGTAGGGACTAATATTGTTCCTCAGCGGTGTCCAGGCTTTCGGTGGACGATATATAAGAAGTCATTTAATGTATGGTTATTATTGAGTAATATCCAGAAGGCTAACACATTTCACAATCCGGTGTGCTGCCCATCGAACATCCAACCACTCTAATTTCTTCTCTGGAAATGATAGCTAGTCCCCTCCCGCTTGTGTGCTCTATCAGCTCTAGTCATGGAGTAGCCTGCAGGAAGTGTTGAGTTCATAAATGCCCATTAATTTACAGCTCTGTGCTTCACATCTGCATGCCACCTTGTTTTACAATGATCAATAGTGAATGCTCCAAAGAAATTTAAAAAACAAGAAATCACAACAAAAATATGATTCATCTCTATACATTCTGCTTTGTAATGAAAATTAGATTTTCCTGCAGAGAATGTTCTTCTCTCTGTGTTCCTATAGCAAGTGCTCTGAATCTTTGTGTTATCACTCAAGTTTATATTACTGGATAATGCCATGGACACAATAGTGCAAAATGCTGACCAAGACCCCCCCACCCTCAGGTGTGAGAAGCAGGAAACTGCTATACATTTAAAGTTAACAAAACATTTATGCCCTTTCACCTTCTACAGAGGGGTTTAATATCTGATATTTCACTTAGAGGATTTAGTAAGGCATGAAGTGCACTTGATGCTCTGGACTGGCCAGTATTTAATTAAGTTCCATTTATTCCTCAGTCTGGAATGTGCATTGAAGAAGTACTTCTTCTGCTCTCTGGCTACACACTTTAGTTCATATCCAGAAAGTAATTTTGCATCTTTATTATTTGCTTATCAGGAATGACTGTGTCAAGCAGGGCCCTATCATATGCTTTAAGTTTGCCTTATTATCTAAGTGTTTACAGGGACAATAAGAATGTAGGGACCTTCTAGTTCTTCTGATGGCTGCAGGTTGAAGGGAAATGTTTACCACTTCCAGATCCTCAGAAATAATTGTAAATATTGAAAAATAGAATTTCAATGTACTGCACAATATTTATTCGCATAACAATGAACTTGCATCGCTGTTGTCTAACCCACCGATTTGACCGCCCCATCGACCCGAGTCAAAAAAATACATGGTCAGGCAGACCCTGCAACCTAGGCCTGAAACAACTGATTGATGGATCACAGGTGTGGTGACCAGTATCCCTAAAGACAAACGTGCGAACAGGAAATTTCAGATCGATTCCACAGATAGGCAGCGACACAGCAGTGTTCTTAGGAGATTGGTTCCAATAAAACACATTTGGCTAGAGTGACACGCATTCCCAAAACACCAAAAACCCAGATACAACACTAAGTTAGCAATGCTCAGTCGATCACAACCTCACATGTACACTACATGCAGTGATCACAAAATCAGATATCTGGCCACATGCCCACTGGCCCCACATTGAGTCCACGCAAGGTTGAAAACCCACCTGCTCTTCTTATCAATTGGCCAGATTTATGGCCCTGTGACTAGGCTCAGAGTCCCATTCTAAAAGAATGTACAAATTACTTTATGAAACTTTGAGAAATTTATAGAATTATGCCCAAACCAATATACTTTGAGACAGTCTTCAGACCTTGACTCTGTTGCCTGTTCTCCCTGCCCCTGCAGTTCATCAAACCAACTGCTCCTGTTTTTCCAAAAGCTATGTGTCTTTTATTTTTTCGAGGTAATTTCACATTTAAGCAACATAATTTTAAAAATAATTGCCAAGGGCTGCCAGAGTCCTCCTCAGTGGGTTACCTGCTTGTTTACTTGCTTGCCCCAGGCACACACCATATTTACAGTGTTCAGGGCCAGCAGATTATTTTTGTATTTTATATGAAATGGTGGATGAAACCCTGCGATGCAGGTACAATCCCTTCTTTTCCTTCTAACTTTTGTGGGTATCCCATTTTCGCTCTTTAGGGTGAAAGTTGCAACTTTAGAAACCCTCATTGTTTGTAGAGTGAGTGAATACCTGGCAACTTATATCAATAGCCCCTCTTAAAGAGGTTGAAGAGGATACAGTTATTTAATTCACCCCTCCATTATGGTCTTGAGAAGAGTTGAACATTGCTATACACCAGTTAATCTAACCACTTTCCATGTTTGAAACCTCACTTAAGTGAAGAAACATTTCGTTTACATGGCTATTTAGGGATAATCTCAGGAATTTTATTCCCATGGTCATTTGCCATGACCTAGTTAGCTATCGTTCTTACCTGCTTTGGTGTCTGGTTGTTGATCCGTTAATAATGGATGTCCTGATGTGTTAACAATAATGTTCTAAAAATTAATAACTGTTCAGTAGTATTTTAGTTTATGTGGTAAAAATGTACTCGAGCTATAAAGTTTGTTATGCCAGCTTGAGTAGTATGCGAGTAGCTGAGGCAAGTCCCTACATGACATCTGAGCAGGTTTCTGCTTCCTCTTCCTTGCTGGGAGACATTATGACTAGCTGCTGTGGAAAATTCCCTTACCCCCATTGGTCAGCATTGGTAGGGATGGGGCAGATCATCCATTATAGGTACATTTAAGTTTGTACTATTTTCTGATTGGTTAGCTTAGTTGGCTGTGCACCTACTGCCAATATAGGATTTGCATGTCATTGGCTCAGGTCCAAGCTCGTTGTTCTTTAACTCTTATACCTACAATTGTAAATTACTCTTTAATGTTTGCGCTTGCATGTTTGATTGCTTGAGTCAAGTTGACTTGTACCAACAGTAATTTCCCTTTCAAGTTACTTGGCTAATAAGCTTCAAGGAGCTGAGGGTAACCACTTTACAAATTCTGCACCATTAGGCATGTATACTCCTTTTCCTCTGCCTCACATCTTTTTAATACATTTACTATGAAGACATGTTTTTTGCTCTCATCTATTTAACTTGCAGCCTGATTCATCATTCTCCCGTTTTGCGAGGCCCTAATAGCGATTCATAGCGAATCGCTATTAAGGACTCGCAAAACGGGATTCATGTAGAACTTGCATGAAGATATGCGATTCCTACATATTCCTTATTTGCGATTAGCAAATTGCTAATCGCAAATAAGGAATAACTCGCCATTCATTCCTATGGGCCAAAAGGCCCATAGGAATGAATGGGGGGTATTCCATATTTGCGATTAGCAATTTGCTAATCGCAAATAAGATAGCGATTTGAAGGGTGCCAGGGGTGTCCAAAGGACACCCTGTAGCACCCCTCAAATGAAATTTTACACAGGTGTTGCACACACACATGTCCAAAGGACATGTGTGTGTGTGTAACATGCAACTCAGAAAAATGCTTTTAAATGCATTTTTCCGAGTTTTCGCAATTTACCACGAGGTCTGACCTCGCGGTAAATTGCGGCTAGAAATTGCGAATTCGCAAAATTAAATTGGATGATGAATTGCATTTAAGGAATCTCAAATAGAGATTCCTTAAATGTAATTCCTCGCAAAATTGCGAGATCGCAATTAGCGATTTTTACATTTGGGATGCTGAATCCCAAATGCAAAATTCGCTCTCGCAAAGGGCCAGATTCTCAGAATCTGGCCCTTTGCGAGCGCTATTTTCTTTTATGAATCGGGCGGTAAAGCCTATTGCTGTTTCTGAGGTATTACTATATCGTGGCCTAGCATAAGTTCGAACCACAAATAGGCATACCACTCTTTAATACTTGTGGGTCACCCTCTAAACCTGAGCTGAAATGAGGACGTGCTAAGAGGGTTATTATTTTACCGAGGAAAGAATGTATTTGGAGGTGCCTTCTTGTGGGAATGGACCATCAATCCCACTCTTTTGAAGACAAAAATGTAATTCATAATTTGCAAAAATCATTTAACCTAAAGATAGTATATAGTTGTAGATCTGCAGTAATATTGTATGTGGCATCTGTCAGAATTTTAATAAATTTTCATATTTTTAATTTTTCATATAGTATGTATATAGTTAAACAAACAACATGTTAATTTCAGAACAATGTAAACGTGTTTTTGACATATTCAAATAAACATACAACATATCACTTAGACAATGTTTTAGTGTTTGATAATGTCCATATTACACATCTGTTCCACATTCTGATGGTATTCAATCAGAAGGGGAAGCACTATAATCAATATTTTCCGAATTCAACTTCATCAATAAAATGCTGCTGGACTTGATACAGTTATGTTTTTTTTAATGATTCAATTTTCTTACGAAGGAAGGCATTGTGATACACCAGTTTGCATAGGACAGGAAATAGATTTGGGATTAATCTTTTCAATATATACAGACTGCGTTGCCTGCAAGGACAGTTGTGTAAATGAGAGATTGCACATCTGGCAAGTTCCAAATGAAATCGAAATGGTTACTTAAACATTCAAAAAATGATAACATCTATAATACCACTTTGACCGCTCAGGTTACAAGAAAATAAGCTCAGTTTCTTAATGTTGAGATTTGAAACTGAAAATAATGTTTCATCGAAAATCTACAGCTACCAACTGTATTCTGTATCCTGCCAGAGCTCACTCCATGAATCAAATCTCAAACAGTTCCAAAGGAGAACTAAAATGCATAAAGAGAAATTGCCTTAAAGAACCAGTATTTGAGGCAAAATGTGGGTGACACTACGGAGTCTGCAGAGTATGAAAATGTGGTGCAAATTAGTTATGGAAATGCTGAGAAAAATTAACATAATTATTATCCTACAATTGTAATAACCATATAAAGAAAATGCATAAACATGATGCATTACCAAATTCGATGAATGGCATATGTTTAAAAAAAGTTAGAATCCTGAGCATTATCTTTATCAATCTAAATATAAGATATCAACGGCCACATGCATCAATGTTCCCGTTTGCGAATTCTTAATTGCGAAAAGTAAGTAATTGCAATTAAGAATTCGCAAACGGCTGTGCATTAAGAAATCGCATTTTTTTTGCGATTTCCTAATTTTCCTTAATTGCGATTCACAATTTGTGAATCGCAATTAAGGAATCCCTTTTCATTGATTCCTATGGGCCTAGAGGCCCATAGGAATGAATGTGAAGGCATTCTCATTTTTCGATTTGCAATTAAGGAATCACAAAATGAGAATGCAATTTCAAGGGTGCAAAGGCCCCCCCTGCACCCCTGAAATATACCTTTCAGTACTTTTTACACACACACATGCCTCAAGGGCATGTGTGTGTGTAAAATTAAACTTTCAAAAATGCACTTTTGTGCATTTTTGAAAGTTATTGCAAATTACCATGAAGTTTAACTTCATGTTAATTTACCACTTCCTATTTGCGATTTAGCAATTTAAAAAAAATCATGCATTGCATTTTTAGAAATCGCAAAATTGCGATTTCTTAAATGCAATCGCAATTTAAGAAATCGCAAATTAATTGCGATTTCTTAAATTGTGGAAAAGCAAAAAAGCTTAATGCATCCCAAATCAATGAATTGCATTCGCAAACAGCCGAATTTTGTGATACGCACCGTTTGCGAATGCAATTCAGTTTGATGCATGTGGGTACTAGTGCCTGAAAAAAACTTTCAACACTTGATTGATGTACCACAAGAGCACTTAAGAAAAAGGACCATTATTCCAAAAAACATGAACTCCATAAAACCTTTTTATTTGTTTCTTTTGAGAAAATATCACAAACGTCCACAAGAGGTGATAGAGATTCATGTTAGGCAGAAGAAAAAGTGAGTGGATTATGAGACTTCATGCATGCAGCATGGACTAAAAGAAGATGCATACACATAAATTTCGCTTCTCAACAGGCATTGATGCCTATAAACAGTTGGACCAATTGACTCCCACTATATTTTAAACCTAGCAGCCAAGACATTAAGCGCACCATTAGGATGGTGGGAGGATCGCCCCGGCTAGGCCGGCGGTAGCCACTGCCGGCCTGGCCGGGGCGATCTGCCCGCCTTCCGTGCCAGAATGACCCCTCGCCATATTATCATGGCTTGGGGGTCCACGGAGAACGGAAAGACCACCCGCTGCTTTTCCGCCAGGTCGACATGTCGACCGGCCGGAAAAGGGTTCTATATGGTGGCGGTGTCTATCAGACACCGCCAGCCATATTAGAATGGGCATTTTACAATGCCTTTCCATGGCGGCATTTCCGCCACGGAAAGGCATGCAGAGTCTGCATTGGGGGCCCGTTGCGGGCCTCCAAAGACTCCGCGGGGGTCGGGGGTGCACATGGAGGGTACCTATGGTACTCCCCAGCAGTTCCATTCACAACATGGCAGGCACCGCGCTGTGCCTGCTCTGTTGTGCATGGAAGTGCACAACACGCCTTCCTTGCATTGTGGCGGGCGGTGCTGAGTGCACCGCCCGCCACAATGTCAGGAATGCTGGATGCGTCCACCGCTGTGGGGGGGCATCCTAATTGCAGGCAAGGGACCCCCACCCTTATGGCAGGCGGTCACTTTCCACAATGGGATGGCAGGCGGACAAAGTACGCCCGTTATCCTAATGGGCCCCTAAGTGTCACTGATTTCCAGGAATGAAGAATTGGGCATCCATGCTGGACTGAAACAACTGAGAAGGTTGGAACTAATGTCCTCTTTAGAGTTCTTGCTTTCCTACAGTGCTGTGTAAATGTAAAGTGACTCTTCTATTCAGAGGGCCCAATTCCCAAAGGAAATTTGAGGCAAATTTCTAACTTTACGACTTTTGGTATTCATGGAGATCATTTACGAGTTGTATCTATACAGCCCCAGTCAGGCCGGAAACTCCTGCTTGGACCGTTCTCTCAGCACCCCGGGCCATACTCTCAGGCTTGGGCCGGATGAAATGTAATCAATGGGCCAAAATGCTATTTTTACTAAAAGGAACGTTAGGAACGTGTGACAAATGGTAGAGGAGGTCATGAAAATCAGTTTGGGCAGGGAAAGGGGCGTGGCCATTCACCACATCAAGTTAAACATATAACAATATTAAACCCATATTAGCCTATTAGTCACAAACCACTTAAAGAATCACCGCAAGGCATTCACTCCTTAAATTCATGTGCTGATACATTATTAATTTAAATAAATGAATTTATTTGTTTACTATTATTTTTTTAACAATACCTTACACCTGCAATCACCCACTCTCACTTACATTTTTTTTGACTTAATTTGTATCAAACTTGGTTAAAGTTATGTTTTATTTAACCATAATGCTTTTTAGATTTGTTAAGCTAGCACATATTTAATTTAATGGGTTTTAATTTCAAGTGAACTATTAGATTTAAGAACTATTCAAAATATTAATATTTAAAAATTTAAAAAAAATGAGTTTCAATTTAGATTTATTTGATGTTATTCATCTGTTTAATTGCATTATTTTTTAGGGGTTGTTTGTGTTATATGAGCTTATAATGCAGTATCAGTGGGTGGTCATGTGCAGTGCTTGACTACTCCAATGTTGGGTTGAAGTACAATTAGGTATGTAGGGTGTTTTAATCATTTTTCATGCCTGAATGTTGGTCCCAGGATGGAAAAATATGCCCTGGAAGGCCGGTCCCAATAGTGCAGTCATTCAAATGCGTAACCCAGAGACCCTAATGTAGGCCTGCTGCAGAATTCCGCCAATGGAACCTGTGAAGCTCCAGCATCAAAAACACATGTGGCTCCCCCATCTTTAAATGCAGTGTGGTAACGTCAGTTTTGGCAGGCATGATACCTAATGATTTAAGATAAGGCTTCTGCTTCTCCAAGTCCTAAACTATCTCCTTAGTTCCCAACTACACCCTTGCGCCTAACGTAGTATCAGGTTTGGCTGGCTTTGTGTTAGCATGTGAAACACAGAACTTAAGTGAGAATGACAAAGTGATGATTTTCTAAGATGGCTTCTTCGAGGAAATGTAGCTGAAGTGACAAAATTGAATAAGCTTTTGTGAAGGTTTCCAGTATTAAGACATTAAGGGCCGTATGTACTAAAGCATTCTCCCATAAAACACAGAATGGGTAAAACGCTTTGATAGATCTTGCCCTAAGTTTATACTAGCTTAGTAATACAAGTGTTCCAGGAATACTCTGAATTTGAGTTGTAATACAAATATGCATGCGTTTTTAAGAACCAAAGCATGTGTGTAGGTGAGAAAGTATCAACATTGAAATGTTGTTTAATATTCTACTTGTTTGCAGCTTTTTGGTCCCCAGGACTGCGCAAAACATCCTGACAAGTTGATAGCAACCTGCATAAAACTGAAGGATCAAAATAGTCAGATGACAAAAAAGTAGCCCACATTTTTAAAATCAGAAAAGGAAAAGCCTGATGGGCATTGGTTCCTTGCATGCTTCTAAACAGATCTCCATTATGTGAATGGTTGGGAACCTCAGACCAAATCCAATGATGGGTGTTTCAATTTTGGGGCACAAGATCACATCAGGTGTAACTGCACACAATTAATTCCAGCACTGTAGACATCAAATGAATTGCCTAATTTGCATGAGGGTAGATCGAGTAGCTTCATGGTGATATGGTTAGAATCTGTTTTAAAAAAAATATATTTTGTTTATTATTTTGCAGCAATAAAATCATACAAAATAAACAAAGGAAGGAAAACAAAAAGAAGAACAGTCACAGTGTTTGTGAATATAAATCCAGAGGCATTACTGGGAACTGAATACAGTATATAAATATAAATTCCCTAGGGGGTTACATATTCACATCATGAATCATTACATAAAGTTATAAACATTTACATAGCGTGCAATTGATGTAACCATTAATAACTTTCATACAGAGGCATTATCAATGAAATTGTATAAAGGCATATTTTACTAGGTTGGTACCTGATGTAGCGCCCCTAGAGCAATATCTAATATAGTTATAAATTCACCCATACCACTCCACTCATCTCACGAGGAAGTCGGGATACTTAGTAATTCACTTCTTACCAGCTAGAAAGCTCTGGTATAGGCTCCAGAGGTTTTTAGGTTGACTTTGGGGAGGGAGCAGTTTACTGTATAATTCAGACTGCGTATTACAGTATACCATATCTCTCGACCATTGTGCCAAAGTAGGGGTTGGCCCTCACGCCCAACGTATTCACTTAGAGAAACCAAGGAGAGCCAGCAAAGGGTCTGGTGTCAGGGGCTCTTCAGTATGGCGCTGAGTTTTTGAAATATTAAAATACAGTAATTACCTATGGAGGGGCATAGCCGAGTTAAATGTTGAAATCCTGCTGACTCTTCTCCACACCTCTCACACTTCGCTATATCCCGTAAGCCATATCTATGTTAACCGGATGGGGTATAGTAAACTCTGTTAAGATATTTAAACTGGATGATCTGTCCGTTCAGGGAAATGCGTTGTATAGCTTCACAGCAATAGAGCCATGTATCATCGTCCAGCATGACCCATAAGTCTGTCTGCCACCTTAATCTGGCTTTAATATAGTGATTCTTTTGATAGTCTTGCACCATACTATAAAAACCTGAGGCAATTTTACCTGAGGATTCGAAGCGTAACATTAGGGAAAAAGGGGCCACTTCTGGTGGTTCAATCCTTTCCTCACCCAATGTATCGCGGAGCTCATGCCTGACCCTGAAAAAATTTAACATAGTGAGTGGGGAGATATCCTGTATTTTAAGATTAGTTCATCCCAACCCTGTCCTTTTCCATCTATGAATAGGTCTCCTATTTCAGAAATATCAAGTCACTTAAGCACCACTTCTGGTTCAGCTAGTGTTGGAAAAAATGGTAGATTTAGACCAATTGATTTTAAGCCCCGAGAATTTACCATACCCCACCACCTCCCTTAACACTGGGGAGAGGATAGCCTCCAGGTTTCTTACATATAGATGGGTGTCATCAGCGTAGGTAGAGATTATTAAATTATAGCTGGGAAACCAAATCCCTCTATGGTTGCGGTACTCTCTGAGGGCACGTGCAAATGGCTCTGCCACAAGAGCATAAAGTAGTGGTGATAACGGGCATCCCTGGCAACTGCCTCTAGAAATTGTAATGGGGAGGTTACCAAATTTCCTACCCTGACTCTGCTGGTAGGGGAGTTGTATAAGACTGCCACCAGCCGAATAAAGAGATCGCGTATACTCATACATCTTTAACACCAGCATCATGTAATTCCATTCAACCGAATCAAAAGCCTTTTCGTCGTCTAAACAAATCGCAGCTGCTTTAATCTCTGGCTTAATATGTTGAATATCACCAAATACTGGGCGTAGGTTATGTGTTAAAGTGCGCCCGGGGACAAACCCTGCCTGCTCTGGACCAACCAATGTCAGAATAAGGGGGGGGGCTAATCGGTTCGCCAGGACTTTGCAGAGTAACAATATATATGATGAGCATTCATATGGCGACTTGCTCAGCTTCAGGAGTGTGACTAACATGGCCTACCGCATGGTTGGAGGCATAATCCCACTCTCTCCCATCTCCTCGAACAGGGTATTCAGGTGGGGAACTAGAAGCTCTTTGAACTCCTTATAGAAAACCACTGTTAAGCAGTCTTGGACCAGGGCACTATTTGTCGCATGGATTTTAACGCATCTAAGACTCCCCAGGCCTTGAGAGTCCTCATAAGATAGTCGCTATGCTCGTCAGCAAGCCATGGTAGTTTAATGTATTCCATATAATCCAGGATTGCAACGTTTGTACTAGTCGATCTGGTTCAGTTTTGGTCTAAATAGTAGTTTTTAAAACAGCCAGCTACAGTGTTAGGGTCACTTGTCCTCTCACCTATTCCTACACTGAGCTCTGTGATGCCTGCTATCTCACGCCTACCTTTCAATATGGCTGCTAAAGTAGCGCCGGGGTGCTCTCCCTGATGCATACTTCCCTAGAAGTTTGACCTCTCTATCAGTCTCTTTATGATACTCCTCCAGTGTGGCTCATCCATGACCTGTTCGCTACCTCCATCTAAGGCTTCACGCTCGAGAGTAGCAAGTTTCTTTTCCAGTGATTCTAAGTTGTCTCTTATAGAACGAAGGACCCCTGAGTGTTTGGCAATTGCTATCCCCCTAATATATACCTTGAAGGTTTGCAAATAGTAACAAACTGAGATACGGACCCTATATTAGTGTCTCAATGGCTTCTGACATCTCAGACCGGAAAGCATTGTCCAGGAGTGAGTAGTGTGGGATCCTCCAAGTAAATGGGGCAGGCATTTTCTATGGGCACTCAAGGTCTAATAGAATTGGTGAATAGTCAGAATATGAACGAGGGAGTACCTCGCATCCACGCATTGGAGATTTCAAAGAGCCTGCGATAAACCGGTATTCAATTCTAGTATACAGATCATGTGGGGCAGAGTAATGTGTGAAGCACCTCTCTCACTCGACTGCGAGCACCAAACATCTATCATGCCCAGCTCAGCTATTGGATCTTCAAACGCCCTAGAAGCTAATGACTGGCGCAGAGTAGGGCCCCCGGATCAGTCAAGGGTTGGGTTAAAAACACAGTTAAAATCGCTGCCCCATATCTGTGGAATCGGGGGTGGCTGTCTAGCACCATCAAGGACCTTTCAATAAAATGGTGGGTGATCAAAATTAAGGCCATATACATTTACGATAATAAACTCCATTCCTTTCCCCTCACATTTAGTAACCACATGTCTACCCTCCGTATCAGTGTCAAGAACTTCAAAGGAGAGACCATCTCTTGTGTTTACCCATGTGAGCATCCCTCGCGCATGAGTAGAAAAGCCAGCAGCATGGAATATACCATGCAATCTTCTGTGAACTAGCAGCAGGCTATCTATGGGCAGCTGGGTCTCCTGTAAGAGGGCTATGTCTATATTATGCTTGTTAAGGTAAGCAACAACTTTCCTGGTTTTGAGGAAGTTATTCAAGCCTCTGATGTTTCAGTTCAGCAATCGCAGCCTATCACATAGGTTCTAAAAGAGGGGATGATTTCCAGTCAATATCTCCTTACTGTCCACATATATAAGTGCCTCAATTCTTTTTTCTAACCCGGGCACCTCCTGACAAAGTTATTAAACACGTTTCACACACTGTGCTCATAACAAGACAAAAGAAAAGTACACCCAGACCAAAATTACCACTCACCTCCCACGCCATGCAAACTCCAATTTAGCATAGTTGAAAATGTTCCTCCCTTGCCCCCTGGAAGAGAAAGGACATAATCCAAGAGTGTGTAACACACAGGGGCGGATGTTACCACAGCACAGCTAAATGCACCAATAAAATAGAAAGTTTGCTATGCCATCGAAACTAATAGGGTACATCCATGTAGAGCAGTTGTAACACTGCATTTACATTAAGGGTGAAGGTAACCTCATCCCCCACATGTATGTAAATCATTTTTCCCCAAGGAAACAGCATGTCCAATTTGACCTAATCTGTGGCCCCTCCTCAAAAATTGTCAAATTATTATTAATAGTACTTGCGGTAGGTAGGTCCCCTCCTCACTTCTATCGCGACCACCGCCAGTCAGTCCAAGCTTCGTAGTACAGCGAAGCCCAACATTGTGGACTCAGCATGGATGAAAGTCACTCTGGTAAACTAGGACCTTAGGGTAAAAGAGAACACTGGACTGAGCCTACCTTAGTCTTGTTCTTCCATGATGCCGCCGGCCCCTTATCCAGTCTCTCCGCTTGTGTGTTCTGCTCCTCCGCCTTAGAGTGTTCTTTGAGAGCTTTCTGTGGGATTTCGGTTCTAAGAGAATCCTAGATTTTCCGTTCAGAATGACTCTGAGCCTGACCGGATAGAATATGGCATAGTCCATGTCCTGCTTGGGGAGGCAACGCTTCAGTGGGGCAAACTGACGTTTGGCTTCCTGGACCTTCATGGTGAAGTCCGGGTATAGGGATATTGTAGAGCCTTGTATGTCGAGACTCTCTTTTCTCTGGCTTGTTTTAGGGCTGCATCCCTGTCCCTGTAATTCAGCAGTTTAGCTATCACAGGGTGCGGAGGGGCACCGAGAGGGGGCTTAGGGCCAAGTGAGCGATGAACATTTCAGAGAAGGATTTGCGGCCCATTAGTGCAATGAGAAGTTTCTCTTGGAACTCTTCCATGTTTCCCATCGCAGTAGATACTGGCAGGCCTGTAATCCGAATATTGCTCCTCCTGGACCAAGCCCCTAAATCCTCAGGCTTGTCCTGTAGCGCAGCTAGTGTTTTTGTCAGTTGTTTTGGGACGGATTTGGACTCCGACTGCGCCTCCTCTACTTCTGACACACGCCGCTCAGTCATATCAATGCACTCCGCGTGTTTGTCAAGACACTCCGACATTCTGTCCATGTGGTATGCTAGCGTGTCTATTTTCCCATCAATAGTTGATAGGATTTTCTGCATCGCTGCAAGTATCTGCCTGATATCACCTGCCACCTCTTCTGACGTATCTACCTGCTCCTCCAAAGAACGGGCTCCCTACGCTTCTCTGTTCCTTGTTTTTCACTGTTCAAAAAGTAATTTTGTTTGGGTCTTGTCCACCTTGCCCACACTTGAACCAGGGAAGTCACTGCCTCCCCGCCACGCCCCCGCCCCGTACGTGGGATCAAAGATATGTCTGCCCCTCTACCGGTGTCTGCACCAAATCGACATTGAGATAGCAGCCACGAGCTGTATAAGTAAACCGGGGTCTCCAATAACCTTCTATAAGGTGGTCTTCAGCAGGACACAACTAGAGTTCAGGCCGCCGCAAATCCTTTCCGTGCTCTCAAAGGTTATTGGTAGTAATGTTGCACCTTTGTGGCTCAGACCTAGTGAGCTACCAGCAGGCGTAGACAAACCTTTTTGTGCTGCTATTTGAGCCCCAGGGCTTGCACCCTCTCTTGTGGCAGTCACTAGGCACCCGGCTCCTCTTCTATCAGCTAGTCTCCGCAGGGCTCCCGCGCCTCTGGCTCCCCAACCTCTGAGAGGGCGTGCTGGAGAGAAGGCCCCGTCACTGGCAAGTCTCAACTGGCTGCGCCGCCCCCGGAGGAAGCAAGTAGACCAGGCACCTATCCATATCTGCAAATGCCACCCCTGAGCAGACACGCTAATGAAGGCACACCAGGGGTTGGACCCAGACAGTCATTAAATCACTGCAAGTGAGGGCGGTACAGATGCAGTGCAATTCTCGGGCAGGGCACTCCGTCGCAAACACCGCCGAGTCATGTAACCCCATCCCTAGGCCCAAGATGGAAATGGCGTGGGGAGGGCGCACTCCCCGTTGGGCAATGCCGGCTTCCTCCGATGTCCACCCAGGCACCTGACCTGTGCTGGTTTCACAGTAGAGCTCGTGGGAAGGGTCTCTCACCTGAAATCGTCCCGGTGGGGCTATTTTGTCAGAAGGCCCGGGTTTGCTGCCTACGGCAACAATCTGCGCAAGTACCTTATCTTCCCAAGTCCATGCAGGAGGGAGCTCGTTGCTGATGCAATCTCGCTCCGGTATGCTATCCATCGGAGCTCACACAATCCTCAATTCCTGCACCTTGCAGATGGGTAATAGCCGCTGCGGCGGCTAATCAGGGGCGGTGCGCGGGTCGGAGGGACAGGCCACCCCCAGTCTTCACCTTTAATGCGCTTGAGTTGCCACAATGGTCGAATCAAATGGAAGTTTAGGTCTGGCGTTACGCCCTCCGCCTGAAGACGAATATAATATTCCCACTGATGCAAGGATCCTTGCTGAATTCTGCTGATAGCTCGCGGAGATCTATCAACAGGTGGCCATCTTTAACCTTGGTAAGCTCCGCCCCCCTCTCCCCCACCCCCCCCCCCACCCCCTCACCCCCACAGGATTAGAATCTGTTGATGGCTGCGACGGAAACAACAATGCTAGAAATTATTCAGCTTATGTTTTCAAAGTCCAATTTTATTCATGTTATGGTTTCACAAGGACAATGGGATTTATGAACTACAGCCCTTCAACAAAGCTTTACCATTTCTGAAAATGGTGTGTTGGAGGAAGAAATATATATATAAAAGACGGAGAACGAGGGAAGAAATTGGCAACAGCTAGGCACAAAAAAAAGTAAAAAAACACAGGTGCCATACTGCCTCATTTTCTCTGAGTACTTCAGATACTTCAGTGCTGTTATATTCTGAATAGCTTGTGACCATGAGCGAGCGTGATTGTTTGGCAGAAGCAATGCCAGTGTGTACTTCCCCGTTCACATTTTAGTAAGCCATGAAATACAGCGACCAAACATGGTGTTGTCATCCATGTTTTTAAATCGCAATGCAGATTTTAGGCAATAACAATTTCAGCAGATGTTTGGAATAAAGAGCTACTGGACAAATTAGGTTATGAGAAGTTACTTGTGCATGTATGTTTCTTTCATTGAAAAAAATAACAAGAATTGCTGAGCACACAAACACTGCATAAATAATGACCATTTCATGAATAGTAATACGCAGATAGCTACTCTACACCTATCCAAGATCCATTTGTATTCAACACCTGCGATTTTCTGTGTATTTATTAACTGTTATGAAAATATCAGCATCTTTATGTCAGGATCTAAGGGATGCTGTTTTTTGCAGGGCTGTCCCTGAAGCTTTTTTGACTTACTTTCATTAGTTATTTAATGTGCCTGACAAAGCGGAATTAAGTAAAGGCATTTACATGTGTTTGCATTATTTGCATGGCAGCCGAAATGCTTTGGGTGCTGTTTGGCTGTTTCTTCCCTTGAGGCCACTACTGAAGCCGTGTGATAGAACTGAATTGACAAGTCTTCGAGATACTTTTGCACTATGCACAACAAAAGACTTCCACTTGTTTGCTCTAAATAGCAGCCATGCTTACAAGAAAGGGGCTTTCAGCAGTCTGCTCTGCTGGGATTTCCTTAGGCGGAGTTTTCATCTCTGTCATCATATTTGGTAATGAACACAGCTTAATCCGGTGCCAATGGGCACTTGTAAAGTGTGGGGTCTGCAAAGAAGATACACTTTGTTGTTCAGCATGAAACAAGTAATTAATAATATGATTAACAAATTAAACTAAAAAGAAAAAACAATTACTCGTATAAATTGTTGCAGTAAGTTGCGTTTCACGGTTTAAGGTTTTCCACTTTCAGTGAAGGCAATACCAACCGTCAATGCATGGCGTTTTCCAAGTACTCGCTTATCTACACAATGTAACAAAACATAACTTGTATTTCAAGAGTCCTTGTTTACCCATTGGGTCATCTTGGTGGTGAATAAGAAATGCTAATTGTTGGTCACCCTAATAGAAATCAGTATCATTATTATGACCGCAACTGTTTGCAGAAAAGTTCACAGTACATGAGCTACTTTCCTAAAATCGCACACGATTCCTTACCAACTGAGGGCTAGACCTCTGCATTTTTTTTTTTATTTATTGAGTAGAATTGTTGTAAGAACCTTACATCATCAACAAAAAAATGTAACATTGAATATGGTAACTTAGAGCTCGAAAAATCGGATACGTCGTCTTTTTTTTTAATGTACATCAAGCATTTTAGAATTTCATCTTTTGAAAACATGATAATGCCAAAACTTCAAACTTGACAAAATGCTATCAATAAAGTGCAGGTAATTCCGGTCCTGTAAAATACCAAATCATCTTATGGTTTGAACCTTTCCAAAGCATTATTCATAGTCATATTAAAGTACTTCAGCTCCTATTCTACTCTTGTCCATTCATGATGTAAGATACTGAAATAGATAGTTTGGATATTGGATCAAATTATTTATTTAATAAGGGAAAAACATATATAGTAATGATACATTATTGGGCATGTAACTAGCCCTGAAGTGCATTAAGAAGGACCCCAGATCAAAAAACACAAGCATCAGCACTGCACGTCATCATGCACATAATTACAATATAAATGTCATTATTAATACATATTGATCTAATTTATAAAATTTAAGATCTCCTATTCCTTCGATATTACGTTTAATCACAAAATGATAATCTACCTGGAAGAGCGAAGTTCAGAATCCCTCTTCTTATTAAAGTGCTGTGCATTTCGTTCCCATAAAATGCACCCCTGCATTTTGAATACAAACTGAGAATTTCTGGCCTACTATCTATGTATTTTCTTCCTGTTGTTCTAAGAGTGACAGATGTTACTGTCTTTGAGCACCAGCTTGAATAAGGTACAGTCTTTCAGATTCATTAGCTCACCTCTCCACCTCCTGCCACTGCAGCATGCTGGTCATGATTCAAGAAAGTAGAATTGATTTTATAGAATTTTTTATATGGACGTTATGATTGTAAAAAGGTTGCTTTCACTCCCAAAAGTGTGCTTCCTTTTTAGTTGAAGGATGCTCCAATTTGGGTGTTTGTTATCATAGTATTTTTTGTATCTTCATCTTATACAATAGCTTTAGGGCACTAATGTGCTACAAATATTCCTGTTTGAAGTGCTTACCCTGAACATTTGCTAATAATTATATATATATATTTGAAATTGCAACACTGGTTGTTGACTTGGGTCTCAGTTCCTAAAGGATACTGAAGTTGTGCACTAAGCTGACACCTATCAAGAAAGCAATATTGGACGTCAATATTGCCAAAGAAGGCAGCATCACGATTGAATCCCTGTTACAAACTGACTAGTCATATCATGTCTTCATTCCTTTCACTACACTGTTATCTAAAGCCTAAGTATGGGCGAATTTTGTGAATTTGCGGTACACAATTCGCGTGAAAGCATACTCGTCGTCCGCAAAATCTGCGAACTTTCGCGATATTGCTGATTTTTTTATTTTTGCGTGTTCGCTGAATTTTTTTTCACCGCGGCTACTGCGAACTTACCCATGCGGTCGTGTATGGGCGCAGCCATCTTGTTTTCACTGTTCGCGTTGCGTATTTACGTTTTCGGTCGCTAGTTGCATGCTCGCGTTGCGCTTTTCCTGTTCAGGGCCGCAGTTGCGTGTTCTCGTCCGTTTTTGCGTGCTCGCAAGGAAAATATCACGCAAACTTACCCACGTGGTTGCAATGGGCGCGGCCATCTTGTTTTTCATTCATTGCTATGGTTCTGGGCATGCCTTTTCTATCCAGCTTCAATCTTTGTAATCCTTAGTTTTTTTTAACTATTTTTTTATCTTTTTTACTCATTATCTCTTTATTTTTGTACATCTATATTTTGTGTTTTTTTCTACTTTTCGTTACTTTAATAACTACTTTTTCTTTTAACTCTCTCTTGTCTTTTATTTACTTTTTGTTCCCTATTCGTTCCTCTTTTTCCTTTCTTTAACCCAGGACCATGGCAAAGGGAGCGGGCAGCTGACTCCCTTGCGGGCGCTTACGGGGGGGGGTCTGTAAGTCCCAGGGAGATCTTCAGCGCTGTGGAGGTGGCCGCACTGGTCTTCTATATGCAGCGCCACCTCCTGAAGACCGTCGCAGCAGGCGACAGGCCCGGTACCAGGTACGGCCTCCGGGAGCATCGCCAGCTATGGGGTAAGGTGTGCCAGGCCATGTATCGGGAGTCAGGGGTCCAGCGAACCTACAACCAGGTGACGCACCGGTGGTCCGACATACTGGACCGGGAACAAGACCTGCTCGACCTGCTTGGGGTCGAGATCCCTAGCCTTGGTGAGTACTAGTAGCTATTTGATAACTACTTTGTTTTCTTTTGCTCTGTGTTATATTGCAAATATATGTTTTTTTCCGAAGAGCAAGAATGCTGCCGATTACATTGCAGGTAAATTATGTTTCAAAAGCTTCTGTGATTGCAGGTGCGCACCTGCTGAGTGGCGGTGCTACTATGCTTACTTGTTTGCAATTTTGTGCTCATTTGGCCTGAGTGATTATGAGTGTACTTTACAGAACTGTATAATGCTAGAGACTAGAGACTCAAGTCCAGTCCTTCCTTTGTACTCCTGCCATTAAGAAGAGATAGTGGTGGTCTATTGATAGGTTGAGTATATTATGACTTGTCATTTAGTAGGACATTTTTTAGTGGTCTGCAATCATGGCGGATTGTGTCTGTCACTTCCCGTGCTGCTGAGTGCTGCCAGTCCTAGTAGAACCTTTTTGTAGTTGGTTTAGTGAGTTACATAACTTTCCAAGTAGACGGTCCGTGAATCCAGCAATACTAATATCCTAGTAGACCACATCAGATAGGTCAATACATTTAGTGCAATTGTTGTTTATTTCCCCGACTTTTTTTGAAATTTTTGATTTCGTTGACAACAATAATCCATGTTTGTGTCTTTCTTTTATGTACATCAGCTCCTCCCAGGGGCAAGAGGACAGAGGTGGCGGTAGCGACGCCGGCGAAGCAGGAAGGCCAGGATCGATCCACCGATTCCTCTTCTGCTGGCCCCAGTAAGTTTTCCTGTTAATAATAATAATTATACTTCCCTAACTTTTACAGCATCTATTTATTCCAAACGTTCATCATAATTTCTGTATTTTCCTAATTCGTCTTTGATCTTCTTGTAGACTGTTTCTAAATTCTTATCCTGCCTCTACTATGACTCTCTGTGCTACTACTGTTTATTATTATTAGTCTGTCTGTGTAGCTAGCTAAGCTTGCACAGTTGGCAAAAGGTGTTAAACAAAACTCCTATTCAGCAATAGCTCTAGGCAGTGCAGTCCTCTGGGTTGTCCAAAATGTCTATTGAAGTTTTCTTAATGTTTATATTTTGACAATTCCCGACAATAAAATGTCAATGGCCACCAAGAATAAGATACTAGTTTAGTTTTTGATTGGATAGGAGGACATACTACTACTGTTGCAGGGACTATTCTGCACATACAGAACTATGGGCAAGAAATAGGGCATTGGTGATAATAGGCGCAGTTAGACTTTCCACATACCTCAGTCATAACAGAAGTCGAACCCCCAATCTCCCTACTGACTAGCTAGTGTGTCAGAGTCATTATTTAGCTCCCGAATGCAGCAATGATCCCCAATGATTATACAACCCAGAACATAAGACTACGGAGGGATCACTGAAAGAATATCGACGAACATAATATCGACCTACAGAAATATCAACGCTGGAATATCAAAGGCAAGTATATTGACACCCTATCACTAAGTACAAAAATATCGGAAAAAAATATCGATGTTAAAAATATCGTGATTAAAAATATCGGGTTTTTTTCTGTAAAAGAAAAAAAGGAAAATAAAGTAAATAATAATTATAAATAAAACAAACATATTTAAACATATTTAATCATGTTTAAAATTAATAAATCATACATATGTAATAATAACACTTTAATTAAAAATATACATATAATATATTATATATACTTACTTAATAATAATTTTTAATAATTATTTTAATTACTTATAAATTATAAAAAAGTACTATACATTACATATACATCTATACACATAAAACAAAACATAAATAAAAGAACATAAATAAAAATAAATAATTATATTTAATACATTAAAAAATTAAATATACTTTTAAAGTTAATTAAATACAACATTATCGAAAAAAATACAAAAATTATTAAATACATAAATAAATAGAACTACTATTTAAAGTCCAAAAAAAACTACAGTATTGAAAACATTGGATAGCATAGAGCATAAAATTACTATTCCCACTCCAGAAAATTCAACAGTAGGGTAAGCGTGAAATAGCATAGGGGTCAAAATTACTATTCCCACTCCATAGAGTGCAACAGTAGGGAAAGTTATGGATAGCGTAGGGGCAAATATTACTATTCCCACTCCAGTGAGTGCAACAGTAGGGAAAGCATTGGATAGCGTAAGAGTAAAAATTACTATTCCCACTCCAGAGAGTGCAACAGTAGGGAAAGCGTTGGATAGCGTAGGGGTTAAAATTGCAATTCCAACTCTAGAGAGTGCAACAGTAGGGAAAGCGTTGGATAGCGTAGGGATAAAAATTACTATTCCCACTCCATAGAGTGCAACAGTAGGGAAAGTGTTGGATAGCATAGGGGTAAAAATTACTATTCACACTCCAGAGAGTGCAACACTAGGGAAAGTAAATACTTCATATATGAATACAAATTAATTAAATATTAATAACAATTACAAATTAATTCAAAGTAATTACCAATTTATTATAATATAATAATCAATTACAAATAAAAATTAAAATTAATTATTAAAAATAATTACCCATTAATACAAATTAATTACCAATTAACAATTAATTAATTAACAATGTAAAAATAATTAACAATGAATTCAAAATAAATACCAATAAATACATTACAAAATGTATTAATTTACAATTAAATTACTTCCTACCCTATTCCCCTATAAACCCACAACCCGCTACAGAAAATAAATTAATAAAATAACATATTTATCAGTTAATCAATTAATAAAAATTAATTATCAATTATAATTAATTAATTAACAATTAAAAAAATTAATTAACATTTAATTCAAGATAAATACGATTAAATAAATTAAAACATTTGATAATTATAATTAAATTACTTCCCAACCCATTCCCCTATAAACCCACTACCCGCTACAGAAAATAAATGAATAACATTAACATAATTATCAATTAATACAAATTAATTACCAATTATAATTAAATTATTTACCAATTGAAAATTAATTAACAATTGATTCACGATAAATACCAAGAAATAAATTAAAACATTTAATTAATTATAATTAACTTACTTCCCACCCTATTCCCCTATAAACCCACAACCCGCTACAGATTTACATTACGCAAAAATTAAATACTATAAAATTAATTACTTAAAATAAAACATAAAATAAATATACACTTTTTACACATATACTAACATAAAAAACACTTTAAAAAATTCGATATTATTAAAAAAATCGATGTTAAATTACTTACCTCAAATTTGATATTTTTGTTGACTATATTCTGTCAATTCGATATTTTGTCCATTCTATATTTTTAATTCGATATTACTGCAATTATATTCGATATTTTTGTTGACTATATTCTGTCCATTCAATATTTTGTCCATTCTATATTTTTAATTCAATATTACTGCAGTTCTATATTTTTGACTCGATATTTTGACTGTATACCACTACACAGTCAGAGTCCCGACCGCTCAGAGTCACGGAATCAGGCTAGCAAATTGCAAGCCCTTTCGCTCACTCACTCATGACCAAAAAGCACAGAGTCTATGTAAGTTTTAAAGCTTTATTACAAGTAAAAGAACTAGCTCTGTGTGTACTCTGTATATTTTTTTTCAATTGTGCATTATATAAAAACATTTATTAAAATCGACTTCATACTAGAAGAGAAATGGTGAACTCATGAAAACTGAACAGTGGCTGATTTACGCATTAATTGTGGGAGACCCTTCCTCTGGTTGGAACGTAAAGTACTGGTGGTGATGATGATGAGTAACATATTGCTCTTGTTCATAGAAGGGAATCTTCTGTCTGAGTGTCTGTTATGAGAAAAAAGGTACGCATTAAAAAGCAAGCATTCCTCAGTTGTGCCAAAAAGTGTAGCATGTTATGGCTAAGCAGATATAAAAACACCCTCCCCTTCCGAAAGGGGAATTTTTAGTTTAGACTAGAGAGTCACAAATAATTAAATTTGTTTATGTAGTAAAATTTTTTTTAATTCCTAGACAAAATAGGGAGTGGTGTATATGGCATCTAAAAATATGAAATGTATTTTCTAGGCAGAACACCATCGCACAGCCCATCACCAGTGCCGAGGCCAGCACGGAGGTGGTTGCGGTGCCAGCAGGAACTGCTGTCGGGGATGCCTCTGTAGTGGTGTCCAGTGGTAAGCTATTATAATCCTTACTAATTGAGATTGCAGAGTAGGCTTGCTGCAGGGGTATATGTGTTGTACAGTACAAGTACACTTTACAAATTTAGAACTAAGTTTTTGTCAACTAGGTAGAAGAAAGTCACTCTTGACTTCGCATTAGCAATAGCATTAGTGGCGGGAGTTGACGAGTAACCAATGGCCTCCTCTAAATTTGACTTCAACTCAGCTGTGAAGGACGAGCAAGTTTTAATTAATGACTGGCAAAGAATGATACGTGTTTTTTAATGCAGGCACAGGTGGCTGGAAATCTGATGCATGGCAGGTTGAAGGCTGAAGCAAGGATGGGTGGAAGGAGAGAGAAAAGAGGACTGCCTGGGTGGGTGAAACAGAAACTGTATGTGTGCGCAATATATCCTTTGGGTCAGATTCAAATGCAAGTCAAGCACGGATGCATGGGTGGCGCTTTACAAAATGAAATAAAAAGGGTGTTTTTCGATGAGAAAAAGTAAAGCTTGTCCGGTTGAGACATTAAGAAGAATGATTGACATTTACTTTGAATGGATAGATGCCTGGATGGTATCTTCCTCATAGATAGCATAGGTGTATGTAGAATAGACAGAGTAGACGGTCACTGGATGAAGAGTGATACTTTGAAGATCATGTAACACCGCACATCCGTGCCAGAGTAGCAAAGCCGAGTAAAGTAGAAGTTGTAATTTTTCAGAACACTCCCTTGACTAACAGTAGTTTGCAAGCACAGCATATATTGTGTATCTATATTGTAAAGTTCACATTATCAAATGAAGCCACAAGTGCCTTCCTCCAGTGATTACGGGGACCACTCACTAGTACCTATGTTATTCATTTTTTTTCACCTCTGTCATTCATGTGTGGCCTATCGGTGTTTACTCAATCAATAAAAACAAAGCACCTAAAGTCATACCTTTTATAAGTAAATGTCCTGTGAAGGGATAGATGATCATATTATCTTCTTCATTTTCCTTTTGTAGTAGTCAGGGGCAGGGCAGGGTGAAAGTTAAATTAATTGAGCAGTAGCCCTTGTAACAGAGTATGACCAGTGCCAACCGTAATAGAAAAGTAAGAGCTTCCCCACCTGCATTTACTGGTAACAGTATCGCGAGTCTGCGTCATCATGGCTTGCGTCTGTTTTTCTTGGGTGCAAGCTGACTGCGCTGGCATTATGCCGGCTTCCACAAGTTTATGTACTAATTTAGCTAAACAAGAGAGAAGAAGAAGATTGGTGTACTTTCTGAGACTAATGTAGTGAGTCCATAGTGCTTGTAGAATTCCTGAAACTCCCATTAATGTTAGAGCAGAGGCTGACAAAGTGGGAGGTTAGATAGATACATGCCACAAATTTTATGTACTGTGCTTGCAAGTTGCTAGTGCTACTGTGACACAACTTTCTGTTGAATTATTTTGTGTTAATATTGAAGAGTATTGGTTACAGTATTTTTTTCCTTCTTCATATAGATACTCCTTCTAAACTATCAAGGAAGGAGTTGGCTATCCGGGCCAGGCAACGGAAGCTGGAGGCAATTGTCGCCGAATATCGGCGGCTGGTGGCTCAAGAGGAGGAGGATGACACTCAGTCAACATCTACAACAACAGCTGCATCCTCCTCCGCTGCCCCTTGGTCATGCAGCCAGCGCAATCCTCCAGAGGTACGGCACCGTGGTCCAGCAGCCACCCGCTGCCGCCGAGCTGCGAAACCAACAGCTGCCCCCCACAGTACCTGCAAGGCTAGTGTGCACCGACTAACCCTGCGTGTGGCCTACCTTGCGCAGGAGGTGGAGAGGCAAAAATCCCTACTCAAGGCCCTCCAGAGGGAGCTGTGTGACCACCTGGCCACAGGACACCGCCGGCCAAAGCAGAGAGAGACTGTCCCTTGCCCTTGTTTTAAAGACTTGTGGGGGTGGGTGGGAATTGGGCGTTGGGGTTTTGGAACTTTTCTTGGGGACATTTCTTTGACATTGATTGGGATTAGGGAGGGGGGCGGGTCGGTCTTGTGGGATAGTTTATTTTTGTTAGGGTCAAAATAATTATTTATTTTCCACTTAAACATAGCATACACATTTTTACTGTTTTGTGGGGAAGGCAGGGGGATTAACTGTACGTTTGTTTTCCTGAAACTTAACTGGCTGGTTGATTCAAATTGTCCAAGAAATCACCCAAATTTGAGCAAAAGTGCCACTGACAGAGTTAGTGAATTCAATTGTCCTACTACTTTACTAGTACTACTGTCAGTCTCTCCTCCTACTCCATTATTCTTCCTCCCCCAAGATGCTTATCTTACCTGTGACTTGTGTTTGAGAATAGGGCTAGGCACAGGGCTGGCTGCATGGCAAATGGCGATTAAGGTTGGCTATGGAATGCTGGATGGATGAAATGGCATCGTTGTGGTGGTAGTAGTAGTGGTACACACTGGCAGTAGCAGCATATGAAAAAAAGGAAATAGGACATTGAGTGGCCTGAGAGGAGCATTTGAACAGTATGATAGTACAGTACACAAGAACAGTGCCATAAATTGTAGCCTAAGCAATTCTAAAGTATTCAATAAAAAGTAAACTACTAGTTGCGTGGATTATGGCTACTACAAGAACTAGTACTGAAGGACACAGCAGCCTAAGCTTTCATCACGTGTAGGAGGATGTTGTTGATGATGAATCCACTCGATCGCGGACATGAAATTCTGAATTGATTTGCAAATACTCATGGCTATGTGTCACGCAGAATAAGAATATATCTTCGGATTCCTTGACCTGCCTTGAAATTGATTTTCTGTTGCTTTTAACCTTATCCTCCCCAGCAAGCCTGTGAAATTATTGGTGTCATTTAGTCACACCTCAATGAAAACCACGCAGCCAGGGGGAAGAGGGTTAGGGTTTGAAAAATGGATGGGAATGGGGCATTTTGGGAAAGTTTTTTGAAGAGAGAAAAAAAACACAGCATGGACAAACACCAAATAAAGAAAAACAAATCTTTGGATACAAACATATCCATACATCTTTTAAGGGACATAAAGGAAGGGCATGCATGAAGTTGTTTGCTAAATGGATGGTTATGTTACTGAAAAGTAGTACTTATACTACAACTTACTAACTAGTACTAAACAATTAGACAGTACAGGGCTGCAGTAATTACGCAATTCCACTTGCCTATCTGCCCTCAGACAGAATAAACACTTAGTAGTACATTACATTAGTTTTAAAAATAGCAAATAAACTTATCAATTAGCTGTAGAGATGAATTTGAAGCAGAGAGCAAACACACAGAGTCACACTCATAGAAGTTCACAACAAAAACATTATTTAAAAGAGAAAGACAAGTGAAGTCGATACTGTAACTGTATGTTGTAGTTGTCCTGATCAAATTGGGAAATTGCATGCATCCAGCCATTCCTCCTATTCGCGGTACTCCTACATTCCATCGGGCACTCCGTCAATCAATCTTGGTAACCACACTGTCCACTACCTGCCTGGCGGATGCGAAATTGCAGATTGTTATGGTAAGCCTGAGTTAATGTTTTTCCCATCGCACAGGGTAAGTGACAGCCTGTACTTGTCGATGGGAAATCAGAAAGGGATATTAAAACACCCCGGAGGAAAAATAAAAGGTACGGTGTGTAGTGCAAAAATAACACTTTCTCTTTCAGAGGCAACAGTATTACATACATGCATCATTTCTAAAGTACCTACTCTAAATCTCTGTTTCCAGGATAATAATTAGCACACAGCAGACCACGGCCATGCAGATGGTCAAGGCAGGCGCCACTGAGTGAACCAACCTCCATGTAGCATACCGCTTTGACACAGACAGACAAAGCAGATATAATTTTATACAGCAAGCCACATAGCGGCAATTTTACATGAACCGCTTTCTGGACTCTGACATAACACTACACTAGATCGACTCCATACCACGACTAGACAGACATGTAGTTCTGCTGTGGTTGTTGTTGACTTGTTTACCTGTTTGCCACTCACGAAATGATCATAGTTCTTCGATAATCCATCCATCCCACTGAGTGACTGTGAAGATATTATGTAACTTTGGTCATCGTGACTCATCATCATCATGGTGTTGGCAACGTTGTGGCCTCTGCAGTAGAAGTACAATTTGCATTAAACAAGGTAAACAGAGTAGACTTGAGGTACCTTTAGTGTGTAAAAGATTAAATAATAACAGAACACATAGGATTCATTTTATGCATAAAAAAACAAACAGCAATTGCTTTCATCAGAGCCAGACAGCCAGTGTTGGCCACTGCATGCCATCTCATCATTCATTACCTGTTCCACTTTTTGTCAGCATCTTATTCTTAAGTGAAGGGCCACAGGGCAGCCTCTCGCATCAATTTCTGAAGTAACAGTCAGCCTAGTCAGTCATTCCAGTCCCACTTCTTTTGAGGGGACTCGTCTATGAAGCCACAGTTTCTTGATTTTGCGTAATCCGGCTATCTGCCATGAGGGAAATGGATAGGGAGAGTCTGGAGGAGGAGAATAGCGGAGCATGACTGAGTTGTGAACTTGTGAACTTCAGGACTGCAGACAGCGACACCTTGAATATGGAAATAAGATGATGACAGTGCTGCTGATGGATTTGTTTTGATTAGAGTTTTTTGTTGTGCTAAAAGTTGCAAAACAAAGGAAGACACACAGAAATAAAAGTGAATAAGGATGAAAAAAAAGTACGTATTTCAAGCCTAGGTGTCAGGGAAGTAGAGCTTGTCCTCAAACTCTGTGAATTGAACCAGGAGTAGGTCAGCTAACAGAGAAGAACTTCCGTCACCTAAGTCGGTGTCCTTTTCTTCCTGCGTGGATTCACGTATTTTGTAATCTGGTGGTATGAAGTGCTGATTCATCTTGATCATTGTTAACCTCTCCACATTTTTTGGCGAGAGGCGGGACCTTTTTAAAGTTACAATGGCACCAGCAGCACTGAAAACACGTTCAGAAGACATGCTTGCGAGTGGGCAAGCCAAATAATTTATAGCCAGCTGGGTGATCAGTGGCCATTGAGGCCTTTTCACATACCAATACACCAATGGGTTCGGATCAAAGAAGACCTCTGTTGGGTCATCTAGATAGGCCTGCACCATCCACTCAAGGTCCTCCAGGGGTGCTGCGCTTTGCATACCATCTGTTGCCTTTGCATCAACACTGGAACGAGCAAACCCTTGACGAGTTATCCAATCCGCTTCCGACAATATTATGGCTGGGCCTAGTGCAGGTGATGATACGGTTGCTGGTGTCGTTAACGGCTCTGAGCGAAAGTGACTGCCTTCGGCCACAGAAGTGGACCTTGACACCGGATGGCCTGCTGCTTCAGTAGTACTTGTGGTTGTTCCTTCAATTTCCTACCGCTCTTTTTCAAAGCGAGTGGCTGACAGAGCTAGCCAATGTTTGTACTTGGAAACATTTGCTTCAGAAAAAGGAATGAATGTATTGCTGGCCAGTGCCTTTTTGTACTGTGGATCCAGAATAGTGGCACGAATGTAATGTTGTTATGAATGTATTGCTTTAAGCCTTGCATTGTCAACTAGGCAGCTTAATAAGCTCTCTGCCAACCAATATGCATCTTGTTTTTCAGTATCAACTCAGAACGTTGAAGACACCGCCTTCAGTTGGTGCTCTAGCATGCGCAACAATGGGATAGCTTTGCCCATGTACAGTCCTCCCTGCTGACTTCACGGGTGAAGACCTCAAAAGGACGAAGCATGTCTGTCAGGCTTTTAACTAGGTCCCATTGCTCCACCTCTAGTCTCATGTATTTCATGGAAGAAGCCCGTGCGTGAAAGACATATTCATTGATTACCAAGTACTGCTCAAACAGATGCTCAAGCATGTAGAAGGTTGAATTCCAACGTGTTGCCACCTCCTGGATGAGTCCTCTGACTGGCACTCTACGGTCACGTTGAATGATCCTCAGCTGCTTCCGGGCCTTAAAAGAATATCTGAAATGTGCACAGATTCTTCGGCAGGTGGTCAGTAACTTACTGACTGTGTTTTCTTTTTTCAAGAAATCTTGAACAATAATGTTAATGCTGTGCGCCAAAAACGGCACTCTGAAATAGCCACCATCAGCCATGGCCTTAACTATATTACTGCAATTATCTGTGGAAACATAACCAATCATGCACTTTCTTGGATGCAGCCATTCAAATACCTTATTATTAAACTCATCCAAAATGTTTACTGCAGTATGAGATTTCTCCATGGCAAACATGGCTACTGTTGCATGTTTCCGAGTAGCTTGAAAAATTGTGACACTGTCAACACCTGTAGCTATCTTCTCTCTACCCCCCGCAAAAGAGACCCAGTGTGCAGTGATGCACATGTAATCAACGGTTTAGCAACTGGTCCACATGTCTGTTTTCAGGTGGATAGTGTGAATAGCACTCTTCTGCAAAGCTGCCCCAATCACGTCCAGCACATCTTGATGAAGTGCTGGAACCGCAACTCTGATTCAGAAAAGGGGGTGGTGATGAACAGAGTGTCTGAATTAAGCAGACCACTCTTACCCAGTCCAAAAATCAGGGCTTGATCCATCACCGTTTTTTAGCTCACTGCACCATCCCAGCTCAGAACCTGGCTACATGCAAATTAGTCTGTTCCTGTCCCAGTGCATGATGGGAACAGGGCAAATCAAACTACCAAGCCAATTCTTATACTGGAAGGAAACAAGCTACCGGGGACCGGTTTCTGGCATTTCAGCCGTCGTCGGCCCGGCTTGCTTGAATCCTGATGGTGCAATGAGCAAGGGACTCAGATCTGAGTATACCCTTCCACGCTTATGGTGGACAAAATGATTCAGAAAAGGGGGTGGTGATGAACAGAGTGTCTGAATTAAGCAGACCACTCTTACCCAGTCCAAAGATCAGGGCTTGATCCATCACCGTTTTTTAGCTCACTGCACCATCCCAGCTCAGAACCTGGCTACATGCAAATTAGTCTGTTCCTGTTCCTGTGATGGGAACAGGGCATATACTAAGAAATGAGTCCCTTTCTCACTGCACCATCAGGATTCAAGCAAGCCGGGCCGAAGACGGCTGAAATGCCAGAAACCGGTCCCCGGTAGCTTGTCTCCTTTCTGGTGAAGAATTGGCTTGGTAGTTTAGTCTGCCCTGTTCCCATGATGCACTGGGCCAGGGACAGACTGATTTGCATATAGCCAGGTTCTGAGCTGGGATGGTGCAGTGAGATAAATAACGGTGATGGATCAAGCCCTGATCTTTGGACTGGGTAAGAGTGGTCTGCTTAATTCAGACACTCTGTTCATCACCACCACCTTTTCTGAATCGTTTTTGGCCACTATAGGTGTGGCAGGGTATACTCAGACATGAGTCCCTTTCTCATTGCACCATCAGAATTCAAGCAAGCCGGGCCGAAGATGGCTGAAATGCCAGAAACCGTTCCCCGGTAGCTTGTCTCCTTTCTGGTGAAGAATTGGCTTGGTAGTTTAGTCTGCCCTGTTCCCATGATGCACTGGGCCAGGGACAGACTGATTTGCATATAGCCAGGTTCTGAGCTGGGATGGTGCAGTGAGATAAATAACGGTGATGGATCAAGCCCTGATCTTTGGACTGGGTAAGAGTGGTCTGCTTAATTCAGACACTCTGTTCATCACCACCCCCTTTTCGGAACCGCAACTCTGGCAAAATAGGACTGGCTAGGAACCTTCCATTTAGGGCAGACTGTTGCCACAAATTCTAGAAAACCCACCACTTCTATGAAAGAAAAAAGGAGAATGTCCAGCGCTAACATTTTAGCCAGCATTGCATTATACAGACGTGCCGTTGGGTGGTTGCGTTCAAATGGCGCCTCCGACCAAAACAATCTTTTAATAGTGGTCTGGACTATTTTCATATGTGATGATAATCCAGACTTCTTCAACCAGTTAGGCTCATTGATGTACTTTTTCACAATGGTGTCTCTACCAGACTCTTACTGTGCCTCCTAGAAGTTGCTGGGGTAGAGGGTGTGGGTGCTACCACTGCAGTGCTGCTGCCAGGGGGACTGTGTGTATCAGAAAAAATGTCTCTCGCTTCTTCACCTACCCCCTGCACTATCAGCTCCTCGTCATCACCAGATGCAATACCAATGGCTAGTGGCTACATTTGGAGTTGTACTTTTGTCTTTCCAGATGTTACTTAGGTGCGCCTCCCACTGGATGCTGTGGTGTTTTTGGAGATGACCTCTCTGGCCTCCGGTACCATAGTTGGTACCAAGCTTACCCTGACTAATCGAACAAATAACGTGTCTTTCTGCCTTTCTGCTAATACTAAAGAAGTCCCAAACTGGGGAGTTGAGATTTCTGGAGGTGGTGGTGGAGGTGCCACTTTCAATGCCAGATGAAGTGGAGGATGGGCGTGGCATAATTTGTCTCTGTTGTGCAATAACAGCACCACTACTTGAGGTAATGGAGGTCGAGCTGGATGGAGGTCCCTGCCGGCCCATCTGATGAGAAAATATGGAAGCTGTAGGTCGTGTTGGTGTAGTAGTTACCTGTGTTGGTGGTGGTACCAGTGCCTCGTCGCCCACATCCTGCGCAGCATTTCAGGATAGGGTAAAAATGTCTGTCTGCTGCATGCCCGCTGGGGCTGGAGTGATGACTGGGTCGTCATCGTCAGACTCTTCATCAGCAGCAGAATACACCACTTTTACTTCTTCTTCGTCATCACCCATAACTGAAAGCCTTGCAGGAACCTTCCTTTTACCTAGCTTTGTCGGCTCATGGCATGCCTCCCTCTCAGACTGAATTGGTGGGTGCCAATCAAGATCTGGATCATCAGAAGGAATGGGGCTTGAAGAAGAAGTTGTACTAGTAGCCATCCTTTTCCTTGCTGTGGATCTGGAAGACAATGGATCATCAGTAGTGGCTTGCTCGGCTGTTACCTCCGCATGAATCTCGAACAAGCATTGTGGGCAGTTGTGCCACTCCTTGGGCCTCTCCTTGCGCTTCTCTTTGTGCCTCTCCTTGCGCCTCTCCTTGCGCCTTTACTTGCACCTTTCCTTGCGCCTCTCCTTGTGCCTCTCCTTGTTGCACCTGTGGTTGTCGTTGCGGCTGTGGTTGAACACTCGTCAGATGAGTTACACCCTGCGTTGATTGGATGCAACTTTGCGATGAGTCAACGCCAACATCACTGGTCGATGGTGAAAGAGCAATTAAAGTGCTAGTGCTAGTTTTTTCTTTTCCCCAAGAAAAGTATCAGTCGGCACACCAGTATCCTTGGTAAGTGGCGTCACTTGCTTCTTCTGCTCCTTCTTACTGGCAGTGGCACGGGCAATTTTCTTGGTGGAGGTGCTATGGCCACCTTTCTTTGGGCCCATCTTCTTCAGATGTCAGAACATCAGGACGTAGTTGTACGAGTTGCAGAGTTGTCTGTGGCCACACGTGACATCACGTGACGTTGTGCACACACCGCAGCAGGACTTCTTCCTGGCATTACAACAAGTGATGATGATGAGGATGATTCCTGGTTCTCAGTCTTTGTGCACCTAAAAGCAAAGGAGCCAGAGGAACATCAGTTAAATAAATGTAGCATATGTCGTGCTTCAATTAATAATATTGCAACTAGGCATTTATTATTATTAACACAACACACCCAAAACCGGAAAGACCCAAAATAAAAATTGCAATTCTAATCAAAAATGGATGTTTAAATTAATAGAAGAGAGACCACACAGAGAGAATTGTTTCATGCACCCATTCATCATATAACCCTAGGCCTACTGGCCCGCAACCGCAAGCTTGCCGGCCTATGGCAAAAACTGCCTGGCCTCAATATGCCCCCACCACCCACATGGCCAGGCCCTGGACCAGGCCCCAACAACACCCAGGAAATCGAAATACACACAAAAATCACCCCAATCCAATGCCATCCATGCCCTTAATTATGTTTAAATTCAAGAGACCCACAGAAAGACTGCCCATGCACCACTGAGTACTCCTGGGCATAATGGATGAAAGCAAGGCAGACTGGGTGCATACCTATGGCACAAAGCACACTGTCTGGCTTCAAAATGGCCCCTAGACCCACAGTCACATGGCCAGGCCCTGGACCAGGCCTCAAAATGGCCCACACCCACCTGGCCAGGCCCTGGACCAGGCACCAACAACACCCAAAAAATCAAAATACACACATAAATCACCCAAATCCAATGCCATCCATGCCATAAATGATGTTTACATTCAAGAGACCCCACAGAAAGACTTGGTCCATGCACCACTGACTACCCCTGGGCACAATAGATAAAAGCAAGGCAGACTGGGTGCAGGCCTATGGCACAAAGCACACTGCCTGGCTTCAAAATGGCCCCTAGACCCCCACCCACATGGCCAGGCCCGGGACCAGGCATCAAAATGGCTCCCACCCACATGGCCAGGCCCTGGACCAGGCCTCACAATGGCCCCCACCCACATGGCCAGACTCTGGACCAGGCCCCAATAACACCCAAAAAATCAAACTACACGCAGAAATCACCTCAATCCAATGCCATCCATGCCCTAAATGATGTTTACATTCAAGAGACCCTACAGAAAGACTTTGTTCATGCACTACTGAGTACCCCTGGGCATAATGGATGAAAGCAAGGCAAACTGGTGGAAGGCCTATGGCACAAAGCACACTGCCTTGCTTTGAAATGGCCCCTAGACCCACACCCACATGGCCAGGCCCTGGACCAGGCCTCAAAATGTCCCCCACCTGAAGAAAACCACAAACCTTCTCAGGGGTCCCACTGATATTTGGTCCTTTTAAACCAACAAAGAAGAAATTGGCACAGAAGCTGTAATATAAAATACATATTTATTAAACCTCAGATGAGGGAGACTACTTCACACAGAAGCCTTAGCAAATGAATGAGGCAATTTAAGGAGTACAGAAAACTGAGACCTTATATATGGTTAGGGTTACATAGTCAGCATAAGACCAAGGGGCAGTCCTGGCACATGTAAGCCTGCAAAATGTCTAATATGGGCATACAAGATCTTCTTGCTCAACAAAGTGGGAGGAGCTAACAGTGGCTGTTTTTGGCAAACACATCCTGACATTTACATACTAGAAACAGTTGCAAGGACAGCTGCAAGCTCAAATGTGCATGTGCAAAGGTGGAAGATGCTGAATAAAGTTTATTTCTAGGCAGATTACAAGAGCAGTCAACACTGAGGGATGACAGAGCACGTGGCAGCACATGGCAAACAAGATGGCTGCCAGAAATACAAAATGGATTTAAGCTCATGCTAACAAATCCCTCCAATATTTATCACACCCACATGGCAAGGCCATGGACCAGGCCCCCACAACACCCAAAAAATCGAAATACACAGAAAAACCACCCCAATCCAATTCCATCCATGCCCTAAATGATGTTTAAATTCAAGAGACCCCACAGAAAGACTTTGTCCATGCACCACTAAGTACCCCTGGGCATACTGAATGAAAGCAAGGCAGACTGGGTGCAGGCCTAAGGCACAACGCACACTGCCTGGCTTCGAAATGGCCCCTAGACCCACACCCACATGGCCAGGCCCTGGACCAGGCCTCAAAATGGCCCACACCCATATGGCCAGGCCCTGGACCAGGCCCCAACAACACCCAAAAAATCGAAATACCCACAAAAATCACCCCAATCCAATGCCATTCATGCCCTAAATGATGTTTAAATTCAAGAGACCCCACAGAAAGACTTGGTCCATGCACCACTGACTACCCCTGGGCCTACTGGCTAGTGTGGCTTGAACACGCACCCCAAAATTAAAAAAACTTCCACATATAACAGTGAGCTATTCAATTCCATGCCATTAATGCCGCAAATGATATTTAAGTTCAACAAAACTCACAGAAACAGTTGTATCATGCACCCCAATCCAATGCCATCCATGCCCTAAATGATGTTTAAATTCAAGAGACCCCACAGAAAGACTTGTTCCATGCACCACTGACCACCCCTGGGCCTACTGGCTAGTGTGGCTTTAACATGCAACCCAAAATTAAAAAAACTTCCACATATAACAGTGAGCTATTCAATCCCATGCCATCCATGCCGTAAATGATATTTAAGTTCAACAAAACTCACAGAAACAGTTGTATCATGCACCCATGACTAACCCTGGGCCTACTGGATACTGTGGCTACCCACAATATATATTTTTTTAAGTTTGGAAAAAGTTTATAAATTATAGTTGCAGCAACTGCAATGCCCCAAACAAACAACACCAACTTACTTATAAAATCTCAAATCCAAAAGTGATCCAAGCAAAAAGTCCTCAAATACAAACATCCAGCAGCAGCCACAAAGAGTAATCCTTCAAGCTCCCGATCCAAATGAAAAGGGACCAGGACATGGTCAAAGCACTGGGAGGAGCGTGCTGGACAGGAACAGGAAGTTGGAGACTCTGGGGCACTTCCTTCCTCCCACCCCCCAAAAATGACCTCCTTGCACAAAAAAAGTGCAGCCAAATGTCAATCTGAGGAGTTCTTCTGATCCAAATCATAATTTTCAGAAGGTTTAGGCTGCCAGCGATAGATGTTTTGGGCAGAATTGCAATTTTTGTGACTTTGGGAAAGCAAGCTGTTCAAATCTCCCGCCGGATGTCAGCTGCGCGTCGCATCTACGTATTTGCAATTGTTTACCCTCGTGATGCGTGATCGCGGGCCCTTATGACGTATTCACGTTCTCAAAGTCTCGCAGTGCAAGATGGCGGGACTCCATGACGTACTTGCGGTCGAAAAGTCTTGCGCGATCACGCAGCCAGATCCAAAATGGCGCAGCCCATGCAAACCTGGAGGAAAACAACTCTGCGAAATCAGAATCAAGGTAAGTCAACGCCGCGCGCGCGAGATTGTATTTTTGAAGCGCGACCAAGCAAAAAAATTCCCCCACCTCTTGGGTCAAAATAAAAAAACAAATATCTTGGTAAGAGACTTGAAATAGGTTAACCTTTTACTCTTGAATCCAAACTCTCATCTCCCTTTCCATAGATGCAATCAAAACAAGAGAATGAGAGCAACTTATCAAAACACTACTAAGCAAAATTTTTAAAAATAATGTCAACTCATTGGTTGTGAAAAGACCTGTACAAAAATCTCTCAGAGCTATTAAAAAGTTCTGGCTCCAAAATCCCTTCCTCAAAAGAGAATCTGCACAGTTTAGGACTCTCTAATAAAAACATTTACTTGCAGCCAAATATAAAATTCATCAGAAACAAGACCGCATGGCAAAAAATCACCCTAAGGAAATCTTCAATAAAGCATTTAGATCCTGAAAATCGGTTCCAAAATATTGGTTGAGCTTAATATCAAAGTCAAAATACCATGACTAGAAAAATGTTGAAGAAGAGAATAAATATCATGTGTAAGTGTCAGTCTAATAATAGTATCAATGTTTAAACTTTTTTTCTATAGTAATTTGTATGCTTTTTCCATTCAATTCATATTGTAAATTCATACTGTAAATCATATAAAAGTTTTTTACAAATATATATTAATTTATGTTTTTTTATCTCATGTTTTATATTTAATGGGCTATTAGGTGGGTATTTTTTTAATAAAAAATATGTACTTTTTATGTTCGCAGTGTTTAAATTCTTTAGGTTATTCAGTAAATATTTAATATTTGTACAGTTAATATGTTTATTGATTTATCAAACATTTTCCCCAGGGCTTTAGTTTTTCTTAGGGGAAGCAGTGTGGGTAGTATTTTAAAAAGTGTTATGTTAACTACTAATACCTTATTTTATTTTTGTTATGTTTATTGAGGTATTGACTGGGTAGTATTTATAAAAATATGGACTTTTTGTACTTGAAGTGTTTAATATATTTTGGTTACTCAGTGATTTCATATTATTTGTTTATTTATTGTGCCCATTTGTAACACTGGACTTATCAGAAAAGCTCTCCTTCCCAAAACATGCCTCCGTGTTCCAAACAGAGCTATTTACTGTGTTTCAGACAAACAGCTCCTGCTCTCCAAGCCTTTAGTTTCTCTCCACATCAACGGCCTCACACTGGGCTTGCTAATGGTGGGATCTTCGCAGCTGACTGAAGATGCACACTTGTCTCAATTGGTTTAAGCTTCTTCACCGACAGGAGGGGTGGGTGTCAAGCAAGACAAAGTCCCAGTCACTTCCCTCTGCTACTCATCCCACCAGGGTTTCAAGTGCAGTTCTTTAATCAAGTCCAGTGCATTGTATTGTAATTGTATTTATATAGCACTTAGTACCCCTGACGATGCGTCAAAGCACTTTTGGGAAAGTAGCACGCTACTCCCAAACCTAAAAAGGATTAGTGGTGGATTAGTATAGTGACTTTTGAGTTAATTTGATCAGTGGACATGTGAGTCTGTTTCTCGGATTGAAAAGGATATTGAGGGATAGAAGAGGAAAGAGTTTAGAAAGTGTTTATTGGGAGATCGTAGTAGTATTATGAGTTTTGGGATGAGTATAAGAAGAGAGGAAGGAGGGAAGAATCTCTAGAAATGGATTAGGTAGATCATATTAGTAAAATGGGTTTTGGAATCAGTCAGAGGAGGGATAGGTGAGGGAAAAATTTAGAAGGGTTGTGTGGGAGATGATAGTATTAAAATGAGGTTTGGAGTAATCCAAAGAAGAATGGGGGATGAGCCAGAGAGAGGAGGTAGAGGATATAACGAGAGAGGTATAGGGTGAAATATAGGGTAGTGCATTGGAGAGAGTCAAAGCGTTTTTTACAGTGGAAGTAAAATAATAAACATATAGATACATAAGTGCATATTGTTATACATATTTATATCAAGAAATACACATATTTAGATACATACATATAATCAAATTGCATGTTTTTATACACAAGGAAATGCTGTATATTGGTGTTTGAGTATGGTGGTTATGTAGGAAAGAGCCAACACTTGAGTAGTCTTCTGAAGACATGATAGTTATCCGTGGCTCTTATGTTTGGCGGTAATGAATTCCATAGATTGACTGCTTGATAAGAGAAAGATGTTTAGGTTATGGTTATCTTTTTTCTATGGTGTGAGTTTGAGGCAAAGTGCCTATCTGGAGCAGAGGTTCCTTTGTTGAATTTATTTGGTGATTTTATTCTTGATGAAAATAGGTCCTGTTCCATGTATTGCTTTGTGGGGGATACACAGCAGCCTGAATGTGGATCATCTGGCAACCAGTAACCAATGTAGTGCCCTCAAGCCATGGGAGCTGAGGGCTTGTGGCTTTAGATGTAGGGTAGTCTAGCAGCAGAGTTCTGAATCTGTTTGAGTCTTTTTATAGTTGATAATGATGATCTGTGATAGAGGCCATTTGTGTAACCAAGTTTAGACAATACAAGAGAGACAGTTGCTTGGACCTTGTGTGGAAATCCCAGGTGGGGGGAATTGTGTCACAGAGTTTTCATACCAATGAAGCTTGATCTTGCTAAGTTGTCCACTTGGGCATTCATTGATAACTTAGTTAGGGTAATTCTGAGGTTTCTTACTTCCTTAGATATTTTAGGCGGTGGTCCCAGATCATCAGACCAAGTACAAAATGAGTCAAAGTTTTTCCAATCACCACATATGAGTATTTCCATTTTGAAAGCATTGAATTTGTGATGGCTCCATGTCATCCACTGGTCAACAGGTCTGAGGCAGCTGAAGATGTGAGGCAAAATTGCCTGATTTGCCATCAGGAATTTGAGTCCCAGCAACCCAATATGATTTAAATGCACCACTTGGGTACTAAAATATCAGTTGTGATTTGTTAATGTGGACCACTTTTCATTTTGGTGCACTACTCTGTGCCTTTGAACCAGTCAGCCAGATCCCTCAAAGCTGTGTGTAATTTCCATCCAACTACAAAAGAGTACAGTGGTCCTTAGCTTTGGATTAACCAAGAATAAATCCTACAGAAAGAAGGAAGCACAGAGGCACTGGAGCCGAGGGGAGACAGTAAGAAGAATATGAATGACTGTCTCACTGTATGATATTGTCATCTCACAGGAAACTTAGGTCCCTAGGAAATTACTTTTTGACAGATTAATTTGCTATTCTGTGCCTGCTTTTCCTTCTGATTTGGAAGGGACTGAGTCGGGCTTGCGGTTTTGTTTAAAACCTCCCTTGATTGCACCATTTTGCTGATTCCCACCAGTAGTAGGTAAATCCAAGCATGCATGTCAAGTGGCACAAATGCCTTAGTTTCATTCCTATTTAATATTTATAATGATAACTTCTCCACAAATGTTAATCCTAAGTTTGTTTCTCTTTTTGATTTTATTTGTGATCCGGAACTTAGCCATTTCCATCATGACCATGGCTTAAACATTGTATTTGACGGGGACTTTAAGGCTAAATTGGGTGGGTGGTCCCGCAGGTGCATAATTTCATAATTTTTATTCTTCTGTAGCTGCCCCCACCCATTCCAGAGATTGCAGGGGACAGATGCTATTCCCCCATTTTCTCACACATGATTTATGCAAAGTGTTTGAATGGGTCACCCACATTGTCTTTTAACACCTGCTTCTACTGGGGGTTGGGATTGTCGATAATGGACTACATTTTTGTGAGTAGAAACTTTCTTTGGATGCTTAAGAGATGGTACTGTCATTCCAAGCATTTTTAGTGACCACAACCCTATTTCCATTACTTTGTCTTGCCAGAGGGTCTGTCCTCGGATCATCGCCATGTAAGAACTTGGACCTTTCTCTGAGCAGCGATGGGCTCAGGCTAGCATGGAAGTCAATTAATTTGAATGATGTACAGAGTAGGCTCTATCTCGAACACCTGATTGTTTGAGATTGACTTATGACATCCCATGCAGAGTGGAACTTTTAATTGCCTTAGGGGATACCATTGAAAATGATTTTATAAAGCCACCAGGACAGATGCTCAATTTTATTTTGATAAGGCCTGCAGGGAGGCTAACCCTTGTTTGAAGAGTGCCCTTAGGTCTATCCACTGGGTGCTGGTTGCTTCTTGTAGAATAACCTATTAATCAGTCATCAGTAGAAGGAAGGTGGAACTTAACGAGGAGTCTTGGTGTATGCAGCTAACTGTCTGCAGGAACAGAAAGGATGGCCCGCCGTGGCACACTCTCAAAAGTAAAAAAATGGTTAAAAACTGATTCCAGTCTCATAAGTGCCAACATCAGTGCTGATTCTGGGGTGAGCAGCTTTAAACAAGTATATCACAAGCCTGATCCAGCTAGAGGGGATATAGATGTTTGCATGCCCTCCTTTCCTCTGAATATTAAACTTTCAATAGAGGAAATTGCCAAAGCTGTTTCCTATAGCCCTTATTCACAAGGTCCCTGGGATATTTGAAGTGCCTATGGATCTATATAAACTGGAGGTGGATTTGTGGATACCCATCCTTACTGATTGTGTTAATTAAGCCTGCAGGATTGACCTATCCAAGTACAGGTGCTTCAAAATAATAGCCCCTGTCTTCGAAAAAGGCTTCCCCTTGCTGTTATATACCCATATCCCTTTTGGATTGCTCCATGAAAGTTATCAGCAGGATGATGTTGTGGGTTACCAATAACCATATCTTTTCTGACATCCAATATAGTATTAGACATGGTTTGGCATGCAACAGCAGTGCCTAACTTTATATTTGTTAAATAATGAACACACTGGCCAAAAGAGGTCCTTTTTATCTTGCATGCATGGATAGAGTGGTAAGATCCAATCTATAGGATATGTTGGTGTCCTTGGAACTCGATCCTGGTTTGGTGTCTTTCTTGCACCTCTTCATTTTTACCTTAATGCCTCAGTCAGATATGGGTTGAATGGCTAATGTACTGAGCCCTTTGGCTTACGTAGAGGTATTTGGTAGGACTGTGTCCTTTCCCCAATTCCATTTCTTTTGTATATTAATGACCTGGATGTGACCCCGGTCACTATGGGAAGAGACGTGTAGACTGTGGACGGGTGGTGTGTCCCCGTCATTTTATAAGCAGACAATGCTGTCTTTGTGTCCAGAACACCCAAAGGCCTACAGTTTTTGTTATTTTCCTTTGTTGGCTTCATGGGGGGGTGGGTTTGAACACGAAACTTGCCTAACTTTTGTTATGCCATGCTGTCCAAAGAACTTGAAATCCACCTGTTTTTCACTTTGGTGTACACCCATAGGACGAATTCATGAATTTCCATATTTGGGGGTTACTTTTAAGTCGCAAGGGTCTTTGGCCCCTTGCCTAAAATAGTGAAGCCACAAGTTTTGTAATTCCATAGAATATCTTTCTAGGCAGCAAAACGGTAACTTACCCCGTTGAGATATATAAAAGGAACTGTATGCCCATCCCTACCTATGGCTCTGGACTGTGGGGGTATAAAACGGTTTAACTTATCTCTGGGAATATTTTTCGTTTTATTCAACTTGTCACTGGGAGAAATGGTGGAGTATGTCTATTCTGTCCCTAATTTTTTCCTGTAAAAAACAGAGAGGTACCCCTTGTGTAGGCCAAGGGAAATAGGGTTATTCAACCTAGGTAAGAGAAAGGGTTCCCTTAAGACACAGATAAAGACAGGTATAAAATAATGTACCTTATGACTTAACAAATACATACAACAAAATATGGAAAAGTTAAAAATGCATTTATTTGAATATGTTAAAAAAACAATCAATAGGGGTAACTAAACTAAATCCCTGAACTAAAACAAGATAAAATTGAGACAATACATATAATTGCGACCTGCACAATTACAAGCAGACAGAACAGTTACAACATACATTTGTTGGATACAGGTTTGTATATTCTTTCTCCGCTCTAATATTACCAGAGTAGTATCACTATCAAATCAGCGTATCTATTATGGTGTTGGAGACTTGAATTATACGCTTTAGGTTGCGTCGACGCGTTTCAGTGATAACTCCTTATTATGATCACCTTTATAAAGACATAAATTTTGTCTTCCAGAACCAGAGGGTATGTAAAATCGCCCCTGGGATAATATTGACAATCCTTTATAGGGATCACTTCACGTTTCCTAATCGGAGCGTGGGCTTCTGTAGTCGCCTTATACAATGCTGCTGGTAGTAGTATATTTCTGTTTCTGTTCTGAATAAATGCGATCTTTTGTTGTCCCCCTGACCATAGGAGACCATGGAAAAATGGTTGTGTTGTAGACCATAAGTATTATATGCAATCAGGCCACAATTGCCATGTATAAATATAAATATCACGAATTCTCCACTTCTGACCGGTTATGTTGCAGAAGGTTGCGGTTGTAATTCTCTTTTAGGCTTCACAAAGATAACCTAATGGGACGATCTAAGATTTCACAGGCCCTTGGTCATCGTGATATGGCCAAACATAATGAGAGTCTACCTAGTTAGTAGATAAGGGTTCTGCTCTCTGTGGGGGTCCGAGTCGTGTGTCACTTCACAAATTCTTTTCTTCCCCTTTTTTTCACCACGGAGCAGTAGTCACTATTCACTTTATTAAAAGAAATTATTGAGGGCGCCCTAAGTGATCCCAATCCCTTTTGCTTTTAGATTGCCAAACTAACCTCTGCTGCATAAAATAAAGAAATTAAGCGGTCCTGAAGAAGGTGCTTTCAAGTATACCTTATCCACTGACACTTACGTCGGTCTGTTGGTTTTTTAGCTGGTAGCATAACCTTGGACATTATTGAAGGGTTCTTACCATGAGTTTTTGTTGTATGCCAGTCCAAGCTGGAACATCATGCATGTGATGTGTGAATGTGTGTGTTTGGCATGAAAGGATACAATTGAATGTGAGGTGAGATGTGATGTTGAATTGTATCACTATATGGGGCTGTGCACAATTATGCTTTAGCAACTGTAAAAACAGGAGAATTACAACATTTTGAATTATTCATGAATTGTGTTGTATATATGAACACAAAAGTTATGTCTTTTTAATATAAAAAATATATGGCAAAAAAATGTTTTATTCTTTTTGAAATTAATCTATAATAAGGATGGACAATAAACAAAGATATAAATAAATGCACTATTGTTGTAGCCATTCATTTTTACAGCAAGAGATAGCCCGTTGAGCTATTATTAGCCATTGGTGAATAGATGTAGGTCGAGTGGGAGGTTCATTATATATATATCTATTTCTGTTTTCCCCTTTCTCCCAGACCTCATAATTAATCTCAGAGGTACCTTTGGTTGATGAACATAAAACGGTCAAACACCTTCAGGACTAGGCAAACAGACTATGCAAATGCATACTTGGTGTGTTGCCAAGGTCCCTACCTTCGCCGTTCATGAGAAATTGGATCTACCATATGTATCCGATGATATCAACCTGTCCCCTCCAATTCTAGGGTGCTACATTTGGTGAAACCCTGAGGCCTCCATGAACAAGGCAATTATCAGTGACTGCCCAGCATGTGACAAAGGCCTTTGCATTCCCTGGCTGTTACTTCATAGACTTGAGTCATACGCTAGGATGACCTAACATCTTTTCCCTGACTGATGATATCACTGTGAGGAAAAAAAGCTGGCTCAATTCTACCTTTAGGAAACTCAGAAGTCAGGAGAGATTTGAATGAGCTGTGGAAGCCTGTCAATAGAGAGCACCTGCTGATGCAAACCACCCCCGGGTTAGAGCCTTACTTGGTAATGGTCCCAAAAGTCAGGGATAGGGTACTCCTAACCAGATTCAGTTGGGCCAGATTAGGTGCTAGCTTTCATTTCTCTTAGGTCAGTGTGATCCAAGAACAATCTTGGTCCAACCTTGCAACAAGCGCTCCTTGTAAACTTTGGCACACTTTGTAATTTTTTGTGGGTTGTACTGTAGTTACCCTAGATGGTTTTTAATTCCATTCCTTTGGGGAACCATGCTTTCTCATCATATCCCCAGGCCCGAGGGTTGCATAGGTGTGGTCACCTTTCTTAGACATGGGCTACGGCACAGGCATTCATTACTGTTTTATCATAGATGGAGCACACACCGCTAGCCCCTCCTCCGGATCGCCCCTTGGGACTCTGGTACTTGCAGTTCTTCAGTGGATCACCCAGGTGGGTGCAAGTCAGTACTTGTAGGACTGATGAATCTCTAGATCCGATACATGTCCCGGGTTTTAGGATATCGCCCGAGACATGTCTCGGGTTTCGGGATGACTTCCCTCATCAGTAGAGAAAGATTGTTTAGGGGTGGAAGAGAAGGCCGCCACACAACAGTCAAAGGCTTCGATGCCAGAACCGGCACGCAGGTGCGTCTTCCAAGAGCCCGTCGGTCCAAAGCTCAAGGGAGCCATATTGTGTTTCATCATAAATGGAGCACACACCGCTAGCCCCTCCTCTGGATCGCCCCTTGGGACTCTGGTACTTGCAGTTCTTCAGTGGATCACCCAGGTGGGTGCAAGTCGGTACCTGTAGGACTGATGAATCTCTAGACCCGATACATGTCCCAGGTTTTAGGATATCGCCCGAGACATGTCTCGGGTTTCGGGATGACTTCCCTCATCAGTAGAGAAAGATTGTTTAGGGGTGGAAGAGAAGGCCGCCACACAACAGTCAAAGGCTTCGATGCCAGAACCGGCACGCAGGTGCGTCTTCCAAGAGCCTGTCGGCCCAAAGCTCAAGGGAGCCCACCTGGGTGATCCACTGAAGAACTGCAAGTACCAGAGTCCCGAGGGGCGATCCGGAGGAGGGGCTAGCGGTGTGCGCTCCATTTATGATGAAACAGAATACGGCTCCCTTGAGCTTTGGGCCGACGGGCTCTTGGAAGACGCACCTGCGTGCCGGTTCTGGCATCGAGGCCATTGACTGTTGTGTGGCGGCCTTCTCTTCTACCCCTAAACAATCTTTCTCTACTGATGAGGGAAGTCATCCGGAAACCCGAGACATGTCTCAGGCGATATCCTAAAACCTTGGACATGTATCGGGTCTAGAGATTCATCAGTCCTACAAGTACCGACTTGCACCCACCTGGGTGATCCACTGAAGAACTGCAAGTACCAGAGTCCCGAGGGGCGATCCGGAGGAGGGGCTAGCAGTGTGCGCTCCATTTATGACGAAACACAATACGGCTCCCTTGAGCTTTGGGCCGACGGGCTCTTGGAAGACGCACCTGCGTGCCGATTCTGGCATCGAGGCCATTGACTGTTGTGTGGCAGCCTTCTCTTCCACCCCTAAACAATCTTTCTCTACTGATGAGGGAAGTCATTCCGAAACCCGAGACATGTCTCGGGCGATATCCTAAAACCTTGGACATCTATCGGGTCTAGAGATTCATCAGTCCTACAAGTACCGACTTGCACCCACCTGGGTGATCCACTGAAGAACTGCAAGTACCAGAGTCCCGAGGGGCGATCCGGAGGAGGGGCTAGCGGTGTGCGCTCCATTTATGACGAAAAAGAATACGGCTCCCTTGAGCTTTGGGCCGACGGGCTCTTGGAAGACGCACCTGCGTGCCGGTTCTGGCATCGAGGCCATTGACTGTTGTGTGGCGGCCTTCTCTTCTACCCCTAAACAATCTTTCTCTACTGATGAGGGAAGTCATCCCGAAACCCGAGACATGTCTCGGGCGATATCCTAAAACCTTGGACATGTATCGGGTCTAGAGATTCATCAGTCCTACAAGTACCGACTTGCACCCACCTGGGTGATCCACTGAAGAACTGCAAGTACCAGAGTCCCGAGGGGCGATCCGGAGGAGGGGCTAGCAGTGTGCGCTCCATTTATGACGAAACACAATACGGCTCCCTTGAGCTTTGGGCCGACGGGCTCTTGGAAGACGCACCTGCGTGCCGGTTCTGGCATCGAGGCCTTTGACTGTTGTGTGGCGGCCTTCTCTTCCACCCCTAAACAATCTTTCTCTACTGATGAGGGAAGTCATTCCGAAACCCGAGACATGTCTCGGGCGATATCCTAAAACCTTGGACATGTATCGGGTCTAGAGATTCATCAGTCCTATAAGTACCGACTTGCGCACACCTGGGTGATCCACTGAAGAACTGCAAGTACCAGAGTCCCGAGGGACGATCCGGAGGAGGGGCTAACGGTGTGCGCTCCATTTATGACGAAACACAATACGGCTCCCTTGAGCTTTGGGCCGACGGGCTCTTGGAAGACGCACCTGCGTGCCGATTCTGGCATCGAGGCCATTGACTGTTGTGTGGCGGCCTTCTCTTCCACCCCTAAACAATCTTTCTCTACTGATGAGGGAAGTCATCCCGAAACCCGAGACATGTCTCGGGCGATATCCTAAAACCTTGGACATCTATCGGGTCTAGAGATTCATCAGTCCTACAAGTACCGACTTGCACCCACCTGGGTGATCCACTGAAGAACTGCAAGTACCAGAGTCCCGAGGGGCGATCCGGAGGAGGGGCTAGCGGTGTGCGCTCCATTTATGACGAAACACAATACGGCTCCCTTGAGCTTTGGGCCGACGGGCTCTTGGAAGACGCACCTGCGTGCCGGTTCTGGCATCGAGGCCTTTGACTGTTGTGTGGCGGCCTTCTCTTCCACCCCTAAACAATCTTTCTCTACTGATGAGGGAAGTCATCCCGAAACCCGAGACATGTCTCGGGCGATATCCTAAAACCTGGACATGTATCGGGTCCAGAGATTCATCAGTCCTACAGGTACCGACTTGCACCCAACTGGGTGATCCACTGAAGAACTGCAAGTACCAGAGACCCGAGGGGCGATCCGGAGGAGGGGCTAGCGGCGTGCGCTCCATTTATGACGAAACACAATACGGCTCCCTTGAGCTTTGGGCTGACGGGCTCTTGGAAGACGCACCTGCGTGCCGGTTCTGGCATCGAGGCCTTTGACTGTTGTGTGGCGGCCTTCTCTTCCACCCCATAACAATCTTTCTCTACTGATGAGGGAAGTCATCCCGAAACCTGAGACATGTCTCGGGCGATATCCTAAAACCTTGGACATATATCGGGTCTAAAGATTCATCAGTCCTACAAGTACCGACTTGCACCCACCTGGGTGATCCACTGAAGAACTGCAAGTACCAGAGTCCTGAGGGGCGATCCGGAGGAGGGGCTAGGGGTGTGCGCTCCATTTATGACGAAACACAATACGGCTCCCTTGAGCTTTGGGCCGACGGGCTCTTGGAAGACGCACCTGCGTGCCGGTTCTGGCATCGAGGCCTTTGACTGTAGTGTGTAGAGAAAAGGAGTATGGTCCTGGGATGCAGGGGAAGCTGGACCGGTTAAATGTGAGCATTAAGGAATTTGCTAACCCCCACACAAATAATTGTATAAAAAATTATTCAAAATAGCACAAGCAAAGCAACTCTTCAGCTTGTGCAGGTATTTTATTTAAACCTGTTGAAATCTTTTTATCAAATTCGTGTTTTCATGGAAGAGAAAGGTACTTCTGAACCACAGTTATACATATTTACAACATTTAAACAACAAACATATATACAAATATTACACAATCTTCTTTTACAAAAGCTGCGTATTCACAAATATTTACTCTTTGTGAAATATTTTGTTGCCTTTATGAAATATTTCTCACTTTTGATTACCAGAAATGGAAACAAAAGAAAGCAACCCATTCATTGCAAGGGAAAGTAAATTCGAAAACAATTGGTAATGCAGTCAACAATAAATTTATAATTTCTTTCTTTAAGTGCCGACGCGTTTCGAATCTGAAGATGAATGACAGATTCTCATCAGGGCTCTTTCATTGGGGGTAATCTGAATAAAAAATGTGAAAGAAGATCATTCAGTAACTAGATCTGAAAACTTATTGCTCCCATTATAAAAGACTGATGTCACACAGTCTATTACCTTGATCTATGGGCTACGCGGTCCCGCGGGTCCAATATGTGTAACGGAGCTAATAGCTTCGAGGGTCCTGTTTCTGTGACTGTAGACCTATTGTGTAGAATGAGGGATATTTACTATTTATATTAATAGCCACTCGTAAGACAGTCTGTTATACAGACAGAAAAGCTGAGGATTCCTACCTCTATTGCTGTTTATCACGTGGAGGTTTCTTTTTAATTGGGAATTCTGAGGTTGTAGGAGATTTATTTATTTATTTATTTATTTATAGTGTTTTGTATAGCGCGGACAAGACCCGTGGGTATCAGAGCGCTTAACAAGGAAGGAATTACATATAAAGATAATAAAAGCAATACTAACAACAAGAGAATAGTGAGGTAGAAGGCAATATACTGTATGAACGAGATTAAATATATATATTCATAATGACTGTGCAATTGGCATTATATGGCGAGCAAGGCTTGGCTTGTGTCATGGTAACAAACCATGCTCGTTGAGGTAGGGTTATAAGGCGATCCAGTGCATATCAAGGATAATAAGTATAAATAAATCAAGTGCGGTAGAAGTTATATATAATGATTGTGACATATAGTTAAAGTTCCACATATATGGATAAATAAATCAAGTGAGATAGAAGTTATATAGTATGACTGTGAGATATAGTTAAAGTTCACACATATATGAGGTAGCAGTGATGTGTCAAGCCTCGGCTTGCGCACGGCATCAGTTCATTGTCCGATGATGATTTTCCAATTTTCCATGAAGAGGGCGGCCCTCAGTTAGCGTAATTGATCATCCCAGTGATCCTTAGGTTTCTCTAAGTAGGGTATTTACTCATCAAGTGGCTCTTCAGTTCTCGTTTGAATGTTACTGTGTTTTGAATCTTCCTGATGTTTGGAGGGAGTGAGTTCCAGATTCTGGGGGCAGCTCCGGAGAATGCTCGGTTGTAGGTCTTTTTCTTGTGGAAAAAGGCTGGTCGTAATAGCAAATCTTTTGCGCTTCTAGTTGTTCTGTTACCTCCTGAGATCTTAAGTTTCTTGGCTAGGTATCTAGGTGTGTTGTAGTGAACCGCTTTGTGCGTAATACAGGCCATCTTCATTTGAATTCTGGCCTCGTAAGGTAGCCAGTTTAGTGCTTTCAGGTGAGGAGATATGTGATCGAATTTCTTCGTTCCCGTAATGAGTCTCGCCGCTGCGTTGAGGCAGGCTTTTAGTGGTGCTGTGGATGTTTTTGGCAGGCCCGCTAATGTGGTGCAGCCGTATTCGATCCTCGAGATGACTAGTGATTGGATAGCCAGTTTTAGATCTGTCTCAGTGATAAAGGGTTTCAGTTTTCTTAAATAATTCAGGTGGAAGCGGGCGCTCTTGGCCATTGAGTTAATATGGTTTTTCATGTCGAGGTTCTTATCTAGTGTAATTCCTAGTGATTTGGCTGAGTTAACTAGGGTCGGGGTGCAGTTTAGCGCTGTCACCAATTTAGTCCACTCTATAACTTCAGATTGGCTCCTTGTCGGTGAGATTAGCAGGAATTCAGTTTTCTGGGCGTTTAGTTTCAGATGGTTCATTGTTAACCATCGCAAAGCACTCTTTAGTGTCTTGTTCATTAGGTCAATGTCCTCAAGGGAGGCGATCTTTATGTATAATTGCGTGTCGTCCGCATACATATGATAGGATACCTGTGATTTTTGAAGGATCTCCGTGAGAGGTTCTACATATAAGTTGAATAGATCTGGGGATAGCGTAGAGCCTTGTGGGACCCCTATTGCGTTGGGGCTCGGGGAAGAGATTGCTTGGTTAACCAGGAATCGCTGAGTCCTGTTCTGTAGGAAAGAATTGAACCATTTCAGCACGTTTCCAGACAAACCCATCCTGTCTTGTAGTCTGGTCATAAGCACTTCGTGCTTTACCGTATCAAATGCTGATGATAGGTCTAGGAGGATCAGTAGGCAAGATTGATTTCGGTCTAGGGCTTGTAGGGCGTCATCGACAATGTGCAGGATTGCAGTTTCGGTACTGTGCCCTGTTCTGAAACCTGATTGGCAATCATCCAGTAGCGAGAATTTAGCGATGTGTTGACTTAGTTGGCCCTGCACACATTTCTCAATGAGTTTAGCCAATAGAGGGATGTTGGTCACTGGTCGACCGTACTCACACGGGGGTTCCACACTCCTGAAAGACATGGGGAATAGCGCTTGTCATAGTCTATTGATTATTTTTTCGCTACATAATATTTACAAACGGAGCCCAACGTACCTGTGCTGTTTTCTCGCTGCACAGAGAGTGTTACTCTTCACGGGCCTCGTGTTGCTCGCTGTATTTATGTTGCCGATAAGGACCTTCACTCGGTGTCCTTTCTCGGTAGAAACGGCAGCGTTTCGATTCGCGCTTTGGGTCTGCAAAAAGGTGTTGCAGTTTAGATTAGGGAGCTGGTGCAAAGATTAGTAAAGCTACGGTCGCCCCCCTTCCCCGCTCACCTTCCTCTCAGTCTGAATTCTTAGCGTTCTGAACCATCCTCCAATACCGTGGCAGCGTGTTGGCTCTTCCACTATGTTAAGTCGCCGCTAGGCATTATGGTCTATGTGGTTTGACAATCGTCTTTTTGGAGATTCCAAGTGCTTTAGAGCCTTGCAACCTCGGACAATGAATTCAGGCCTGTTTGGGCACTGTTAAATTTTAGAATCAAATAAGCCTCCTTTTTAAGCAACACTTGTTCTATATTTATTCCAGGTTTCATTTGGTTCAGGCTGTATAAAACAGTCCACTGAAAGTCGTTATCCACATGATTGTTATCAATGAAGTGTTGTACAAGGGGTGCAGTCTGGACTTTATTTTTAAGACGTGATCGGTGTTGCGTCATGCGTGCATTTACTTGTTGAGTCGTTTTCCCTATGTACACTTTTGGACAGGTACAATCGATGGCATATACTACATTTTTTTTTCTGCAGTTTGAAAAGGCAGTATGTGGCCAGCTCAAATTTGCATGGTGAAAGGTATTACCTTCGGTGGTGGAATCACATGCCACACAATTTCCACATCTATGATGGCCTTCGATGGGTTTTAAACCCCATTGTGATAATAAATCGCTTTTAGGTTTGTTTAACCTTATGTCTGCACGGACAATCTGTTGTCCAATGCTTTGGTTTTTCCTATACGCGAAAGTTGGGCGTGGAAAAGGTACTTCAAGTTCTTCCAGAAGATGCCAATGTTTGAGCACCATTTGTCTTATCTTATGTGTCTCTGCGCAGAAGGTAGTAACGCACACCAAATTCTCTAAGTCTCTTTTAACTTTAGTCTCAAAAAGACACTCTCTCGGGGTACAGCGTGCTCTTTTGTAAGAATGTTTTAACAACTTACTGGGATATCCCCTTTGGCACATTTCTTCACAGAAGGTCTGTCCATGTTGGTCAAAATGTTTAATGTCTGAGCAATTTCTTCTAATGCGAAGAAGTTGTCCATATGGGACATTTGCCCTGAGATTCCTGGGATGTGAGCTCCTGTAGTGGAGAATGGCGTTTTTGTCTGTTGCTTTCTTATACAAGGAGGAACTTAGTCTGTCATCCGTATTTATTATTTCCACGTCCAAAAATGTCATTTTTTGGTTGCTCGAATCACATGAGAACTTGATGTCCTTATGTCTAGCATTGAGCCAATTATGGAAATCTATCAATTCAGTGTGGCTCCCCTGCCACAGGAGCCACACGTCGTCGATATATCTGTACCATTGGATTATGTGATGTTTGAATAATTTTTTATACAATTATTTGTGTGGGGGTTAGCAAATTCCTTAATGCTCACATTTGACTGTAGTGTGGCGGCCTTCTCTTCCACCCCTAAACAATCTTTCTCTACTGATGAGGGAAGTCATCCCGAAACCCGAGACATGTCTCGGGCGATATCCTAAAACCTTGGACATGTATCGGGTCTAGAGATTCATCAGTCCTACAAGTACCGACTTGCACCCACCTGGGTGATGCACTGAAGAACTGCAAGTACCAGAGTCCCGAGGGGCGATCCGGAGGAGGGGCTAGCGGTGTGCGCTCCATTTATGACAAAATTCATTACTGTTTTAGCCTCCTATTTATCCCCACTAAACCTTTATTTTTAACGTAATATTTGGATATGTTATTTGACCTTTAACTGGTGTAGGCATTGCTTGCCTGAGTCTCTCTATTCATGTACTGTATTCTTGCATTGTTGGGCTGCTGATGTGCTTACAACATGGAAATATACTAAAAAAACAAAGGTTACTGGGATGCTATAGTTAGAAAAAAACATTTTAAAAAACATGGAAATTCACTGAAAAAACAAAGGTTACATGAACATGATAGTTAGGAAAAGTTAGAAAACTGAATTTTAAAAACCATAGAAAATCACTGAAAAAAACAAAGGTTGCAAGGACGTAATAGAGAGGCTCAGATTTCACACACAAAAAACCTTAAAAATTCAGCAGTTATAGTTACCTGAGCTAACTATAACTTAAACCCCCACAATGCACTTCTCATGACCTCCCAAATGACATCACTCATGACATGACCAGTGACATTACTGATGATTGCTGGCTAATGATCCTCTGCCTCCTATTGCAAGTAAGGTTGTAGTTAGTAGCTCGAGCAAGGTACACACAACATGGGCTTGAGCACATCACCATTGCCTTATTTCAAATACATCATTATACAATAGCTTGGATATTGGATGTGTTTTCAGCACCTGTCATTTCATTGCAACACAGATGTACCCCCATGGGTAACCACTACATGTCAGCTATGTGCGCACCTACAAATAAAATACCGCGTTGGATAGTGAGGTCAAGGGACAATGTAAGTTCATCCTGAACAATGTACTCTGTGATGTTGTTTAGGTATTAGATTTACTATAGGAAAGTATATACCATATTCGAGTTTACCATTTTAAGATTACATTTTTGCAAAGCAGCATTTTCTATACTCTACATTTACATTTCTCTTTTTTTCAGCAATCGTCACATTTGGCCCTGTATCTCCTGCCTCCTTTGCTGAGGCTCTTTCAAAAAGCAGCACTTCAGTAGTGAGTTGGAAATTGTTAGCAACACCATTAGGTGTTACTTTCAGGTTATGAGAGATTTTTAACAGTTAATGGGGACAAGCAGAGGTGACTGGAAAATGTGATGTCTCCTGAGAAACACCGGAAACTTGACAGGCATGATGCTACAAAGAATATGCAATAATCTGCAAGTGCACACACACAAGGAAAAAAAAGTGCTCGCGGTCACGTCAGTCCCTTCTGTGAGAAAAAAATAAGGGATGTGACAAAAAAAATCCTTGTTGATTTATTAGTCCTGCGTGCATGTTTTGAAATGTACTCATGTCAAACCACGCGAAAAGAAAGTGTACATTTGAGAGCTGACACAGTTAGTTCAAATGTACACGCCAGCGCTACGAAGAGAAATCCACCTATGTTGTCTATTTTTCTTTTTTTCACGCATTTGGTGACCCATTTTTATGAAACTAAGGCTATTGTTAAGGTAAACACGCATTTCTTCGCCTGTATAGAAAGAAGGCCCGTTAACACTGTTTTCTGCTGCACAAAAGGGAGTTATCAATACATTGTATACCGTTGTCAAAAAAGCACGGGTCATAGGTTCATTTTGTGACAGGCAGGTATCAGACATAGAGCATTCTACGGCTTGAATAAGACTGTTTTCTAGCTCTCCCCATTGTCACTTATTTTGAAAAGAATAAAACATACATTTTCATAAGGCAGGAACACCGAGACGATTATATGCGGGTCTCAACCCTTTTTACAGTTTGCATCCTTTTGTTGTTAACACGAGCGAACATTGCAAACACGTGGGCAACAATGTGAGTCTTGTCATTGCTGGGGGAGGTGTCCTATTTTGTCTGCTTGTCTTCACATGTACAATAGGTGAGCCGGCTAAGTGGGCAGGATAAGTGGGCAGGTGCAGCTGCGAGCACCCAGCACCACAACACACATTCATAGTTTAACCAGATGACTCTGGGTGCGAATGTGGTGTGGTTGGAGTCTGGATCTCTCAATAACATGTCCATGGAGTTACAGTCCATCTGTGAGATGTTGTTCAGTCCTGCCTCTCTCATGGTGCTGAGGCTGATTTAAACAGTTCAGACTGGGTGCATCAGGAGAGTTGGTAGAGTTGGCTGCAAAGGCTTCTTTAGAGTTGCCCTGGCTCTGTGAAGGGTAAGCCTGAAAAGGCTAGGACAACATTGATGGTGTTCGGACGTCTGCCTCCGTAACCTCGATACCGCCCAATGCCTGTTGGTCGAGCAGCTTCAGACTCCTCTCTCGTGCTAGGATTCCATTGCATGGAAACCCCCATGAGGCCCTTTTTGTGGGGTTACCACAGGACCGCGTGGGGCTGTAAGGGCCTATGTGTGGGCTGAGCGAAGGGGTTGTTGTAGGACCACCAACAGGGCCACAGCTAAGTGGCTCATGCAACTGCATGGTGTCAGGGAACAGCTCCGGTCCCAGACCCCACCATGTCTCATTTGTACCCACCCCCTAGGCTCCTTGGTTTCCCATGTTTATTATCCTTTATAGGGTTTTAAATACTGCTTCTACATTCACTACTGCAGGATTCTATTGTTTGTAGCAATGTTTGTTTAATTCAACCTGTAAATGGCAATGCTTGTTTAATTGTGGCAAGGGAGACAGTGATAACAATGCTGTCAGTGCCACGTGCGTTGGTAACAACGCGGACGAGGTAGCTCGTCCGCGTTGTTATCACGCATGGCATTATATCGCAAGTCGTTGAAACGCTTGCGACAGATGGTGTGTGACACCAGGTAATATATTCAATTTTAAGTCCAACACATTCCCTGCTGTTGCGCTAACTGGATTAGGAATAGTAATTTATACTATTCCTAAGTCCAGCGCGCCATCTAGTGCAAGTCGCAGAACCGACTTGCGTTGTAATGCCATGGCGTGGTAACAACGCGGATGATGTAACGTCTGCGTTATTACCTACCGCGATGCAATATGTGGCGTTGTAACGTCACATATTCTTGTAGCAATGCTTGTTGCACTGTGTTCCTTCTGACATGTGATAGCCAACTGTCACATTGGTGGGTGTGGCAAGCCTTGTGCAACTGCATGTAGAGGGGCGTGGTTTGCCATGTGATAGTCAACTGTCATATTGGTGGGTGTCGGAAGCCGTGTGCAACTGCATGTGGAGGGGTGTGGTTGGCCTCATGTGAAGGGGCATGGTTTGTATCTACAACAAGAGAGAAAGGGAAAGAAGGCTGCTCTCCTACCCCTTAGTATGAATGCCTATAATCAACAAAAGAGCGCCCTAGACACTATCATCTTAAAGAACTCTATTCTTCTGTGCAGACTAAGTGAAAGCCCTAATTTTTAAGAGAGTGGTCAGGTTGGTACAAAATCATGTGAAGGGAAAGGGGAAATTAATTATTTCCTAAAAGAACCCTCACTCACCCTAGAGGTGACATGCTTCATCATAGGGTTTGTTCACAGGGGGGGCTGACTATCCCCTCCTGTGTGCTACCACGCCTGCAAGTGCAGCGGAGCATGGTTTGCCTCATGTTTAAAAGCACCTGCCCTGTTTGTTATAAAAGGGCAAGCCCTGCACATGCCTGTACTTGGCTTATTTCCTGGATTCCTGCAGTTGCTGTCTCAACATCTCTCCATCTATCAGTGCCAACGCCCGACCTGACTTCTTTGATTTGGGTTTCAAGAGGATTCCTCATGTGTCAGACAAGCCAAGTGCTGCACATTTCTTCTTCTTATCTTTTCATCTTGTCTGTGACTTCGTGACCTTGAGTTTGGCTACTTCTTTCCTGCTCGGTGTAAAACCTTAACCGGTGACTTTCTGAAGTGGCAATGTTGCTTTTGAAGGCAATTTTCTTGGTTTTTGTCTAACTCCCAAACACAAGACTTTTGGGAACAAGAAAACAAAGACTTTTAGTGTGCTTATTGCTCTTTAGGAATTAAAGAACAGTGTTTATGTTCAGTATTTCCTATTGTAAGTATTGTGGCATTATGTGCTGTACTTTCCTGTGACAAGTTCAGAAGCTCTAGTGCATGTTATGAATGGTGATATTTGTTCTTGAAGCACAAATGCATGTTATGAATGGTGACATATGCTTTAGTCCTTTTATTGTTCAGTTCTGCATTATTTTGATTTTCCTTTGAATCTTTTATTTTGAAATATTTACTCCTGTTGGAACTAGAGACTTTACATGTAAACCAAAGCACGAAGTATGCTATAAAGAGAAATCACAATATATTCATAACTACCATCCCTTTGGATTGAGATATTAAGAGGCTGCGAGTGGTCCTTGCATAAAGTGAATACACATTTATTATATGACATTGCTATATCTAAACCTGTGAGTGTGTATGTGTGCAGAGAAGTGTAACTGTACTCATCCTTACTATTTTTACCGTCAGAGTATTACACAAACAAACACTGTAGATTCCTCAGAGACCCAAGACGTGGCACCCGGCTGGACCAGGCTGAGTGAAGAAGCAGTGTTTTTCTCTTCTCTTCATTCTCATCCACTTCCCTTTTGGGAGATCTGCCTGTGTGACAGCATTCTAGTCGCAGCACTGAGAGGTGTTCCAATAGGTATTGGGAGCATTCGTCATTCATCTCTCCTGCAGACATCCTGAGATTTCAGGTGTGTGGTTACACCACAACCTTACATTAAGCCAAGCCACAAGCAAAACAGGGCTGCCTGGGCGATGAATGCACAAGGGGGTTCCCTAGATGCTTTAGCACAAGCCTTGCCAGAAGAGGCTGAGGTCTTCCAGTCACATTTAACCAGTCTACTAATTGGTCTACAGCAGTAAGTCTCCTCCCTTAGGATAGAAAACCAGGATTTGCAGCGCTAATTACAAAGGTACAAACCCAGGGAGGAACCTTGGGAGGGAACTAAACCCAAAGACAAGACACCATGAATACAGCCCCCTAGGTTCGAATTTCCATTTACCAAGTGCTACCACTAATATGACCACACAATCCTTTTTTTTTTTTTTGAAAGAGCTTTATTATTCTGTATGATGACTTACACGGCTTGTAGCCACAACCCGGAGGCCGGCAGAACCCTTAGTGATAAAACTGCTCTATTGATCTCTCATACACTGCCAAAATGCCGACAACCCGGGGGTCCGGCGGCACATTAATAGGAGCAATGCATGCACAATCAGGAACGACTGTCATCACTTTTACAGCCTGTTCGCTTGCCTCCGGATGGAGGAAGCACACCTTCGTTACGCTGCGCTGGTTCCTAGGTCTATTCAGCTAGTGTGTGCAATCGTATGTTACCTAGAGAGGCTCTCTTCCTAACCAACCCCAAACAGTCCCACTCCCCACCCCATTTCCATCCCTCCCCCCTTCTAAGTATGCACCTGCTTTAATCTACGCTCAGCTATTCGTCCATGACTTCCCCAGGAGGCCCCTACTCAGTAGAAGTCGCCAAGTTCCTGCTTTCCAGTTCTGCTTCGTCTAAGTGTTCCGGTCGCCCATCTCCTCCTACCCGATCGCCTTTCACTGTATCTTGTACTCTCATATTATCCTGAAATAGGCTCCAGAAATTCTTTGGGTGACTCGTTGGAGGAAGTAGTTCGCTGCAGCACTCTGACAGTGTACAGCAGTACAACATGTCATGCGCCCATCTTTTCATGGTAGGGAGTGGCCCTCTCATCCGGCACATAGCAACCACCCTTCTGGCCATCAGCATGCCCATGTCTGTTAGTTGTCTCACCCCTACCGGCAGGCCTCTGGAGTGGCCCAGCAGTGCTAAGGCGGGATCGGTGGCCAGCTCTATGTCCAAGATCGAGCTCATTTCAGTGAATACCCCGTCCCAGAATTTGCGGATACCAGGGCACCACCACGATAGGTGCATGAAGTCAGCAATCGGTTCAAGGCATCTTTCGCATTCAGTCGTCTGTCTAAGGCTCTATCTATGTAGCCTCTCTGGAGTGTTATACACTCTTTGGAGATATTTGAAATTAATCAGTCTGTGCCTGCCATTTAAAGAGAGTTTCCTGGTACTCGCACAGCAGTATGCCCACATGCCGTCATCTATTGTGATCTGTAGGTCTCTCTGCCAGGCTATCCTCTCTTTTGAGGACGGCTGTTCCCCATGCAATCTCTTGTGTCTGTATAGGTTTGTGACCAATTTTCGGGAGGAGGAAGTTTTGATAACATAAGTAAGTTTCGGCACCTCCGGCGGTTACGCCAGGTCCGGGCCCAAGAGGTCCAGTAACGCGCTGCAAACTCTATAATATTGAAATCGATGTAGTAATGAGGCCTCTCCCGGATCCGGCACAGCCCGCTCCCATGTCTTCACTGTGCCCTCTGAGAACAAGTCTCCCGCAGTGTGAAAACCCATTGTATGCAACGCTTGTATTACTCCCTATTCCGCCATCGGAGACAGCCACAACATCCACTCGATAGACATTAGAGGGGAATACAGTAAAACTCTGTTTTGCGCCTGCAGCAGCGCATGCCATGCATGGTTGGTAGTCGTGATCGAGTCCAAAATGCCAACTCTGCGGTCCACCGGCCGGAAGACCGTGGCAGGAAGCAGAGTCGGATCCTTGAAGAGTCGTTCCAAACGAACATGCGGTATCATCTCATGCCCGTGGATCCACGTATGCAAGTGGGCTGCCTGTGCTACTCTGTAGTAACGTTCCATGTCTGGAGCACCCAGGCCTCCCGACTCATACGGAAGGGTAAGAGTGGTCCATTTCACTCTGGGTTGTTTACCCCCCAAGCTAGTTTGGCCAGTAGCTGCATCAGGTTTTTGAAGAAGGACTTGGACAGCACAATCGGTATGTTGTTAAATAGGAATAAGAATCTGGGCAGTACCACCATCTTCATAATTGCCACACGTCCCATCAAGGAGAACGGCAGTTTGCACCACGCCTCAACATCATCTTCTAGCTTGCTATACACGACTCCATAATTTTCGCGTACAAGAATTTCCGGATCAGTATGGAGCTTGACTCCGAGATATCTGACTGGTTCCATCGTCCATTGTAGCGGGTATTCCATATCAAATTGTGTTGTCTTCGGGGTTAGTGGGAAAGCCACCGATTTAGACCAGTTTATCCTGAGACCAGAAAGCGCGCCATAGCGCACAACCTCTCTCAGTACGGCAGGCAGGTTCGTCTCTGGTTCACGGACATACAGTAAAGTGTCATCCGCGTATGTCGATATGACAATTTTGTACGTTGGGAAATGTATCCCTTCGTGACTGCGATACTCCCTGAGGGCGCATGCCAGCGGTTCGGCTACCAGCGCATAGAGTAGTGGTGAGAGCGGGCAGCCCTGCCTAGTGCCCTTGCTAATCACAAAGGGGTCTGAGACTCGGTCCCCTATGCGAAGTCTAGCCATAGGGTGGTGATATAGCGCCCCTATCATTTGCAAGAACGGCTCGCCCAGTCCCATTCTGCGCAGGACTCGCAGCATAAAGGGCCACTCCACTGAGTCGAAGGCCTTTTCCATGTCCAGGAATATAGCTATGGCCTTCGTGTCCTGCCTGACATGTTGCATAGTACCCAATACAGTTCTGATATTGTAGGTGCGATTCCTGATGGGAACAAATCCCGATTGTTCCGGGGCTACCAACTCTGGGGCCAGCAGCGCCAGTCGTGTCGCCAGAACCTTGGCATACAGCTTGGCATCGACATTTAGTAAGGACAGCGGTCTGTAGGAGCAACATGCATTCGGGGGCTCATGGATCGCAGCATACTGCCCTCAACGCAGACGTCATCAAATAGTGTGGATAAGTGTGGAATCAGCTTGTCTTTGAACGTTTTATAAAACCCCACAGTGAGCCCATCTGCTCCGGTAGTTGAGCAGTTTAGCAATGATTGGGCGGGGAGGCGCCCCCGGTCGCGGCCGCGGGCCCAGTGTACGATGCGCTTATTCCACCACAAACATTTCTGAGAACATCCCCTCTCCCAAGAGGGTGGTGAGGAGCTTCTCGACAAATAGTTCCATTGTGCCAGTTTGCGTGTTCTCCAGCAGGCCCGTTATGCGAAGGATACTACGTTGTGAGCGTGCTTCTAAATCCTCCGTCTTGTCTTGGAGGGACCGCATCAGGCTATCCACCCTCTTGTGCGCCGTGTCTAACTCAGTCTGCGCCTCTTCGACTTCCGTTATTCTCCTCTCCGCCATGTCGTGTTTCTCGGCATGCTTGGGCGTTCAACCATGCGGTCCATCCTGTACGTCATGGCATCCATTTTGGTGCCTAGTGCAGAGATACTGAACTGAAGACTCTGTTCCATAGAGCGCAGCATGCTCTTGATATCGGAGTCAGCCACCTGTTCTTCCTCCGGCTGTGTGACTGCCCCGTGTTCCACGGAAGGGCTTTGCAGCTGCAATCTTCTCTGCGCGAAGGGGAGCCTACTTTGCGTCTTATCCCCTTTGCCCATTGCAATGGCCGGACCGCCACCCAACTGCGGGAACTCTCATGGCTTTCCTCGCCAGGGGAGACCGTTCCGCGTCTGTTCGACCCACTGCAGGACAGGCCGCTACACCGCTCCCAGAAGCGGGGTCCCAACTGTTGCTATCAATCTGGTGTTGGGCGTCTTCCTCTCACAGCATTGCAATAAAGTTCCAGCCCGGGCCCGGCTCTATGCGACCACTGTAGGCTAACTCTGTACTCCACCAGGGCCCCGCTGTGGCTGGAACTGAGACCTCCCAACTTCTCTCCTGTAGGCCTCCAATCGTGTCCTCACTCCAGGAACCCGGCTCCCGGCCTCACCGACACCAGCACTACCACTGCGCCGATCCCCTACGCTGCAAATGGCATCTGCCTTCAGCGAGCCGCCTCCTCCGCCTCGTAGGGTATCAGGGGCACGGTTGAAGGAGTAACCTTGCCTCTCGGAGTAGTAGAGTCAGCTCCCAACCTTCCGTCTCCGTCGAGGAGGTCCCCGTCCGAGCTTCCGGGTGTTTCCCCCTCCGGCCTTCGAGGCAACCGCACTCCACGTATCCGCACGTCCGTGCACGTCACCCGGGCTAGTGACCCGCTGGGGATAGCTGCTTTGCGGCCTGTCGGAGAGGAAGTCTGTGCCCTGGGGTGTCGTAGCTTTGCAGTTTTAGGATCGCCGGAGACCCAGCTTATGGTGGACAAAAATGATTCAGAAAAGGGGGTGGTGATGAACAGAGTGTGAATCGTTTTTGGCCACTATAGGTGTGGCAGGGTATACTCAGACATGAGTCCCTTGCTCACTGCACCATCAGGATTCAAGCAAGCCGGGCCGACGACGGCTGAAATGCCAGAAACCGGTCCCCGGAAGTTTGTCTCCTTTCCAGTGAAGAATTGGCTTGGTAGTCTGGTCTGCCCTGTTCCCATGATGCACTGGGCCAGGGACAGACTAATTTGCATGTAGCCAGGTTCTGATCTGGGATGGTGCAGTGAGCTAAAAAACGGTGATGGATCAAGCCCTGATCTTTGCACTGGGTAAGAGTGGTCTGCTTAATTCAGACACTTTGTTCATCACCACCCCCTTTTCTGAATCGTTTTTGGCCACTATAGGTGTGGCAGGGTATACTCAGACATGAGTCCCTTGCTCACTGCACCATCAGGATTCAAGCAAGCCGGGCCGGCGACGGCTGAAATGCCAGAAACCGGTCCCCGGAAGTTTGTCTCCTTTCCAGTGAAGAATTGGCTTCGTAGTCTGGTCTGCCCTGTTCCCATGATGCACTGGGCTAGGGACAGACTAATTTGCATGTAGCCAGGTTCTGAGCTGGGATGGTACAGTGAGCTAAAAAACGGTGATGGATCAAGCCCTGATCTTTGGACTGGGTAAGAGTGGTCTGCTTAATTCAGACACTCTGTTCATCACCACCCCCTTTTCTGAATCGTTTTTGGCCACTATAGGTGTGGCAGGGTATACTCAGACATAAGTCCCTTGCTCACTGCACCATCAGGATTCAAGCAAGCCGGGCCGACGACGGCTGAAATGCCAGAAACCGGTCCCCGGACGTTTGTCTCCTTTCCAGTGAAGAATTGGCTTGGTAGTCTGGTCTGCCCTGTTCCCATGATGCACTGGGCCAGGGACAGACTAATTTGCATGTAGCCAGGTTCTGAGCTGGGATGGTGCAGTGAGCTAAAAATTGGTGATGGATCAAGCCCTGATCTTTGGACTGGGTAAGAGTGGTCTGCTTAATTCAGACACTCTGTTCATCACCACCCCCTTTTCTGAATCGTTTTTGGCCACTATAGGTGTGGCAGGGTATACTCAGACATGAGTCCCTTGCTCACTGCACCATCAGGATTCAAGCAAGCCGGGCCTACGACGGCTGAAATGCCAGAAACCGGTCCCCGGAAGTTTGTCTCCTTTCCAGTGAAGAATTGGCTTGGTAGTCTGGTCTGCCCTGTTCCCATGATGCAATGGGCCAGGGACAGACTAATTTGCATGTAGCCAGGTTCTGAGCTAGGATGGTGCAGTGAGCTAAAAAACGGTGATGGATCAAGCCCTGATCTTTGGACTGGGTAAGAGTGGTCTGCTTAATTCAGACACTCTGTTCATCACCACCCCCTTTTCTGAATCGTTTTTGGCCACTATATGTGTGGCAGGGTATATTCAGACATGAGTCCCTTGCTCACTGCACCATCTGGATTCAAGCAAGCCGGGCCGACGATGGCTGAAATACCAGAAACCGGTCCCCGGGAATTTGTCTCCTTTCCAGTGAAGAATTGGCTTGGTAGTCAGGTCTGCCCTGTTCCCATGATGCACTGGGCCAGGGACAGACTAATTTGTATGTAGCCAGGTTCTGAGCTGGGATGGTGCAGTGAGCTAAAAAACGGTAATGGATCAAGCCCTGATCTTTGGACTGGGTAAGAGTGGTCTGCTTAATTCAGACACTCTGTTCATCACCACCCCCTTTTCTGAATCGTTTTTGGCCACTATAGGTGTGGCAGGGTATACTCAGACATGAGTCCCTTGCTCACTGCACCATCAGGATTCAAGCAAGCTGGGCCGACGATGGCTGAAATGCCAGAAACCGGTCCCCGGAAGTTTGTCTCCTTTCCAGTGAAGAATTGGCTTGGTAGTGTGGTCTGCCCTGTTCCCATGATGCACTGGGCCAGGGACAGACTAATTTGCATGTAGCCAGGTTCTGAGCTGGGATGGTGCAGTGAGCTAAAAAACGGTGATGGATCAAGCCCTGATCTTTGGACTGGGTAAGAGTGGTCTGCTTAATTCAGACACTCTGTTCATCACCACCCCCATTTCTGAATCTAGTAGTTCCATTGCATTGTGCTTCAACACATTCTGTTTGTGCCAGCTCTTCAGAACTACCTGCACCTCCTTATTGTGACTTTCATGATGTGTTTAGTGAACAGCAGGCCACAAGATTGCCTCCCCACAGAACGTATGACTACCGAATAGACCTGGTCCCAGGGGATCATTGCCCTGTAGCAGAGTATATGCTCTATCCGTACCTGAGACAGTGTATCTCCATGAATAATTGAAAGACTTACTGGCATAAGGGTTCATTAGGCATTCTACCTCCCCTGTGTCTTCTACCCTCTTCTTCGTTCTAAAGAAGAATGGCGAGCTGGGTGCTTGTGTTGACTATCGCACAATTAACAAAGTGACAGTTAAAAAACAATATCATCGCAATCTATAATTTTTTCAAAACATCAAGGCCTTAACACCTCGTCAACTCCGCTGGTTGTTGTTCTTTAAAGAATTTGATTTTGTTATTACTTACCTGCCATGGAATACACAACAGAAAGCAGACACATTGTCACGTTTAGGTTTCTCCTCATCTGACCAACATCAGGAAGTGGCAAAGCCTATTATACCAACAGAACAGATAATAGCAATATGTTTGACACTCAAATTTTATGAAAAACTCATGCAAAGGAAGGGTATTCCTCCATATCCCCTGATGTGGTGGAACGTAAGGGTTTACTCTATCACCATGAACAATTATACATTCCCACCCAAGAACTGCAAGAAACAGTATTACACTGGAACCACGATTCAGTTCTTGCAGGACACATGGGAGAAAAGAAACCCCTAGAACTATGGTTTTGGGGGCATATGCTGTCACATGATGTTAAAAACTATTTCCAGAACTGTCCCATGTGAATCCAAGCAAAACACTGCATACTGCACCATCTGGTCTTTTACAACCATTACCAATTCCACCAACCCCCTGGCATACCATCAGCATGGATTTTATAATGAATCTTCCCCTTGCTCATCGTCAAACAGTCCTTTGGGTGGTAGCGGACTATCTGGCCAAGATGGCACATTTTGTCCCATTAAAAGACATTCCCAGTGCCAACACACCAGTCACCCTATTCATACAACATAGTGTACAGCTCCATGGGCTACCTTCCACAATTATCTCAGATCGGGATCCCACTTTGTATTGCAATTCTGGCAGGGTTTGTGCTCCTCCTTGGGAGTGAACGTTCCATTATCCTCTGCATATCACCCCCAAACCGACGGACAAACAGAAGGCGCAAACCAATCCTTAAAACAGATTCTGCAGTGCCTTTTTGCCACTTGGTCTTTTGACTGGGATACGGCTTTTCCAGTGGTTGAGTTTGTGTACAACAATAGTGTACATATAGCGACGGTTGTGACTCCCTTTTACTGTCTGTTTGGTAATCATCCCAGGATGCTTCTTGTCTTAAACCCATCATAGCAGAGAAACACCACACAAGGTTGACCAATATCCAACGCCTAGTTCAACAACACATAACACACTATCAGAAACAAGTCAAGAAGCAGACTGGCAAACATAGAAAGCTTGCTCCCCATTATCAGGTGAGGGACAAGGTATTGTTAGCTACAATGAATCTCCATCTAGCTGGCCTAAATAAGTTACACCCATGTTTTCTCGGCCCCTTCACCATCAAAAAGTTGTTAATTCCTTGGCGATGGAGCTTGATTTACCTGATTACCTCAGAGTACATCCTGGTTTCACATATCCCTCCTCCGTCCTTATACATTAGATATCAGGGTCACTCCCCCACCATCTCCAGTGCATGCGGAACTTTAACGATGCCCCCTGGGCAGAAACTAAAACTGTCTATACGTACCGCGGTGCCCGAGCAACTTTGGCTGATTGCCGGTGGAGCGATTATATGCAGCTATAGAGGAGTTTGGCTCTGGTTCACCCCTCAACCGGCACCTACCCAGCCGGATATCAGACATAGTTTTCCTCACCTCCCCATTGTCTTTTTCTACCTGTATTTCCTACCATCGTTTACCATTCCACCTGTACCTCTTTACTCCGCATAAGACGTGTGTATGTGCTAATAATTCTCACATTATTGTGTAATCTCTTGATTTTTTCTCCTATGTCTATACTTGTCTATATAATTATGGGACCTGTAACTCACTGATCCTCATGTAGAGCGCTCGGATACTTTGCAAATAAAATAAAATAAATAAACTTTGCAAATAAATCTGAATGGTCATTTGGAATTTGAGGTTACCCGGGTCATTGATTCTAAGCTGGCTTGGGCCGATTATACTATCTTCTGGCTTGGAAAGATTGTGGACCAGAAGACAATTCCTGGAAAATCGCCTCTGCTGTCCATGCCCTACGGCTTGTCCACCATTTCCATCTTAGATGTCCCACAAAGCCCTATCCTGTTAGAGGTTCTTTGAGGGAGGGAACTGTCAGGGAGCAGCTCCTGTCCCAGACCCCACCATGTCTCATTTGTACCCACTCCCTAGGCTCCTTGGTTGCCCATGTTTATTATCCGTTATAGGGTTTTAAATCCTGCTTCTACATTCACTACTGTAGGATTCTATTGTTTGTAGCAATGCTTGTTTAATTCAACCTGTAAATGCTAATGCTTGTTTAATTGTAGCAATGCTTGTTGCACTGTCTTCATTCTGACATGTGATAGCCAACTGTCACTTTGGTGGGTGTGGCAAGCTTTGTGCAACTGCATGTGGAGGAGCGTGGTTAGCCATGTGATAGTCAACTGTCATATTGGTGGGGGTGGCAAGCCTTGTGCAACTGCTTGTGGAGGGGTGTGGTTTGCCTCATGTGGAGAGGCGTGGTTTGCCTCATGTCTACAAGCACCTGTCCTGTTGGTTATAAAAGGGCAAGCCCTGCACATGTCTGTGTTTGGCTTATTTCCTGGATTCCTGTAGGTTGCTGTCTCAACATCTCTCCAGCTGTCAGTGCTAATGCCCGATTCGACTTTTTTGATTTTGCTTTCAAGAGGATTCCTCATGGGTCAGACAAGCTAAGTGCTGCACATTTCTTCTGTTTATCTCTTCATCTTGTCTGTGACTTCTTGATCTTGTGCTTGGCTACTTCTTTCGTGCTCGGTGTGGAACATTAACCAGTGACTCTCTAAAAGTGTTAACAGTGCTTTGAAGGCAATTTTCTTGGTTTCAGTCTAATGTCCAAATACGAGACTTTTGGGAACAAAAATCAAAGACTTTTAGTGTGCTTATCGTCCTTTAGGAATTAATGAACAGTTTTTGTTTTCAGTATTTCCCATTGTTAGTATTGTGGCATAATGTGCTGTACGTTCCTGTGATAAGTTCAGGAATTGGAAACTCTGGTGCACGTTATGAATGGTGATATTTGTTCTTGAAGCACAAGTGCACATTATGAATGGTGACATATGATTTAATCCTTTTATTGTTCAGTACTGTCTTATTTTTTTCCTTTTAATATTTTATTTTGAAATATTTACTCCTGTTGGAACAAGAGACTATATATGTAAACCAAAGCATGAAGTATACTATAAAGAGAAATCATATTAGATTCATATCTATCACCCCTTTGGATTGAGATATAAAGAGGCTGCAAGTGGTCCTCGCATAAGGTGAATACACGTTTATTATATGACATTGCAATATCTAAACTTGTGAGTGTGTATGTGTGCGGAGAAGTGTACCTGTACCCATCCTTCCTATTTTTACCGTCAGAGTATTACACAAACAAGCACTGTAGATTCCTCAGAGACCCAAGACATGGTACCCGGCTGGACCAGGCTGAGTGAAGAAGCAGAGTTTTTCTCTTCTCTTCTTTCTCATCCACTTCCCCATCCCTTTTGGGAGATCTGACTGTGTGACAGCGTTCGAGTCGCAGCATTGAAAGGTGTTCCAAAAGGTATTGGGAGCATTTGTCATTCATCACTCCTGCAGACATGCTGAGATTTCAGGTGTGCGGTTACGCCACAACCTTACACAAGGGAAGATGACTCATTGTCAGGTGTGTTCTCATCAGCAGGATTCAGGTGCACATGGGGTCTAACAGATCTCTCAATGATTGGTCCTCCATGGTGCCTGGAATGCCTTGTCAGTCTCATGATGTTTGGCTGGTATTAGACTCCACTCTCTTGGTGAGATGCTCCTTAGTTGTCTGGGGTGATGCACATCCTAATGGTAAAACTGTTATAATTTGAAACCCAGTCCGACAGGTGGCGATGACTTGCTTGGATCTGTGGATGACTGGATGGTCTTCATGGCCACTTGAGTTCTTACACCTTTGATACAGTTATTTTCTTCTCTGGCTTGTGTGGTTGTAAGCAGGGATGCCATCTGTCTCAAGCAGCCGGTGACAGGTGGCTGGACGGTGGCACTGTGAAGTGTGGGGGAGGCATGCAGCAGTTCATGCCTTCAGATGACATACTTTTGGGACTCAGGCTGAGCTGTCTCCTGTGATGTCACTGCACCTTGGTGGCTGGCTTGTGTCTGTAGGTTTACACTCCAGCAGTGGCACGAATCCACGATCTTGTCACTTTTCTTCTTTTCTCTTGTGATCCTGTGGTTGTCGGGATCTTCTGTGTGAAAGGTCTGCCACACACCTTTCTCTCCTCTTTACTTCTTCTCTATGTGGCATTATGTCACTATTTTCTCCTCTCCAATTTTCTTTCACGAAGTGGCGTTGTTCCATTCTCTTCTCAATTTCAATTATCTTTCACAATGTGGCATCATACTGCAGTCATCTCTCGTATGACCAGGCCTCTCACTGTGTTGTGGCATCCTGCCATGTGTCGCATGTTCACTCCACTGGACCTCTCCTTGTTTGCGTCCTGTTCAAAGGACTGTGGCTTTTCTTCAGTTGTGGACCTCTCACAGGTCCGGTCCTGCATGTAGGATGTTACTCTTCTCTTCCTCCTGGATCTCTTGCAGGCCCTGTCCTGTTGGTAGGACATGACTCTTGTCTTCCTCTTGGGCCTTTCTCAAGTCCTGTTCTGTTGGTAGGATGTGACTCCTCTCTGCATTGACCTTTTGCAGGTCTCGTCCAGTTCAAAGGACTTGACTCCTCTTTCATCATGGGACTCTCGCAGGCCCTATCCCTTCCTCAGGAATCTTCTTGGTGCTCCGCTCCCTGGATGGAGGGTCACCTGTTTTGCAACTTCTTTTCTTCGATTAAGGGTATACTACTTGATCCTCGTGTCTGCGCCGTCGCTCCTAAGTTCGGGTATGCTTGCCAGGGTAGGTAACTCTGTATGACATGCTCAATGATGGGCCAACGGTGGCCATTCTTTGCTGTGGTGGCCAGCTGGTGAGGCCTATTTTGTGCTGCCTTTCTTCTCACTCTCGGAGTACTCTCTCTTTCCAGGGCTCTGCCTGTGGTGAAAGATTCTGAGGTGCGGCCCTCTGCTCACCTCTGATTACGTGTTCTCGGTCTCTCAACTTTTGCAGGGTGCCTTCTTGTGAGCTGGTGCCCTGTCAGGCAGTGTTGGACTATTAGACAGTCTCCGTGTGAGCGCCCTCTGCAGGCACCCTCCATTAACATTCCTCTTCCTTGCGGTGGTGGCCGTTCACCACTGGGGCGTGGAGCACTATCTCCTCACTTGTTGTTTGCCTCTTTGAATATAACTTACAAAATGTTTCTATCTGCTCACATATTGGTTATATGAGTAAATGTGTTGTTTATATGATCTTTTGTAAATGTAAGAGATTTTGTGCAGACGTTAACCCTGTCTCCTTTCTGTTGCTTGCTGCCTGACTAGCAGGGCTTGCTGCCTTGTGGCTCCACTACCTTGTCTGGACTTTTTTGGCTACTTGTTGTTTCGCGGCCTTGAATTTTACTGGACTCCTGGCAGCTCCCTTGGTTAAGGGAGCATTAGACTCCTTGGGGCACTCTACAGGGGTTTACAGTCTCTTGCTGCAGTGACTGGGAGCAGTGTCCCATCTCTTCTGCTCGTTTACTGACTGTAGTTGGGGCTGTACTGTGTCCTACTCACTGAGCATGTTCCCCAGGCTCTTCTCTCCCCAACACTCGCTGTAGCATTTGACTCTGACAGTGCCTCGCGGGGACTCAAACAACACTTTCATTCTAGAGTGTCACTGGCAGCACACGTCAGCTAGGTGGTGCTATAAGCACCTCTGTTCTCAGCCCACACCATCTTTCATCAGCTGCCGGCCCTGCGGCGCACACCTGATTAAAGTTGAGGTTACCCTCTGGATTATGGGCAACAGAGCAAGATGAGAGGGGCTTTGCAGGGCTCTTTTCCTTTAGGCAGCATTGCTGCTTGCCTGTTTGAAACTTAGCCCCCTTGGGTCCTACCTCATGCGTATCACTGGGTGCTACGGGAATAAACACTGGTCATTGCATGCTTCTTTTCTTTCCATGCGGGGCAAAGGGGGCACCTGTATATTGGACAAATACTTCTCTTTTATTCTACTGTTGGGGCGATGCTGGGCTCTGTGCAGTGCTGGTATGGTCCACTGGGCTGCCACCAGGTGCCGCAGCAGCACTTCTCATGCTCTGCAGGTGGGCCCCAGTTCTTGATCAGCCAGGCTGTGGTAGGAGAGTTATTTTCTTACCCACGGTAAGACTGCCTGACGCTGCAGACGGGGACTTGCAATGCAGGTGGGGCAGGACTGCTCATCACAATTCAAATCCAGGTTGGGGCAGCTGCATATGATTTGCACAAGCAAGTGTTCCTGACACTTTAACTGTGGGGGCCATGGCAGCCTACCCAGTGCTGAATGCTATGTCTTTCATGCTGGCAGTTTTTGACCCGCTGCAAGGGGGTAATGTTCAAAGGGGACGTGGCAAGGGAAGCTGTTGCCTCAGGCATATTGTCCGCTTCGCTGCAAGTGCAGTCACGTCACCCACGTGGGCACTTCAGGGGTGTGCCACAGGGCCAGTTAGTATGGTGGGTGGCTGCAGGGGCATGAACTGCTATATGGCCCCTAGGGACATTGTCGACATTGCTCAGTTAGCATGAGCTTTGCTGCCATGATTCTGCTTTTGTGCACGTTACTACATGACTTGTTTTTTGCAAGACTCTGTTAGTGCCTTTCATATAAGTATGCTCTGCTTTTGCCTTCTCTGCTAAAGTTCCTGGAGTTTAGTCTGAACATGATGTGCAAGGTCGATAAACAATGCCCCTTGTTATTCTGTACTGGTCAGACATAACTTGCTAAACACAGCTGCAATGCTGGAGACTCGTGCTTTGATACTATGGGGTTGCAAGTTGTTTTAACACACTTGGAGAAAGCCTTTCCATGGAGAAGAGCTATGCTGTTCCTATGATGTAAACCTTACATCCAGGCTTTAAGGTATGGGGTCTGCTGTTAAAGCCCAGAGATCTTCCTGTATGTAAATAAACTTCTCCCAGTCAAGGGGAGGGTGGCTAGGCCTTATTGTCCTTTTTCCACTGTCTTTATATAATGACTTCCCCCTTTGTACTCTATGGTATTGTAACAATGCTAATTGTTTTGAGTTCATGCATTTTGCTGCTGATAGTGGCTCGTATAATGTATTGTAGAGCACAATAGGTAAAATGAACATTTTGACTCTGCTAATTATCATTGTGGACAAGTATGAGTGAGCGAAAGAGTACGTCTTGCTACCACGATTCCTAAGAGAGTCGGAAGTGTTGTGTTATGGGTTATCTTATCATTTGTAGCTTTGTGATTTTTGGAGAACAAATGAGACACTATAGCTAGTCTATTTTGGGATTTGGGGTACTAAGGTGATAGGTTGGTACACCCCGATCGACTGAGGTCCTGTTTTCCTGCGCATAGTTCTGTGTATAAGCAGAATCCCTGAAACAGAACATGCAGGTGGCTGCACAGGCCTTACTAGTGGATGCTGGTGTACTCGTTGGGTGGCCTTCCTCTTGCCCTGTTCTGCCTCAGTTGCCATTGTACTGGCAGCAAGCGTGGGGGTGCCTTAGGCACACGCTACATTTCCCCCACAAGGAACAGCAGGATTGCTGCCAGCGCCAACGTGGGGTCAGATCCGCACATCACCATTGTAGTGTAGTAGGTCCTAGGCCCACATCCCGTGACAAGGACAACACAGATACATGGTTACGGTACATGTAACTGACCCAAAGCACATGCGTCTGGCCCCTTTTATTATTAGGCCCACGTCCCTCATGACACCTTTGTTGGATGGGTGTTTTGTTTGGGTTAAAGGTCAGCCCTCAAGGGATTGGCTGGTACACTGGTACATGCTGAAACACTAGAACGAGTCCAGAAGTACTATACCGGGTCAAATAGCTTGGTACGTGAAATAACCAAGGGCAGCATTGATATACGTGTGGTGGGAGTCAGACAGAGGGTTTGGGGAGGGGATTGGCCATGAAGTGGGTGTAGGGGAAGTGAAGCATATATATTTAGTGGCTGAATTGAACAAGGTGAAACCATAAAACCTGGGAATAATCCCAGCTTCCCCACTTTAGCAAATTGTCTGATCCTAGGCAATTGTTTTATTTTGCTTTGCCTCCTTTTTCTTCATTATCACATATAGGAGGGCCTCAAAATACACGACTTCAGATGTTTGTTGCAAAAACATTCTCCTGTGTTTGATTCAATAAACTTTGATGTTAATGTATAATTGGAACGCAGACCACTCAAAGAGTGAACATCACTAATGAAATCTGAAATTACATCATTGATGGCATCACTGATGACACCATCCAAGCTTCATTTACTGCATATTGCTCTATTAATTAATTACTAGTAATTACTAGTAGTCCAAATGGGGGCAAAAAAGTGAGGGGACATCAGCAAAATCCCTGTTCTCTTACATTAGCTTACTACATACAGTGACACTCACTGAACCTATATTAGGAAAATAAAGTTCATATCAGAAGGAAAGTGGGTACTGTAAACATGTTTTCTCTATGGACAACGTTTACTCTGTATCAAAGTATTTGCAGTCAGTGAAACTCTCATCATAAATACACCACAGAGCATTACAAAACATCTACTGAGAACAGTATATGTAATATATAGGCAACAGTTGTAAAAAAACACTATTTGTTAAAAAAACACAATCTGAGGGAGATAAGAACATACTAACCGCACCCTTCATACTTAGGTGAAAAGTTTACAAATAGCACCTCTTTTCTGGCAAAACCAAGACACATGCATATCTTAGTACCTTGTGCACACATTCTTCTATTTTAAGTATTAGTTATCAACTGACAAGATTTTCTTTAATAACTCAAGGCTGCTTACAAAAGGTAGTATCTAGATTGTCTTTAGTAACTCAAGGCTGCTTACAAAAGTTAGTATCTACTATGTAGAACCTTTCCTCTGTTGGAAACACTTCCTGCAGAACCCAAATATTGTGTGGAGCATAGTGAATACAAGTCTTTAGTCAGTTGCACACAGAGTTATTCCTGATTGCAAACATCTTTGAAACCTCTACACAGCTATAGTGCATTAGGAGTAGGAGTGGGTGGGGTTCACGGAATTGCACTAAGTGGAAATCCGCGGAGTTACATAAAAACTTATTGGAAAACATTGGAAACGCATTGGTTGTAACTTCACATTTTGAACTAATAAATTGGTACAAAATCCTGCCACATGGTGGAGCCATCCACGAAAAACGTAGAACTGAGAAAGGGCTTTAATGTTAGAGTACTGTGAGAAGTGGTGGATTTTAAATCTCCACTCACAAGCACTGCATGTTTAGTGCGCCTAAAGACGTATGAAGTAGGTTTTAGTGGCTATCACTTATTGTGTGCAGGAGGCCTTCAAACATACGCTGCAAGTCTGAGTCAAAGCACTATGCCACTCCGAATGGAGATCTGGTGAACTTTGTTGGGCCCAGACCTAAACTCACCCCTAAAAACACATCTACAGTCATCCTAGCACCTACTTTTTGCATTGCATTTACACTCTTCTCCTCATAGTGCACCCTCTGATCCAGCGTCACCCTGTCACTGTACTGAACGAACCCCCAAACCAGTCTCCCATTCGCCCGGCCTCGTCCCCTGGACACGAAAGCAAGGCTGTGGGACCATTACTGTGCTCTCGAGAGCCGTGTATTGATTATCCCAGGTTTGAATGAGAAATGACGCAAGGCCTAGCACTCTCACTGACTCTTATTAGAGCGATGATAGCGATGCACCTGCACCACTAAAGGACTTGTTTTAGGGACTTTACTGCGTCAATAAGAAAAATATGAGTCACTGCAATAGACTCTGTGTCTCCATCTTTTATGTAGAAAGCATGGAACGTCATGGAGAGGGAGGATTAAGGGTGGGAGAAGAAGGTGAAAACAATAGGTGAAGATGGGATTAAAGGAGCGAGTGAGGGAAGGCAGGACATGTGAAGGTAGAGAGGAAAGGCAAATAGTGAGCAAAGAAAGGGTTAAAAGGATGGAAAGGCATAAGTAGGAGGCACACTAGGAAAAGCTAGAGAAAAGAGGGAAAGATGGATGGTTTTAGGGTGGAATGTTGGAAGGAATAATCGAAAGGGGAGGTTAGATGATGAGGAATGGAATGAAAGTAAAAGAAGAACATTGAAAAAGGAATATTAGTGAGGGAGGAAGAATGAATTTAATGAAAGTTTTAGAAGTCAGCGAACAGTTGGAAGTGGGCGATTCGTTTCTGTTTTGCCACAAGTTATGCATCTTGTTCTAAGTACTTCGGAGCACCAAGTCTGTGAACAAGTGGAGTGTGATGGTAGGGTGGATGGATAGGTTGTCTTTTTGAGTAGTTCCACTAGGTCCTTGGTGTGCCTAGCCTCACAGATGCGCAGCGCCAGGCACCACGCACTCAATTCAGCGAGGACATCGCCGACTTCGTCAGCCCGCATGCCCTCCCCTCCGCTGACTACATCCTCCTGGGGGACTTCAACTTCCACCTGGAGAACAACAACGACTGCAACACCAGCACCCTGCTCGACAACCTCGCCAACCTTGGACTCAAGCAGCTGGTGTCCACCCCCACCCACCTCGCCGGACACACACTCGACGCCATCTTCTCATCCAGCAAAGACATCGCCTTCAGCCACGCCACAGAACTCCACTGGATGGACCACAGATGCATCCACTTCACCTTCAGAAGAACGACGATCCACCACCACCAGCAACAGGTTGCCCGAAGAAGCTGGAACAAGATCACAGCCGACCAGCTCGCCGCTTCCCTGAGCCAGCACCCTCCGGCCAGCTCAGCGAACCCCAGCCAGGCCGTCGACAACCTCTCGAAGTGGATCAGCAAATGCGCAGACGAACTCGCCCCTCTGAGGATCCCGCCCAGCAGACCCAGCAGTAAGAAAGCCCCATGGTTCACCGACGAACTCAAGAGCTCCAAGAAGAACTGCCGAGCCCTCGAGAAAGCCTGGAGAAAGGAACCCACACCGGACAACAGGACCACCCTCAAGCTCGCCACCCGGAAACACCACCAACTGATCCGCACCGCCAAGAAAACGGCTTTCAAGAACCGACTGGACAACAACGCACACAACTGCAAGGAACTCTTCAACATCGTGAAAGAGCTCTCCAACCCCAACGCCGGAAACAACGACATCACCCCGTCGCAAGACCTCTGCAACTCCCTCGCCTCCTACTTCCACAACAAGATCGCGGACATACACAACAGCTTCAGCACTCAACCGACGCACGCCACGACCGCAGCAACGCTGCCCACCACCACCCTCCGCGCCTGGACTCCGGTCAACACCGAAGACACCGTCCGCATGATGAACTCCGTCCACTCCGGATCTCCGACCGACCCCTGCCCTCACCACGTCTTCAACAAAGCCGATGCTGTCATTGCACCCCACCTGCGGGACATTATCAACACCTCATTCGACACCGCCACCTTCCCCGAGAGCTGGAAGCACGCCGAACTCAGCGCTCTACTCAAGAAACCTACAGCAGACCCCACCGAACTCAAGAATTACCGCCCCATCTCTCTACTCCCGTTTCCAGCCAAAGTCATCGAGAAGACCGTCAACAAACAGCTGGCCGCCTTCCTCGAGACGAATGGATCCCTCGACCCATCGCAGTCCGGATTCCGCGCCAACCACAGCACCGAGACCGCCCTCATCGCCGCCACCGACGACATCCGAGCCCTGATGGACAACGGAGAAACAGCGGCCCTCATCCTCCTAGACCTCTCCGCGGCTTTCGACACGGTCTGCCACCGCACCCTAGTGCAGCGCCTCAGCAACGTCGGAATCCAGGAGAAGGCACTGGAATGGATCGTCTCCTTCCTCGACGGAAGAACACAGAGAGTCCGCCTACCACCGTACAAGTCAGAGGCCACCGAAGTCATCTGCGGCGTCCCTCAAGGATCCTCGCTGAGCCCTACACTCTTCAACGTCTACATGAGCCCCCTCGCGGCCATCGCACGCCAACACAACCTCAACATAATCTCCTACGCCGACGACACCCAGCTGATCCTCTCCCTGACCAACGACCCCGCCGCCGCCAGAGCCAACCTGCACGAAGGGATGAAAGAGGTAGCCGAATGGATGACGACGAGCCGCCTGAAACTGAACTCAGACAAGACGGAGGTCCTCATCCTGGGCTCCTCGCCCTCCGCCTGGGACGACTCCTGGTGGCCCCCCGCCCTGGGCACCGCACCCAAACCGACGAACCATGCACGCAACCTGGGCTTCATCCTGGACTCCTCCCTCTCCATGACCAGGCAAGTCAACGCCGTCTCCTCGTCGTGCTTCAACATCCTGCGCATGCTTCGGAAGATCTTCTGGTGGATCCCCACGGAGACCAGGAAGACCGTCACCCAGGCCCTCGTCACCAGCCGACTGGACTACGGCAACGCACTCTACGCCGGAACCACCGCCAAGATGAAGAGACTCCAGCGGATCCAGAACGCCTCAGCCAGACTCATCCTCGACATCCCACGGAACAGCCACATCTCCGGACACCTGAGAGACCTGCACTGGCTCCCCGTCAACAAAAGAATCACCTTCCGGCTCCTCACCCACGCACACAAAGCCCTACACGATCAAGGCCCGAGCTACCTCAACAACCGAATCAACTTCTACGCTCCCAAACGCCACCTCCGATCTGCCAGCCACGCCCTCGCCGCCGTCCCACGCATCCGTAGAGCCACTACAGGAGGAAGGTCCTTCTCCTACCTGGCTGCCAAGACCTGGAACTCCCTCCCGGCCGACCTGCGCCTGACCCAAGACCACCTCTCCTTCAGGAAGAAGCTCAAGACCTGGCTGTTCGAGCAGTAACGGCACCCCCCCCCCCCCAAGCGCCTTGAGACCCTACGGGTAGGTAGTGCGCTCTATAAATGTCTTTGATTGATTGATTCCCTCAAGGTGACAGTGCACTCTACAAATCTGCATAACAAAGCGGAATGGAATGATGGACAAGTGCCATGTTTACTAACGCATATACAATTGGAGATGGAAAGCAAAGTGTGGTATGTTTATTTTCTGTACTTGAATAGATCCTATATCTAGATACATTATTAGGCCGTAATTCCTAAAATATTAATACCGCATGTTAGGGTTGTGCAATGCCACTACTAGAGTGCACTGCTGCATATATATCGTTATTCTGGAGCAGAGCGTGCAGTTCAATCAATATTGCTAATCATACGCACACGTTTAGTTGCCTCTTTGTTTGGTACATGCATTATTGACTATGAAGTGCTGGTGTAAAGAAATGCCTCATAAAATGCAACATATGTTTACTATAAATAGTGCACGCTTGTAAACGTATTGTCACAGACTTCTTCTGAGTCACAGGGTTCCACCATCCACTGCGCCCATGTGCCAGGTTGTAGGTAAGCGCCTCTGCTGTAAGACTTGGGGGAGAGCAAACCCTTGGATGGTCCCTCTCACTGAAGGTCTCTCTGAGCACTACTGAGCTTTGGTCCGGAAATAAATGCAGGGTGCAATGCTCACCTCTTATCATGAGTGGAGGGTCTAGTCAATGAACACCAGAAGCTTCACGCAGCTTGTGCACACAATCCTGCAGTTCTGCGAGAGCCCACCGACACAGCCCTGGGATCCCACATGCTTTTAGTGTTCTTGCATTCACATGCTGCTCATTAGACTGAGCTGGGAAGTGATAGCATGCTCTGAGTGTCCAGGCAGGAAGTGTGAGGTATCGCCTTTCCTAGCAAAAGTCTTGAGCACTTTTCAGGGACACGAGTACGACATGTGCTGCCCACGGTATACCATATAACATGGGGACTGAGCACTGAGTGAGCACCGGTGATCTTAGTCAGCAGCACTGAGCACCGGTAAACTCCACCACGTGGCGTAGGCAGCATATTTGCCAAACTTTTTGCTCCAAGCGTAGTGTGGAGTGGCATAAACTCTGTGACCTCTGTTTGCGGAACAGAGTTTACTGCCCAGGGTTAATTAGGAGCACATGTGTTTGGCAAACACTTGTGTCCCATAGCTAGACTAAAGCTGTACACCATTACATAAAAAAGTAGACTGGAAATTGCCCAACACTCTCTAATCTGTAAAAGAAACTTGCTCATTGGAGGATGTCATCAATGATGTCATTTGAGATGTCATCACTGATGTCATAAATGATGTTATAGAAGATGTCATGAGTGTCATATGTGAGGTCATAAGCTGTGCATGACGGGGTCGCAATTTATAGTTAGCGCTGCTCACTACAACTGCTGAATTTCTGTGTTTTTTGGTTCAAAACGTTAAGGTTGTCACCGAGAAATTCATGTAATAAGATTGTTTTTTTTAAACAAGAGCAGATCTTTTTATTTTAGCTAACTATAACGTTAATCTAACCTTCAATGTAGGTATGGTAGAATAACTAAATAATATATCCTCTGTGCAGACATTATTCTAAAAGGAAATATCTTTTGTATTGTAAATTAACAGGAAAGGGGACCCACTTTACAAAATGTTTCAACAAATTATGTTTGAGTAGGAAATAGAGTAATGCAACCATTTTTTGGTTGAAATTTCCCAGCAAGTTCATTAATATTGTAATAGCATAAAATGTATAACCTTTTTACATCTTTTTACTTTAATGTCATAATTATAGTTCAGGAAGAGAGTACTCAGTTTTTTGAACATTGTAATAAGTTTCAATATATATATATTTTGTTTAAGTGAGTGATTATTATCACGCATCTCTTTCAAGATTTAGAGTTCTATATTTTGTTTTAATGTATTGTTAGTTCTTTTCCATGTGTTCAGTTATTATTTAATGTTAATCTGTAATAAGAGAGTCAATAAAATATGGCTATAATATTTCATGTGTTTTTTTAAGAAAGGTGGTGACTCTTGTGAAACATTTGCAGGAGTTGAATATACAATCACCATTGTGGTCTCTGAGGGGTATGTACTTCCTCAGCTGGTTCTCATGACTCTCTCGCAAGATCCTACATTTGAGATTAATTTAAGAACTGTGTTTTCCTGAAATTCTTAACAAAGTAGTAAATTACAAATGTTGATTATAATAATTCAATTGATTATAAATTTTTCCAGTGAATATATAAAGGAATAATATATTTACAATCTCGCCAGAAGCTCTTGGGAGTCGAACACACACTCCCCTTCATGGACTCTCAGTGTGCTGTACTTCCTGTTTGCGTCTTGCGATCTACCAGTGAGACATGCATTTGGAATTAGGTTAATAGCAGTGTTATCTTGTAATTCTGAACAAACTCATACATTTGAGATGTTGATCACCATGGAAAAATTGATTATGACATTTTATATTAAATATGTAAAGCAATAATATATTTATGATCTCGTGAGGTGCCTGTGGGAATCTAGTGAGAGGTCCAGGAGAGGAAACAGACCCTAAGGAAGGACTGTAATTGGTTCATATGGAAGTCCTTATTTGGAAAAAGATGATTCCATCCTTTTTGCTTTCTTTCCCTATTGGATTTTGATGAAGGTAGATATTTCTGGCTTGCTCTCCTTTCCTGTTTCCTTAACTATAGAAATATATATTCATCAGATTCTGATGAGCAACCAGGGACAGCTGAACTAGCTCCACCACCTCTGCCTCCAAAGGAAACCTTGGGGTGGCAGTGCTTTGAAAAGAGGCCCAGCGGAAAGAACGTTTCTGCAAAGTACTTCAGCTGTAAACTTTGCGAGAATGAGTTCAGCCACGGGAGCAGAAACAAACGGTATAGTATGAGTACTAAATGTATGTGGAGGCACCTTAGATCTATGCATCTGTAATGGCTTGCTCAGGCAGAGTTTGCTCATGCTGCAGAGTTAGACAACTCTTCAGGGGCTTGCACATCATGTGCTTCTGGAGATACTGTGCCTGTGCAGGTAGAAAGTGCAGAAGTAGACTATAACCCTGCTTACCTGAATACATCACTGTTTTGCTACTTGTGTAAGCAGATATTTTTTTCCATCTGAGAAAAGCAGGTCTGACCAGGAGAAGCTTGTCTAAGATCGCAAATGCCCCCCTAGACTGTGGTGTTTTAAAAAAAAAAATTTTTTGTAATTGTTCACTATTTTGTTTTTAAGGTGTTGTTGTTTGTGTTTGTTTCACACCTCAAGTCGTATATTTTTATCCTACCATATTAGAAAACTTTAAAAAAACATTACAAATACTTAACAATGTTAGAAAACACAAAAACATGTATACTTGTTGAAAACTGTTAATAAAAACTGCTCTTATCAGAGCTAACCTATAGTTTCATGGTCTATGTTGTTTATACAATGTTTGCCTTTTTTCCCTTTCTCAAAGTCTCCCACAAGAGTCTTGCGAGAGCCAGAAAAGCCCACCATAATCGGTGGCTCTCACAAGCCATTCTCAAAAGGGTGTGGGAGCCAGGGAGGCAATACCTTTAGTGCAGTCCAAGGGGGCCGTACCTATTGGTTGATCTCATGAACCTCCTGAAAAACCATACTTTTTAAAATGGAGTTTGCCTTTTGCACTGAATGCATCCTGATATAGTATGTATACTTTATGTACACTAGAGTAGTAACGATGTGTTTAGTTTAACAAAATGCAATCAATTAATTGTGGGGAAAAATAAATTGCTTAGATTTATGAAAAAATTATGGCCTAGATGTATCAAGCCTTTTGCGATTCGGACATTTAGCATCTTTTGGGATGTATCAGAAATTAGCAAAATAAGGAATCGCAAAAAATTGCGATTCCTTATTTTGCTTATGCATTTAAGGAATCGCAATTTTGCGATTCCTTAAATGGCATGTATGAAACTTTTTAAAATTGCGAATTCGGGTTAAGGAATCGCAAATTAACACCAATTTGAGGTTCGTGTTAATTTGCGAAATCCTTTTAAAAAACAAAATATGACTATTTTGAAGGTGGCATGTGACACACATACATGCCCATAGGGCATGTATGTGTGCCATATGCACACACATGTAAGTTTCAGGGGTGCAGCAGGGTGTCCATGAGACACCCCTGCACCCTTGAAATAATTCTCAAATTGCGATTAGCAAATTGCGAATTCGCAATTTGAGAATTACTGCACAATCATTCCTATGGGCCTCCTGGCCCATAGGAATGCATGGGGAATTATTCCTTATTTGCGAATTCGCAAAATGCGAATTCGCAAATAAAGATAAATAAGGAATCGCAAAAAATATGCAATTTTTTACATACATTCCATTTTGCGAATTCTAAATAGCGATTCGCAAAAAATCGCTATTTAAGATTCGCAAAATGGAATCTTGATACATCTAGGCCTAAGTTTTGATGTGCATGTAAAAAATTGATACTTGTATAGCGCACTACTCACCCGCAAGGGTCTCAAGGCGCTTGTACGAATACCGCTGTGGAACCCATCCTGGCTTTCCCTGTGAGGCATCCACTCCTGGGCACCCCCAAGGTGGAGGCCAGGCATCCTTAGCGTTGTGGGGGCCGTTGTGGAGATTAAGCAAGCTATTGCCCAGAGTTGCAGAGTGGGACTCCATGATTGGAATAGGCACTGAGGCGAGAATTATCAGATCCGTGGAATTTTGAGCCCAAGACCCACCGAGGCGGGGAATTGAACCCTGGTCCCGGGCCAGACCTCTGCATCAGGGTCTGCCGCTCTAACCATTGAGCCACACTTCTCCACCATGGGATGCATGAGACCAATATTAGTACATAGCACACATTTTTATTCATTTATTTGTTTTAAGTTCATTTATGATTGTTAGAAAAAGTTGAATCCTTATATAGTCGTTATCCTTGGTATTCCACATAACAAAGATTAATATGAAGGTTCATGCTTTTTCCCTGTTATATCTACATAGAAGTTTATAAATACAATTTCTTCCAGTGGTAGGGTGAGGGAAATGATTAGCCTGTTCGTTGAGACCTCTATCTGGGCCGATAGATGTCCATACTAGGATGTGAGGAGAGACAGCAATGGGTAGTAGAGTTTGAACAGAGATTGACCTCTCCACTGAAGCTTATGTATAGAGCGGCAAGCATATATTGGCCCTGCTAATGATGTTGGTCAGAGTTGACTGACATTGCTGCAGATTGGGAAATGACCGACCTCAGGTCAGCCGTTCTAACATTGTAATTAGGATTTGAAAGCACATGGTGTGGTCACCAACTTCTAGTTTTTTAATGGGAGCTTGTGTGGCATGACGAAACCGCCTGCAGCACATACTCCCATTGAATAATGGAAGTTTTTAAACATCCCTGCACCGTGTGGCAGGCACCTTACGCTGCTTACCACATGGTGCATAGATGTAAAGGGTGCCCCCCAGGACCTCATGCAAAGGGCCAGGGGGTGGGGGCCCTGCTAGGGTCTTCAAAGTCACTTTCTCACAGCCTTTCCATGTCAGGAAGGCCCGGAATGAAAAGGCTGTCAGAAACACTGTCTTTGAAGGGAATATGAGGAGCTTCCAACTGACCAACGGACTCAATATGCCCCTTGGAAGGCGTCAACCGGTCTCTCCGACTGTTGTCTCCATCCGCACGCATTCTAATACATCGATCAGACCAAAGCAGTGGATGCGGTTTTGACCACAACCGACAAGCTGCTGGTTCTGGTCCGAACCATATCGTAATGAGTCCCATAGTAACATGTGCCAAAGAACTACCCACGCCACTACCACAACTTTACCAGGTGACAGCTGTTCATAGTAGTGTATGAGGATGGAGTGGTCTGTGTGCCAACACCTCTCTCTTTTATGAGAGGTCTCTATACTACACTGTGGGCAAATACTCATCTCACTACTGAGACTTCATTCTAGCAGGACAACTCACCAAAGTTGGTTTTTCATATAATTGGCTTCTTCTTTAGGAATTCTTGGGTAGCATAAAACATGTGCTTAATCTCATATGAAAATCACTACTAATTTAAAACTTTTTTTATTACAAACAAATCATTTAACATTGGAAAACTACAAACACTATAGTAATAAACTATTTGAACAACAGTGAAACAAACAAAACAACCACCTTCATTCATTTTAAATGTTTAGATCAGATAATGATGAGCTGCCTTTGTACTTGCAGCAGCTCAGCTACCCCAAAGAGGATTTAGTATAGCAGTTTTTCATTTTTAGGCCAAAAAATTCTTAGCAATGTTTCTCATGTGTACACTTTTTTAAAAGGTGATTACAAAGGCTAGCTCGGGTAGTGTTAGCTTCTGCTGCTGAACTGGAGAGCTCTTCATGAGCTTCCACACCATTTCAACCTGGATACACTGTGCCTGCTCAGGTACTTACTGCTGAAGAAGACAATTATCCTGTTTTATCTAATAAGGCTCTTTTTTGCTTCCTATATAAGCAGATAATTCTTCCTTTAGAGACAAGAAGACCTGCAAATGCAGGCACTGTTGCTCTGCCTAATGAAGTGTATAATCTTTTGATAGAAGAGTTGGTTCCATTATGGGAAACCCTGTGCAACTCAATATTTAGATAGGGAGGACTTGTTCCTATATCCTGGAAAGAAGCTACAACTGTTCTCATTTTGAAACTCTCTAAATACCCCCTCTAGGGCTGACTCCTATTGACCAATATCCCTGCTAAATATTGACTATAAGATCTTCATGAATATTTTAGTGGGGAGACTGGCTACGTTTGTACCCAAGTTAAACCACTCAGATCAGAAGGGCATCATCCTAAAGAGACACATACAGGAGGAGACTCAACAGTTAATGGCAAAATAGACCTTGCTATTGAATGCTCAGCCCCCCTGGCAGTGGTCATCTTGCACGCTGCTAGGGTATTCGATCGAGTGCGTTGGGTGTTTCTCTGGGAATTTCTAAATACACTTAAGGCAATGTATGAAGGGGCATCAGCTAGGATTTTTGTTAATGGTACACTAACACCTAGCTTTAGTATATTAAGAGGGACACGGCAGGGTTGTCCTCTCTCTCCATTATCTTTTAATATATATATACATATATACATATATATATATATATATATGTATGTATATATATATATATATATATATATATATATATATATATATATATATATATATATATATATATATATATATAGCGAGAGAGAGAGAGAGAGAGCCTTTGGCTCAACAGTTAAGGCTGGCTGCCTCCGTAATCCCTTTTAGTTGCCCGCCTTATAGTAGTAAAGCCGCGTTCTATGTGGACGATCTTTTAATATATACAGCTGATCCTTTTATATCCTTCCAGAGGGTGGAACATTTATCAGTGGAATGTGGCTCCCTCTCTGGCTATTCAGTTAATGCCTCTAAAACAGAGGTAATGTGCTGGGATATTTTGGGCTGGAATGGGAAAGTCCTAATTTTAGATATCTGGGAATCACAATTGTGGACGAGACAGATAAAATCCCACAGCTTAATCTGCAAAGGGTGGCTAGAGAAATAGACCTCCTATTAGCCAGATGGTAAAGCCTTCTCCGTTGATTATCTTTTGACGGGTTAATCTAATAAAAATGGACATGCTTCCCAAACTGACTTACCGTGTTAACCCGATTTCCCTTGGGAGTCCCAAACTAGGCATTGACAGAATTAAGGGGAAGGTTGTGAGCTTTATATGGACCCATAAGGGTGCTAGGTTGTCCTGGAAAAAACCTCTACGCAGGCTCAATAAAGGTGGATTGGCCCTGTCTGATTTTTAGTGGTATTACATAACTTTCGAATTTAAAAACATCTATATATTTTTTGACATGGTAGTTTTCTTTTTCACAATCTGTGTTTTGCATTTTTCTCCTACAAAAAGACAACATAAACAGAAAATTAAAACTTAAGAATTATTTAATAATTGACAACAGTGATTCATCACTATATTCTCTAAACGGTTCTGCATCTTTCACCCACAATCACATATTTATTGTTAGTGTAACACTAACTTGTTATTTATTTTCCTGAAAAAAAGCTACACTCTTAACCAGTGCATTTGTTTTTCACAATTAAATTAGAACATCCCATCAACCCTGGTTCCATAAAAGTTTATAAAGTAACACATTTGTCTTGACACACCTTTCCTAACCATGGGATTTTACTATTTAAATAGCAATATCTCCACTAAAACATCTCATTGGGCTAATTTATGTGTACAGTAAGGTTCATAAAAACACTAGGGCTTGTATTGACACATTGCATTTTATAATTTGAGTAATACTGCCTGTTTGGCTTACAACAACGTACAGATTGAATATTTTTTTTTAAACACAATGTGCAATACTTGCTGATATGTCTCTACATTCTAATATCTACTACTGAAATGTTATAGTTAGAAATCTACATTTGTGAAAACAGCTTTTCTCTCAGGAAACCTTTGTGGAATAAGTTTACCTATAGCAGTGCACTTACTGACACTTCTCAACAAAGTTCATAAAATATATTATTAAATACCTGAACTTGGAGCTGTTTCTTAAGTGCAGCTGACAACAACTGTCCCTTTCACTTCCAAAATTAATTAAACGTTTGCTGAGCACAACTTATAGAGACTTCCTTCTCCTCCTAGCACAGAGCACAATCAGAGCTATCTCTGCCTCTGTAGCCTATCATATCATACCATTTCTTCAAACATGTAATAAGAATGTTAACTATTGGTTCACCTTGACCCTTTTTTTTTCTACTTCCCCTATACGATCTTGTGATACTTTCACAAGATCGTAAAACACCAATGCCTAGATGCATCATTCAAAATTGCATTCGCAAACGGTGCGAATCGCAAAATTCGTCCGTTTGCGAATGCAATTCATGCTTTTGGAATGCATCACTTCTTTTATTTTTTCGCATTTTTAGGAATCGCAATATTTTTTGCGATTTCTTAAATAAATCGCTAATTCTGCGAATCTGATGAAATTTGCGAAAAAATGCAATGCATCAAACATCGCAATTTGCAATTTTTTTAGAAATCGCAAATTGGAATTCTTAAATTTAGAAGAAGTTCAACCTGGTGCTAATTTTAATAACTACTTGCACTGCAGCTGTCAATCATCTGTGCTGCATATAAGGACCTCATAGACCTTGAATTAGCCTTTCAGGATGGCAGCACTTTTCTTTTTGGCTCGCAAGCAGAGGCTGAGAGTAGCTGCAGGATGGAGGAGAAGGCTCATACAAGAGAGAATCTTTAGAGTGCTCATAACCTTACTGGGCCAGACTGAAGCAGAGATATTTTCTAAGTATAGGCTGAATGGTACTTTAATATTAGATTTAATTCAAGAATTGGACCCAATTTTGCAGAGGCAACCACGCAGGACACAAGCCATACCATCCCATGTGCAGGTATTGTGTTCATTGCACCTCCTTGCTTCTGGGTCATTTCAGGGGGGAAATAGCCATTGCTGGTGGTGTCTCCCAGAGTTCACTTTCCAGATTGTTTAATGCCTTTCTAAATGCCATGTTACAAAGAATAAGGTATCATATAAAATTTCCTAGCACACAACAGGAGTTAATGAAGACCAAACTGGATTTCTACAACATGGCTCAATTTCCGCATGTCATTGGCTGTGTAGATGGCACACATGTCCCCATTTGCCCACCCTCAGAAAATGAGTATATTTTTCGCAACAGAAAATGCTTCCATTCCCTTAATATTCAAGCAGTCTGTAATTCAAAAACCATTATTACAGACCTAGTTGCAAGTTACCCAGGAAGTGCCCATGGCTCCTACATTTTTAGACATAGTGCCATTCATGCTAGACTGCTTGCTGGTCAATTTGGAGATGGATACCTGCTAGGTAAATGTCTCATTCTACTAAACAAACTTTCCCATTATCTTCACACATTTGTTTTTTAAAACTTTCAATTTACATTGTTTTCTATTGCAGGAGATAGTGCCTATGCAGTAAGGTCTTATATTTCAACACCATACCTAAATCCAACTACAAGGAAAGAGCAGCACTACAACCAGGCTCACATATCAACCAGGAATGTGATAGAGAGGACCTTTGGTGTGATGAAATCACACTTTAGAATACTTCATAAAACTGGTGGAGCATTGCAATATCAACCAGACATTTGCTGTAAAATAGTAGCAGCATGTGCAATGCTGCACAATCTAGCAACTGAGAGAGGCATAGAACTTGATGAGGAAGATGTTTTACCTCCAAATGACAGCCTCCTCAACCACAAGCAAGAGCACATGGACCAGAGGCAACAGAGGGGAGAAGGATAAGGGCAGAGATCACACAGCATTACTTCTAAATGAGGTAAGAAACACTCTGAAATGTTCTTGTTGTTGCAAGCAATGTAAATTTTAATTCATAATGAAACTGAAATGCATTTACTTCATGGACTTTCACTGTATCCCAAACTTAATTGTGGTCTTTAAATCAGACATGTACAAATGATAAGTATTGAACCTTAAACAACTTTGACCTTATGAATACCATTCAAGAGGCATCACAGACAATATCATTTTTTATGGCCACGCACTCCTAATGCCTTCCCTGTACTTTTCCCACTGAGCATGGTGATATTACTGGCATCATTCAGCTTTCTATTACTTCGCCGTGTGCCACTTGAGCAATGCTCAGATGTGCCACTCACAGCACTGCCGGTACCACTCTCCTCCATTGGTATTTGCTTTTCTGGGGATGCATTAGACTTTGAAATCGCTGATGGCTCAAAGGTAGTCCCCACTCCCTTTTGAATATGTTCAAATGTTTTCATCAAGAGTACCTGGGTTGAAAGGGTCTGTTTGCAGAGGCCACGTGTACAATTTGAAAGGCGAGTCATTTCCCTGTTATGAGCCTGCATGTTGGTCAGTAGTCGTACCTGCCTTTTTCCACTTATATTTTGCTGTTTTTGCTTCATTGTGCACATGGTCTCCAAAGAATTGAATTGATCATTTTATTCATACTGGTAGATAATGTACCCATTTGTTTGCTGGTATGTCCCAGTTTTCCTTTAATAATTCTAACGTCTTTGCCTTGCAGGCGCTGTACCTTTAGTATTTTGTCCTCAACAAGATTGCCAGTGATGAGACCCTCTCCAACATGACCACTTTCTCTCACAGTAGCTTGGCGCAAAGAAAACGGCTGAAGTCTCCTTCGCCTACTCATCCTTGGATTTGTGACTGTAGGAGTGCTTTGAGGTTGCCTTTCTGGTACATTGTCATTCTGCTCAGTTTCAGAATCTGTCTGGAGAAGTTGTCGCACTCTCTGTCTTTCCTCTGGTTATGAATTGGCTGCTGATGTACTGGGAGCATTTCCCAACTGTGTTTCTTGAACTTCTTGGTTGTGGAAATCCCTCAAATCCTGCTCAGTTATGTCTTGCAGTGCCTCTATGGTTTAAAAAATGCAAACATGATGTTAATTAAAGTTTGCACTTTCCTTTCAGTATGTAATAAAATGTAATAATGTTCTCAATCAAATGATTCTAGTCTCATTCATAATAGTTCTTTATAACAATGAAGGTAAAATTAGAATTGATTGTTTGTGTGCATGATGGACTCCTAAAAACTGCAACTCCCATAATGCACTGCTTTCATTTACCTAACATTACATGGCTGTTGCTGGTAACACACACAGATCATTTCATACACAACATAATTACAATGCTGATAATCCATCTACTTTCACAAGTCTTTAAATTAATGGGCTCCATTCAGACATTCAAAAGCACATACAATTCACTTACCTTCAGAAGGAGTAGGAATCTCTGATGTATCAATGTCTATTACTCCAATTACAGCCTCAGTCAACAATGTGCCTTCCACCATGTCTTCCAGGGGAGTGTTGGGTCTATCCCTGGGCGTTCCACCTCCAGTAAGCTTTGCTGATTTGATCCTCTTTGCTAGCTTCTCTTTTGCACGGCTGCGCAGGTCATACCATCTTTTTTCTAAATTGTTTATGTCGCGATGTGCCACTCCTACTGCATTCACCTTTGCTTTTATGGCAATCCATAGGTGCCTTTTAACAGCATCAGGGACCTTCAAAGAAAGCTTACCAAAAAGCTGCTCCTGTCTTGCATTCACCTCCTCAATAAGGATTTCAAACTCTTGATCAGAAAACTTTATTTTCCTTTTCCTGGCTGGCCCCTCTTCAACAGGATTCTCATTTTCCATTTTTCAGACAAATTGTCAGGCACAGACTGCAGCAGCAACCTCCAGGGAAAGCTCACTCAGCAAACTGCCAAACCACACCTTCAAAAAAGGGAGCAGCTGCGCCTGATTGCTGTACTGGCTTTCAGGCAGTTGAATCAATGAGATTCATCATGTATGTAAATTCGCAATTTGCGATATCGCAAAATGCGAATTCGCAATTAAGAATTCGCAATTTTACTGCGATTCGGTAAAAAATGCGATTTTTACCGAATCGCAATAAAATTGCGAAAAAAATGATGCATTGCCATTTGCGATTCCTTATTTGCGAATCCTTATTTTTCGCAAATAAGGAATCGCAAATGAAAACGTTGATGCATCTACCTGCAAGTAACAGGCCCAGGAATTTTCCATGCGTGTCTCGCGAGATGCTTGCAGGATCGAATAAGTCTCATGCTGCAAGCTGCACTCCATCAAACTTACAGCCTACTACTGCAGGGCTCTCAAGAGATTGCAACAGTACTGTAGGAAAATAGTAGTATATGGAAAGGATTAGCCTTCCCAATGACAACCCTCTCTTGCATAATGGCTGTGCATACTAGGATGTGAGTAGGGACTGCCCTCTCCTTCCAAGACCTCTCTCTAAGATGACAGGTGTACATAGTAGAGTGTGGGAAGGCACTGACCTCTCCTTTGAGACCTCTTTCCCATATGACGGGTGTGTGTAGTAGAGTGTGTGGATAGACTGGTCTCTCTATTAGGATCTTTCTCTCAGATGACAGATGTGCATATTAGAGTGTGTGGACGGACTGGCTTTTCCTTTTATGGGAGTGTCTCTAGCCCAATGGTCCAGATCTAAACACATATTTCAGCCAATTCTCAAAAGCTAGTGAACAGATTTGCACCAATTCACACTAGTGCAATCTGCACACCAAGATCTAGCTTTCTTCCAAATTTAGTTTAATTACCTTCCGCTGTTCTTGCTATATCCCTGCCTAAAGAAGTCCATGGAAAATGCATGGGTATTTTTAATTTTGGGTCCTCCCTCTTTTCTCTGCCCCATTTTTGGAAAGGTTTGTGGTGAATCTTGAAACGGTATCAAAGTTATTAGCAAAACGAAAAATGCATTTCCTATGGATCTGCTGACCTAACTATAACTATCCAGACATATATATTTTCTTTGAAAAGAAACCAAAGGTAAAAGGAACACTATAGTTAGGTGAAATGTTCAGTAACAACATAACATTTTAAACTCTAAAAACCACAGAAATTCATTCATGCCCTAAGGTAACTATAGTGCCTGCCCCTGCTATGCATTTTTCTCATTGACAATTTCATTGCAAATGTTGCAGCGATATTATCAATGATGTCATAGAAGATGTCATGAAAAAGTAATGTAATATGTGCCGTAATTAGCAGTGCAAGGTGAGGTTATGAGTTACAGTTACCTTAGGGCACAGGTAATAGTTAATTGATATAACTATAACTGGTGAATTTCTGTGGTTATTACAGTTTAATACATTATGTTCTTACTGAAATTATTATCTAACCATTACGTTATATTAAATTTGTTTTTTTTACTGAATCTATAGTTTTTTTTAATGTAAAGTAATATTTTATTGCCATTCAAAAAGGTAAACCCCTGGCCCTAAAGCCAACTTATCGCAGACACCTAACCCCATGTTGCACAAAGCTGTTGGCTGAGCATGGCAGGAAGTTGGCCAGAAGGCCAGGCCCAGCAACCAACCTCAACAAGCAGCCAAAACAACCCTCTCCCTTCCCCATTCTTCACCCAACACTCCCCTATGTGAACACAGCAGATCTATCATCTTTCTCCAGAAATTTCCAATAATTTTAATGAAATGTATACCTCAATGATGACTTAAAATATTTAAAAAAATAACTACATGTCTGTGACTCTTTCTTTTTACACAGATTTTATTATTACATTTAGCTGGTGAAAAATATAAAAATAAATCCTCAGAGAAATATTATTTGTTCTTTGAGGAAAAGAAATAAAAAAATATCTCTCTGTTCTACCTTTCAACATTTTACACCCCATAAAATGCAATAGTAAAAATAACCAGATCAAGGACTTGTATTTTATGATATACATCTTCATCAAATAAAAAGCAACCATATACCTAGCCCCTAGATGGCAAGGCAATCTCAGCTGTAGAGCAAAAGCTCCAGTCTGGGAAATGCCCTTAAAAAAATGTAAGTTCTGCTGGGGTTGGGGGGGCGTGGCTAGCCAGGCAGCGAGATGGCCGCTCTGTGAGCGAGCTCCTCCGGCTGAGACCTTAATCCTGAATTAATACCGCTGTAGGACAGACTTGGGCACTTAAAAATGAACATCTGAGGTGCACAAACAGTGAAGAGTCTGGTGTGCCCTTTCCGACGGCTGAAATCACTGATTTGAAGCTGTGCTGCAGGATACGTGACTGGCCGAGGCCGATCGAGTGGTGAGGCCGGAAGCGGAGGTGCGGAGCTCGGCGCCATATCCCAGGCAGTGGAGGGGATCGCATGCCTACCCGCGACTGTGGCGCAGGCGGACGGTGCTGGCCACGAAATCTAGCACGGTTGCGAATCAAAGTGGTTCGCTGCGCCGTGACCCTATCCTGCGGCTGAGAACTCATCTGGCACCACTAAACTCCTGAGGTGAGAGACGGAGGGGCTGCGCATGTGGGGCCATTATCGGCAGTTGGAGACTGGATGCGGCGGATCGGCTGAGCTCAGCTGGCCTCACGTTGTTGGCCACGGGGTGTATACTTGTGAGACCATAGCCCCCGACCCAACTATTTCCAGGTGATAGCGAGTGGACGCAGTGCTTGTTAATAGTAAAACGCATAGACTTGGGGCCACTCTGCTTGCTATCAGGAAATTAGGAGAATGCTGGTTGTGACGTGGTGGTTGCTGCGGTTAAATAATACAGAAGCACGGTCATTGTGGAAACAGATAGACCAAGGTCCTGGCGCGCTTTCCGTAAATGTTGCAGGGGGACGTCATTTTGTGCACGAAACACGCGAAAGGCCAGATTCGCGGTGAAAGGCGAATTCCATGACTGGGGCTCTGCCTTACGGACGGATGAGCGCCTGCTGAAACTGACGCTGCGTCGGGCCCGGCATACCTTCAGTGGTCTACACAATATAGATCTCCATATCTGGTCAGCTTGGTTCCTGTGTATGAAGTGCGGCGGAGGCCTGATGGTGCACTGGGTGGTTGTCTGAGAGGATGTCCCATTGGGCACTGGAGAAGCTAGGGGACAGGACTCACACTTTGTAGGATTGGAAGCCCATTGCCCGTATTGCCTCCCCACACACTAAGTGCACCCAAGTTCAGTGGCGACTGGTACGCTGGGTGGAGCCTGCCTGCTGTGTCCTTGCCTGATCGAATCTACACGTCCGTGACACCATGGGTAAGGTGGAAGCTCGACAGCCCAAAATAACATTTGACAATAAACGTGGGGCGAAGCAGCCTAGTGCTGAGCGTAATAGTCTGGGAGCGACGGGTGGTGGGCCAGCCGATGAAACCACGAGCGGAGACCTCAGAGCTCTAATGCTGGAAATGAGATCTAGCCTGCAAAGCATAGACGCTAAACTCGACACCCTCACGTCGCAACTGGATCAGGTCAAGTCCCAGGTTTCCACGCATGAAACTCGGCTGGACAGCCTAGAAAATCGGCATACGGAGCAACATGAATTTCAACAGGAAACCAAGGCCCAAATCTCAAACATGGATAAGCTGTTAGCTGTTATACAACCAAAGAACGATTACTTGGAGGCACAGTCTCGGAGGAGCAACATCCGTATCACCGGCATTCCGGAGACGACGGCCATTTCTAAAATGGAGTCATACGACGCTGATCTCTTGCATGAGCTGTTTGACCCTCATCTCTCCCCTGTATTCGTGGTGGAAAGAGCTCATAGGGCGCTGGGCCAGAAACCTCTGGTGGGAGGTACGCCCAGGCCAATACTGGCCAAACTGCTGAACTATCAGGACAGGGATGTGATACTAAGTTTGGCACGTGAAAGAGGGAAAATAACGCATAAAGGTAACCACATCTCATTTTATGCTGACTTTACACAAATAGTGCAGGCAGCTAGACGCAAATTCCGACCAGCAAAAAAGCTATTAATGGAGGCAGAAATTCCCTATTCACTACTCTACCCAGCTAAACTTAAAGTTTCACATGATGGCACGTCGCAATTCTTTGCCGATGCCAAATCGGCGCTCAAATTTGCTAAACATATATGTGGACCCTATGTCCAGGAAACCTGCAGCAGAGCAAAACAGAACGGAAGACTGTTTTAGTGACAATGATTGACACACTTCCCCTGACACTTGCAGTCGCTTCTGTCTTTTGTATGTAGCAAATGGGAGGGTCTCGAACTGTGCCTCTTGTTTTGTGGTACCTCGCCACTAAACTGTAATGCATTGCTTGGCTGGCACTGCAGCCTATTTTATTTGCTATGAGTGCTATGCGTTTGAATTTCTATTGCCTCGTTACACTATGTTCCTCACAAGTTGCGGTGCAACTTGCTCCGCTGCGCTTTCTCCTTACCTGCTAACAATATGATTGAAGGATGACCTATTATGTATATCGCACAATAGTAACCTATGTGTCTATTGACTCTATTTTCAGACCGGACATGCACTGTTTGAGATACTACTGGATTAACTGTTGTGAATGCATATTGTATCCTTGAAACCAACTGTAGTATGACACGGTATGGAGGACTATCTTAGAGACAGGGATAGATATACTTCCTCTGTTCCTTGCAGAGGCATACGCCCTTTGTCTTTGATGCTTTAGGAGGTTGCGACCTGCTCCTCCTGGTTTGGGGTTCCTGAGCACTGGGCTGCATTGTCTTACTTAGTCAGCGCCATGACTCTATCCTTAGAAATATCTGCCACAAGTTAGACTTCGTATTACCTAGTCATGCTGTGTTACCTGCATAGTAGCTCGCTCAACCACGATTTATCATTGCATGCTAGAAATGTGATTGATATGTATCCTAACATGCTTCCTGCATAATAGTAAAATGGGAACCCGCACAATCCGTTCTTTGATTAGGCATGTACTGTTCTGGGATACTGTAAGATTGACTATAGTAGATACATGAGATGATTGCATATACTGTTTGTGTGATGTTTACATTTCATGTATAGTAGAGTGTTCCAATGGCAGGTCCTTCCATGATACTCAGCCACCCTGTGTGAACGGGGGTGTTTGCTGGAGCTCCCACGCCTCCACGGGGTGTTCCCAAATGTTTTGGTCTACCCACTTTGTGGAGACACTCGGGGGGATATGTCTCCGCCTGATTGGGGGGTTGGAGTGGGTGGGGGTGGTCAAGTTGGGTATGTTGTATTTTGTTGGACTGGTCACCACTATAGTTATGAAAACTGGATGTATGCGGTCGGGTATCCACTCTGGGTGTGTGGAGCTGCTTCCGGCTCTGCTAAGCCCCGGATCACTACCTCCTATGACTGCTCTTAGGATTCTCACTTGGAATGTGAGAGGACTCAACGATTGTAGAAAGGCACTCTTAGTACACACTTATTTAACAAGGCACAGTATCGACATCTGTTTCCTTCAGGAGACGCATTTAAACATGATACCGTCCCGAGGCTCAGACACAGTAGATTGGCGCACATACATGCTGCCATATATTCAAACTATGCCCGTGGAGTTTCAATTCTGTTACGTAAAGGGCTAGACTGGAGGGAACACGGGGTGACCTTGGATCCTGGAGGACGTTATGGTATATTGCATGGGGCATTGGGAGGTAAACAAGTAGTTCTAGCAGCGATATATGGTCCGAATGTCGACTCCCCATTATTCTTTAGTGAGGTGTGGCCACAAATTGCATCTACAAACTGTGACACTATCATTTGGGGCGGGGATTTCAACACTGTTTTGAATGATGAGCTAGACAGACGGGGTACAGCTAAAACACTACATCCGCACACTCGAGAGACCCAGCGTGATTTAATGAGGGAGGGCACCCTGTCAGACATTTGGCGTATCCGCCACCCTGATCTACTGGAGGGGACGTGCATATCTAATACGCATGCTACCTGGTCCAGATTAGACTTCTGGCTTGTCTCCTCCAACATTGCTACATGGATGTCGGAGGTACAACACCTGGCCCGCTCCCTGTCAGATCATGCTCCAACTCTATTAGTTATCTCTATTCCTGACTCGCCCACCCGGGCCTTCAGTTGGATGATGTCTTTAAGGAGGAGATTCGCACTGACATAACCGAGTACTTTGAAATGAATGCCGGGTCAGTGTCCACTGAGGCGACTTTATGGGACGCATTTAAAGTGGTTATCCGTGGTAAATGCATAGCGAGACAAGCGGGTGTTTTGAAGGCGATCAGAGGAACCTTGTCGGGCATTGAAAGTCAGATTAAAGAGCTGGAGAGTCAGTTCTTTCCGACAGCAGCCCCCAAATTACAGCACAATTAAAAGACAAGCTTTTGGAATATTCAGAGGAGGCCCAGCGTGAGGTTAAATTCTTGGGGAAATTCGCCGAAGCCAGGCGCTACGGTGATGAGGATAGGCCAGGGAGGACTCTAGCAAACATGATTCGAAAGGCAACATCGACTCCTTTTATACACACGATCAGGAAACCAGATGGGAACGTAGTGATAGGCCAGACCGAGGTCCTAAATTAATTCAAAGAGTTCTATGCTGAGTTGTATACAACCAAGCAGGCTGGCAGCCCTGCACATCTGCAAGCCTTCCTTGACTCTCTAGCTTTGGTGTGGTTCAATGATGCGCACTGTAAATATATGGATCTATCTGTCTCAGTGGATGACATAAAACAGGTCATTAAGAGCCTCCCGCTGAATAAGGCGCGGGGCCCGGACGGCCTTACCACTGCCTTCTACAAGGCATATGCTGAAGAGCTTGCACCGAGACTATACGAGGTATATGGTGAGGCACTGGAAGCTGGGGTACTCCCGGACTCGATGAGAGAAGCCCTAGTGATAACGTTATTGAAACCTGACAAGGATGAGACAGAAATTGATTTCTATTGTCCTTGTCTCTTAATAATGTGGACGTGAAAATCTATGCGAAGCTAGTGGCGAATAGATTGCAGCCCCTGCTTCCCATGGTGGCCTTGCCAGACCAATCGGGGTTTATACCTGGTCAGAGTACATCCCACAATCTCAGAACAGTATTTGCAGTCCTACACTATCTCCACCCGAGTGTACAAGCCGCCGCCGTTTTCTTAGATGCTACTAAAGCTTTTGACACCCTTAAATGGACGTATTTATTTCAGGTCCTTACCAGAATGGGCTTTAGCCCTATGTTTACTAATCAGATAAAACTTCTTTATACAGCCCCGAAAGCGACAGTACGGATAAATGGCATGGTATCAGAACCCTTCCCTATCACCCGTGGCACCAGGCAGTGTTGCCCGCTCTCGCCTTTGTTATTCGCCATTGCCATGGAACCGCTGGCTGCCAGGATCCGCCAACACCACACTGCAAGGGGTATTGGATTCAGCACTCGTAGCCTGCTGATCTCGTTATATGCCGATGACTTCACTTTATATATCTCAAACCCATCAGAAAACCTAGATCCACTGCTCCGGGAGTTTATTAAATTCGGAGGACTCTCGGGTGTATCCATTAACTGGGTGAAGTCTGTCATTTTTCCATTAACTGACAATACCCCAAAAGTGATATCAGAGTTTCCACTCCACTGGGCGCCTGAAGAGGTGAAATACTTGGGTGTATGGATATGCAGAAACTTGCAGGATATCTGGAGCATGAATTTTGGGAGGGCTGTGAATTGGCTTGAAGGCAAAGTGGAGATATGGCCAAGGCTGCCCCTTTCTGTGGGGGGACGGGTGGCACTGTCCAAAATTGTAGTGCTTCCAAAGTTTCTGTATCTATTTGTGAACATCCGATCCCCCTAACGCAGCAATTTTTTAAGTCCCTCCGTAATGAATTGCTATCCTTGGTCTGGGCGGGAGGTCAAGCCAGGGTGTCGTGGGCACTTTTGACATTACCACTGAGGAAGGGTGGACTGGGCGCTCCAGATATGCAACTCTATGCGCTATGTGCCCAGGCCCAGTTTTTACATTTTTGGGTGCACCGTACACCATACCAGTCGCATGTAGCCATGGAAATAGACTCTGTAGCTCCTATGGCACTAGATGTAGCCTTCTATAAGAACACGGCACACCCCAGATTAGATGTAGACACTGCGGATATGCTACGGTGGACTTGGAGGGAGCTACAACGGAGAGCCCACCTCCCACTGTTATATGCCCCTGCAGTTCCTTTGAGAGACAACCCGATGCTGGCTTGTCTGGAGGAGGGTTGGGGTTTGCTGGAGCTAGATGGAGTTCAATTATGAACATTTGCAGAATTGTACCCAGAGGGAAGATTTCGACCTCCACTGGTGGAAGCTGAAGACAGAGTGTTTACCTTGAGAGAGCAGTTTGAATATCACAAGCTGAAGCAGGCCTGCACCACACTGTCCACGACCTTCCCTGAAGCCCCCCGACATTACATGCACTGCAGGACATACTGGCTAGGGCTTCGACACGTAAACTAATTACAAGATTGTACACAGCCATGCAGAACCAGGCCCCTATTGTGCGACCTAAATCATTCCAGTTGTGGAATGTAGACTTAGACCCTCAGCTATCAGATAAGCAATGGGAGTTCTGTTGTAGGCAATTACTTGAGCTCTCACCCAATTACAAGTTAAGACTAGTGCATTTCAAATTGTTGCATAGATACTATAGAACGCCAACTAATCTACATCGCATGAACCTCCGAGATGATGCCAGATGCTGGAGGTGCGGGTATGAGCCTGCTGGTTTTATGCACATGGCGTGGAATTGCCCTCAGTTACAGAGGTTCTGGAGTGCGATTTTTGAAGCAATAAATCAGATTCTGGACAGAACAGATGTCCCCACCCCACACCGAGGGCTGTTAGGCCTTGTATGTGATACTGTGCGCTCTGGGAGGAAGCTACATGCGATCCTGCTGCTATATGCTAAAAGACAGATTGCTTTATGCTGGGGCGGAAAGCGGCTCCTAGATTCAGGGCGTGGCTAGCGGACGTGACCTATGGTCAACCACAGTTGGCCACGTTTTGGGAACTGATGCCAGCTGCCTCTAGGCCCAGAGACATTTGGGAGCCGTTTCTGTCTTGGGCACGGACGAGTGTGGACCCCCTGATATAGCTGACTCTTAGGTGGTGGTGAATGATGCCTGCATGTTTTTTTCCTTTTATGCTTACCTTACATTGAGCTAGCAATCCTCAGAGGAACGTCGTACTGGCGGACATGTGTGGCCTCAACTACTTTTGTCATCTAGCTGGTTATTGGGTTGTATATTATGCCATGCCCCACTGTGAAAGACCTCTACTGCATTTGTAATTCCTTTTCGCCTTCTTTTTCACTACAGTATATTGTCATGATGGATATGCTTGTGGCTCTGACCGGTCCCTGTTCTTGGTTTGTACAGATGTTTTGTTCCGCACTTGATTCGTAGAAATGTGTGAATATATTATGTTAATCTATGATTTGTACCAATGTATAAGCTGGACTGCTTGAAAATATCAATAAAGAAAATTTAAAAAAAAAAAGTTCTGCTAGGGTCATGCGCAAGACGTACAACGTAGGGGTTATCATTGAAGCAGGATGGCGAGGAGGAGGCTGGAGAGCGGCGATTTCCAGGAGGAGGCAGCCACATGCAGGTAAGTGCCTTTTACTAACTTTGAATTATTTGGGGAGGGCGGAGGGGCCTGCTAACTATGCTCTGCCTCGGAGTTGTACATTTGCCTAAATTCTGTGTTCAGAACGGAACGCGGGGTAGGCAAACCTACATAAACTCCACTGGCGGAGCGTGGTTACTCGCCCAGGGTTAGTTTTGCAAGCGGAGTGCCTGTCAAGACCCTGGTCTCCAGTACTCTTGACCGAACAGGAGCAGAGCAACGCTAATTCCCAAAGCCCCTCTCAAGACGTCCCTGCTAGGTTTTGTAATCCTTCACAGGTAAGTACTAAGGGGGGAAGGGGATTAAAACAGAGAAGAGACAGCTTTGTGGCACTCTACCTGTTCTGCCTCATCTTCTTTCTTCTTACAGTGCTGTAAACATACACATTGCAAAATAACTATACAATATCATCGATAACTTTTAATGAACTGTGACTCTGTGTTACAAATGGGATGATTGAAGCGTTGTTTTATCCTGGGAAATGACTGTAAATAGGATTTTCTTATACTGGTTTATGTTATTTATTAACTTGGTTGTTGTTTGTATGTATGTTACAAAGTGGTTTTATGGTCTGATGTGACCAGAATAAAGTTATCGATTGGATTGGAAAATAACTATTCAGTCAGTCAGTCAAAAAGCTTTTATTATCGGTTAAAAACCATATAAAAGACATTAATATCACATCATATACAACAATACTATATACAAATAAGTTAATAATTGTAAAAAAGTTCATAAAAGACCTCAAAAAGCAGCGTACTTGAATTTATGAACAAACATTAGTATCTCTCACTCTTAGACAAGTTACATTCTGACCCACCACGCAAAGTAAGTTAAAAGGGGGCCACCCATATTATATCTTTTTAAAACCCTTTAGAGTTGCACACCTTCTGAACCACATCGACAGAAGAAATGTTGAAGTGGCAAGAACAAACATAAAGGATGTGTCTGATTTGAAAAGTCTAAAGGCCTCTCTGTAGTCCCTTATGCCTCTAGACCGACAACACTGGATTAACCATTTGGTTCTTGCCCTAGAGTAAGAGGGGCAGAAGAGCAGAATGTGAAGATCTGTCTCTCTGCTAGCCTCACATCCTGGGCAAGTACTTGCAGAGACTGGTGTTTTTGACCACTTGTCGGTGGTTTCCCTTAAGGGAAGTGTGCCATGCCTAAACTGGAGGTGAAGTTTCTTAGCCAAAGGTGGCTGAATTTGGTCTAAGAATCTTTCAAAAGAAGGGTGGGTCTTAATCTATAGGAAGGTATTGGTGAGCCTGCCCAGGGACGGGTTTGATGATAGAAGAGCCCTACCATGCTCTTTCAGCACTATTCTCAAAGCTTTTCTAGAGAGCGAGGCACAAGCCTCCTCAGGGGAGAACCACAGGTCCCCCCTGCCCAGATTCTGTACGAGGCTTCGGATGTACTTCAGCCATGGGATCCTACCCACACCCCCTCTGGCTAGCAAGTCCCGCAAGTCTTCCCTATAGCTCTCAAGTTCCGGGGTAGCCCAAAGCCGTCTCCAATATAACAGGGGACGATTTGAAACGACCTTGTGTATTGGCGCCAGACCTAAGTCCAACCTCAAGGGGACGAGGGGAGTGCTCTGGGGAAGACGCCTTTTGGCCCATAGGAACCAATGGGAATAGCGAATTCGCAAATTGTATTTCGGTAATTTATGCGATTCGGTAAAAATTGCGATTTTTACCGAATCGCATAAATTTACCGAAAATAATCATGCATCCCGTTTTGCGAATTCTAAAATGCGAATCGCTATTTTTCGCACTTTAGAACTCGCAAAATCCCGGGATGATGCATGTGGGCCTTAATGCTGATGCCACTTTTTATCTCTATTCTCTACATAAAGGTGTTTAGTTATATTTATTATCTTAATTTTATTTCATATATATTTAGTATATTTAGCTGTGGCATTAATTTGAAAGGAGCAGTAACATTGAATGTTTGGGGTGACCCTAATGCAAACAAGAACAAGTATTGGCAAAGGCAATATGTTGCACCTTTGGAACCCATGGTTTTAACAGTGTTGTACAGCATCCCTGGTGCTATGCCCAAGTGGCTAAAGAAAATAAATAAAAAGCCTATGATGTATCAGTTTGAGTCATTTAGTAGGCGCACAAGGATGTTTTTTTTAAGTACTAATCCAACTCGGATCATAATTTTACAGTTTACATTAATGCTATAATTTGTTTAAGTTGACCAAAGGATAGTAAAGTATTTCTCAGTATGATTTCCTTCTCACCAGTTGACTATTTTCTTTTTAACAATACCCGACGACCCCTTTGGAAAATAATAGTTCAATTTTACAAATCACTTTCTTCCAATTAACATATAAACAGAAATATTATGAGAAGGACATTATTTCTAGTGTGATTCAAATTGGCCTACTAAGACGCAGGCACTTTTATTTTCATTTTATTTACCAATCCAAGTTGGATTGGTAAATACAAAAAAAGAAACAAGCATTGAGAAAGCCACAAGGTTGCACCATATAGACCTATTGGCTTTACCAATGCTTTTAGCTAAGCTACACAGCATCCTAGATGATGTGCAGCATGGCAATTTTTTTTAAAGAAAGCCTTCGATGCAGCCACTTTTTGTAGGAGCACACGCCTACAAAATGACATGGCTGCTTTTTATCATTATAGTTACCAATCCGAGTTGGATTGGTAACTTAAACAAAAAAGTATGTAAAACATTTTTTTTAAACATAAGAAGGGGGTAGAAATACAGGGGTGGAAGCAACAAGGGAGGAAGCAAAAAGAGGGCAGTAGCAACATGGGGGATGGGTGTGTCTAAAGCTACATTGAAGCACGGGTGGGGGAAGCAACAGAGACGATGTGGGTGGGAAAAGCACACAGAGTGCTGGTTGGAAGCAATACAGAGGTCAGGGAGATGTGGGTGAGAGAGAGCAGTGGAGAATGGGGCAGGGGCACATTTGTGAGAAAGCAATTTGAGGGGGCAGAAGTACATGAGTGCAGGTGCGATAGGAGGGGGTGGGGAGAAGCACAAAGGTGAGAGAAAGCAACACAGAGCCCAGAGGGGGAACGAGAAGCAGGTGAGTGACATCTTGAAAACACATTTACTCTCATGGTTTGCTCAACCAAAAGGAAACAGGTAGTGCCTGGACTGGCCTCATTACTTGAGACACAAGAAATGAGCCCATGCTCCAGAGGAGGGAAAAACACAGGAAGTAAATTAGAGTGAAAATAAAATAGACAATGGATGAGCTCAAAGCTTACTCTAAAATATGTTTCTGAAAATATGTCTTTTCGCAAATAGACAGCTGCTGCTGTCTGGTAAGCAAGACCTCAAAATGGGCCATCTCAATGAATACTTCCATCCTACCACATTGTCACCTCTTTACATCTCTGACAGCATAAACCAACATAGTGATTAGTAAAAAAAAAAAAAGAAGACATGCATGTGGTGTATCACATCAAATTAGAATGAAAATTGCTTTCCCTTTGCTCATCCTGATCGTGCATCATTGTAGATCTCCCCACATTTGGGTCAGCACTGGGGTTAAAGACGATGTACACTTTTCTTATGGCCAGAGTACATCTGTCTCCATTTTCCATCAGCTGTAGGAGCAGTACATTTGGTCTAGGAATCTCACACCACTGCGTTTTAATGTTACTAATTCAGTGGTGTTAATATGCTAACCGTTAATGAACTGAAGAGACCAAGAAATGTTAAGATTCTTAACACATGCTTCTGTCTCTCGTCCTTCTTGAGTGCAGTATTTGGTGGAAACAGATTTATTTTGATAGTCCATGTTGTGTTTCCTGCTCTGGCTCCTTTTTAGGTCTTGCCTGGAGTTAGCAGCGCGCATGTCCTGCTATCGCCATGAGAGGTCCTCTTGGAATCAATATGGTTTTAGACGTTGTGTCTCTGCTGCTTCTGTAATTTTCATTGTCGAGCGTCGTTTGTCATCAGTGTTTATGTTAAACATAGCTTGTTGATTGCACCGAAGTGTCCTTAACCCCTCCTGGTTGCCATCCTGTCCACTTTAGGCCACTTTAGGCCACACCCAAAATCTTAAACACTGCTCCTCTCCTACTAAAGTATGCTTTAAACTACTACACAGTTAACAAATACAATCCTAATAACATAAAACCTTGACAAATCAAAAACATACACTAATAAATACAAAACTAAAAAAACAATACCATTAACAAAACAAATTGCTTTAACTTTAACAAAGGCGAGACCTATTGCATTTCCAATGCGTTTTGAAGGTTGTCACTATCAAGCACAAAAAGGCATCTATTGAGGTACACCGCCTTCGTTCTGGATGGAATTGACAAAATAATGAAAATAAAATCAGCTTGTTCCCACACCAAACCCTCTTTCAAATAACTCACTCCACAGTGATCAGTCTAAAGTTTGACCCAGGGCCCTGATATAGGCTTCCTAAACAGCACCACAACCAATGAAGTTTGCTCCTGTATCAGAATAACGCAAGTATTACCTGTCAAAACCCATCATATACACATTGAGACCACTACTCAAGACTCACCTGTTTCTCCAACTCTCTATTTACTATCCTAAAACTTCTCTACTTGACAAAACAATCCAACATCTCCTACCAAAGTTCCTCCAAATAGTTTTTTTAAATGCTTGGGATTCTGTGCTTTTAAAAAAAATATTACTGTAGATCCTCTGCTAATTTGCGGTAAGATAAAAAAAAACACATTTGTGGCGCTAGAAGTATATATATTCACTGAAAAAAGCAACAGTGAGAAGGATGTTATAGATAGGCTCAGATTTGACTCTTACAAAACCAGTGAAATTCAGCACTTCGGTCCTCATTTATGAGGCCCTACCAGTAATATTGTTCCACCGGAACATAACTCTTTTGATGTTCCGGTGGCACAATGTGCCCCTGGCATAATTATAAGGCCACGTAAAGCTACCTAAATATGTGCCCCTTTCACACAGATAACTGTGTGAAAGGGGCATTCCATGGGTTTTTGACGCTGTCCCAGATTTATTTACGATAAATCGTAAGTCTGAGGCACCGCCAAAAATGTATGCCTCCCCAGGGAAGGCATAAGGGAGGCACAGCAAGGAGAAATATCTTTATTTCTCCACGTTTGTCCTCTTTCTATGTATGCTGCATTCTGTACAGTTACTCCCACTCACTTAGTCATACAGATGCTAACGCATGTACTCACTCAGTTATACAGTCACTGACACAAGCACACACTCGCCCATACAGCCACTCTGACATTCACACACTGACCCATTCAGTCACTCATTCACTCATGCACTCATCCATACACCACTTATGCACCCACTCACTCACTCATACAGCCATCAAGCACCCCATCACTCACCTATTCAGCCGCCCACATACCCACTTACTCACCTATACACCACTGACACAACCACTCACTCACTCCCACAGCCACACACAGTCACTCACTCACCCATGTATCCACTCACACAGCCACTCACTCACTCATTCAAGCACTCATACACCCTCAGAGTCGCTCAGACACCTACTTACCCTTGTCTGTGAGTGGAACACATGTCTGATTTCCTCTGTGAGTGGGTGCATGAGTGAGTGGGTCTGTGAGTGGCAATGAGAGTGTCTGAGTTTTTCTGTGAGTGGTGCATGAGTATCTGAGTGGGTTCTGCTAGTTTTCTGTAGGCCTGGATAGAACATGTGGAGGTACCATTTGTGGGATTGTGTGGAGTTACTGAAAAACTCCACCAAATTCTCCAGAGTTCTGTGAGTGGGCAAAGTATTGCTCGCCCACCCCAAATAATGTCCACTTGGCTTCTGAGGGTTGTGGGGGGCCAAGCACATATTCTTGCCTCTAGTAATTCCCCCACAGTGGGATTGCTGAGATCTCATTGGAGGCCCTGCCCTCTTTCTCAACCACTCTGTAAATGTGCCTCCTCGTGCACTACTGGTTGACCGATGAAGCCCCCATGACTGCTGAGGAATGTTGTGAGCCAAGACTCCCTATTTTTGCCACCGGTTAGTCCCACACAGTGGGATTGCTGGCAGCTTGTAGGAGTCCCTCTCCATCTTTCTCAACCACTCTGCAGTGGGGCCTCCTGGCACACTATTGTTGGGGGAAGAAGTCCACTTGGCTGGTAATGGTTGTTTGGGCCAATACCCCCTATTGTTGCCAAAAGTGGGTCCCCCACAGCAGGATTGCTGAGACCTCGTCAGTTGCCTGCCGTCTTTCTCAATCACTCTGGAAACATGCCTTCTGGTACACTACTGGTTGGGGGATGAAGTCCCCTTGGCTGCTGAGGGCCTTTGGGGCCCAAGCCTAGACATGGGTGAAATTTGCAAATTCGCATTCCGCGAAATCACGGATTTCCCCCCGAAATCGCAAAAAAAATCTGCAGATTCGCGAACTTTCCTGCGAAATAGCGGATTTTTTTGCGATTTGCCCTTGAGTACTTTCTACTGGCTAATCCAGTAAGTGCTCCCTCATTAGGTAAATGTATAGTGCTTTTACTACACTGCAGCTGCGTAAAGGGCCAGAAGATGTGTCTCCAGTGACCATGTGTGCTTGTAACACAGGCACAGGCACACATGGTCACTGGAGACACATCTTCTGGCCCTTTACGCAACTACAGTGTAGCAAAAGCACTATGGGGCAGATTTACAAGCCGCTTGCGCCTCTTTTGCGCCGCAGTTGCGTCACTTTTGTGACGCAGCGGGAGCACAAAAGATGCGCCATGGTGCTGGGTATTAACAACGTGACACATCTGAGAGATGCGTCACGTTGTAAAGCCCTGCGCCATCAGGAGGCGTTCCGGCGCTGGGGAGGGTGTTCCCGCGCAGGAACGCCTCCTAAAAGTGGCTGAGTGAAATCTACAAGATTTCACTCAGTCACTTTTAGGCCAATGCTGCGTCAAAACCCTGCACCTGCTTGAAGCAGGCGCAAGGCTTGACGCAGCATTGGGGAGATAGGGCCCCCCAGAGCATTGCTGGAGCTGCGTTGCGCTTGCGGAAAAGCTCCAGCAATGCGCTGTTTTTGACACATGGTGCGCCGCATTGTAAATGGGGATGCGCCAGTTATTGTAAGTCTGCCCCTATACATTTAGCCAACAAGGGAGCACTTACTGATTAGACAGTAGAAAGTACTCCAGTTGAGTAGAGGTATTGCACAAAAAGGTGGCATCTTCGTGGACAAACACGCAGGGCGGGATTCATTCTGTCCCCTGTTAGACTCGTTTTTTGTGCCCTTCTGCCCTCTGTTAGACTCGTTTTTCCCTTGTTTTTCTGCCCTTCTGCCCTCTGTTAGACTCGTTTTTCCCTTGTTTTTCTGCCCTTCTGCCCCCTGTTAGATTCGTTTTTTGTGCCCTTCTGCCCTCTGTTAGACTCATTTTTCCCTTGTTTTTCTGCCCTTCTGCCCTCTGTTAGACTCGTTTTTTTGTGCCCTTCTGCCCTCTGTTATTCCCTTGTTTTTGTGCTCTTCTGCCCTCTGTTAGACTCGTTTTTTTGTGTCCTTCTGCCCTCTGTTAGACTCGTTTTTGTGCCTTTCTGCCCCCTGTTAGACTCGTTTTTTGTTCCCTTCTGCCCTCTCTTAGACTCGTTTTTCTGCCCTTCTGTCCTCTGTTAGACTGTTTTTTGTGCCCTTCTGCCCTCTGTTAGACTCGTTTTTCCCTTGTTTTTCTGCCCTTCTGCCCTTTGTTAGACTGCTTTTTGTGCCTTTCTGCCCTCTGCATCACCACATCATCACTCAGCGCTACCCCAGCATCACTCAGCACCACCACATTATCACTCAGCACCACCACATTATCACTCAGCACCACCACAGCACCACTCAGCACCACCACAGCATCACTCAACACCACAACAGCATCACTCAGCACCACCATAACACCACTCAGCACCACCACAGCACCACTCAGTACCACCACAGCATCACTCAGCACCACCACAGCATCACTCAGCACCACCACATTATCACTCAGCACCACCACAGCACCACTCAGCACCACCACAGCATCACTCAGCACCACTACAGCATCACTCAGCACCACCACAGCACCACTCAGCACCACCACAGCCTCACTCAGCACCACCAAAGCACCACTCAGCACCACCACAGCACCACTCAGTGCCACCACAGCATCACTCAGCGCCACCACAGCATCACTCAGCGCCACCACATTATCACTCAGCACCACCACAGCACCACTCAGCACCACCAGAGCATCACTCAGCACCACCAGAGCATCACTCAGCACCACCAAGGCACCAATCAGCACCACCACAGCACCACTCAGCGCCACCACAGCATCACTCAGCACCACCACAGCATTACTCAGCACCACCACATCACCACTCAGCACCACCCCAGCATCACTCAGCACCATCCCAGTATCACTCAGCACCACCACAGCACCACTCAGCAATTTCTTTGTAACCCTTTTGTAAAAGGTTACAAAAAAATAGCTTCAACTTTTGCACCTGCTGCTGTAACCCTGTAAGTGCTTGGCTGAAAATTCGTCCCCGCTGATTCGCGGATTTTACCGCGATTTCGTGAGATTCGCGGATCGTGAAATCGCGGAAAATCCGTAAATTCCGCGAGCGGAACGAATTTTCAGCCCATGCTTAGCTCTATTCTTGCTGCAAGTACACACTGCAGGATTGCTGAGGCCTTGTCGGGGGCCCGACCCTGTCTCAAACACTCTGCAAAGGGTTTTCCAGGTGCACTACTGGTTGGGCAATATAGTCCCCTTGGTTGCTAAGGGTTGTTGGGGGCCAATAACCCCTATTGGTGTCAAAAGTGGGTCCCCCACAGCAGGATTGCTGAGACCTCGTCGAAGGCCCCACCCCATTTCTTAACCACTTTGCAAAGGGGCCCTCTGGAGCACTACTGGTTGAGAGATGAAGTCCCCTTGGCTGCTGATGGTCATTGGGGGCAAAGAATGCCTATTTTGACACAGATACATTCCTCACAGTGGGATTGCTGAGACCTCATCAGAGGCCCACCCCCTTTAGTTTGCTTCTTTTTGCTCATTGCTGACCTTAATTCTGACTCTATCTGCCCCATTCTGACCTTCATTCTGGCTCTTTCTGCTTATTTCTGACCTTTATTTAGCCTCTTTCTGCTTGTTTCTGACCTTTATTCTGCCTTTTCTGCTCATTTCTCAACTTTATTCTGCCTCTTTCTGCCTCTTTCTGAACTCTACGTTGCCTCTTTTTGCTGATTTCTGTCCTTTATTCCACATCTTTCTATTCATTCCTGACCCCGGACTATGGGGGGAGTCTCAGGACCCCCTCCATGGAAGTACTTAACCCTAGTTAGGTGGTAGTTCCCAGGGCTGCAATGGGGTCACACAGCCCCGCGATAATTTTGTGGTCCCCGGGGCCGTGGAGGCTGCACATAACCCCACATTTATTTAGAGATTTGCCCTGGGAGGTGGACGGTGTGGGGAGAACCATGTGGGCACCCCCACATACATTAAAAGCAGTGCCCCGCGGAGGTGGTGGGCTTTCATATGCCCTGGGAGGAGGCCCTCATGCACCCCCTCATTATATAATTCCTTATGCCCACGGGACCTTACCCACCCAAGGGCTAAACATTACACAAGTGCAGCTGCCCATGCTTCTTTTTCTTATTTTGTGGTGGGAGCCACAGAACCAGCACAGCTCCCACTCAATATTTTTTTTTAATTGCTTTCTTTCCCTGTGAGGTCCCTACTGAACCACCCAAGAGGCCTACGGGGTCAGGGTATTCTCTCCCTTTTAAATGTCTGTTGGATCCTTGGAGAATCCTCATCCCTATATATCCTTATTTGATTTTGTTTTTTTTTATTTCAAAACAACTACAAAACTGATTAACACCAAATAACAAAAAGGGTTGTTTCTTGACCAAGTTCGACCTTTCTGCTAAATTTGGTATAATTCCATGCAGCTGTTCAGGCTGAAGTCGCGACTTAAATCTCTATGGGAATTAACATGGGAAACTCTCTTTTTTCCAACCCCTTTTCTCGCCCACGGCAGTCCAGAAGCCACGGTGTAATGCATTTAAAGAGTAGGACATGTACTCTTAAGTTATACATGTCCTGGTAGTGAAGCACCCTTTTTTTTTTTTTTGCAAGGCTTACGTCTCCCATAGGATAAAATTAGAGTTACCTTATAACAGGTAACTCATTCATGTTATGTTATATTGTTATATTTTTTAAAAACTTGTAAAGCACAACGTATACCCGGGGATGTCTTGGCGCTAGTCAGAGTGCAGAGCAAGTGCTGAGGGAGAAGATACTGAATAAAAAGCCAGGTCTTTAAGGCGTTCCTGAATTGTACAAGGCAGGGGGCTGCTCTGATGTGCAAAGGGAGGAGATTCCATTGTCGTACCAAGAAGCTGATTCTTCCCCATTTGAATTTTTTATATCTAACAGTGTTTATTTTGAAAGATCCCAATGATCTCAGATTTCTGGTGGGGGTGTACCAGGAGAAAAGCTTTCTTCAGAAAGAGAGGTCCACAGTGATGAAGATCCAGTGAAGATTTTTATGGCGAGATAGACAGAGTGATGCCTGGGCAGTCCCAATAGTGGTCTTGTGGCTGAATTTTGCAAACTTGTAATTTGTTGACATATTAGGCCAGCAGGCTGTTGTATAAGCCATTGCAGTAATCCAATTTAGACTGTATTAAAGTGGAAATAACAGTCTTCCTAGCGCTGACCGGAAGGACATTTTATATTTTCCTAAGGATTCTAAGGGTGTAGTAGGAGGATGAAATAACTGCTTTCATTTGTTTTCCTAGATTTAATTTATCATTCAAAATGACCACGAGACTCTTGGCTTTGTTGGTGGTAGCGGGGTGAGATCCCATTTCTGCTAGCCAACAAGATGCTGACCAGAAGTTGAGATTGTTTCCAAGAAGGATCACCTCGGACATCTTAGAATTAGGCTTAAGGCAATGCCTGCTCATCCAAGAATTGATTTGACTCATACAATTCTGGAATCAATGGCTGGTATTATTGGATTTATTAGCGCAGAAAGCATGATTTGCATGTTATCTGCATAGGAGATGATCGAGAAGCCAAAGGATTGAACGAGAATGGCAAGTTCTGCTACATAGATATTATAAAGAGTAGGACTGAGAGATGAACCCTGTGGAACTCCACAGCGCAACAAAAAATATTAGGAGGAGAAAGTGTAAACTTTAACAGTATTTTCCCTATCGGAGCGAAAGGATGTAAGTAGTTTTAAGGCAAGCCTATTTATGCCTATTGCTTCCAGACGGTGGATCAAGATGGAATGGTCCATTGTGTCGAAGGGTGCCAATAGATATAACAGGATCAGGGCTGCCGAGCCGCCATCATCCAGGGTAGATTTTAGTTCATCAGTTGGCCTTCATGAGGGCAGTCTCCATGCTATGTTCTGATCGGAGCCCAAAGGGAGTGGGATCGAGATAGATGTTTTCTTGGATGAACTGATTCAGCTGGATTACGATGAAAAAATAAAAGGATTGGGAAACAGATAAAAGTTGTTGGTATTATTGCAATGCAATGCAAATCATGGCTGTGCACCCGGCATGGGGTGATATGCAGCTCCTGTGTAAAGTATGATTTATGACTACGTGACTTGGGCTGACCACGTTTCCCGGGTAGCACAAGGAAAACAAGAACATTAAGGAACAAAGCAAGATAACATTCAAAGGAAAGGTATGCACTCCGTCATTCTTTCAATGGAGATCCAAAGCATTCATGATTTAGAGTAGAGAGGTGGTGTCTTTGTCCACCTGAGATTCCAAGTGGAAAATAAAATCTCTGAGGACCAGAAAAACTGTATCACAGTTGTCGTCCTCCAGGAGAGAGCTGACTGAATTTAAAAATCTATTTCTGGGGGATGGTAAATAAGAGATCCTCTAAAGGATTGTTTTTTTGTCAGTTCAAAGCTAAATGATAGACCGTCACAGTCTTCGGTCAAGTTGTTCGAAATTGTGACCCTGATATTGTCTGGATATAAAATGTCCAGACTTCCTCCTATTTTTGTATCATGCAGGCGTCGCAGTTAGTTTGTGTTTGGTGTCTTTGGCATTATAATGAAAAGTCCTAACTTTTTGGGGAAATGGAATTTCAAATTATACTTTTAAAAATGGCAGTTTTGGAAAGTCAGCATTTTCCTGCCTTTCCCATCTGGTGCCTGCAGCCTGCCTCTGGGTCACGTGGTTGGGTGTAGTTAGCAGTTGGGGCATTGTGTATTCCTTCTAGACAACCACACACAATAAGAGCTTAGGTGTGCCTGGATGGGCCAGCCCCACTTACATTTGAAAAGGCTGAATCCTGCATCCACACAAAGAGCTGCATGCCTCATGTAGTTAGCTTGCAGCCAGGGCAAGGGAGGCAGGGAATCTGTGCACTTCAAAGGCAAGCCTCTAAAAGCGTCCCTCACTTCAAAGGCAGGACTGGGTATAAATATTAGACCTTGGAGACCAACTGGTTGAGGGCTGCTGAAAGGACTGCCACTCTGCTGGACTGCTGCTCTGAAGTACTGCTGGCCATCTGTGATGACCTGCTCCCCTCCTGTCTGGATGAGAAAGACTGGACCTGCATCTGTTGAGCCAAGGACCACAAGAGCTAGTTGTCTGGCCTCCTGACTTGAGCCTCAGGGACAGAAGGCTCAAACAACCTCAACCCCAACACCTGGATTCTGCCATCTCTGAGTCTACCCTGCCAACTGGTGCCATCCCAGTCCTGGACCCCTGGAAGTGGGCCTAAGGTGCTATGCCAGCCTCTGTGGATCCAGCAGAACCGACCCATCTCCTCTGCTGTATGGTGCAACCTCGAGCAGGACCGATGCAACACCAATGCTGCATGGATGTTACCTGTCATAAAGACCCACAATGCCTTTGCAGCTAGCAACTCCATCAGAGCTGCCACTGCACAACGCATCCTTGGTGCAGGCCCTCAAATCCCTCATCGCGGCAGCCTCAGTGACTACGTGGGGTACTGCATTTCAGTGTCGTAGCTCCTTGGAACCAACGCATTGCCCCGAGGGCATGCGCACTCTCAATGCTCAAATTTGCATTGCAAGCCCTTATCAAAGGGATCTTTGACAATTACACAGAACCTCATAGCACACCCTTGTTGCCCCTTGGAATCCAGCTGGGATATGCATCTTTGATGTGAATCCTAGCAACACTCCACAAACTAGAATTTAAGGTACTTTGTTCAGCATGGTCCTTGCATCCAGCCCGTCCTCCATTGCAGTCACACTGAACTTGTAACTTTGTCCCAGTTAAGCGTGACCACATATCCACAGTTGGTGCTTTATGCTTTTTGGAGCTATTTTCACTAAAATATTTAAACTTTTATATCTCCAGTTCTACTGATTGGATTTGTGTCATTTTGCTCTTGTTCTATTCATTAAAACTGTCTCTATTGTTCTAATATAGTGTGAAATCCTTTTGTTTGCCATTTTATCTATATTACTGCTTGAAGTGTTGCACAAATACTTTACACATTGCCTCTAAGTTAAGCATGACTGCTCTGTGACAAACTACATGAGGGTTTATTTATTGTTGGCTTGATCTTCACACTGACAAGGATTGTGGTTGCTGCTTGATCAGGGCTCACGCCCCAGCCAACCACCAGCCCAATTCCTTAGAGGGCATTATGGGGTATTCCCTCCGTGTATTGTGAATATTTTATTAGCAGCCCTTGCCCCTTCCCCATTCCTCTGATGTCATCAATATAGGAAATTGGTTTATTACTTGCTCAGACCTCACATCCTGCTCAACTAATAACCCCATTTTCTACACTGGTTTTTACAAATTCCTTGTACAAACCACATGGCCAGGACCAGAAAATGGTGGACCAGTTGCTCTAGTAAATTTCCCAGATATCAACACATTTAGGTTGGCAACAAAAGCTTCTAAGGCACCATCATTCTTCAGCTGTAGCCCCTCTAGCATACTTTAAAAAGACATCATGAAATTATTCAATAAGGCCTTAAACACAGGCTCCAACAAAACTTTAAGGTGAGTCCCTAGTGGTGTTACTAATGTAGAGTTGCAGGAGTAGCAGGCCCCAGGGCCAAGGAGAGTAATTCTCCTTGTTATTGGCCAGATTCTTCCCACTTGTTATCGATCCTGGTATTGGCCCTGCGTCCTTTTTTTCAGTGGAGACCTGCTCCAGGGCTAAGGAGCCAATAGTAAGATTAGCTTCTGCTATGGGGGCCCTCTTTAAGAAGACCTCACTGCTCGCCAGACCTCCTTTCTCTACAGGTTGGGTCATTTCAGACGTTACTGGCCCATTGCAGGATGGTCTTCTATTTCCTGCATTGCAAGGATGAGTAAGTCTCTATCCAGCACTAAACCCAGCTTTCCCTCAGCAACTTGTATCTCCTCTGTCAAGACTGCCACTGTTGATGTTAAGTAAGAAATAATAGAAGTACACTTATGTGAGGCCTTGAGGTCATTAGAATCAGTGCAACCAGATGACATATGCTTACCCATTGAGGGTGGCTAATGGCAAACGAAAGAGAGGTGACCCAGCCCAGCCTCTGGCAGGCGCTGATAGGCCCAGAATGGGTCTGCCCTTGGCCTGGGGTTTGCCCAGGCGTGTTCCACGTAGAGGGTTGGTGGTGCACTTATCTGCGCTTCGGAGGGAGGGCTGTGTCGGCATCCTCCTGGCACTTGGTACTGTGGGTAATGCAGTCCCTCAGGCAGGTTGTTCCCCCAGGCAGAATAACAGCGTCCCGGGCAGCAGGTTGGTGACGGGCCTTAGCAGTGCAGTAGGGCTGCATCGGCACCCCCTGGAGCTTGGTACTGTGGGCAATGCAGTCCCTCAAGGCAATCGGGTCTCCCAGTTGGAATAACAACGTCCCACATAGCGGGTTGGTGAAGCGTTTATCAGCGCTTCAGGAGAGAGGCGGAAGGGCTGCCTTGGCGCATCCTGGAACTTAGAACTGTGGGCAATGCAGTCCCTCAAGGCAGCCTGGTCCCCCAGAGGGAATACCAGTGTCCCCATTAGGAACTTTCTTAAGCCTGATCCAGATATGTCTCTTGATTAGTTCTTTTTTCTTGGTTTGGATTAAAAAATAGATGCCTAACCATTTGGAGGTATGAGAAAAGGACATTGAGCAAGGGAATTTTAATTGCTGATTGAGCCAGTAAGATGTGTATTTGTTATGCGTATGGATGGATTTTAGATCTTGCACTATGCTAGTATGCTGTTTCTTTCATTGGTGGTGTATTAACAAATCAATGGTGTGAGACATTTGCTTTAGAAGTCTATGTACATTTCCATTATTGGACGAGCTCGGTGCCTGATTACATTAAGAATCTCTTCTGTTCAATTATTAAGATTTATTGCATGCATCTGTGTCTGAAGTGAAATGTAAAAACAGGCTAATGAAAATAGTTCATAGCTCATTAGAGTGAAAATGCCAAAGCACACGTATTCCTTTCAATTAAGAAAATGGGAAGTCAATATCTTAAAGACCAAAGGTATATTTCCTTAGAATTCTTCATCCAATAGTTTATGTTTGCATGGTGACACCTGTAAAATGGCCTCTGTTGTGTGGTATCTGTGGTAAATTCTAGCTTTTGAGCATTCTGCAACTGGTTGTTTTTAATTTCCTATTATGGATGTGGACTTAAAATTCCAGTAACCAAAAAATGTTCTGTCAAAAACCTACTTAGTGTAAAACCTAATATGGGCCTACTGAGCAGCTATGTGCATTTAGGAATTTCAGAGCAAGTCATGCCTTTATCTGAGCCTCTGGGGCAGGTTAGTGACATGGGATCTGTTAGTGGATATTGGTACTTGTATTTGTGTTGCCTTTGCATGCGCTTGTATGTAAGCTGTCTGTGGACATTGGCTCTCTTTACATGTGTTATCTGTGTGAAAAGATGTTTGTCTGTGTATATACAGAAATCTGTTCTTTTTGTACTTGTACATATGACCCTATATGCTGTGGGCTTCTGTGTACAACCACGTTATAAAAACCAAACGTACTGGCTATGCCTAATGCTTAATAAGCCTTTATTTTAGGACAGCCATCTGAAAGCACTTTGAAATAGATGCCAACAAGCTTACATAAAAAGAAGATGCTTACACCGAGTTTCAGTACAAACCTTATTCCTGATTACTGGAGTCCCCTGTAGCTGTGACCAGGTGAATTGTTTCCTGTGACAGAGACTAGAAACCCTGGTTCTATTTTAGAAGATTAAAAAGCCAATTACTGATGTGGCAACAGTTCATTGTCTTTAATCAGAATATGTAAAAGGAAAGGGAACATATTGCTCGTATTTGCCTGATTTTGGCACTTATTCTGCCTTCATTATCCATCATATATAAAAGCTTCTCTGAGAATACTTGGTAACATAGGCTCTAATCTAAACACCATTCTTCAATAAATGAGATTTAGTTGTGCTTATTTGTCCTCCGAGGCCTGTTTTCCCCAGACAGGCCAAACCCACTCTGCACTTCATTGTTCTGTTATAATGAAAATTCTTGTTCATCCTCCAACTATTGCAGTTTTTAATTAAAAATAAACAATGAAATATAATAAAATTGTCATTACACCAAGCGCAGACACGTCGCCCCTTGTTATAGCTGTACATAATCAATTATGCACTATAAACATATCAGCAACAACAACTATTCAGCTACAAATTCACACCATTTTCCTTTGCACACCCTTCGCGTCAAAACTGTATTGTTAAAAACCCACAGGCACATTTATTATTAGAAGACAAATTAGTAAATGTCAAAGACATGCGCCAATGTACTTTAACTACATACTTTGGAATAATATTAAGGCAATATTTTGGAAGTGTTTCAGCAACCCCACCATTTACTATTAAGGGCAACAATCTTGTGTTTTTCGTGTGCTGTTTTAGTCTGGTGCATGCTGTGCTTCTCAGTGCCTCATAGAAAATTGATGATGCAGATTCCCCAAAAACAATGTCAAACAGTGGTCAAGATTTAGATCTCTTCCATACTATATATATATATATATATATATATATATATTTATTTTTTATTAAGAAACATTATCAGCGGCAAAACTGCAACAGGTGCCTATTTCTATGCTTACTGCTAGGAATGTCCTACGACAATTTCCCCTGACTCTTATTCCCGCTGTATTGATTCTCAATATCATAAAATTGCTCAAAGTGGGAAAAGAGCCCCCGTGCATGTGCCCTTTTTTCTTTTTTTTTTGCTCCACGGGTAAAGCAAGTATACATGGTGAAAGCTCTTTCTTTACCCCCCCCCCCCTCCCCCCTCCCGAAACTTTGGGGTTAGCCATTGCTCTTTACATCATGTTAAGGAGTTGCTGGCTGCATTAGTTAGATCTCTGGCAAGTTTGTCCATTCAGTATGATGTGAGAAATGTATTTTTAAGGCCACAAATACTATGGCCTATACTGCACCTGCAGGTGCCGAAGCTAAAACATAAAGGGGTGTATTACTGAAGTGCCATGGGGGTCAGGGTGCGTTCATGCCCACATTAGGGACTCCCAGGCAACTTCTGTGTTCCAGAAGACCACAAATGTATTTGCGGCCCAGTCTACAACACACAATTGGCAAGTACATATTTTGAGTACATTCATTTCATAATGGGGAATCCCTTAGTTTCATAGGGGCATGGCCACATGCAAATTACACCTGATTTGCACTGCCAACAGACTGGCACTTGGCATGCAGACACAAAGACAAGACCTCAGAGAATATTTTACTGATAACACACATGGAACTTGGCATGCAAACATGAAGACTTGGCCATGTTGCACACTTCTTGCTTGTTTAAGACCACCTATATTTTACACTAAACATTACACAGTATCATTTCAATTGCCATTCAAAGGCTTAGAAGGAACTTTTTCGGTGCCTTGCGAAAGCCCCAGACTTGTTGGCCGATAGGGTGAAACACACAGCAGCTGTGCCATGATGATGATGTATCTTTATGTAGATATCTGGGGCGATAAAAAACAAGAACGGAAAGAAAATGTTATTTTAGACTTACCCATGTGCTACTACTTATTGATGCTACAAAACCATTGATGCTCATATGTACATTCAAATATAAATTGAGAAATATAAGGTACCACATTCTCTCTAAATATGTTCTGTAACCAGGGATTTAAGAGGGCCAAGTCCTGCTGGTGCTCAGTACTGGCAGTTATTAAAAGCAGGTTCCGAGACGGGTCCCTAACGGGCTCTCCATTTTCACCTTCAGGGTGAAAAAAAAGCTTAACTCTGCAATAATACTACCTGTCACTGCTTTTTGATGTAACTTCAAAGAGACTCATTTTTCAGTTTTATATAGCGCAAACTTGCGGCAAACATGAGCACATGAGCACCAGTTATATCGCACAAGGACATATTCATGTTGTGAATCACAGGATGTTGAGCCGACATGAGGCTTGAACCTGCTTTCTCAGCTCAAAAGTTGGTAGCTCTAGTCTTAGCCACATCGCCCACAAGTATGAAAGCATTTTAATTATTATATATAACGAAGTCATAGTTGTTGCTTATTTATCTTACGCAATTTACAACCATTGACAAAGCCAATAGTCCTGGCTTGTTGTAGGTGTAATGTTACTTGTGTTGTATATCTGGATGAATGAACAGAAGCAGCAAAATACCAGTCGGGCGGCACACTGTGCTAAGCACAGATTGTTAGCTTAAGTGTTAAGTTATGCCCTTAATTGCATCGGCCAGGCCCCTATGGGAGACCCACAAGTTTTTTCATCCCACTTAAAGCCCTGTGTGTAACTCATATATAACGTCAAATCATGGCCTTGCATGTTGAGGAGAGGAAAAGATACCAATCGCTAAGATTCATTTTCCTAAAAAATTGACAATAAAGGTCGAAATGGGAATAAGGAAGCACTTATCACTCAGACTGCAAAATATAGAGCAAAAGATCATGCCTTTCATTGTATTTGGCAACATGTAAATTATTGAAGTAATAAATCATGGCGTGCAAGCAAGAAAAAGGTGTTCAAATGTAATTCATATATGGAATATCATTGTTTCTACATCATATTTATAAGGGTATCAATATAGATTTTCTAAGCAACAATGCAACATCTGTTGTATATAAGACCCTGTAGGAATTAAAGCACACCCTTAGGTACAGAAAAAAGCACAACCTTATGTATGGGAAAAAACACAAATCGTGTGTCAAATCAGACTACCAGCCTAATGAACTGCACAAGGTAATTAACAATAAAGGCCAGGGACATTTTAAAGCATGGGTAAAGTGGCCCATTACCCAGGACCCCGCCTTCCAAGGGGATTCTGGGTCATACAATCTTTCTATCACTGTGTTTCATCTTTGTTTATTTTTCTCACTCAAGCGGTATTACCTACTGGCGGTCGCCAGTAGGTAGTTATAGTAAGGACCTAGCTACCGTAGGAAAATCGCAACATTCTATTACCAAGAACTTTGGCGCCGATTTACAAATCTTCCAGAAATTTTCAAAACGTATGGCCCGCTTCGGTCCGCTCCTATCTTGAAAGTTTTGGGGTGATTCGGCAAGCGGGGGCTGAGAAAAAAGGGGGGTCCCAAAACGTGTTTTCTACATGCAATTTTCCATAGGAAACTTTAGACACGGCTACAGCCCGAACTGCTGAACAGAATTACACCAAATTTGGCAAAAAGGTAGCCCTTGATTCAGAAAGAGACCTTATTGGTAAATGGTGTAAATCCGTTCAGTAGTTTTTAAAATAAGAATGGAAAAATAAATATATATATATCTGGGCAGAATCGAAGCACACATCTCATCGTAAGATCTGATTGGCTGTCAGCACTTTATCTAAGAAGTGTTGGCAGCCATCTTGGGGCCAATATACATGATAGCACCTCATTAAAAAGCATTGCAGTTAATAGAAGGTTTTAAGACTTTAGTTACATTATAAATCATTTGTTGATGGTACCATACTCATTTTAGGAATTGTGGTGTGTTCTAAGGTGATTTTACCATATGAAAAAGTCTTCTGCTGAGATATCATGAATCATGTTTGAGAGAAACCTATTTTCTCATGCTTTTCCCACAGATATTTGGAAGGTGATCTGTAAGCTGAACTGAGAGCATATTTACTGTAAATTCACATTATCTTTCTCAGTCATGTGAGAATGAAGTCTGACATTCTCAGTGAAACATGTACATCCAGCAAGGGCAGAGACTGTCAGTTGATGCCTTTGTGTTCTATTGCAGCTTCACAGAGTGTTCTAAAGAACAACTAGAGCGCAAACAGTCCTACTTATGACAAACGTATTGCACACCTGAAGCCATCTTGATTGGAATAAAGTGGTAAGTCCTAAAACATTTAATTTAAAAAGCAACAAAATGGGGGTTCATTTTGCCATAGAAAGTATGATTAGTGCTGCCGAAAGAAAAATTAGGGCACATTTTGAGGGACTTCTCAAATCCTCTTCTATTTCATTAAAATTCTGACATGCAGACTGAAGCATGCACTTTCAATACCAGAAGCAGACTTCCCTGGTGAGCAGTAGCTTTACTAAAGTGATCTAATAAGCAACTAGAGTGCTAACATTCTGAATTTATGGCAAATTTGTGACATATCTGAATGCCTTCTTGATGGAATCAAAGAAAAAAAACTGAAAGTATTTCCTACCGAGGAGACAGTAGTAAATGAGGAAATTAGGAAACTTCATAACAAATAAGTCTCCCAAGATGGCCACCAGAGACAAAAGAGCACAAATGTAGCAAAAATATCACCCAGATGTAGCCCAAGTACAGCCCAATGACAGAATGTCCCACAGTGTTCTAAAGAACAACTAGAGCGCTAACAGTCTTACTTATGACAAAAGTATGGCACACCTGAAGCCATCTTGACTGGAATAAAGTGGTAACACTTAAAACATTTAATTTGCAAAGGAACACAATGAGGGGGGTCATTTTGCCATAGAAAATATGATTAGTGCTGAAGAAAGAAAAATTAGGGCACATTTTGAGTGACTTCTCAAATCCTCTTCTATTTCATTAAAAAATTCTGACATGCAGACTGAAACATGCACTTTTAATACCAGCAACATACTTCCGTGGTGAGCAGTAGCCTTACTACAGTGATCTAATGAGCAACTAGAGTGCTAACATTAAGAATTTATGGCAAATGTGTAACATATCTGAATACCTTCTTGATGGGATCAAAGTAAAAAACTGAAAGCATTTCCTACTGAGGAGACTGCAGTAAATGAGGAAATTAGGAAACTTCATAACAAATAAATCTCCCAAGATGGCCACCAGAGACAAAAGAGCCCAAATGTAGCACAAATATCACCCAAATGTAGCCCACATGTAGCTTAATGACAGAAGTTTGAAAGTCACTTTTTATTTTTTTTGTTTTTGCAGTTTTATATAGTGCAGACTTGTCAGGTATGGGAGTGCTTTACACGAGCATTGGTTACATCACACAAGACCAAACTCATTTTGGTTTTAGACATGGGGAGATTAAGTCATTTGACCAGAATCACAGAATGTCGAGCTGAAGCAGAAACTCCAACCTGGTTCCCCAGTTGCAAAGACTGCAGCTCTGGAAGTAACACCACATCCTCTCCCCTAAGTGCAACATTTAATCAGTTTCAGTTTGTAAACTTTATTCGATTGTTCATAAAAACATCACAAAAGTGTACAGAATAATAAAAAAGGCACTTAAGAATTGGTAAGGAATGGGGAATAAAGTACATAAAGTACACAACATATTAAAGAAACATGGACTAGCAGCAAAGGATATTAACCAACATTAAAAAACCATACTTTTTCTAACCCAGACTGATTTAAGAATAAAGGTTGCAGTAAAAAAGCAAATGTCCGGGGTGGCAAGTGTGAATAAAAATCTCATAGCATTAGCAGTGGTGGACATAGAATATTTTTTAAACAACGGTTTGAGGTATAAAACGCGCAAGAATTTATACAAAGGGCATATCAGCATAAAGTGCAACGTGCTTTGCTTAGTAATTCCGTCACACGGGCAAGGGGTGGCAGAATGTATGTTCATACTTGGGAATGCTACCGGACTCCACTGGACGGACCACAGCTGCGTCCACTTCAGCTACAAAAAGAACACGATACACCACCACCAGCAACAGGTTGCACGCAGAAGTTGGAACAAGATCACAGCCGACCAGCTCGCCGCTTCCCTGAGCCAGGGCCCCCCGCAAGCTCAGCAAACCCCAGCCTGGCCGCCAACAACCTCACAAAGTGGATCAGCAACTGCGCAGACGACCTCGCCCCACTGAGGACCCCGCCCAGCAGACCTGGCAGTAAGAAGGCACCATGGTTCACCGACAAACTCAAGAGCTCCAAGAGAAACTGCCGAGCACTCGAGAGAGCCTGGCGCAGAGACCCAACACCAGACAACATGACCACCCTGAAGCTCGCCACTCGAAAACACCACCAACTGATCCACACCACCAAGAAAACCACATTCAAGGAACGACTGGACAACAACGCCCACAACAGCAAGGAACTCTTCAACATCGTCAAAGAGCTCTCCAACCCCAGCGCCGGAAACAACGACATCACCCCATAACAAGACCTATGCAACTCCCTCGCCTCCTACTTCCACAACAAGATCGCGGACATACACAACAGCTTCAGCACAGAGCCGACGCACCCCACGACAGCACCTGCACCCCCCACCACCACCCTCCGCGCCTGGACCCGGATCAACACCGAGGAAACCCTACGCACGATGAACTCCATCCACTCCGGATCTCCAACCGACCCCTGCCCTCACCACGTCTTCAACAAGGCTGACTCCGTCATCGCACCCCACCTGCGGGACATCATCAACACCTCCTTCGACACAGCGACCTTCCCGGAGAGCTGGAAGCATGCCGAACTCAGCGCTCTACTGAAGAAACCATCAGCAGACCCCACCGAACTGAATAACTACCAGCCCATCTCGCTCCTCCCGTTTCCGGCCAAAGTCATCGAGAAGACCGTCAACAAGCAGCTGGCCACCTTCCTCGAGTCGAATGGATCCCTCGACCACTCGCAGTACGGCTTCCGGGCCAACCACAGCACCGAGACAGCCCTCATCGCTGCCACTGATGACATCCGAGCCCTGCTCGACAACGGGGAAACAGCGGCCCTCATCCTCCTGGACCTTCCCGCGGCTTTCGACACTGTCTGCCACCGCACCCTAGAGCAGCGCCTCAGCAACGCCGGAATACAAGAGAAGGCACTAGATTGGATCATCTCCTTCCTCGCCGGAAGGACTCAGAGAGTTCGCCTCCCCCCCTTCAGATCAGAAGCCACCGAAGTCATCTGCGGCGTTCCTCAAGGCTCCTCGCTCAGCCCCACCCTCTTCAATGTCTACATGAGCCCCCTTGCGGCCATCGCACGCCAACACAACCTCAACATCATCTCCTACGCTGACGACACCCAGCTGATCCTCTCCCTCACCAACGACCCCGCCACCGCCAGAGCCAGCCTACACGAGGGGATGAAAGACGTAGCCGAGTGGATGAAGAACAGCCGCCAGAAACTGAACTCAGACAAGACGGAAGTCCTCATCCTGGGATCTTCGCCCTCCGCCTGGGACGACTCCTGGTGGCCCTCCGCCCTGGGCAGCGCACCCAAACCAACAGACCACGCACGCAACCTGGGCTTCATCCTGGACTCCTCCCTCTCCATGACCAGACAAGTCAACGCCGTCTCCTCGTCATGCTTCAACATCCTGCGCATGCTACGTAAGATCTTCCGGTGGATCCCCACCGAGACCAGGAAGACGGTCACCCAGGCCCTCGTCACCAGCCGACTGGACTACGGCAACTCCCTCTACGCCGGAACCACTGCCAGACTCCCGAAGAGACTCCAGCGAATCCAGAACGCCTCAGCAAGACTCATCCTGGACATCCCCCGACACAGCCACATCTCCGGACACCTGAGAAACCTGCACTGGCTCCCGGTCAACAAGAGAATCACGTTCCGACTCCTCACCCACGCACACAAAGCCCTACACAACCAAGGCCCAAGATACCTCAAAGAGCCGCCTCAACTTCTACACTCCCGCACGCCAGCTCCGATCAACGAACCACGCCCTCGCCGCCATCCCCCGCATCCGAAGAGCCACCACAGGAGGAAGATCCTTCTCCTACCTCGCCGCCAAGACGTGAAACTCCCTCCTGACCCACCTCCGCCTGACCCAAGACCACCTCGCCTTCAGGAAGCAGCTCAAGACCTGGCTGTTCGAGCAGTAGCGGACCCCCCCTCCCCAAGCGCGTTGAGACCCTCCGGGTGAGTAGCGCGCTATATAAATGCTGTGATTGATTGATTGATTGATTGACAATGCCTAATCTCAGCCTTGTTAATACATATTGATGAGATTGTCTAGTGATAACATTCAAATACATCGGAATCCCAGTCCCTTCATCCAAATTGGAATAATAGAATGCATGGGTAGAATAGTCACTAGATTGTACTCTTCGTCTATTAAGTTTATGGCTCAAAAAAACACCTTTAACCTCCGACTTTGGTATATCAACAGCACATTTGGGGTCTTTAAGAACATCTAGGTCAAAAAGTTCCTTAAAAGTTGAAATGACATATAAAGATGCTTTGCCCATCCTAGATTTAACATTAAGTTGTTCGGGGGCCCAAGATCCACAGTTATTAAAAGTAATGCCCAGATAACAAAAGTTATTCACAACCTCAATACGGTTTTCCTTAAAATAGAATGATTTGAGATTATTCACCTTTTTTCCGCATGCCATGATATAAGTTTTCGAATTATTCATTTTTAGTTTCTTCCCCTGTATAAAATCATAAAAACAATTCATAAGTTTCTGAAGGCCTAATGGGGTTCTCGAAAGTAAAACGGTATCGTCTGCATATAGCAGCACCGGGATTGGATGTCCCTCGACTTGCGGGGCGTCAGCTTGTACATTTTTTAATTCAGACTCCATGGAGTTTATAAACAGTGAAAAAAGTAAAGGGGCCAGGACACAACCCTGTCTAATGCCAGATTTTACCCTAATTTTCCTTGTACACTCTCCCTCTTGACCATAGCGAATCTGAGCTGATAGGTTATTATACACTCTTGCCAAAAAATGGATTATCGCTGCCGGAGCACCCATTTCAATTAAGGTAGACCACAACAAAGTGTGGTCAACCAGATCGAAAGCACTAGAGAGATCTGCAAAGCAGAGGAACAAGGAACCCTGCTTAGCTTTGGTGTATTTACCGATAATAAGGTTTAAATTGATACACTGCTCAATAGTGCCAAGGCCCTTCCTGAAACCAAAATTGTGAATCTGCAAGGATGTTATTGGTATCGGCCCACTCCTCTAGGCGTAGCAACAATACCCTACTCATGATTTTTAGCGAGGAATCCAGAAGGGAGATAGGGCGGTAGTTCTTAGCCTCTCCTCTATCTCCCTTCTTATAGATAGGCAAGATAACGGATTCGCTCCAGGTAGAGGGGGTGGTATCATTGACAGCGGCATTAAACACTTGGGTTAATAGGGGACTCCACAAAGCCAAGTCAGATTTATACAGATCGACCAGTACCCCATCCGGTCCAGGGGCTTTCCCTCCTTTACTACTTCGGATTGCCAGATCAACTTCCGAGAGGGTAATTCCTAGACATTCATTAGAATTAATGGGGTTTACACTAGGGCTATCCAGTGCCCTACGGGTTGGGTCGAAGATCCCAGTAAAATATTGAACCCAACTGTCCTCACTTACTTGGGCTGTCAAAACTGGGAAATCCTCCTTCTGCAGAAAAGGGCTATTAACGGTGCTCCAGAATAGCTTACAATCCCGGAGTACTGCCGCCTTGGTTAGGTCCTCCCAGGCTTGTTCTCTTAATTCTTGTTTCCTGCGTTTGAGCTCGTGTCTATAGGTAGCCCTTAATAGAATTACTGCTTCCCTGTCTCTTGGGCGATTAGAAAGGGCCCTCTTAAGGTTTTGGAGCGCAGAGGTACAAGCTTTATCAAACCAGCCTAGCGTGGCCCGCTTGGTAATGCCCTTGGTGATGGTAAGGGATTGTTTAATTATATTACCAAGTTCTTCAAAGTCCGTAATGATACAACTTGGGGTAGCATCAACTTCGAGGCAACGGAGTATCAGCTCTTGCCCTGCATTCACTATTTTCTTTAGTAGTTTGTTGGAATTATTTCCACCCCATTTAATCCGAATGCCATTTTGTCTACAGGGTATATTCTCATTGGGTATCCTTCCATCATAACAGATCTTAGGACCCCAGATGAGGGTTGACAAAGTAATGGCATTGTGGTCACTAATTCCATAGTCCACAATAATGGGGACCGAACAAAGGGGGATCAACTGTGTTGTTATCAACAAATAGTCAATAACAGATGTAGAATTTCTCCCAGTAAAGGTTGGAACAATATTACCCTCATGATCCAAGGCGGGTTGATGGATAACCAGATCGTGTTTTAACAGGAGGGTATTAAGAGAATCGCCGTAAGGGGTATGAACAAAGTGGGCCAAATTCTCCCCATTACCCCCATCGTATCCACATACGTTAGAAAATGAATAGGGGCAGGTTTTAATATTAAAGTCTCCCCCCCAGATAAGGTCATATGACTTGTGGGAGTCGTTACAAATTTGATTTATAGCTGACTCTATCTCATCTACAACACGGGTACTCGTGGGGTCAAATAGATTGTTATAATGGTTGATCAGCAAGGTGTTCCGGCCCCCTTTGTATTCCAACCTGAGTATTTGAGAGTGTGAGCCCACAATGGAGTGGGACTTCACGCGTATTGGGAGGTGCACAGACAATAAAATCAACAGACCACCCTTTGCCCTTCCCATGATGGATTCTTGTGCAGGACAATTATAGGAAGTAAAGCCATCCTGGTGAATATCAGACGTAGACCAGGTCTCCTGGAAACAGAGGATGTCAAACCCGGAGATAAACTCCTTCCATCCCAGGGCTGACATCCTCTGTCGCCAGCCTGCGATATTCCAGCTAGCCATTTGGTAGCCTGGAGGGCTAGGCACCACTGCCAGCTCGGTCGGCACACAGTTATTGGGGGAAACCACAGTAATTAACAACTCCTCTGGCGTGCCCAGGGCTTCAAGCGGCTGGTAGAGATCCATTCTCGCCACATGAGATTCAATAGACAACAATTTAGATGGTTTAGTGGGAAACAAGCATTCAACTAAACACAATTCATTGACCACATCTACTTTGTCCACTGAACCATTACCCAACTCTGGTTGGAGAGACTTTAAATCACTGGTTGGATGTAGTCAGTCCACTCCCTCCAAGCCATCCAAACAACTATACCGATTATAGTCAGAAAAAGGGTTATACTGGGGGGTGACCTGGGGTGGGATAGCTGGTCTCATACCGTAACTTCTTGGTCTTCCCCTTCGTTCAACCCTTAACCAGTCAGGCCCTCCTCTGCCATGGGTTACATGAGTAGGTGGAAAAAAGAATGACACTGGAAGGGTCTGTATGGTCGAATCAAAGGATCTATTAAATCCGGCACAAATATGAGATACCGTTCTAGGGTCTCTAAAGCTAACCGTGATACAATCCCCGTTGATAGACTTAGCCGTCTTGCCTACCCAGGGTACCCTCCTTACCATAATAATCTCATTATGAAGATGGGCCGGGAGGGGTCTGTTCCAGTTAAGCCATTTTACGACTTTACTTTTCAGGGAGCTAAAGGTTTCGGTTTCTCCAGTTTCCAGGGCAGGGGCGCCAGCCAAAACCACCATATAACGGTTTGCTTCAGGGGGAGGTCAGGCAGACGAGGTCTACGGGTTCTAGAGACTTTAGTAGGGGAACCTACTGTTCCGTCAATCAATGGTCCAGGTGGACAGATATTACTGGGTTAGTGTGATGTTTTGCATACTTCCCCTTTAAGTCTCCATGTTCCTATCCCACATTCTTTGTTCTGAGAATGTATTCTCTTGGAAATTCTTTCCAAGTCAGTTGCTGTTGGCTGTTCGTGGGATGAGGTTTAATAAACCCACCTAACCTCTCAACTACATGATTCCTCGTTTTATTCTTTAATTAACTAATTTTACACTGGCGACGATTGGACACCTCAACCAGAACAACTCAACAACAAAAAAATTCTGTCATCAAATTTTTAGAGTCTATATTTAATAAGGAAAGTTTTCCTAACAGCCTCCTTTTTGACAATGGTCCCCAATTTTGTTCCTCCCTGTTCGTTAACTATCTGAAAAAATGTGGTATAAATCATAAAAGGTGTTCGCTCTACCATCCAGAAACAAATGGTGCGGTGGAGAGAGTTAATAGGACTCTGAAAGAATCCATACAGCTTGCTCGCTCTTCTGGTTTAGATTGGAAGTCCACTCTGCAGGACAGGATTAATGTTTATCGTTATGCTCCCCATTCTACTACTGGTAGGTCCCCATTTGAGCTGTTCAAGGGGAGGGCTCCCAACACATTGATGTGTCCTGGGTGGATGTGCCTTAACAAGGGTCTTGTCAAAAATTATGTTGGTGATTGGAGAACTAAGGAGGTTCTCAAACAAGATGCTCGGAAGACAAACTTTGATCTCAGGAAACGTGCATTTCCATGTGAGGTCAAGGTGGGTGACTTTGTAAGAATAAAGACCCCTGTAGGATGTAAACCTTGGTCAAAGTACACCGACGTTAGGTCTGTTGTCAAGATTTTTAAAAATGCTGTTAAAACTGATGATGGTAGAATCTGGAATAAGAGTCGAATAGTAGTTGTTGATGCTGATTTGTCATCTTCTCTTGTTTCTGCTTATGATGATAATCTATGCTATGGTACTCGTTTAGACACTAACTTTTCTTCTCACAGGTCCTCGTTTCCTTCCAGGAAAAGTCTAAGAGCACGGAAAACTCCCTCTTATCTGAAGGACTATATCTAAGCTTGGTTCTATTGAGCCTTTTCTCTCTGTAGTTTTTCTGGTGTTTTTATTTATCCTTTTTTGTATAAGAGGGAGATGTGTGATGTTTTGCATACTTCCCCTTTAAGTCTCCATGTTCCTATCCCACATTCTTTGTTCTGAGAATGTATTCTCTTGGAAATTCTTTCCAAGTCAGTTGCTGTTGGCTGTTCGTGGGATGAGGTTTAATAAACCCACCTAACCTCTCAACTACATGATTCCTCGTTTTATTCTTTAATTAACTAATTTTACACTTAGGGTACGGGGGGTAGCTGTGAGGGGGCATTATTACACTGTAATGGATCCTGAAGTACTGGGGGGGGTCCCTTAGGAGGACCGGTAGGATGTTGAGCTGTGTTAACTTGTAGGGTAACAGGGAGGGTAGGAGTAATCTGTAAAGTGTTTGAGCTACTGGGTTTGTTAACATTGGCTAGGATGGAAGCAGTAGTTTTCTCAATGTTAGATAACCTAAGTTCAATCTTTTCCATTTTAGCCTCTAGGGGAAACAAGATTGATTTAAATAAAGTAGCCAGGCTTTCAATAGATATCCCGTTAGCAGAGGAAACTATCGGAGGAATCGTAAGTAGTGGGGTAGAATCATGTTGGATCTTGGCTGATTTCGATTTTCTACCAGCTTTCTTATTATATGATCTTTTCCTTTTAGCAGTAGCCCCTAGATTCACCCCCTGTGAAAGAGAATTATTAGAGATGACTTCGGTTACAGAGGCAATGGAAACATTGTTAGTTTCTTATACTAGGTTGGTCTCAGGTAGAATATCGTGCACAATAATATCAAGTTCCACGGGGGTCTGGTTGTCAGCTTCAAGAAGAGGGGGATAATCTTCCTCTATGCTAATAGCGGGATCAGGTGATCTTACAGGTGATTTAGCATACGCAAGTATCCCCAGGGAGGATCTCTTAATGGACGACAGTTCTTTGGAGAAACGTTTTTCAAGGAGGTTAATTTCGGTGTCAATAATAGTATTAGCCCTGATAAGAAATTTGTCCATACCTCCAGTTATAGAGCCTCCTGCAAGCGAGGACTTACTCCGTGTTTCCCGTGCAGCCATGTGGACCAATAAAGCGTGCAGGTGAATTACGACGAAAGTAAGAGGGGTGGCCCGGTCCGGTCACTGCAGGTCACGAACGGGCACAAACGGGCCCGCCCTTGGCCCGGGCTTCCCCCGGCGCCGTCCCGCGCGCGTTCCGCGTAGGCGGTTATAAGGCTGGATTTATACGTGAGCAATGTGGGCGTGGCTACAGGGAGAGCGGGCCAGGTGACAACGATTGGCCTCGCAGGGACTCCTGGTAGTTGGAGTCCCTGCCGTCACGCTCGCAGCCCTGTATGCTGCCACGAACTCCCTCAAAGGTCCAGGTGAAGCGGGACCCGCGGAGCGGGTCCGGCGAACAGCAGCGTTAGTCTCAGGAGGCACAGGAGACAGTCCCAGCAATCACCGTCTGCAGGCGAAGGAGAAGGAGAACCCACCGATGCGGGATCAAAAGGCTGCTTTTACCACTGGTGCAGAGTGGGCGTGGCTACAGGGAGAGCGGGCCAGGTGACAACGATTGGCCTCGCAGGGACTCCTGGTAGTTGGAGTCCCTGCCGTCACGCTCGCAGCCCTGTATGCTGCCACAAACTCCCTCAAAGGTCCAGGTGAAGCGGGACCCGCGGAGCGGGTCCGGCGAACAGTAGCGTTGGTCTCAGGAGGCACAGGAGACAGTCCCAGCAATCACCGTCTGCAGGCGAAGGAGAAGGAGAACCCACCGATGCGGGATCAAAAGGCTGCTTTTACCACCGGTGCAGAGTGGGCGTGGCTACAGGGAGAGCGGGCCAGGTGACAACGATTGGCCTCGCAGGGACTCCTGGTAGTTGGAGTCCCTGCCGTCACGCTCGCAGTCCTGTATGCTGCCACGAACTCCCTCAAAGGTCCAGGTGAAGTGGGACCCGCGAAGCGGGTCCGGCAAACAGTAGCGTTGGTCTCAGGGGGCACAGGAGACAGTCCCAGCAATCACCGTCTGCAGGCGAAGGAGAAGGAGAACACATTAAATCAAGTGGTCAACTGGATACAAAAACATAAGGATAACAAATAATTTAAAAGTGATTTGTCGCTATTTGAAAACTCAGAAAATATGTCCTCATTTTATTTTTTTAGAGCACTAATCATAATTTTGATGCAAATAAGACCATCTCATATATGTAATTTCTAAAGGAAATGCTCTAGGCATTACAGTTCTGATTACATCAAGATGACGTCAGGCGTTCCACACTTTTGTAATAAATATAGAATGTTAGCAATCGAGTTGTTCATTAGGATACTGTTGAGAGGCAGAGGCCAGGGGCAAGGACTCTGAAAATTGAAGGCAGATACGAGGGTACAGAGGCAACAATGTGACCACACTGGGCAAGCAGGAAGGGCAATGACAGCACAACATACTATGGAGGGCAGTGGAAAGGGGGGCAGGGGCAACAAACCAACAATACAGGATTGGCAAGAGAGGCTGTGGCATTATAATAGACCATTGTGGGCAGAAGGAAGAGGCAGTGGTAGTACAACCATACATGCCAACAGACCTGATTCAACCAAATTCAATGTTTTTAAGCCCAAATGGGCTTTAATTGATCTGTCTCCTGTCTACAATCTCCTCTTTTTCAATGTAAGTCAAAGGGGAAAATCAATACCCCAGTTTTTTTCAAAATCTCTCTCTCACCAAGTTCAAAATGGTAGCAAGTATGGTACATTGGTTAATGGAAGGCAGGAGGAATTGGGGTAGGGACATGGACTCAGATAACAGAGGACAGGAGGGACATGGAGAGGTGCACCAAACTGACCCTACAGGGCAGGACATCAGGGTTTGCAGCAGCACAATACACCACACAGGAGACAGGAGTGCAGAACAACAGTTGATGGAAAGCAATAGGGAGGGGACAGAACCATGCACATAGACAACAGAAAACAGAGGGGAAAGAGGCAATGGTAGCTAGCTGACCATAATGGACCGACATGAGAGAAAGCTGCAGCCTAACAAACCATAAATGGCAGGAGGGACGGATCAGGGGCATTACAATGGAACAGACAAGCCAGGAGGGAGGGAATAGGGGTCTGCAAATGGAAACAGTGGGCTGGGGGCAAGGGGGCAGGGCAGGAGCAGCAAGATGACCATGGAGGTCAGGCAGGATAGCACTAGAAGCAAGACACACCATGGAGAGCAACAGTGAGACTATAATGGCATACACACAGACCACGGAACGAAGGTGGGAGGGGGTCAGGGGTAGCTAGTGGACCACACAGGGAAGGTGGGAGGGGGCGTGGCAGCACAGTAGACCATGCATGGCAAGCGGGAGGGTTAGTGGCAGCATAATGGCTATGATGGGCAAGAAGGAGGGTGCTGGGGCATGCACAAAGGATCAGGGAGGATAGAAGGGAGGGTCAGGACCTGGGCACAGACAAGAAAGCTCAGGGGAAGGGGCCTCACAACAAACCACACGGGGCAGGCAGGAGGAGCAGTTGCATCGCAACAGACCAGGGAGGGAAGAAGGGTGTGGCAGTAAAATAGACCATGTGGGACAGGAGGAAGGGGATAGGGGCATGGAAGGTGGACAGGCAGGGTGGAGGGGGCAGGGACAGGTTACCGTCATCTGACAATGCTAGGCAGGTGGGAGGGGAGTGGCAGCTCAACAGAACACTCAGAGTAGATAGGAGTGGCAGGTCCATAGAACATGGTGGGCGAAAAGGATGAAAAAGGGTCATGCACACAGACATCGGAGGGCAGGGGGAAGGAGAATAGGGGCAGCAAGCTATGCACAGAGGCTAAGCAGGAGGTCAATGATGGGGCATATAATTGGGCAATGGAGGGCAGGAAGAGTAGACTGGTACATCATGCTAAATGGAGGGCAGTGGCAGCACATCACACCATGCATGGCAGGAGGGAGGAGGCTAGTCCATGGATTCAGACAACAGAGGATAGGGAGGAGGTGGATGGGGCAGCAAGCTAACTGTTCAGAGAAGGCGGGAAGGCCAGTGGCAGAACAATGGCCACACAGGGCTGTAATTAAGTATGGGCGAAATTTGTGAATTTGCGATCCGTGAATTGGTGCGAAAGCGAACTCGCAATTCGCAACATTCGCGAATTCATGCAAATTTGCGAATTTGCTGTTTTTGCCAGTTCGCGAGGGTTTTGTACAAGTTCGGGAACGCGAACTTACTTGTGTGGTCGCAATGGTCGCGACCATGTTGTTTTTACGTGTCTAGCCTGTTTGCGACCCTGTGGTTCATCGCAGCCACCCTCCGGTTCATCACTGCCACCCTCTGGTTCACCAATGCCACCCTCTGGATCATCACTGTCCCCCTCTGGTTCATCACAGCACCCTCTGGTTCATCACTGCCACCCTCTGGTTGATCACTGCCATCCTCTGGTTCATCACTGTCCCCCTCTGGATCATCACTGCCACCCTCTGGTTGATCACTGCCATCCTCTGGTTCATCCCTGCCACCCTCTGGTTCATCACTGCCACCCTCTGGTTTGCCACTGCCACCTTCTGGTTCATCACTGCCACCCTCTGGTTCATCACTGCCACCCTCTGGTTCATCACTGCCACCCTCTGGTTCAGTTCATCACTGCCACCCTCTGGTTCATCACTGCCACCCTCTGGTTCATCACTGCCATCCTCTGGTTCATCCCTGCCACCCTCTGGTTCATCACTGCCACCCTCTGGTTTGCCACTGCCACCCTCTGGTTCACCACTGTAGATTATGGGGGGAAAGCACACCTGCCCAGCCTCAACTTAGATGAATTAATTTGGGGCTGATTAATGTGTCACTGAATTTGTGCTTCAAGTCTGGCACCTGCTTCCTTAGCTGTAAGACCTTCCTGTTGCAGTTATTTTTTTTACAGGAGCATTGTGCCATACTTGTAACTATTCTCTGACCCTGCTTTGAGGGTCAGAGCAGGGTCAGAGAATAGTTGCAAGTAGGCAACTGAACTCTGGAGGGGCCCCTCAGGAAGCACTACAGGGAATGGTTACAAATTAGCTTGAACTTTTGCAGCTGCTAAGTGCTTTCAGTTTTCCAAAATTCGTTTTTCTGCCATTTCGCTAGGGTCCCGGGGCGCGAATTCGTGCGAAATCGAACTTGCAATCCGCAAATTCGTGCGAATTTGCTGATTTCTTTTTTTTTACTTGTTTGCGCGTTTTTTTGCTTATTTGTGGACCGCTTGCAGCGCACCGACCCCGAGGTTGCCCATGCGGTTGTGTATGGGCACGGCCATCTTGTTTGCGTGCTGTGTTTCAGTTTCCGGGTGCTAGTTGTATGCTCGTGTCGTATGCGGCGCGCGATTACGTGTTCTTGGGCGTTTTTGCGTGCTCGCGGGGGAAATATCGAGCGAACTTACCCACGCGGTCCTCTATGGGCGCGGCCATCTTGTTTTTCATTCACTGCTATGGTTTTGGGCATGCTACCTTTCTATCCATCTTACATCTTTGTAATCCTATGTTTTTCTGAACTTTTTTTTGTTTTTTTTGCTTATTATCTCTCTCTTCAATTTCCTACATCTATATTTTGTGTTTTTTAAAACCTTTTGTTACTTTATTACCTACTTTATTTCTTTCGCTCTCTCTCTTATTTTTTTTCACACCTATTCTTCTTTCCTTCTTCTTGTGCCCAGGACCATGGCTAAGGGAGGCTACAAGGGCAAGGGGAAGGGCCCAGCACCCCGTACCCGGCTCTCTTGCGGACGTTTGAGGGGGGAGGAAGTCCAGGCCAGGGAGATCTTCTCTGCGGTGGAGGTGGCTGCCTTGATGGTTTTTGTACAAGTCCACCTCCCTAAGGCCGTGGCAGCAGGTGGGCGGATTGCTTCCGGTTACGGCCTCCGGGAGCGTCGCCAGCTGTGGGAGAAGGTGTGCCGGCGCATGTATAAGGAGTCTGGGGTCCAGCGCACCTACCAGCAAGTGAAGCACCGGTGGAGTGACATCTTGGACCGGGAGCATGACATGCTCGACCTGCTCGGTGTGGAGATCACTGGCCTTGGTAAGTAGCTATTTAATAACTACTTTTTTTCCTTCTGCTCTGTTATATTGCTAATCTTTTTTTTTCCTGAAGAGTACGAATGCTGCTGATTCGATTACATTGCAGGTAAATTAATGTTTCAATAGCTTCTGTCATTGCAGTTGCTCACCTGGTTATTTGTTCGCAACTTTTTAGTCATTTGAGAGCATTACTGCGTATTGCTAGAGACAGTACACTCAAGTCTAGTCCTTCTTTGTACTCCTGCTGCTGCCACTTTGAAGAGATAGTGGTGGATTGATACGTTGAGTATATTATTTATTACTTGTTATAGGACATTTGTTAGTGGTCTGCAACCATGATGACGGACTGTGTCTGTCACGCAACGTCTCGTGCTGCTGAGTGATGGCAGTCGTAGTAGAACCTTTTTGTTGTTGATGTAGTTAGTGAATTACATAACTTTCCTATTGGACGGTCTGCGAATCCTGCAATACTGTACTACTATCCTCCTAGTTGACCCGATCAGATGCAATTGATGTTAATTTGTTTCCCCGACATAATTTTAGATTGAGTACAAAGAAATCAAATATTTCCAAAAAAACAATCATCCATGTTGTGTTTCTTTATTTCATGATCACCAGGACCTCCCAGGGGCAATGCGCCGGCGGGGACAGAGACTCGGGTGGCAGAAGGTGGACAGGAGCAGGCTCTTCTGCTGGCCCCAGTAAGTTGTTCTATTGTTATATTAATACTTATACCTCCCTAACTTTTACAGCTCCTATTCATTACAAACTGGTTTCTAATAATTCTATGTTTTACAAAATAGTCTTTGATCTTCTTCTAATGTAGACTACTTTCTACATTCTTATCCTGCCTCTACCATTACTCTCTGTGCTACTACTATTTACAATTATGAGTCGGTCTGTGTAGGTAGCTAAGCTTGCCCATTTGGCAAACGGTGTGAAACAAAACTCTGATACAGCAATAGCTCTAGGCACTGAGTGCAGTCCTCTGGGTTGCCCTTGCTGTCTATTCCAGTCTCCTTAATGTAAGTGCTTTGACAATTTCCAACAACAAAATGTCATTGATTACACCAAGTAAAAGGTAGCAGTTGCCTTTTTGATTTGAGAGGAGCACATCCCATACCGCTAGTGTTTCGGGGAATATTCTGCACACAAAGAAGTATGGACAAGATGATAGGTGCAGTTCAACTTTCGACATACCTCAGTCCGAACAGAAGTTGAACCCCCAATCCCCTGACCGACTATCTAGAATGTCTGACCAATGATTTTACGATCCAGAAGAACAGAAGAAGACTACCTCCGAGTCCCGGCCTATCTGAGTCACTGAAACATGACTGCCAAGTGCAGTAGTTCAAACCTTTCCGCTCACTCACTCGTAAACAAAAAGCACACAGTGTTCGTTAGTTTTAAAGTTTTATTTTCAATTAAGAAATGAAAACATTATTTCTTTATTTTTAATAGCGTAGTATTCTGATGGATGAAGATGACGTTAAAGTTTAAACAACATTCCCATGAATGAAATTAGTATGACTCAAACTTAATAATAGTTAACAGACACATGAAATTATTAGAATAACTGTGCGGGAGCCCCCACCTTCTTTAAAGTACTTAACCCCTTGCATGCTTGTGACGGAACCGTTCCGTCACAAGCCTCAGGTGAGCTGTGCTTGTGACGGAACGGTTCCGTCACGGCCCGCTCGCCGCGCCTGCGCGGCGCGAATTCCGCGCCTGCGCTGATGAATTAATGGGCGGGCGGGTTCGTGACGGAACCGTTCCGTCACAAGCACAGCTCACCCGCGAGCCGTGACGGAGCGGTTTTCGTCACAAGCACGGAACTGCCGCGCGGCCGCCCCACCCCCTTAGCGCTGCGGCGGAATAGCCGCCGCAGCGAAGGGGTTAAAGTACTGCTGGTGATGACTTAGTAGTAGTTGCTGAATTGTCTGGCAGAAGGGCAATGGAATCTTCTTTCTGTAATTAGAAAAATGGTGCCCGTTAAGCAAGCATTCATCAGTTGTCATAAGAAGAAGTGTAGCATTTAATGGAATAAGCATATAAAAGGTTAACACCCTCCCTAAAACCGTTACTTTTTTTCAATCCGAGTAATAAAAAAATGTGTTATGTAACATTTTCTTTCATTACGAGACAAAATAGGGGGTTGTGTATGGCATCTGAAAATATGACTTGTTTTTCCTAGACGTCACAACATCTGATGCGGCACAGATGACCACCAGTGCCGGGGCCAGCAGTGCGGAGGGGTCCACTCTGGATGCGGCGGCGCCAACAGGAGGAGCTGGGGGGGAAGACTCAGCGGCGGCGGACGGTGGTAAGTTATTATACTCCTTACTTATTGACATTTTTTTGAGTAGGCTCGCAAAGGAGTGTATGATGTACTGTACAGTAGTACACAGTACACTAGTATAAGTACACTGTACTGTCAAGAACATTTACTAATTTAGAACTACTTTTTGGGCTATCACGGAGAAGACAGTCAACCTTGACTTTTAATAGCATTAGCGGCGGTACTTCTCTGGTAACCAATGGCCCCCTCTATTTCACTTCAACTCAGCTGGCAAAATTTTATTGTGAAGACAAGTCATATCAGATGAAGTTTAGGGATGTGAAGAACGAAAAGTTAAAGGAGGGTGAAACGAAGGACGAGAGAGTCTTAATATTTATGACTGTAAAGAATGGTTTTGTTGAATGCAATTCAACATAAGAAGACGGCGGTTTCCAAAATATAATGAAAAGGGTGTTAGTTGGTTTTTGACAAAAATAAATTTTGGTACATTTGAGACATTAAGAAGAATCATAGACGTACTTTGGAAGCCTGGATGTTATCTTCTTTATCCTCCGCCGTCGATAGCAGAGGTGTATGATGTAGTGGAGCAGACGCTGAGTGGATGAAGTATGGCCAGTGGCAGTGCCACTCACATAGAAAAGTAAGACATTCAGATCCCCACTTGCATGTACTGCTTAAAGTACTGCGAGTCTGCATCAGCATGGCCTGTGTCTGTATTTCTTGGGTGAAAGCTGAGTGAGCTGCTATTATGGCGGCTACCACAAGTTCACGTACTAGTAATTTCTTTTGCAACCCAAGAGAAAAAAAGTAAAAAAGGCCTTTTTTTAGTACTCTCTGACTATGTATGTAGTAGTGAGTCCACCCATAGTGCTGCTAGTGGAATTCCTGAAACTCCCAGTAATGTCACAGGCTTACAATGACGGTGGAAAGATACATGGCAAAATGTTATACTGTTACAACAGGTATCTGTGCACACGTCGCCTTTTACAGAGTAAATGCTGTAGGTAATCAAACAACACAACCAATAGACAAACAATGTGGAAGTCGTCTTGATAGAAGTTTTTCTTCAATTCAGATTTTATCCACCACGCCCAGCCAACACGTGTTTCGTCAGGGCTAGTAGCCCACGACTTCATCAGGGCTCCCGCGGGCAGCAGTTCCAAAGCTATTGCCACAATGGCTATGTGCTCTCAGCCGCTTCTAATTCCGACCCGGCTACCGGGTACTGTGGAGGTTCTCGCTGATTCGTCTCAGCCGTCCGTGTGATGGTTAATACCAAAGATGCGACACACGATAGGAGTATCCGTGTGAGCGGCAGGTTAAGCCGTACTGCTTTCCAGCGTCTCCGCGTGTAAATGCGGAAGTCATTTACACGCGGAGACGCTGGAAAGCTGAGACGGCTTAGACGAATCAGCGAGAACCTCCACAGTACCCGGTAGCCGGGTCGGAATTAGAAGCGGCTGAGAGCACCTAGCCATTGTGGCAATAGCTTTGGAACCACTGCCCGCGGGAGCCCTGATGAAGTCGTGGGCTACTAGCCCTGACGAAACACGTGTTGGCTGGGCGTGGTGAATAAAATCTGAATTGAAGAAAAACTTCCATCAAGACAACTTCCACATTGTTTGTCTATTGGTTGTGTTGTTTGATTACCTACAGCATTTACTCTGTAAAAGGAGACGTGTGCACAGATACCTGTTGTATCAATTATGTTTGGATCTTGGTCCTTATTGGAGGTTTAGGTTCTTCCTCCTATCTGGGGCACCCTCAAAATAGTGGTTAGAAATTATAAATAACGTCACACACGGGAGGCACCAGTTGTGGATCGACAATAAAAAAAAACCCTGGTCCGTTATCTTCAAAATTTTATACTGTGTTTGCTACTTGCTGGTGTTACTGATGCTGGTGTTACTGAGTGTCAACTTTCTGTTGAATTATTTTGACTTTATGTTAAAGACTATTGGATACAGTATTTTTCTTTCTTTCTTCATAGATGCTACTCCAAAAAAGCTCACCCGTAAGGAGATGGCTGTCCGGGCCAGGGCCCGCAAGCTGGAGGCTATTTGTGTAGAGTATCGCCGGTTGTGGGCTCGGGAGCATGAGGACACTACAACAACCACCAGTACATCCTCCTCCACTGCCCCTGGGTCCACCAGCCACAAGCCTCCAGCCAAACGGAGCCGTGGCCCGACAGCCTCCCGATGCTGCCGCACAGCAGCAAAAACAACAGCTGCCCCCCAGAGCCTGGATGGCACGTGTACGCCGCCTCCAAAAGCGAGTGGACTACCTGGAGCGGTTGTGCAAAAAACACCAGCGCCAGCTCCGGGACCTCCGCAAAGAGCAGCGGGACATGCAGCAACAGCTTGCCAAACTACGCCACCGGAGGAAGTGACTGTCCCTTGCCCCTTTTTTAAAGACTGTTGGGGGGGTGGGAATTGGGTGTTTGGGAAAGGGGACTTTTGGACTTTTTGACATTGGTTGGGTTAGCGAGGGGGGGTGAGTTCGGGTACTTTATTTTATTGTTGTGCTGAAAACAACACGAAGATATATTTCTTAATAATTATTTTTCTTACAAAAAACACAGTATACGCGTTCATATATTATTTTGTGTGGGGGTTGGCAGTGGTTACTGGACGTTTGTTTACTTCACACTTACCAGCATGAATGAAACATCTAGGCCTAGATGTAGATAATTTTATTTTACCACTTCTTAAATACCGAACTTTACCGATTCGGTATTTAAGAAGTGGTAAAATAGAGGGGGGGGGGTGTAGGTATTACAGAATCAGTAAATACCGAATCGTTAAGATTCGGTATTTACCGATTCTGTAAATACAGATTCGGTAATGCCCATTGATTCCTATGGGCATTGAAGCCCATAGGAATCAATGGGCATTACCGAATCGGTATTTACCGATTCGGTAAATACCGATTCCAGCAAGGGTGCAGGGGGTGTCACTTTGACATCCTCTAGCACCCGAAATACAGGCATGTGTGCCATGTGGCACACAGACATGCCCTGAGGGCATGTCTGTCTGTCACATGGCATAGGTGTGCATGCACACATGTGCATGCACACCTGGATTCGGTATTTTACCACCCAATTGGATTGGGTGGTAAAATACCGAATCTGAAAGGCCTTTGGGACTCAGAAGAGTCCCACCTATATCTAGAAGTTACCGAATCGGTAAAAATACCGATTCGGTATTTTACCGATTTGGTAAATTTACCGATTCGGTAAATTTACCGAATCGGTAAAATTGGCCCACTACATCCCAAAAACCCATTTACCGGTCGGTAACGGCCGAAATCGACCGTTACCGGCCGGTAAATGGCCACCTACATCTGGCCCTATGTCCTGAAATCTACCAAAATGCAAGTAACCGAGTTAGTAAATTTAGTAGCCCTGCTACTGTACTTTACTAGTAGTACTGTCAGTCTCTGCTCTCCTCCCAACTTAGTCCTCCTAGCCCATTATTCTACTACCTCTCCAATATGCTTCTCTTACCTGTGATTTGTGTTTGAGAATCGGGGTAGCCCCAGGGCTGGCTGCATTGCAAATGGTGATTAAGGTTGGTTGTTGACTTGAATCCTCGACGGATGCAATATCATTGTTGTGCTGGTAGCAGTAGTGGTACACACTGGCAGTATCACCATATGAAAAAAAGAGGAAATTAAACATTGAGTGGCCTGAGCGTAGCATTAGAAACAGTACAATAGATAGTACGGTACAGAACAGTGCCCTAAATTGTAGCCTAAGCAGTGCCAACGTAAGGTAAGCATTAAGTATTTGATTGTTCACGTCGTGTAGGAGGAGGATGTTCTTATCAATCCACGATGGCGCACATGAACTTCTGGTTGCTTTGACCTTATCCTCCCCAGCAAGTGTGTGGAATTTATTGTTGTTGTCAGTCACACCTCAATGAAATACCACACAGCCCGGGGAAAGAGGGTTAGGGTTTGAAAACTGGATGGGAATGGGGGTTTTTGGGAAAGTTTGGTAGAGAGGAAAAAAAACAGCATGGACAGTCAAACAACAAATGAAGAGAAACAAATCTTTGGATTAGAAGATATTGATAAATCTTTAAAGGGACATAAAGGAAGTGCACTACTGCATGCCAGAAGTACTAAATGGATGGTTAGGTTACTGAAAAGTAGTACTACTACTTACTGCAACTTACTAGTAACTACGAAGAAACAAGTTGACAGTACAGGGCTGCAGTCATTACGCAATTTCACTTGGCTCTCTGCCCTCAGAGAGAATAAACACTTAGAACATTAAATTAGTGTTAAACATAGCAAAGACATATCAAATAGCTGGAGGGATGAATTTGAAGCAGAGATCAAACAAACGCATAGAGTCACACTCGTAGAAGTAAGTTCAAGTTCACAAGAATATCATTCAAAAGATAAGGAGAATTTTGGATACTGTTACTGTTTTTTGTAGTTGTCCCGTTGAATTTGTGAAGTTGATGCATCCAGCCATTCCTCTTATTCGCGGTACTCCTTCATTCCATCAGATGCTCCGTCGATCAATCTTGGTGACCAGACACACTGTCCACTGCCTGCCTGATGCGGATTTGCAGATCGCTAATTGTAAGCCTGAGTAGTACATCGATGGCACAGGGTAAAAGCCTGCCTGTAATTGATGATGGAAAAACACAACAGTAAATGTTAAAGACACCTCGGAGAAAAAAATATGTAAGGCACGCTGTGTAGTGCAAAAATTATACTGTCACTTTCAGAGATGACAATCCACAAAATCTAGAACACCCCACATTACCCTCCCAAAAACGTGCAGAATACTGCTGCTACCTCGCAGAGGCCTAATTTCAAATCGTGTCAAAACGCACTCAGAAAGTATGCCCAAAACCCCCCTTTCCCACCATGGATTATCTTCAAACCACTTGCAATCAAAATTAGACATTCCAACAAGTTTTCCAAGACCCCACCCACGCGTAAAAATCTAGAACCCCCGCCCAAACACATGCAATACAATACTGATAGCCCTAAGTTAAGAATAGTGGCAAACGCTTTCTTTAACTAGGCCAAATCCCCCCTTTCCCACCATGGATTTTCTTCAAACCACTTGCAACCAAAATTACACATTCCCACGAGTGCTCTAAGACTCCAGAACCCATTTGCAAAAATCTAGAACACCCCCAAACACATGCAATACTGCTGCTAACCCTAACTAACCCAAGTTACAAAGGCCCACATGCATCAAGCACTTTTTCATTCGCAAACGGTGCGATTCCTTAAAATCGGCCGTTTGCGAATGCAAAAGTGCTTTTTGGGATGCATGAAGCAATTTTAGAATTCGTAACATGTTTGCGAATTCTAAAATTGCGGGTGCTTTTAAGAAGTCGCAGATGTGCGATTTCTTAAAAGCAATGCATCATTATTTTAAAAAGTGAAAATTCGCAAATAGGGTGCCAAATTTACCGAGTGGTTGAACCACTCGGTAAATTTGGAAAAAGTGTTTAAAATGTTGAAAATGCTTTTTTTTCAACATTCATGTTACGGACACACATGTCCTTAGGACATGTGTGTGTGCAACATGATGCGAAAAATACATTTCAGGGGTGCATGGGGGGGTCCTTTGGACCCCCCCTGCACCCATGAAATTTTCTAAGTGCCACTCGCAATTTGCATTGACTCCTATGGGCCTTTTGGCCCATAGGAATCAATGGGAATTGCGAAAATTAACTTAAGAATTCGGTATTTCTTTGGGATTCGGTAAAAATTGCGATTTTTACCGAATCACAAAGAAATACCGAAAAAAATGATGCATAGCATTTTGCACTTCTTAATTTGCGATTCCTTATTTTTCGCAAATTAAGAAATGCAAAATGACACAATGATGCATGCGGGCCAAAAAGTGCCAAAACGCTTTTCAGCATGGATTTTCTCCAAACCACTTTTATCCGGTATTAGACCTTCCCAGCAATGCCCCAAGACCCGCCAACCCACCCGCAAAAAAGCAGAACACCCCCAAACAGGCAAAAAGCAAAAATGGAAAATCTCATACTTAGAATATTTTCGGCCTTCTTTCAATTCTGTCCAAACGCGCTGTGCAGCTAGGTCATAACTCCACTTTTCGACCATGGATTTCCTGAAAAACAAATGCAATCAACATTAGACTGTGCCAGCAGTGCTCCCAGACCCCAAAACCCACCCCCAAACACCAGGAACCCCCCAAACAGCACCCCAAAGACAAGCAAGTGAGCAAAAACCCAAAAACTTTTTCACCTCCGATTTTATCCAAAACACTTTTACCCGGTAATAGACCTTCCCAGCAATGCCCCCAGACCCGTCAACCCAGGCGAAAACAAGTAGAAGACCCCCAAACAGCCAAAAAGCAAAACTACAAAAATGGGGACTTAGAAATTTTTAGGCAAATTTCCAAAATCACTCCACGCGAGCTCTGCAGCTAGGCCCTAACTCCCCTTTGCCACCATGGATTTTCTTCAATCCACTTGCAATCAAAACTACCCATACCCAGCGTTGCTCCAAGACCCCAAAACCCACCCACAAACACCAGGAACCCCCCCAAACAGGCCCCCGAAAACACTAAAGTGAGCGAAATGCCTGAAAATTGAAAAACTTTTTCACCTCCGATTTTCTCCAAACCACTTTTATCCTGTATTAGACCTTCCCAGCAATGCCCCCAGACCCGTCAACCCAGGTGAAAACAAGTTTAACCCCCCAAACAGCCAAAAAGCAAAAAGGGAAAAATGGTCACAGACAAATTTCTGCAAATTTCCCACATCACTCCGTGCGTGCTCTGCAGCTAGGCCCTAACTCCCCTTTGCCACCATGGATTTTCCCCAAACCACTTGCAATCAAAAATATCTATACCCAGCATTGCTCCAAGACCCCCCAACCCCCCCCAAACACCAGGAACCCCCCCAAGCAGGCCCCTGAAAACGCTAAAGTGAGCGAAATTCCTGAAAATGGAAAAACTTTTTCACCTCCGATTTGGTCCAAAACACTTGATTCCGATATTAGATCTTCCGAGCTATGCCCCCAGACCCCTGCAGCCACCCGCCCAAAAGCAGAACACCCCCAAACAGGCAAAAAGCAAAAGCAAATACTCTCTGCAGCTAGGCCCTAACTCCCCTTTTTCACCATGGATTGCATGAAAAACTAATGCAATCAACATCAGACTGTGCCAGCAGTGCTCCCAGACCCCAAAACCCACCCACAGAAACCTAGAAGCCCCCCAAACAGCCCCCCAAAAACATGCAATACTGGTATATTCAAAACATGGCAAATTGCGCTGCTTACAAAACATTGCTGTTTTCAGCACTTCCACTACTTCGATCCTCTTGAAACTCACATGGACAGTCACTTGTTCCAGCGATTCAAAAGAATCTCAGCAAGGCAGAACAAAATCGAACCACTGCGCTTTTTGAAGAAGAAGAAGAAGAAGGAAGGTCTACGACTAGTTTTCACTTACTTTTCACCCAAACACACGCGGCCGCAAAACACTCAAAAAGGCCAAAATTCTGCCAATTCTGGACCAAAGAACACCAAACCCCCCTAAAACATTGCCAACATCATTATGAACGAGACAATGTTAGAAATGGGATCCCTGGCCGGCCAGGGCTTGCGCCAAAGTCAGTCAGAGACCACCACTTCCACGTCAGGGGCAGGCAAGGGAGTTACGCGCCAAGATAACCCCTGCTCACCCCCTTGGTAACGTAGCACGAGCAGTAAGGCTAAACTCGGAGGCAATGTGAGTTAAGTGTTTGCGCATGTACCCCCAGCAACAACACCCAAGGCCCACCACAAAGGAAACTCCACACAAGGTTATGTATAAAAATAGCCTTTGTATTACACCAAAACACATTAGATAAAAACACTCACTTCACAATGGGCCAACAGGCACGGGCAGAATTTACAGGGGATATGTACAAGACGGGGCCACCTGTACCACTGTCAGGAATCAGCACTTTTATAACTAGAAATACTGTTAGAATTAGCACTTAGAACATAGAGTATAAATCACTTTAGCACACAACAAGTAACTACTGGTAACCGGTAAGTACCACCTACGCAACCCTAACCATCCTTAGGAGAATATTACGCAGGGAACCAGGACCTCACAGGGAACACCTGTAGTAGGAGAAAACAACCAACTAAATATGACCGTACATTTAGGGGTATAGGCCTGGGAACGAAAACACATGATGCATAAACATACATTCAGCGGTGTAAGAAAAAGGCACATGATGCATAAAACACATTCAGAGGTGCAGCACAGGAGAACACATGATGCATAAACAACACATTCAGAGGTGTAAGAACAAGACACATGTTGCATCAACACATTCAGAGGTGCAGCACAGGAGAATTCGCAGAAATTACCTTAGCACAGAACTTACATCAAAGTCCAGGTTGCCCCACTGCACCAAAACCTAAACGTAGCAGCTGGCCACTACTTGCTGGGCAGCTGAGGACAGGGACAGAACAGGGCCTAAACGCTGAGGGAAATGGATAGGGGGAGTTTGGAGGAGGAGTATAAAGGAGCATGATTGAGTTGTGAACTTGTAAACCTCAGGAATGCAGACTGAGGCACCTTCAAATCAATAAGGAATATAAGATGAAGACAGTGCTGCTGATGGACTTGTTGTGATTAGGTGATTATAGCTTTGTTGTGGTAAAAGTTGCAAAACAAAGAAAGACACACAGGAATAAAAGTGAATAAGGACGAAAAAAAGGAATTCATTTTCAGGGCTCAGTGTCAGGGAAGTAGAGCTCGTCCTCCAACTCCATGATTTGAGACGGGAGTAGGTCAGGTAACAGAGAAGAACTTCCGTCACCTAAGTCGGTGTCCTCTTCTTCCTGCGTGCATTCACGTACTTTGTAATCTGGTGGTATCAAGTGCTGATTCATCTTGATCAGTGTTCACCTCTCCACATTTTTGGCCGAGAGCCGGGACCTTTTTGAAGTTACAATGGCACCAGCAGCTGAAAACACGTTCAGAAGACACGCTTGCGAGTGGGCAAGACAAATAATTTAGAGCCAGGTTGGTGATCAGTGGCCATAGAGCCATTTTCCTGTACCAATACAGCAATAGGATCGTATGAACAAAGACCTGTGTTGGCTCATCCAGATAGGCCTGCACCCTCAACTCAAGGTTCTCCATGGTTGCTCCACTTTGCGTACCATCTGTGGCCTTCTCAGCACTGGAACGAACAAACCCTTGATGAGTTAGCCAATCCGCTCCCGACAATATTATGGCTGGGCCTGGTGCAGGTGAGGATGATGATAGGGTTGCTGCTGGTGTCGTTAACGGCTGTGAGGGAAAGTGACTCCCTTCGCCCACAGATTCAGAAGTGGAACTTGACGCTGGATCGCCTGCTGATTCAGTTGGACTTCTGACGGCTCCTTGAATTCTCTGCCGATCTTTTTCGAACCGTCTGGCTGACACAGCTATCCAATGTCTGTACTTTGAAACATCTGCCTCATCAAAAGGAATGAATGCTTTGCTGGCCACTGCCTTTTTGTACCGTGGATCCAGAATAGTGGCACAAATGTAATGTTGTTCTGTATGTATCTTTTGAAGCCTTTCATTGGCAACTAGGCGGCTTAATAAGTTCTCCGCCAACAGATATGCAGCTTGCTTTCCACTATCATCTCTCAACGTTGAAGACACCGCCTTCAGTTGGTGCTCTAGCATGCGCAACAATGAGATAGCTTTGCTCAAACAACAGTCCTCCCTGCTGACTTCACGCGTGAAGACCTCAAAAGGACGAAGCATGTCTGTCAGGCTTTTAACTAGCTGCCATTCCTCCAACTCTAGCCTCAGGTCAATAGAACCTACTGTAAAGATATAGTCATTGATTACCATGCACTGCTCATGCAGACGCTCAAGCATGTAAAAGGTTGAGTTCCAACGTGTTGCCACCTCCTGGATGAGTCCTTTGACTGGCACTTTACGTGCATGTTGAAAGCTCCTCAGCTGCTTCCGGGCCTTAAAAGAATGGCTGAAATGTGTGCAAATTCTTCGGCACATAGACAGTAACTTCTTGACTTGGAGTTCAGTTTTCAAGAAATCTTGAACAACCAGGTTTATACAGTGCGCCAAACACGGCACTCTGAAATAGTCACTGTCCTGCATGGCCCTAATTATATTACTGCCATTATCCATGGAAACCTAACCAACTATGCGATTTCTTGGTTCCAGCCATTCAGAGACCTTACTTTTAAACTTATCCAAAATGTTTTTTGCAGTATGACTTTTCGCCATTGCAAACATGGCTAATGTTGCATGTTTCCGAGAAGCTTGAAAAACTGTGTCCAGGTCAGCAACTGCACTTGACTTGTCTCTAACCCCTGCAAAAGACCTTGCAAAAGAGACCCAGTGTGCAGTGATGCACATGTAATCAAGGGCTTGGCAACTGGTCCACATGTCTGTTGTCAAGTGGATAGTGTGAACAGCACTCTTCTGCAAAGTTGCCCCAATCACCTCCAGCACATCTTGATGTAGTGCTGGAACCGCAACTCTGGCAAAATAGGACCGGCTAGGAACCTTCCATTTAGGGCAGACTGTTGCCACTAATTCTAGAAACCCCACCCCTTCCACGAAAGAAAAAGGGAGAAGGTCCAGTGCTAGCATTTTAGCCAGCTTCGCGTTATACAGACGTACCGTTGGGTGGTTGTGTTCAAATGGCGCCTCCGACCAAAGCATGTTTCTAATGGTGGGCTGGATCATTTTACGTGATGATGATGATGATGACCTCTTCAAACCAGTTAGGCCCATTGATGTACTTTTTCGCATTGGTGTCTCTCCAACACTCTTAGTGTGCCTCATAGATGTTGCAGGGGTAGAGGGTGTGGGCGATACCACTGCAGTGCTGCTGCCAGGGGTACTGGGTGTACCAGATAAAATGTCTATCGCTTCTTCCCTTCCCCCCTGCACAATCAGATTCTCATCTTCATCAGATTCAATATCAAGGGATACATTTGGATTTTTTTTCTTTTGGCTTCCTCGATCTTCCTCATGTGTGTTTCCCAAATGATAGTGTGGTGTTGCTTGAGATGACCTCTCAGGCCTCCGGTACCATAGTTGGTACCAAGCTTACCCCGACTAACGGATGCTTGACAAATCGAACAAATGACCATGTTTTCCGCCTTTGCGCTAACAGTAAAGAAGTCCCAAACTGGGGACTGGTGATGTCTGCTGAAGCTGCTGAAGGTGGAGGTGCTACTTTGACTTTCAATGCCAGATGAAGTGGAGGATGGGCGTGGCTGAATTCGTTTCTGTTGTTCACTTACAGCACCACTACTTGAGGTCGAGCTGGATGGAGGTCCATGCCGGCCCTTCTGACTAAAAAAGATGGAAGCTGTAGGTCGTGTTGGTGTTGTAGTTAACGCTGGTGGTACCAGTGCCACGCCGCCCATATCCCGCTCAGCAGCCATCCGGGCTAGGGTTAAAATGTCTGTCTGCTGCATGCCTGCTGGGGCTGGAGTGACGACTGTGATGACTGGGTCATCTTCAGACTGTTCATCAGCAGCAGAACATACCACTTCTTGTTCGTCGTCATCACCCATAAGTGGAAGCTTTGCGGGAGCCTTCCTTTTAGGCTTAGCTACCTTTGTCGGCTCATCATGGGGTGACTCACTCTCAGACCGCATTGGTGGGTTCCAATCAACATCAGCATCATCAGAAGGAAGGGGGCTTGAAGAAGAACTTCTAGTATCCCTCCTTGACCTTTTTCTTGCTGGGGATCTGGAAGACAATGGATAATCATCATCAGGAGGAATGGCTTCGTCGGATACCTCCTCTTGAATAGCAATTTCCTGATGTGCCCCTACTTCTGGAGGAACAAGTTGTGCCACTCCATGAACCTCTAGTCGCACCTCTCCATGCACCTGTCCATGTGCCTCTCCTTGCGGCTGTACTTGCGCCTCTCCTTGCGGCTGTACTTGCGCCTCTCCTTGCCAATGTTCTTGCGCTTGTACTACTTGCACCTGTGTTTGTGGCTGTGGTTGTTGAACACTCGTCAGCTGAGTTATTTATTTATTTATTTTATTTATTTACGCAACTTTTATAGCGCAACAAATACCCGGAGGTGTCTCGGCGCTGTAGAGCAACTGGAGTCTGTCATCAAATCATCCTCTCACTGATTGAACAGCCATGTTTTCAAGAGCCTGCGGAAGCTCATCAGGTTCGGGCGGTTTTGATGGCTAGTGGCAGGAGGTTCCAAAGTTTTGGAGTGGCCACAAGAAAGCGCCTGTCTCCCCAGGTGACCGATCTTGTGCGTGGCACCGGGAGGAGACTGTTATTGGCCGATCTTAATTGCCTCCTAGGAGTATACATCTGGAAGGCTTCAACCAGGAACCTAGGTCCAATGCCATGTACAGCCTTATAAGCAATACAGAGGGCCTTAAACTTGACGCGGTTCTCCACTCTCAGCCAATGAAGCTGACGAATACCAAGAGTGGTAGATTTGCGACGAGGGATGTTGAGAAGAATCCTAGCAGCCGCATTCTGAATAGATTGCAGCTTCGTTGTGACACGCTTCTGGGTGTGAAGGAAAAGTGCATTCCCATAATCCATCCTGGAGAAGACTAGGGTAGAGACCAGAGTCTTCCCAGCTGACGGCGGGAGATAAGGCAGCAGCTTCTTGATTTTTTTCAACATGAAAAAAGACGACGACACCACCTTATTGGTGTGGAGGTCGAAAACCAACTTGTTATCGAAGATCACTCCCAGGTTTCTGGTTTTTTCTACTGGGACAGGTGGAGGGCCAAGCTTTTCTGGCCACCAACCAAGAGACCATTCAGGGGAGAGTCTTCCGAAGGTCATGATCTCGGTCTTATCCGAATTGAGGCGAAGGCAGTTCAGAGCCATCCAGCTACTGACCTCAAGCATGGCTTTCTGAAAGTTGGCTTCTACGGTGAGACCATCCTTGTGAATACCCAGCACCAGCTGGGTATCGTCTGCATACGATGTAAGCAGTATCCCATAGGCCTTTATTATCCTCGCCAAGTCCGCTACATAGATATTAAAAAGCATAGGACTTAGCGAGGAGCCTTGTGGGACTCCACAAGGGAGTGCAGAGATAGGGGAATAGAAATCTCCCAACTTTACTGTCTGGGTACGGTTTGCCAGGAACGATGAGATAAGATCCTTGGCGCAACCGTTAATCCCCAAAGCAGTGACACGGTCGACTAAGGTGGCATGGTCGACCGTGTCGAAAGCTGCTGACAGATCCAGAAGGATAAGAACAGCTGCCCCTCCCTGGTCCATGATCACCCTGATCTCGTCAGAGGCCTTTATCAAGGCAGTCTCTGTTCCATGCCCTTTCCTAAATCCAAACTGCGTATCGTCGAGGAGTTGGTGAGTCTCGACGAACTCTGAGAGCTGTCTATTCATCAGGTATTCGCATACTTTGGCAGGAAAGGGCAGGCACGCGATCGGTCTGTAGCTTGCAACGGCTGTGGGATCTAAGGAAGGTTTTTTCAGGAGGGGTTTTATGACAGCGTTCTTCCATATACTTGGAAATTGGCCTGTCGAAAATGCAGTATTGCAGATCTCCATAAGAGGGCGGGAAATCACTTCTGTGAGTTTTAACATCACGGTTGGGGGACAAGGATCCAGTGGGGAGCCCGATTTGATGGTAGAGACAATTTTAATCACATCCTCATGTGATGCGGGTAGAAAGCATGAAAGATGGTCATGGTTGTGGTGGGACAATGTTTCTTTCCCGCTACCACCTCTACATTCAGTTCTGGAGTTATCTTCAAAGGAAGCATATATATCTGCAACCTTTGTGATAAAGAAGGCTGCTAATTCGTTACAGAAAGCCTGTGAGGGCTCCACTTCAGGCCCAGCAGGGGGGGTGGACAAGCTGGTGACAACAGAGAAGAGTTCTCTGGCTGAATTAGCAGCGGTCTTAATTTGTGCCGAGAAGAATTCAGTTTTTCGGGCCAAGATTGCCTTTTTGTAAATCTGAAGGGCATCTTTATAAGTTTGTCTGGCTATGGGGCAATAGATCTTCCTCCAGCGCCTTTCTAAATTTCTGCAGTGTTGGCGATGTAATCGGAGATCTTCATTGTACCAAGGGGCCGAGGGGGATACTCTGTTGGGCTTTGTGATTTTCTCTGGGGCCACTAGGTCAGCAGCACTTCGGATCCAGTCCTGAAAAGTTGAGGCCGATAGTGCCGGAGTATTTCCACCCTGAGGACGGGAGGAAGCCAGAGAATGTAGCATCTGAGGCATATCTGCAGTTTTCCAGGCACGAGTGCCCATTCTGGTTCCAGGCCTGGAGACCAAAGGGGCGACAGGTCGTATGTCTATTTGGAAGATAATGGCCCTGTGGTCAGACCAAGTAATTGGGATGATATCTAGTACAGATATGCCAGGGTCATTCGTGAACAGACCATCAAGGGAGTGTCCAGCTTGATGCGTAATGCCCTTGACTAGTTGGTGCAGCCCTAAGTTGGAAAAATCAGCTGTAAGTTGGGCAGTGTCGGAGTTGTCCTGCTCTTCCAAATAAAAATTAAAATCTCCCAATATAGTGTATGTATCAGAACATATAATATTGTCGCTTAGGTCAGAAAGGGAGGAAAGAAAAGAATTACGGGGGCCAGGGGGACGATAAAGTATGACACCCTTTAGTGCCTGCTTGGGGGTAATACTAATAGCAAAAGCGGCTGATTCACAGTTGGCCGAATTTATAGGATCAAGTGTGGTACGATATTTATCCTTAAAGAAGATAGCAAGGCCGCCACCTCTTCCTACCGGCCTATCGTGTCTAACAACACTGTACCCAACCGGAGTAGCATTACAAAAATCCGGACCAGACCCGGCATCTGCCCAGGTCTCAGTGGCAAACAGTAGATCCAGATCATGAGTGACAATAAATTCATTGATATAAAAGCTATGACATGGAAGTGAGCGCGTATTGATGAGCGCAGCTCGACATCCATGCGAAGCTCTGTTCACTACAGCATTGGGCCTGCCCTCCTGTAGGCCAGAATGGGCAGGAATGCAGGATTGGGGAAGAAGATATCCACAGCCAGGACACACAAATAATCGAGTGACCATCGCATCTTTCAGGGGGGCAATAGTACAGGTCGGACTGATCTTACCAACATTCAACTCTTTTAAGTGCCGGGAAGAGTACATCAGTCGGGGGGCAGGGGTTATGGCCCTGGGCCGAGTCCGGCCGCTGACGGGCGCAGACGGGCTTGGCTTTGGCGCGGCTTCGGCGCGCGCCCGCTGCGCCAGCCCGCTGCGCCGTCTGGACATGCTACTAAATATATGGGAGGTGATGAGGGCGTGAGGCCAGCGCGACTAGAGCGCAGCCCCAGCCCACACCCAAGATGGCGCCCGCCGCCGCCTTCCACAAAACAAAAGCGGTAAGGCGAGGCAAGAGAAAGATAATACAGCGTGAGTAGGTGTCAGTGTGCCTGCTCTCAATTCCCAACTAAATCACTGTGTTTAAAAGTCCCCCAAATTATTTAGCACATAAAAGATGAGTTGCATAAAAACGCTGCTTTCTGCTCAGTAAAATGACAGGAATTTGATAAAACACGCAAGTTTGCTCGCAGCCCTAGTACTCCCGACTAGGGAGAGCTCTGAAGGCAGTTACACCCGGCATTGGTTGGATGGTACTTTCTTGTGATGAGCCAAGATCACTGGTCGATGGTGATTCAAGAACCAAAGTGGCTGCCGCAGCAGCACTCATGGTGGTCTTGGACCTAACTTGGCGTAGTGGCACTGAGCCCAATGAAGCGGAGGTGCTGCTTCCAGCTTGGTCCCCGGCGGACACCGCTGCTGCTGCAGGCGTAGTTTTTTTTCCAAAAAAAGGTGTCGGTGGGCACACCAGTCTCCTTGGTAGGTGGTGCCACTTGCTTCTTCTGCTCCTTCTTACTGGCAGTGGCACTGGTGAATTTTTTTGCTGAGGCGCTACGGCCAACTTTCTTTGGGGTCATCTTCTTGAGATGTCAGAACAGCAGGCCGCAGTTGCACGTGTTGCAGAGTTGTCTTGTCTGTGGCCACACGTGACATTGTGCTGCACACACCGCTGCAGGACTTCCTCCTGGCACTGGTGGTTCTCTTGTGCACCTAAAAGCAATTGAAGCCAGAGGAACATCAGTTATACACCCCAAAAAGTCGAAAAACACTCAAGAATCACCACAATCCCATGCCATCCATGCCCTCAATGATGTTTAAATTCAAGACACCCCAGAGAAAGACTAGGCCCATGCACCACTGAGTAGCCCTTGGGCATAATGGTTGTAAGCAAGGCAAAGTGGGTGCAGGCCTGAGCACACTGCCTGCCTTCAAAATGGCACCTTGACCCCCTCCACATGGCCAGGTCCTGCCTGTACCAGGCCTCAAGATGGCCCCCACCCACATGGCCAGGCCCCAACACCACCCCCAAAAATCGAAAAACACTCAAAAATCACCACAATCCCATGCCATCCATGCCCTCAATGATGTTTAAATTCAAGACCCCCCAGAGGAAGACTTGGCCCATGCACCACTGAGTAGCCCTTGAGCATAATGGTTGAAAGCAAGGCAACGTGGGTGCAGGCCTGAGCACACTGCCTGCCTTCAAAATGGCCCCTTGATCCCCACCACATGGCCAGGCCCTGCCTGTACCAGGCCTCAAGATGGCCCCCACCCACATGGCCAGGCCCCAACACCACCCCCAAAAATCGAAAAACACTCAAAAATCACCACAATCCCATGCCATCCATGCCCTCAATGATGTTTAAATTCAAGACACCCCAGAGAATGACTAGGCCCATGCACCACTGAGTAGCCCTTGGGCATAATGGTTGAAAGCAAGGCAAAGTGGGTGCAGGCCTGAGCGCACTGCCTGCCTTCAAAATGGCCCCTTGACCCCCACCACATGACAAGGCCCTGCCTGTACCAGGCCTCAAGATGGCCCCCACCCACATGGCCAGGCCCCAACACCACCCCCAAAAATAAAAAAACACTCAAAAATCACCACAATCCCATGCCATCCATGCCCTCAATGATGTTTAAATTCAAGACACCCCCGAGAAAGACTAGGCCCATGCACCACTGAGTAGCCCTTGGGCATAATGGTTGAAAGCAAGGCAAAGTTGGTGCAGACCTGAGCACACTGCCTGCCTTCAAAATGGCCCCTTGACCCCCACCACATGGCCAGGCCCTGCCTGTACCAGGCCTCAAGATGGCCCCCACCCACATGGCCAGGCCCCAACACCACCCCCAAAAATCGAAAAACACTCAAAAATCACCACAATCCCATGCCATCCATGCCCTCAATGATGTTTAAATTCAAGACACCCCAGAGAAAGACTAGGCCCATGCACCACTTAGTAGCCCTTGGGCATAATGGTTGAAAGCAAGGCAAAGTGGGTGCAGGCCTGAGCACACTGCCTGCCTTCAAAATGGCCCCTTGACCCCCACCACATGGCCAGGCCCTGCCTGTACCAGGCCTCAAGATGGCCCCCACCCACATGGCCAGGCCCCAACAACACCCCCACAAATCGAAAAACACTCAAACAGCACCACAATCCCATGCCATCCATGCCCTCAATGATGTTTAAATTCAAGACACCCCAGAGAAATACTAGGCCCATGCACCACTGAGTAGCCCTTGGGCATAATGGTTGAAAGCAAGGCAAAGTGGGTGCAGACCTGAGCACACTGCCTGCCTTCAAAATGGCCCCTTGACCCCCACCACATGGCCAGGCCCTGCCTGTACCAGGCCTCAAGATGGTCCCAACCCACATGGCCAGGCCGCAACACCACCCCCAAAAATCGAAAAACACTCAAAAATCACCACAATCCCATGCCATCCATGCCCTCAATGATGTTTAAATTCAAGACACCCCAGAGAAAGACTAGGCCCATGCACCACTGAGTACCCCTGGGCCTACTGGCTAGTGAGGCTTTACAGGCACCCCAAAATTAAAACAAAAAACAACATATAACAGTGAGCTAAAATTCCATGACATAAATAAGAATTAAGTTTAAAAAAAATCACTGAAACAGTTGTATCATGCACCCATGACTAACCCTGGGCCTACTGGATACTGTGGCTAGCTACCCACCACAATATATATTTTCTTAAAGTTGTGAAAAAAGTTTTAGAACTAGAGTTGCCTCAACTGCAATGCCTGCCCCAAACAAACAACAGCAACTTACTTGTAAAATCTCAAGTCCAAAAGTGATCCAAACTCCAAAGTCCAAAAAGTCCTCAAATACAAATATCCAGCAGCAGCCACAAAGAGTAATCCTTCCAGCTCCAGATCCAAATGAAAAGTGACCAGGACATGGACAAAGCACTGGGAGGAGCCTGCTGGACAGGAACAGGAAGTTGGAGACTCTGGGGCACTTCCTTCCTCCCACCCCCCCAAAAAAAATGGACTCCTGCACCAAAAGTGCAGCCAAATGTCAATCTCAGGAGTTATTCTGATCAAAATCATTTCTCGGTGTTTGCCCAAGTGGTGATGGTGCAGAACGTGGGGAGCCTGACAAACGCTTGGGGGGCAGTCGTCTTACCTGCAGGACTACTTGCACCACCGCCTCGCACTTTGCTCTCCCCCGCCGCCGCCTCTGCCACCGCGGCCGCCGAGGGGGGTGAGCATCCAGAGAAGCCTGCCGCCTACATCCCCCAGGGTCCTTTGCGGTGACTCGGGGACGCCGCTGCAACGTCACTCAACTGCGCCCGGAGGCGCATAAAGAGAACACGCTCCTCCGGCGTCGCAGGACGCGCGCGGGCGATGCCGGGCGGAGCCCGGGTTGAGGGCGGGCCGTCTGTGGCCGTCCGGGGCAGGAAGAGGCAGGGCAGGGCCACCCCGCTAACATCTACAACAACAAATGGGTAAGAGAAAGAAAAACCCGACTATGGAGGAGGGCGGTAAACTTGCTAAAGTACCAAGACATTCCAACTCTATCATGACATATCTCTCCTCTGCTGTGGGGGCCCTAACCAAGGAGATTGCCAACGCAGAGCACGAACTGGGCAACGTTCCTTCCTCCCCGCTTAATATAGTACCATCTCAGCTTTTGGAGGTCGATGCGCCAGGCCTTACCAACACACCCACACTTCCCCTGGAACCAGTTATCAACATAGTAAATCCCCCCCCGTGTCAAACAAGCAAAGATACCACCCCCGCCTCACCTACAAACCCTCATAGACTGATCCCCCAGACGGGTCCCCATCTAGTCAAGCGGAAAAAGGGGAAAAACGTCGCCACGACGATTACCACTAGCGAAAACACGGACAATCTAGGAGACAAACTTGAGGAACTCTTTGTGGCCAGGATTGAACCCCTTTTGGTGGGAATCGCCAAAGACATTGTAGACACTCTAAACACTTGCCTGGAAGGTCTTTTAAAGCAATGCTCCCGAGTCATAGACAGACTCGTAAATTTTCTACCTTCTAACATCGCCTTACCAAGTAAGAGTCTACTTGAGGAAGCGGCAAGGGGCTTGATATCAGCAGGCAACACGACAACAACACTTCCCCCTAGTAGTGCTATGATTAAGGATGTCAGGCCCCAGGCTCCCAGACCGGTTCCCCCTCGACAGATGGCTGGTGCTTCCGATTTGGGGGTCCAGCCTTCTGCCCTACCTCAGAAGAGCCCACCCCCCCAAAGGAAGGTCACCCCAAGCACATATAAACTCAACCTTCCTCCAGAGGCGTCTCCTCTGGTAGCAGTGTTTATTGGGGTTGAACCACTTATGGAAGGGGAGAGAGAATCAACCCAGGATTTAATGGCTAAAGTGAAAATGTGGTGTTCTGAGAAATGTTGTGGGGAGAATATTGCAGATATGATCATCCATGCAAGGAGGGTGGGCTGGATTGGTAAACAACCGAAAACTACATATGGGGATTGTGTGGTAATTACCTTCTGTAGGGCCGACCTAGCTGATAGGCTGTTTTGGGATGGTTCGGCAATCTCTATTAGGGACCACTTGAGACCAGTTCCTTTAGGGTTTTTCTATCAACCCCCGGCCCACACTAAACTCGCATTCAACCACCAAGTAAGATGGCAGGGTCTGAGGGCAGTAGCAGGGCGTAGAAATATCCATGACAGCTCAAAGACACAATTCGTTATGGTCCCTAGTGCCCCACTGATAACACGCCCCCAGGCCGCACAGGATTTAGCAGAGGATGGCGGGCTGAGTCTGAGTAACCATTATGCCCCCCTGTCAGGCATGGACGATACAGATTGACTACCAAATGTAGAAATAACATCGATTGAGGGGGGAAGCAATTCTAATGGAGCTGTGGCATGTAAAATCCTCAGCTGGAATGTCGCAGGAATTAGATCCAAAACCGGCGACACTGATTGGGTTAGATTTATCTCAGACTATAAAGTCATCGCCCTACAGGAAACCTGGGACACCTCATCCTGCTTTTGGCTGGATGGGTTCGTAGGCTTCGCTGTTGCTGCAACCCCAAGTAATGAAGGTAGAGCCAGGGGAGGCCTTTTGACCCTTTTTTCACTTGATCTTAAAGGGCCTTTAAGACAGATCAAATATGACTCCCCGAATTTTCTGATTGTTGAAAGGGAAATTAGTCCCTCCAAGACCACCCTGTTTATACATTTTTATAATTCAGGTAATAAGGATGGTGGTGGCGATAACATTGCGGCCCTCGATTCCTTTTTAAACTTAGTCAGTCATAATACCCACACAAATTATGAATATGTGTTCATGGGTGATTTTAATATTCATCCCTGTGATCTTGGGTGCGGTTCAATCGATCCCATGGTGACCACGGGACTGGAGGGGCCCCATTTTGAGCACACTAAACCAGGCGAGGATCTGGAAGAACTTTTGGCCAATTTTTACTTTTTTGAACCAACGAACACGGAGGGGGAGTCCAGAACACCTACCTTTAAGGGGTCAGCCCCTGGTACAATAATTGATTATATATTTGTGACCCCAGCCATCCTTAACCGTGCTATTTCTTATTGCACAGTCCTTTCTCCCCTTAGTGACCATAATCCCGTCCTCTTGGAGGTGGCGTGGGGGGATTATATGGGACCTATGCCGGGGCAGGCCGTTATAGGACCTGCCCTACGCACAATAGATCAGGGAAGAAGGCTCAAGTGGGCAAACGTGGTCCCTAGCAATTTTTATGCTGACATTTGCCCGCAAATTGAGGATCAGGTCACGATTTGTCAGAACCCAGCCTCGCAAGGTCATGAGATAATGGAAGCATTCCAAACAATCTGTAGTAAAATTTCTTTTAACCTCACGGTTAAAGTGAAGAAGGGAGAAAATAAACACTGCCGATGGTTTGATGCTCCTTGCTCAAAAGCTCACAAATCCCTAAAATTGGCGCTTAAAGCCAACCCTAGGGACAGGTCAGCTATTGCTACCTTAAGAAAAGACTATAAACGAGCCATTAAGATCAGACAGGATAACATCAAACACGAGGCTTGGGAGAACCTACTCTCATTTGAAATCTTGCGGGACAGTAGGCAATTCTGGGCCGTAATTAACCAGCCCTACTTCTCTGATTTGCCCAACCTAGACACGGACTGCGTCATCCCGGATGACAAGTGGTTGGCACATTTTAGTTCCGTCTATGGAGACAATGGTACGATCACCAAGCCACTCAATATGATTGTCCCTGAGGCTATCCCCATGCACTTTAACAGGGTTGAGGTAGAGAAAGCGATCTGTGCCACCACTAGGAATAAAGCCCCTGGCCCGGATGGGGTGCCGGCAGATTTTTATATACACTCTCCAGACCTATGGGCCGGCATCCTAGCCAAAGTATTTACAGCTGCAAACAATAACCCCCCCCCAACTACATGGGCAACCTCCACAATAGTTCTCATATTTAAGAAGGGGCAAAGGGATGATCCAGGGTGCTATCGGCCCATATCCCTTTTGGACTCTGCAATTAAGATCCTTGGCAGAGTCCTCTTGGCTAGGTTAAGAGTTAGCCTGGATAGCTGTGGTGGTCCGGCCGATATCCAATACGGTTTCAGAGAGAAGAGAGGCACGATGGAGCAGTGCTCTAACCTACACCTGCTGATCTCAAAGTACACGGTGGTCAAGGAGGGGTCGCTGTACCTAGCCTTCATGGACCTCTCCTCGGCCTTCGACCTGGTCAATAGGTCCAAGTTATGGGATATCCTCTTGAAGATTGGGATTGATGAGGCCCTGATTAGGTTCATGGCCTCACTTCCTCAAGAGCTTTTTGCGGTGGTGCGGGTCACAAATGAAGGTAGATGTACGTCCCATTTTAACTCGAAGCGAGGGGTCAGGCAGGGTTGCCTACTTGCTCCTCTGCTATTTACAATCTACATTAACGGCCTAGGTACCCATCTAGAGGGCGCTGCGAGATACGTTCCGCGTGTAGGAGAAGTTAAGATCCCTGCTCTCCTATACGCGGACGACGCAGTGCTGATAGCTCGCACCGGCGTATGTCTCCAACAGCTTTTGGACGCATTTGGTACCTTTATGGACCAATTAGACTTGAAGGTCAACTCAAACAAGTCACACACTATGGTTGTTGGTCCTCAGAAAAAAAGAGCCCCGGTAAAAACATTTAGATGCAAGGGAGAAGCTGTGTCTAGAGTACCCGTTTTTCCCTACCTTGGTGTGCTTTTTGATAACAAGGGTACCTGGGGCCCCCAGGTAAGGGCCAAAAGCCTGGCGGTGACCAGGACATCAACGGCCCTTTTGGGTTTTGCCAAAAGGTTGGGCCACAGACCAATGGAAGCTCTCCTAAAGGTTTATAATAACAAATGCTTCTCTGTGGCACTGTATGGCGCGCCTTTGAGGGATTATGCATGTTTGGAAAATATTCAAAAGGCGGAAAATAGATTCTTACGCTCTCTTTTGTGCCTTCCCCAATCGACACCAACCTTTTCAATACACGCTGAGGTGGGCATGGACTATGTTCATGATAGGTTAAAACTGGCGCCCCTAATATACTGGCTTAAGACATGGCTAAACACAGAATTAACCCTTAACCATTTGATAATGAAGGAAGCCATGTCTTTGGACTATAGCAGTAGAATGCCATGGTTGGCCTATCTGAAACAGTCCTTTACGGATCTGGGCCGGCCAGATCTTTTTACCGACCCCTCTGGCATAACAAATCAAGATGTTGTCATCATTAAAAAACAATTTATGTAAGGGCAAGAATGAGTCGAGAAGAAAAGGAACTGCTAAAGCCCACAGTCAGACGCCACTATTTGTTAGTTAATTCAATTGCATTAGAACCCTATTTATGTTTTGTCACCAATCCATTTCACAGGTTTCTTTTAACAAAATTTAGATTTAACCTTATTCATTTTTATCTGGGAAGCTTTAACACTTGGTTGAAACCAGAGTCAGCACCGCCCTGTACTTGTGATAATTTTTCTGTACAAGACACCATGCACTTTATTATGTTTTGCGATTTCTTTTCTGATCAAAGGAAAAAACATTTGTTACCGGTTTTAAGAGAAGCTGGTTTCTCCCAGGTGAGACCAGCCATGTTTTACCTCCAATCACTGAGTAACATCTGCATCACATTTTGCATGGCAAATTTTTTAGTGGCGGCGGCTAGATCACGATCACGCAAGAAACTATTAAACTTCCCCGTATGAATTGTTATTATACTTTGTTTTTAATCATGTTTTAACTGTAACATCTTGTCACATGTATTCGATTGAAATGAAATTGTTTAATTGTATTTTACTTGTACATAAATGTTTTTTATGCTCTTTGTATGATTTTTAACTAAATCGAATAAAGATAATTTGACTGACTGACTGAAAATCATAATTTTCACAAGGTTTATGCTTCCTGCGGTGGATTTCTTGTGCAGAATTGCAATTTTTGAAATTTCGGGAACGCGATCTGTTCAAACCTCCCGCCGGAAGTCAGCTGCGCGCCGTCGCGGGTCTTTATGACGTACTCGCATTGTCAAACTCTCGCCGTGCAAGATGGCAAGCCGCAATGACGTAATTGCGTTTGAAAAACTCTCGCGCGATCACGCAGCAAGATCGAAAATGGCGCAGCACGCGCAAAACCGGGAGAAAAACAACATGGCAGGCTCAGAGTCAACGCCGCGTGCGCGATATTGTATTTTTCAAGCGCGACCAAGCAAAATAATTCGCAGCTTGCGAATTTGCGGATTATTGGGTAAATTCGCGCGATTCGCATATCGCGAATTCGTCAATAATCCGCAAATTCGCCCGCAAAACAGATTTTACGCCCACGCTCAGCTGTAATAAGGGAGCAGAGACATGGACTTGGACAATGGATGGCTAGGAGGAGGGTAGGCAGGAGCAGCAAGCTTGGGTGGGGGCAGCACAATGCCAGGCCCTGCTTCCAACCCCCCACCATCCATTGTGATATGCATCTTACTTAACGTTAAAAAAAAATAGAAATTTGCCAAAAAAAACAAAGGTTACAGGGACGGTATAGTTAGACTCAGATTTCACTCGTACACAACCAGTGAAATTCAGAAGTTATAGGTACCTGAGCTAACTATAACTTACACCCCCGCAATGTACTGCTAATGACCTCATACATTACATCATTCGTGACATGGCCAGTTACATCACTCATGACATCACTCATGACATCTCAAATGAGCTGTGGATGGAATGGAACTATAATCGCTTGAACTTTATTTAGGGATAGTGTGTGTATATTAACACCCCTTTTTTTTCTTTTCTTTCGTGTAAGAACCATTATAATATGTAAAGTGCCCAGATTAATATGGCCGATAGCCTTTCACTTTAAAGTAATGTATAGTCCATTGTTTATGTTGATGTTTGCAATCCTAAGTATGTTTATTATGAATAAATCACGTTGACGAACATACAGGTATGGCGGTCACGGGGCAAGATATGATGAAATGACATTGTGTGCATATTAACACTTGTTTTCTTTCCTTTATTGTATCAATTCCTGAATTTTCACATCGTGACAAGGCCAATATGGCCACCAGCTTTTTGGATTAAAGTAATATGTAGTCCTTTGTTAATGTTGGCAACTTTAGGCATTTGTACATTTAAATAAGGATGCTACAACGACGCCTTGTATCGTTATCAAGGTTCGGATGAGACGAAACGCGTGAATCACGTCCTTTGCAGATTAAATACTTCCAAACTACAACCTGAGTGCTGATTCTTTCCTTGTAAGAGTGAGAGGAGATTAAATACATTTATATAAAATTCACTGAAAAAAACACAAGTTTCAGGGGTATTATAGTTAGAAATTAGCATTTAAAAAAACCTCAGAAATTCACTGAAAAAAACACATGTTTCAAGGACGTCATAGTTAGTTGGACATTTCAGTCGTACAAAACAAGAGAAATTCGGCCGTTATAGTTAGTTGTGCTAACTATAACTTGCGCCCCGCAATGCACTGCTGATGACGTCACATATTACATCACTCATGACATGGTCAGTGACATCACTGATGACATCTCAAATGACATCACTGATGACATCATTCACGAGATCATCTGATGCACCTCCTCACACTCTAAAATTCAGACTACCATTCTCGAAACCATAGACACACCAAAACTAGTACAGCTATAATATTCTGTACACTATGCATCCAGACCTCTAACCAGCTACATACTATCGATTCGCTCTTCTAAATACCCAGTTAGTACCTATGCAGTCTAGGAATCCTTCTGTCTGTCCCATGCTCTTCTCCATTCACCCATCCAGCACTATCTAAGTATCCTATCACTCCACCAATACCTAAGCACTTATAAATTCAGCAATCACTTTCTTTGCAACACTGAAATTACTCCAGGTATTAGTCGTATACTTAAGGAATGTCATTGTCACTAACACAAGTGCAGGTACAATATTTTGTACACTATGTATGCATACATCTAACCAGCTACAAAGTATTTAAACGCTCTTCTAAATACCCAGTTAATACCTATGCAGTGTAGGAATCCTCCTGTCTGTCCCTTGCATTTCTCCAATCACCCATCCAGCACTATCTACTTATTCTATTACTCCACCAATACCTAAGCACTTATAAATTCACTATGCACTCTGTTTGTAATACTGTAATTATTCTAGTTACTAGTCTTGAACTTATCAAATGGCCTAGCTACTAACACAAGTACAGCTATAATATGTTGTGCACTATCCAAGCAGACCTCAAGCTACATACTTTTGATACACTCTTCTAAATACCCAGTTAGTACTCATACAGTGTAGGAATTGTCCAGTCTGTCCCATGCACTTCTTTAATCACTTATCTACCAATATCTACTTATCCTATCACTCCACCAATATGTAAGCACTTATAAATTAAGTGTTCACTCTGTTTGCTGCACTGTGTCATCATTCCAGTTACCAGTGGTATTCTTATAAAATGACCTAGGCACCAACACAAGTACACATAAAATATTCTGTGCATAACCCCTACAAATCTCTAAGCAGATAAGTACTATAGGTCCACTCTATTAAATACTGAAGTAGTACCCATGCAGCGTAGGACACCTCCTGTCAGTCTCATGCAATTCTTCAATCACCCATCCAGCACTTTATTCTTATTTTATCAGTCTGCCAATAAATAAGTACTTATGGGCAGATTTACCAGCACCCTGCGCCACCAGTACTTCACTTTTTGTAACGTAGTGATGGCGCCAGGCACTCCTTCATATTTACAAGGAGAGGAAAAGCCACCCTGCATGTTTTTTCCTCTCCTGGTAAATACGACCCCTTCATCACAGATTTTTGTGTTGAAGGGGCGTTCCATAGGTGTAGCTGTGGGTGTAAGTATGGGCGAAATTTGCGAATTCGCGATCCGTGAATTGGTGCGAAAGCGAACTCGCAATTCGTGCGAATTTGCGAATTTGCTGTTTTTGCCAGTTCGCGAGGGTTTTGTACAAGTTCGGAAAAAAGGAACTTACTTGTGGGGTCGCAACGGTCACGACAATGTTGTTTCTACGTGTCCAGCCTGTTTGCGACCCTGTGGTTCATCGCGGCCACCCTCCGGTTCATCACTGCCACCCTCTGGTTCACCAATGCCACCCTCTGGCTTGCCACTGCCACCCTCTGGATCATCACTGCCACCCTCTGGTTCACCACTGCCACCCTCTGGTTCATCACTGCTATCCTCTGGTTCATCACCTTGTGGTTCACCACTGCCACCCTCTGGTTCATCACTGCCACCCTCTGGTTCATTACTGCCACCCTTTGGTTCGCCACTGCCACCCTCTGGATCATCACTGCCACCCTCTGGTTCATCACTGCCACCCTCTGGTTTGCCACTGCCACCCTCTGGATCATCACTGCCACCCTCTGGTTCATCCCTGCCACCCTCTGGTTCATCACTGCCACCCTCTGGTTCATCACTGCCACCCTCTGGTTCATCACTGCCATCCTCTGGTTCATCTCTGCCACCCTCTGGTTCATCACTGCCACCATCTGGTTTGCCACTGCCACCCTCTGGATCATCACTGTCCCCCTATGGTTTATCACAGCACCCGCTGGTTCATCACTGCCACCCTCTGGTTGATCACTGCCATCCTCTGGGTCATCCCTGCCACCCTCTGGTTGATCACTGCCATCCTCTGGTTCATCACAGTGTAGGAAGGTGGATACCTGACTATGGTTACCCCAGATTTTTGTGCCTAGTGTTTAGCTGGTTTTCGACTTAGTTGGCCTGGGATCCTGCTAATCAGGGCCCCAGGCCATCTGCTCTCTCTGTAAAATTCATATCCATGTACTTTAGGTACATTACCAATTGGGATTGGATTACCTTATCAGCCCCTGTACAGAGTAACAGAGTACTATAGGTACCCAGGGCATAGGTGCATCCAAGGCCTACCAGGGGCTGCAGCATATCTTTTGCCACCCCTGGCTGGCTATCCAAACTGACACAACTGGCTGATCACTCAGCTGGGGCAAGATGGTGTAATCACCCCTTGCTTCGATATAGTATACCTATATCTAAAGCTATATCTGGACACATATGCACCTATAAGTCACTCCTATGGCAGACCTTAACAATCCTAGAGGCAGAGTGCTTGGTTTTATGTGAGATGGTGCTCTAGCATGAGCTGAGCCTGTGTGCAGCTTTCGGAACCATGTCCTTTAGCTGTTCTGGGATATTGCTATACCATATACTCTTAGGTGCATTATAATCCTCGCGGTTAATTGCTAACTTTGGTTTGGCTTTATCGAACATGTCGTGTAAGGTGTCATACGCTTTGGAATACTACCCCCTCACCAGTTCTGGCGACGGGGGTAGCATTCCACCCTTCTAGAGGGAGAAGACATGTAAGTTTGCTTAAACGCGGTTAAATCTAACCAGAGCCTCAGCATCACAAAATGGATGCTGCTGCCACAGACACAAGTCTGGCCTCCTGCTGCTGACTGAAACTCCGGCAGGGGAGGCCTGGACAATAGGTTTCATGTCGCAGGGAGGTGTTACACCTCCCCAGACAGGTGATAGTGGATTGGGGCAGGGAGGGCTGAATAAAACTAGACACTGCCTGGGGCACACAAGGTGTCCCATGCAAAGTCCAGTTCAAACCGGTGCTGGGGCTCTCCAGCCCCAGCTCTGGCGCAAGACTGGACAAAGGGAAAGGGGTGTAACCACCCCCTTCCTGGGTCCCACCCATAGGAGGAACCTAGCAGGAGATCCAGCCCCTAGATTTGGAATAAAGGTAGGAGCTGTGCCAATGCAAACCAGATCATCCTGACTGAAACTTTGAAATGAAACTCTGGACCCTTCGACATCCCACTCGATGTGGAAGACTGAAAAATCTCCTTTGTGGTCAAGGAGTGGCCACCCTGTGCAAGCAGGCACCATCAGTGCATCGAGACTTTCTTTGCTGTTGCTCCCGCCGGAGCTCGAACAACAAAGATCAACAAGACCCAGACTCCCAGACATCCAACAGCCCGATCCACAGTCCTGGCAAAGCTGAGACCCGTGGAGGCGACGAGAGACGTGGGACCAGCCATCTTGAAAAGTCAACAAAGTGCTTCCTGTGCAGCTTCCAAGGCACCCTCGACGCTGTGCTTTGGAGGTTAAGAAGCCCCAGCCCCGAGCAGCCTGTGCTCCAAAGATCACCCCTCCACACTCACCGAGTGCTGCGTGGGGCCCTTTTCACTTTTCCTGCTCGTCGCATTGTCCGGTCGCTTGCCCGTTGGCTAGTGGCCTCTGTGACGACGATCCATCAAAACTACACTGCTGGTCTGCTTGCTCCAGACTGGTCCTAGCTCCCTGAAAAGGAGCCATTGATCTGACCTTCCCGGTCCAATCCAGAAGACATCTTTGAGTCCTGCTTGGGTTGCATTTGCCAAGGTTTGGTGACTCCAATTCCAGAACCGACACTGCCAACAGCAAGAGCCTTTGTGGGACAGCTCGTGTCCACCTGCTGGTCATCTTCGATCTTTCCTGGTCCACGTGGCAGCTGAGAAAAACTACTCGACAGCACCTGATCGCAACCCAACACTGCCTGGTTCCGTCCTGGTTCCATCCTGGTCACTGGCTAGTGACCTAGACTCTGTCCCCTATGCTTTCAGGTACTCTACATCTTCGATCCACCCTTGGATCCAACCGGACTCTTCTCTCCTGGCCGCCTGCAGCATCTTTACCTCCAGGCTCCATAGAACTCCACGAAGAAACCCGACGCACTTTGGCACCTATGCACCCGCTTCCTGTGGGTGAGTTAACGAGATTACACCAGTGCTCCTATAGTGGTTTACACCTCTAGTGTCCTAGTTTTAGTGGCTAAGTTCTAGTCCAGTCGGAAGACTCCTAAACCTATAACTTTCTGATTTATACGCACCATTGACTTGTATGGTAAACGCGGTTGCCTGTAGACACTACACCCGCATCCTGTGGGCCTCCTATGTCCTAACCTTCGTTAGTCCAGTGTAGGCCCAGCGATTCCCTAGGCCCTAGGCCTGTTCATTGTGCGTGACGTTGTACTTATACCACTTTCTTAATTTATGGTTTGAGTGGCCACCCGGCCTATCCATAATTGTGCATCTTATTGTATGTTATACTGTGTTCTTTGTTTAACGCTTGTGCTCCTGTGCTCATAAAGAGTCAAGGGGATTATTCTAGAGATAAATACATATATTTTATAATATATAACTAGTGTGGTGTCCTTTCATTTGGTATTTAAAGGATTGCATATGGTAAAACAGCTGGCTTCACATGCCCTCTTGAGTTTAGCCTAAGACTGCTTTTGTCCATGCTACCACTAGGATAGCTGGTCTATAAGGTTGACTTACAACCAATCACCATAAGGGTCGTTTGGACTGGTGCAAGGTGCTCACTAGAATAGTGATCATCATATGCCAGGCCAACTTCTCACACACAGCACCCTCTGGTTCGCCACTGCCACCCTCTGGATCATCACTGACACCCTCTGGTTCATCACTGCCACCCTCTGGTTTGCCACTGCCACCCTCTGGATCATCAGTGTCCCCCTATGGTTTATCACAACACCCTCTGGTTCATCCCTGCCACCCTCTGGTGTAGTGTAGTTCCTATTTTCCCAATAGGCTCTGCGCATTGGAATAACATAAACGATAGTTTAGACGTAGGACTGAGGTCGACTAGGTCTCTATTGAATATGTTAGACTTAATTTAGGTTTGCCAGCTAGCTTAGAGGTCACTAGAAACTTTCTCGAATGAACAGGGAGGAGTGAACTTCCCTGATTAGACAAGAAGGGATTCAGCTTCTGACAACCGCATAAACATGACAACTTTGCTCCCCCAGAATAAGGAGTATATCTCCAGAGTCGTGTGAAAACAATAGGTAGCTATTTCACTCAGTCAGTTGTGAATACTTGGTTTCACCAGAGTGCAGAGAAATAGAGAGACTGGCGTTTTCAATAAAAAGGTGTTATTTATTGAACAGTCTTCTTTCTCATGCAAGAGAAATGAATTGCTATGATTGCAATACTTGTTATAAAGTAAAGTGCGTACAGTAAAAGGAGTATTATGAAATAATACTGTAAAAGCATTGATATGGTTTCTGAGCCATATGATACTTAAAAGGTATAAAATATATACAGTTACATACAAAGATAAAGGCTTGACTAAACGTACTCAACTGGTGCTTCTAAATACGCCTACCCCGGTGTACCTAACCTAAGCCTAGTACGTGGGAAGGAGTAGATGGGCTGCAGTTTAAGTTAAGTTAGTTTTTTGCCAAGTATCGGACCCAAGAATTCTCTAAGGATCTAATCAGCTCCGTACCTTGGTTTTTAGAATGGAGGAGGTCTTGTATCTCGCTCTCAGGACTCGATCTCCCAGTAACCCGCGAGGGTGACTGGAAACACCGGAGCTGGATTTTCTCGGCAGGAGAAAAAGACAGCGTCTTTCTCAGTGCGTCAAATGGGAGGGACGGCTTCCTTCGGCACTCGCATCAGCTGGGCTTCGGATAAGTAGATAGCCGCTCTGCTCCACACCACCGTGTGTTGCTTAAGACAAACGCTGGTATATTTATACCTGGAAGGTGCCGTGTTTGACGTAAGGTTGGACATAAGACGTCAATTAAAGATGTCACTAAGAACTGACCGTTCTTTCAGTGCTTGCAGGAGTTCTAAGACAAATCAAAACAAAAGCACTGGGAATTCCCAGGTTGCTGGAGGTTTGGTATGTTGTAAGAACTCGTTGTGCTTTCTAGGAGTCTAAGGAAGTAGCCTTGCAGCATTTGGTTTGCATTGGCTTATTATTAAATATGAAATATTTAATTAGGGTCCTTGATAAAACACAACAACCACTCCACGTATAATGTCCATCATTACTAAATACTAAGCAATATATAAACATATAGGTAAGCATGTGTTATTCAATCCCACCCCAAAATACGTTAAATGCATTTGAAACGGTATAGATACACGAAAATGAGTATTATACTGTTTGTATTCAAGCAGTGGTATCATTCAGATAATTCAATCAAAAATATCAGCTGAATGAATTGCGAAAATTACATTTATGAAATGTCTCTTAATACAGAAGAGAAGGCCGAGACCATTTCATTACATATTTATACAAGATTGTAAGTGTGCTAGAGGCTGATTCAAAATATTGTCTCTAGAGTCTCGAAATAGAAGCTCTGTTCTCTAAGAATAGTTCTACTCTAAGCAGAGTACCTTGTGCCAAAAAAGGGTAAATATTTTGGAAGTTCTTGGAGAGAGAAACAAAATAATTTTCTTTTCAGGGCGAGAAAAATAGTTCCAAGTCTTTTCAGCAGTGATGTTTTTAAAAGTTGAAGGCCGAATTCAGAGTTCAGGGAACGCTGTGTGCTCGCTATTTCAATTGTTATTCTCGTTGTTAGGGGAGAACATTACCTCAGCTAGACCAGCAAAAAATTCGTCTACAACAGTAGGTGAAAGTTGTGCCAACGCTGAAAAATCAGAACTAGTGCATATATGCGATGCATTGCCATCATCGGTGTTTAGATCAGCAATGTTCACAGAAGGTTGTACCTGTGTGCTGCCGCTTTCATCTCGTACTTCACCGCCACCTACTCGTAGTGGTGAAGTCTCAACGAATGCCATCATCAGTATCGGTAGCCGCTGGGGACAACACGTTGCATGAGTCGTTACTGGACAAAGCAAAGCGTCGATATCCATTGGTACTATGGATGGTAGTGTAAGACAAACGTCCAACACGCATTCTTCTCCGCATAGCAGACATCGAAGCACAGGTAAGATGCAATTTTGCCAGATCGGTCTGAATGAAAGAAACCAGGTTGTATTCAGATCTTTTAGCTGGGCCAATCCGAGGACCTTAGTGATACGGTCTCGGTATCGTATTGCTAGGATCGTTTCTTTCATCGAAGCCTGAGTTTTGTTTGTGGCTTGCCTTGCCATATTGGAGCAGAAAGAGCAAAAATAAAATTCCTGCTACGAGTCCCAAAATAAGTGGCAGGCCACCGAAAAGAGAGTGCACAAAATTCTGGAAGATGCCCAGGACTGTCTCAAAGGGTGTTAATAGTCCCGAAAAAATCGTCTTAAATACATGTGTGATGCCACTGGTATCTGACATGTTTAAAATTTGGCTTAACATTTCTACGAAATGCACGGGGCAGTTTGTTGATAAAAGGGTATGTATCTCTGCCGCTGTCCTTGCAGCTTGCAGGTCGTACGTCTCTTTGGACGAGGTTAAAGGCACAGTTGTCTGTAAAAGAATAGACTTCATTCTGCTTAAAGTATCAATTCGAATAGAAGAGATATTCACAGAAGGCCAAATTTCCGCCTCCATGTCTGGATTGCTTTTTGGATACAATACTTGCATACAACAAATGACCCTGGAAGTGACGCTCACGAGATAGGGTTTTCCTGGCACCATGCCACAACAGCTGCGGTCACTTAATATAACGTAACTACCGTTGGAAAGATGTCTGAAAAATGGCTCTATCTGTGTAGCCGGGGTTCCGTGCAGGTGACATGAAAGGTTATTTGATGAACCCTTGCAAGGTCCATGCAGGTTTATACCTTCGCATAGGAGTGTACCGCTCAGTGATGTTTTGCAGTTACTGCCACTAAGAAATACCTCTCTCTTTCCCCCACACCTGTGTGTAAATGGTAAATTCCAGGTTGATTTGATGTATCCTTTACCCAACCTTTCATACAGGCCTGCTGGTATATACTCTTGGCAGTATTGAAACTGAAAAGTCGTTATCGGGATTGTAATGGTGCCATGTATTATCCATTCAATGACAGGTCTTTCTGACATTGTCAATGGTAATCTCTCAAGTTTTTCAATGCTTAGCACCGTATAGTCTGCTCCTTTCTGTGCCAAAGGGATTTGTCTATCAGTAAGGTTAAAGATAGAAAATAATGACGTTATGTTGATTAGACGCCATGGCACGTGACCTGAACGCAAATTTTGTAATGTCCAGCCTAGCTGTACAATAGAACGCAATTGGGACTGACCATGTTGTAACATTATCATATCCTGTTCTATTATATCAATAGCAGATGATACAATGCTATCCAGTGAATAGATTTTGGAGGACAGAGTCATTAACCCATTGTCCACTACAGAAAATGCTTTTTCCAAATTAATACGATCAATTTCTCGTATATTTTCAGCAGTTTCAATTTGATTTAATTTCCAAGCTTCATTGTATGCTGCGTATATACCGGCGTATATGAAACGTTTTTGACGCTGTTTGCGAGGTCCCATTATGAAATCTCGCAAGTCAGCACCTTCTTTAAGTAAAGTTAAGTGTTGCTTAATTTCTGGAAGTGTGGATTTCTGTAGCCATTCGAGGCATAGCTTTCCCACACTGTATGTTGTGATTATCCCTGGATGTTGTCTTTGGGAATATCTTGGGTCTGGCCTGTTTTGTTTGAACCCCTGTATTTTGTTCAGGAATCTATCATGACAGTTATTAGTGTCTGTGGGCCAGATTAACCCTTTTTTCCAATCAGGAAGTGTTCTGTTTTGTTTTAAAATATAGGCCACGTCTAACCCCTCATCTGCAGTGGTGTTTCCATCAGGTATTGGCTTTGGTATAGACGGGTTTTTTAAATCTTTTATCTTAGCTAAACCAAGACAGTTGTTTGCTGAACTGTGTCATTCAGAAACATTATTTGTTCTGGGATCATGCAGGCTCTGAACAATGCTTCTACACCTTGTACCTGCCATTCTTTTGTTCCCCAAATGGTTTTTGTCTCAATGTTATTTTTCCAATATTCAAAACCAAATGTAGACATTTTTTCAGAAAATTTTTCAGAATAAATCAGTTTAGTATTTGTCAACATATTTTTCACCCCTGTCTTATTTAACATTTTAAAATAGAATGTTTACGGATCAGTGACATTAAACCCCGAGAAGTATGGGAATTTTTCAAAAAATGTCTTTGAGCTGCCTTTTGGCGGGGTTGGACAATGTTCCCATTGATTATAAACGAAAGTATTTCTAGGATTTGCGGACTTATGCAGTTAATGATGCCCGTAATGGGTAAAACAGTACAATTCCTCATAATTCGACGAACCCTGTAAATAATCATGTGCAGTAAATTTTGCTGACATTTCTAAATCTGACATCATATTATTAATATTTTCAAAGTCCCAGTCATCAGAGAATCTACTAGGTGAAACAAAGTCACTCAACGAAATCTTAAATTGGTGTAGCAATTTCAAGAGCTCAACCGGGCCATAAATTTCATAGCCAGTTTTGTCCCATGCTATACCACCAGGTATGGGGATGGCTGTGATGTTCACTGATGACAGTTCTCTTTTTTCGATGTGTGATGATCTGTGTGGTTTCAGGACCAAGTTGATGTTCTGACTTGCTGTGTCCATTGTACTATATTTTCAATCAATAAATCTACCCAAACTTAAAACCAAGATGAGCCACAGGAAGAGGAAAAGTACGCCTAACACAATCCACAATTTAATCCATTGAGGAGTTAGATATATTTCTTTGAGTTGATGACAGAGTTCTTTTAATTTTTCTTTGAATCTTTTCGTTGCTGGCTTGTCTCCATGTTCACTTGGATCATCGGAAAAATCATCAAAGTTGATGAAATAGCCAGATGCAGTTCTGTCAATTGGTGGGATTGCTTCCGGATTTCCATTGATCTTTGCATTGTCTTTTATTACATTTGTGTAGTCCGAAGCTACATCGTTGTAGACTGGGGTTTCTTGTTGAACTGTAGCAATTTCGGTCTCAAGAGGCATAAGTTCCATGGCTTTGTTACATAGTCCTTTCTTAATCACCGTAGGTTTATCAAATGTGATTAGTCTCTCAGTTTGAACCTCTTGGATTGTAGCAAGATTTGGTCTTCTGCTATTTCTTGGGAGACCACTGGGCCTACCACTTATTATTGGCCACATGGTTGTGGTTTCACCAGGTCGATTGATACAACTCGGTTCTCCTTTTTACCAGCAAGAGGCGGTAGCACTACTGATCTTGTTCCACTGACAGCTAAGACAGGTACTGCTTTTCTGTAAGAAGGCCCAAATTCCTTCTTAAACGCGATCTTTTCTCTGACCAGATCCCCACTCTTTGGAATCCAGACAGGTCTTGCTGAGACAGGTGGTTTTTCTTCAGTGGTAGTTCGCTTTAATTTTTCTTTACTCAGACTTTTTCTTGTTTCATTTAAGTCCTGTAAAACAGCCAAATGATCTTTGATATCAAAAGTTTTTTGTTGCACCACTGAAGTTTGACGATCTAAGTCCTGAATAAGCATTCTAGTTCCAAATAAAAGTTCATACGGGCTGACACCTCCTAGAGAATTTCTTGGCATATTATTAAGACTACGTTGGACACTTGTTAGATGTTTGACCCACCCATCACCCGAACCTAATACCCTCGCTGTTATAGATTGCTTTATGTCCTGGTTTTTTCTTTCCACAACCGCATTTCTCTCAGGAAGGAAGGGAGAAGAGTACCGCAATGCAATGCCCATGCTGGCCATGGCCTCCTTGTAAGCCCGAGAGCTAAACGCAGGACCCTGGTCAGAATGTAGCATGCCAATTGCGTTTGTGCCGATAAAGACTCGCAAATCTTTTATAACATTTCTGGTGTCAGCCGAGCGCTGGGGCCACATCCAAATGAATCCTGTCTTAATTTTTATGGGACCGCATTTGTCAGTCCGGACGTCTGCGCATAGATAGCCTGATGCTTTCTAATAGTGGTGTCTGGGCTGGTATCTGGTCCGGTTCACAACTGCGATCTCTGTTGCAGTCCTCACAATTCATTGCAAATTTATAAAGCTCTACGCTCATCCCCGGCCACCAGTACTGAGATTGTAGTTCTATTAGAGATTTCATGATCTCTTCGTGCCTCAGACCCAATCCCATGTGTGCTTCTTGTATCAAGAAGACTCTCCGGTACGTGTTTGGAATTACTCTATCCCCCACTCCAGGGATTTGAGCAAACGGAACGGAGTTCGCATCAATTATGTATGTATTTCTGAGTGGATAGTTTGGAGGTAATGCCACACAATTGCCTATCATTGAGGCTTTTACTGCAAGTAGCGTTTCGCCATCTATTCGTGTTTTTGTACGCTTTTTTATAACTACGGAAGCCGAGTGATCAGCCGCCGCTGTGGCTTTGCCAGCCAATGAATTCCCTGCAACGTGAACGCCATCACGTTGATGACTCAGTGTATGAATCACGTGAGTCTTTTTTAGTTCTTTTAGTAAAAGAACTACTTGTTCCCATAGTTTTTTATGTTTTACTGTGGCACCTGTCTCATCTTTGTAACCGTTTTTTATCCAGGTCTGCATGGAATTATTGTAAGATCGGACGCAGTAATACGAATCGCACACTATTAGTGTCGGGAATTCACGATCGGCATTTTCCAGCGCCATTTTTAAGGATCTTATTTCAGCTCGCTGAGCTGAACAGTTTCTGAGTGATTCAGTTTTAGTGACCATTGGTCTGAATTTACCTAAGCGCCAGCGACCTTTAGCAATCACGCATGCTGCATTGTAAATCTGTTTTTTCACAACGTAGTGTTGTGCAAATCTGTCCGTGTAGATAACACAGGTGTATTGTTCCAGAGGCAGAATTTCTATCGGCAGAGGACATTCATAGTTGTATTCTAGATTTTCTAGTTTTTTCATTTTCGGATCAAAATAGTGATTCACGTCTTCTGCAGTAAGAGAATTTTCCCATTGTATCCATTCTGGATCTAATGCCACAGCATTTAGAATGTGTGGGCCTGTTAATGCTTCCATGGCTGATTCTGCTGTTAACACAGATATCCTTTTGCCTTGCGCTAGGGCTCTTTCTTTTGCTACAGAAGTTTGAACCGCAGTTAGAATTTTTTCGGTTGAACTAAATTTCATTTCAGCTTTTGTGTACAAATGTGATTTGTAAGCTATTGGTACCGTTTATCCCTCATTAGAGGTCAAGTATGTGAATCCGCATCTTCCTGGGATGATCCGTATTACAAGGTTGCGTTCATTCGCGCGTGTTTGCAGTTTTGTTTTAGTTAACATATCTGTCTGCAGTGATCTCAAAATTTCTGTGTGTTTTTGAGTCCAATTAATTGGTTTAAAATCTGGTTTTATTAGTTCGTAGAGAGGTTTAACCCTCTCTGCATAATTTAAAATGTATGTTCTTCCGAAATTCAGGAAACCTAGTATTGATTGCAGGTTTTTCAGCGTTTTTGGAGCTCGTAGTACAGCACACTTCTCTAAGAAGTTGTCTGCCAGGCTTTTGCCTTCACTTGATAATTCGTATCCTAAAAATAGGACAGTTAAATGGGCAATTCTAGATTTTTTTTAATTAAATTTGTACCCTTCAGAAGCGAACCCAAGTATTATGGTGTTCACTTTTTTCAAGTGAGTCTCCAGTCATCATCTGTAAGAGAGGTGTCATCTACATAAGATAATGCCTCATCATCATAAATTTGTAGTAACTATGTTACCCTTGCTGAAAATAATCCTGGGCTGTTCTTGAATCCCTGTGGGAGACGACAAAATTGTTTTTGCGACCCCATTATTGAGAAAGTGGTCAAATACCTGCTTTCAGGTGCAATGTTTTGACAGAAGAATCCATTAGAGATATCTAATGTCGTTTTATATTTTTTGCGCACAATGTTATTCATTAGTGCTGCACTGTGTGAGTTTTGGACTGCAAAAGTTTTACAGCAGGAGTTTAGATGTCTATAGTCCAAAACTAGACGATAGGAATCGTCTGGCTTGGAGACAGGAAACCAAGGATTGTTCATTTGTGAGGTGCATGTTTCAATCACCCCCTGATATTCAAGTTGATCTAAAATTTCTTTTACTTGTTTTTTAGCTTCTTGCTTAACCGGATACTGCCTCTGTGCAGTAGGTTGATTTTTTAACTGGATTTTATGGTGAGGAGAATCCTCATCCCATCCTACATGATTTTTATATAATGCTGGGGCTTGGGCAACTGCCCATTTTCTAGCAAGTGTGTATTTTTTATGTATTGGAATGTGATTTGAGAAGGCAGGCATAATCGTTTCTTCGCCATGTGGGCACTCCCTGACAAACTCTGGTGGCCACTCTATTTCTGCTAGAAGGATGTCATAGCCTTTAGATAGGTTCTCCCAAAAGAGACATTTTATTTTCCTAGTTTTATCTCCCTCTATACGTAATGTTATTTCGTATAGTTTATGGGGCACGCTCACTCGGGTGTCTGCAGTTTCCACTTGAATGTATTAATTTGTGTCCACTGTCTCCAGAAGATTCATCAGGATCTTGCGAGCTATGCTCACTTCTGCTGCGCTGTCTAGCATTGTCTGGGCCCACTCTCCATTTTTCAGTTGTGTCCTCAGGATTCTTGGCATGTTTTATTTTAATACTTGCTACCTTCTTTCTGGGAAATTGTGATTTTTTATTTTGAAGAGCAGGTTCTTTGTCTTTGGACTTGACGTGCTCTTCCTTGTGTACTGACCGTCCTCTTCTTTCCGATTTCTTTGAGGAAGTCTGAAAAGATCGAGAGGAACGTGTATCAACATCTTGATATCTGTCAGGTTTTCTCAGATTGTCCCTATTTCTAAGGTTATATCTTTTCTCAGAGGGCTCCCTTTGGGGAGACTTGCCCCCCCTCTCTGGAGATCTATTTCTCGGTTGGGGAGACCTTCCCCTGGACTGAAATTGTTTTTCTCTGGGAGTGGTTTGTTTGTTACCCTCCCAGTTCTTTTTTTGAGAATTGAGATTATTTAAAAAAAAGGTTTTTTCAGGATTTTCAATTAGTTGGGGTTTTACTGGTTTACCACCCAATGTTAATTGCACTAAATCCCTATATGCTTTTGTTAATTATTTTATTTTAACTAAGAGTTCATTAGACATTTTATCAATGTCGGGATTTGGTGTGTAGCCGACTAGAACCGGCCATGTGGCTCCTGGTCTACCTAATGGACCTAGCCTGGTAATGTGATTTTGATGATTTAGGGCGCCATTAAACAAGAGCAGATGCTCTTGGTATGTCAGTGGAATTTCAACTTCCTCAAAAGGAGAGTATTCATCTGGAGATTCCGCTACTTTGTAGAAGTGGAACTCATGTGTTACAGCATTTGCTGCTGGAAAATGTATCCAGGAACAGAATGCCTCTGTCTGCCGAAACTCATGTGCCTCTACCACAAATACGACCGTACCACCTCTTGATGTTACTCCATTTTCTATAAGTTTTATAGTTATGGTTTTTCTTATGTTGGCCGGGATGATTACTGCATCACGGTCGTCTTCATTCAACCCTGTAAGGTCTGCACCCGGTAGATTCGCAATTACTGCGGCTTCACCGGTTTCGTTGTTGTCGCCGTTAAGCGACATTATTTAATGAAAAGTGTCTTGCAGAGCAAGTTTTTTTGGGAAAACAAAAGATTAGGTGCACAATATTTTGGAACACTTTATCCTTCAACGTTGATTATACCGTAAACTAATACATAGGATTCTCATCCTACTAAGTTCCGGCGGATATTAACCTTTCACCCACTCCAGACGTCTATTGGAGTTTTTACGGGAAAAAGGAGTCTGTGTGAAAAAGCACGATTGAGTTACTCTAGTATCTTGCGTTAGATTATCGCCTTACCAAACGTTGGGCGCCATGTAGTGTAGTTCCTATTTTCCCAATAGGCTCTGTGCATTGGAATAACATAAACGATAGTTTAGACGTAGGACTGAGGTCGACTAGGTCTCTATTGAATATGTTAGACTTAATTTAGGTTTGCCAGCTAGCTCAGAAGTCACTAGAAACTTTTTCGAATGAACAGGGAGGAGTGAACTTCCCTGATTACACAAGAAGGGATTCAACTTCTGACAGCCGCATAAACATGGCAACTTTGCTCCCCCAGAATAAGGAGTATATCTCCAGAGTCGTGTGAAAACAATAGATAGCTATTTCACTCAGTCAGTTGTGCATACTTGGTTTCACCGGAGTGCAGAGAAATAGAGAGACGGGTGTTTTCAATAAAAAGGTGTTATTTATTGAACAGTCTTCTTTCTCATGCAAGAGAAATGAATTGCTATGATTGCAATACTTGTTATAAAGTAAAGTGAGTACAGTAAAAGGAGTATTATGAAATAATACTGTAAAAGCATTGATATGGTTTCTGAGCCATATGATACTTAAAATGTATAAAATATATACAGTTACATACAAAGATAAAAGCATGACTAAACGTACTCAACTGGTGCTTCTAAATACGCCTACCCCGGTGTACCTAACCTAAGCCTAGTACGTGGGAAGGAGTAGATGGGCTGCAGTTTAAGTTAAGTTAGTTTTTTGCCAAGTATCGGACCCAAGAATTCTCTAAGGATCTAATCAGCTCCGTACCTTGGTTTTTAGAATGGAGGAGGTCTTGTATCTCGCTCTCAGGACTCGATCTCCCAGTAACCCGCGAGGGTGACTGGAAACACCGGAGCTGGATTTTCTCGGCAGGAGAAAAAGACAGCGTCTTTCTCAGTGCGTCAAATGGGAGGGACGGCTTCCTTCGGCACTCGCATCAGCTGGGCTTCGAATAAGTAGATAGCCGCTCTGCTCCACACCACCGTGTGTTGCTTAAGGCAAACACTGGTATATTTATACCTGGAAGGTGCCGTGTTTGACGTAAGGTTGGACATAAGACATCAATTAAAGATGTCACTAAGAACTGACTGTTCTTTCAGTGCTTGCAGGAGTTCTAAGACAAATCAAAACAAAAGCACGGGGAATTCCCAGGTTGCTGGAGGTTTGGTATGTTGTAAGAACTCGTTGTGCTTTCTAGGAGTCTAAGGAAGTAGCCTTGCCGCATTTGGTTTGCATTAGCTTCTTATTAAATATGAAATATTTAATTAGGGTCCTAGATAAAACACAACACTGGTTCATCACTGCCACCCTCTGGTTTGCCACTGCCACCCTCTGGATCATCACTGCCACCCTCTGGTTGATCACTGCCACCCTCTAGTTCAAGGCTGCCACCCTCTGGTTGATCACTGCCATCCTCTGGTTCATCCCTGCCACCCTCTGGTTCATCACTGCCACCCTCTGGTTGATCACTGCCATCCTCTGGTTCATCCCTGCCACCCTCTGGTTCATCACTGCCACCCTCTGGTTTGCCACTGCCACCCTCTGGATCATCACTGCCACCCTCTGCTTCACCAGTGCCACCCTCTGGTTCATCACTGCCACCCTCTGGTTGATCACTGCCACCCTCTGGTTCAAGGCTGCCACCCTCTGGTTGATCACTGCCATCCTCTGGTTCATCCCTGCCACCCTCTGGTTCATCACTGCCACCCTCTAGTTGATCACTGCCACCCTCTAGTTCAAGGCTGCCACACTCTGGTTGATCACTGCCATCCTCTGGTTCATCCCTGCCACCCTCTGGTTCATCACTGCCACCCTCTGGTTGATCACTGCCATCCTCTGGTTCATCCCTGCCACCCTCTGGTTCATCACTGCCACCCTCTGGTTTGCCACTGCCACCCTCTGGATCATCACTGCCACCCTCTGCTTCACCAGTGCCACCCTCTGGTTCATCACTGCCACCCTCTGGTTGATCACTGCCACCCTCTGGTTCAAGGCTGCCACCCTCTGGTTCATCCCTGCCACCCTTTGGTTCATCACTGCCACCCTCTGGTTTGCCACTGCCACCCTCTGGATCCTCACTGTCCCCCTCTGGTTTATCACAGCACCCTCTGGTTCACCACTACCACCCTCTTGTTCACCACTGTAGATTATGGGGGAAAGCAAAGCACACCTTCCCAGCCTCAACTGAGATGAATTCATTTGGGGCTGGTTAATGTGTCACTGAATTTGAGCTTCAAGTCTGGCACCTGCTTCCTTAGCTGTAAGTGCTTCCTGTTGCAGTTTAATGTCTTTTTTACAGGAGCATTGTGCCATACTTGTAACTATTCTCTGACCCTGCTTTGAGGGTCAGAGCAGGGTCAGAGAATAGTTGCAAGTAGGCAACTGAACTTTGGAGGGGCCCCTCAGGAAGGACTACAGGGAATGGTTACAAATTAGCTTGAACTTTTGCACCTGCTAAGTGCTTTCAGTTTTGCAAAATTTGTTTTTCTGCAATTTCGCGAGATTCGCGGAGCGCGAATTCGCGCTAAATCGAACTCGCAATCCGCGAATTCGTGCAAAATAGCGGATTTTTTTTTTGCGTGTTCGCGGGTTTTTTTGCGTCTATTCAAGCCGCTTGCAGCACAATGACCGCGAAGTTACCCATACGGTCGTACATGGGCGTGGCCATCTTGTGCGCGTTGCGTATTTTCGGTTCCGGGCGCTATTGGCAATCTCGCGTTGTGTGCGGCCCGCTATTACGAGTACGCCTGTGTTTTTGCGTGCTCGCAGGGAAAATATTGCGCAACTTACCCACGCGGTCCTCTATGGGCGTGGCCATCTTGTTTTTCATTCATTGCTATGGTTTTTGGGGATGCTACCTTTCAATCCATCTTACAACTTTGTAATCCTCTGTTTTTCTGAACTTTTTTTGTTTTTTTTTGCTTATTATCTATCTCTACAATTTCCTACATCTATATTTTGTGTTTTTTTAAACTTTTTGTTACTTTATTACCTACTTTATTTCTTTCGCTCTCTCTCTTATTTTTTTCACACCTATTCTTCTTTCCTTTTTCTTGTGCCCAGGACCATGGCAAAGGGAGCCGACAAGGGGAAGGGGAACGGCCCAGCACCCCGTACCCGGCTCCCTTGCGGGCGTTTGAGGGGGGAGCTACTCCAGGCCAGGGAGATCTTCTCTGCGGTGGAGGTGGCCGCCTTGCTGGTTTTTGTACAAGTCCACCTCCCTAAGAACCTGGCAGCAGGTGGGCGGATTGCTTCCGGTTATGGCCTCCGGGAGCGTCGCCAGCTGTGGGAGAAGGTGTGCCGGCGCATGCGGAAGGAGTCTGGGGTCCGGCGCACCTACCAGCAAGCGACGCACCGGTGGAGTGACATCCTGGACCGGGAGCATGACATGCTCGACCTGCTAGGATTGGAGATCCCTGGCCTTGGTAAGTAGCTATTTAATAACTACTTTTTTTTCTTTTGCTCTGTTATATTCCTAATCTATTTCTTTCCTGAAGAGTACGAATGCTGCTGTTTCGATTACATTGCAGGTAAATTCATCTTTAAATAGCTTCTGTCATTGCAGGTGCTCGCCTGGTTATTGGCGTTGCTACTATGCTTACTTGTTTGCAACTTTTTACTCATTTGAGAGCATTACTGCGTAATGGTAGAGACAGTAGACTCAAGTCTAGTCCTTCTTTGTACTCCTGCTGCTGCCACTTTGAAGAGATAGTGGTGGATTGATACGTTGAGTATATTATTTATTACTTGTTATAGGACAATTGTAAGTGGTCTGCAATCATGATGAGGGACTGTGTCTGTCACGCGACGTCCCGTGCTGCTGAGTGATGGCAGTCGTACTAGAACCTTTTTGTTGTTGGTGTAGTTAGTGAATTACATAACTTTCCTATTAGACGGTCTGCGAATCCTGCAATACTGTACTTTTATCCTCCTAGTTGACCAGATCAGATGCAATTGTTGTTAATTTTGTTTCCCCGACATACTTATAGATTGTGTTCAAAGAAATCAAATATTTCCCAAAAAACAATCATCCATGTTGTGTTTCTTTATTTCATGTTCACCAGAAGCTCCCAGGGGCAGGCAGACTGAGACTCCAGTGGAAGAAGGTGGACAGGATCAGTCCCTTGCAGGCTCTTCTGCTGGCCCCAGTAAGTTGTTCTATTGTTATATTAATACTTATAGTTCCCTAACTTTTACAGCTCCTATTCATTAAAAACTGTTTCCTAATAATTCTATGTTTTACAAAATAGTCTTTGATCTTCTTCTAATGTAGACTACTTTCTACATTCTTATCCTGCCTCTACCATCACTCTCTGTGCTACTACTATTTACGATTATGAGTCGGTCTGTTTAGGTAGCTAAGCTTGCCCAGTCGGCAAACAGTGTGAAACAAAACTCTGATCCAGTAATAGCTCTAGGCACTGAGTGCATTCCTCTGAGTTGCCCTTGCTGTCTATTCCAGTCTTCTTAATGTAAGTGCTTTGACAATTCTCAACAACAAAATGTTACACCAAGTAAAAGGTAGCAGTTGCCTTTTTGATTTGAGAGGAGCACATCCTATACCGCTAGTGTTTCAGGGACTATTCTGCACACAAAGAAGTATGGACAAAAGAAATAGGACATTGTTGATGATAGGTGCAGTTCGACTTTCGACATAGCTCAGTCCGAACAGAAGTTGAACTCCCAATCCCCTGACCGACTATCTAGTGTGTCTGACCAATGATTTTCCGACCCAGAAGAACAGAAGAATACTACCGCCGAGTCCCGGCCTATCTGAGTCACTGAAACATGACTGCCAAGTGCAGTAGTTCAAACCCTTCCGCTCATTCACTCGTGAACAAAAACCACACAGTGTTTGTTAGTTTTAAAGTTTTATTTTCAATTAAGAAATGAAAACATTATTTCTTTATTTTTAATAGCGTAGTATTCGGAGCGAGCAATGGTGATGGATGAAGACGACGTTAAAGTTTAAACAACATTACCATGAATTAAATTACTATGACTCAAACTTAATAATAGTTAACAGACACATGAAATTATTAGAATAACTGTGCGGGAGCCCCCATGTCTTTAAAGTACTTAAAGTACTGCTGGTGATGACTTACTAGTAGTTGGTGAATCCTCTGGCAGAAGGGCAATGGAATCTTTTTTCTGTAATGAGAAAAATGGTGCACGTTAAGCAAGCATTCATCAGTTGTCATAAGAAGAAGTGTAGCATTTAATGGAATAAGCATATAAAAGGTTAACACTTCCTCCCCAAAACCGTTACTTTTTTTCAATCCCAGTAATAAAAAATGTGTTTTGTAACATTTTCTTCCATTACGAGATAAAATAGGGGTTGTGTATGGCATCTGAAAATATGACATGTTTTTCCTAGACGTCACAACATCTGATGCGGCACAGATGACTACCAGTGCCGGGGCCAGCAGTGCGGACGGGTCCACTCTGGATGCGGCGGCGCCAACAGGAGGATCTGGGGGGGAAGACTCAGCGGCGGCGGGCGGTGGTAAGTTATTATACTCCTTACTCATTGAAATGTTTTTGAGTAGGCTCGCAAAGGAGTGTATGATGTACTGTACAGTAGTACACAGTACACTAGTATAAGTAGACTGTACTGTTAAGAACAGTTACTAATTTAGAACTACTTTTTGGGCTACTATCACGGAGAAGACAGTCAACCTTGACTTGTAATAGCATTAGCTGCGGTACTTCTCGGGTAACCAATGGCCCCCTCTATTTCACTTCAACTCAGCTGGCAAATTTTTATTGTGACGCCAAGTCATATCAGATGTAGTTTAGGGATGTGAAGAACGAAAAGTTAAAGAAGGGTGAAACGAAGGACGAGCGAGTCTTAATATTTATGACTGTAAAGAATGCTTTTGTTGAATGCAATTCAAGATAAAAAGACGGCGGTTTCCAAAATATAATGAAACGGGTGTTAGTTGGTTGTTGACAAAAAGAAATGTTGGTACATTTGAGACATTAAGAAGAATCATAGACGTACTTTGGAAGCCTGGATGTTATCTTCTTTATCCTCATCGATAGCAGAGGTGTATGATGTAGTAGAGCAGACGCTGAGTGGATGAAGTATGGCCAGTGGCAGTGCCACACCTATAGAAAAGTAAGACATTCATATCCCCACCTGCATGTACTGCTTAAAGTACTGCGAGTCTGCATCAGCATGGCCTGTGTCTGTATTTCTTGGGTGAAAGCTGAGTGAGCTGCCATTATGGCGGCTACCACAAGTTCACGTACCAGTAATTTCTTTTGCAACACAAGAGAAAAAAAGTTAAAAAAACGCCTTTTTTTAGTACTCTCTGATTATGTATGTAGTAGTGAGTCCACCCATAGTGCTGCTAGTGGAATTCCTGAAACTCCCAGTACTGTCACAGGCTTACAAAGACGGCGGAAAGATACATGCCAAAATGTTATACTGTTACAACAGGTATCTGTGCACACGTCGCCTTTTACAGAGTAAATGCTGTAGGTAATCAAACAACACAACAATGTGGAAGTCGTCTTGATAGAAGTTTTTCTTCAATTCAGATTTTATCCACCACGCCCAGCCAACACGTGTTTCGTCAGGGCTAGTAGCCCATGACTTCATCAGGGCTCCAGCGGGCAGCGGTTCCAAAGCTATTGCCACAATGGCTATGTGCTCTCAGTCGGTTCTAATTCCGACCTGGCTACCGGGTACTGTGGAGGTTCTCGCTGATTCGTCTCAGCCGTCCGTGTGATGGTTAATACCAAAGATGCAACACACCATAGGAGTATCCGTGTGCGCGTGTGGAAAAGCAGCCCAAATTACAACCGATGCCCAGGCTGCTGGCACAAGACGCCTCTTAGTTCCCATCTTGAACAGTTACCAAATAAAGAGACGGGCGCTGGAAGCAGGGACGCAAGAACAGAGTTTTATTTCTCATGAGGAGAGCCTGTCATTTCGGACACGCACACAGTGTCTTCAAGAGGTACTCTAACAAGTTTCTCTGAGGCTTCGTCTTTTATACACAGATTTACGATGCACAAACATTCCTTATTGCAATAAAGACACTTTGAAGTACGAAAAGGCATGTTTGGAATCCCAGCTTCAGGCCTATTCCCATACCCGTCGCTCGGATGTCGTTCCCCCTCCCAAATGTAACAAGTGATTGTAATCTTGCAGCCGGACATTCCAACAGGGCACGAGGGTGAGAGGGGATGGTCAGATCTAAGGTTGGGCAGGCGATAAGACCGGGCACTTCGGTTGGTGTATCACGTTTGCTATGCGGGGCCAAAGGGAGGGGGGGGGGGGTACATCCACGAGGCTTGGTTTTATGACTTGGGACCGGGTCGAGAGGCCAGGTGTGGCCAGGGGGGATCATCAGAAGAGGGGAAGGGTGTTCCTGGGAGGAAAGCAGGGGGGGTGTGGGTCAGGCAGGGGTGTCACTTTTAGAGCAGGGTCGCGCAGAGGGAGAGGGTTTTATGGCCTGGGATTTAACAAACGGGCAGGGAGGCCATGGTGCCTAAAATGGCTGTCGTGTACGTGCGTGCATGGGCCTACGCTGGCGGGATGATGCGGTCAATGCTTCGCGGTATTCGTTCTGCTTACAGCGAGGGGTATGGTGAACACAAATGAACGCCGCTTATGTACATATACATTGTCATTTTCCACAGTCGCCGCTTTTTAACATAAGTTAGTTCATTTCCGTGTTTATCATAACTGACGGGGTGTACACATAGCCATGTGAGGTCAGTGAAATAGCGTTCGTCAATACTGGTGGATTGCATATAACCATGTGCAGTCGATGCGATGGGCGGGGTGCAGTACATATGAATTTACATTTGTTGTGTTATACATGCGAGTCTAGAGATCGGTATACTACTCAGTCGGGGTCAATTCAAGGAAATGTTCCAACACATTATAGAACCATGTTCTGACTCTCTCTCCGGTGGTATCAATATACAGTCGAAAGTGACCGATAAAACATTTTGTAAGCAATACAGAGTGGTTGAGGGAGGAATTCAGTTCAATACAAGCAATTAGTCAAGGGGGGGGTAGAATGTTCAAAAAAAGGGGGGGGTCTTCGCCACAGTGTCTTTTTAGCAGCGAGCCATCACTGGTAGGCTCTAGTAGTCCGTCTTTTTCCGTTGGCACTGTTGAGCACCGGCGGTGGAGCTATAGGTCCAGCTCGGATCCAATCTTACGCGTCGCAGGGTGCGATCTGTCCTCTGCTGTTAGACCACAGTCCTGTTTCCTAACTAATCTTTTTAGGGGTGCCTCATGCTGGGCACCTGCATTTCTTTCTCCTTCCGTGGCAAAACCCTATTCTACCTTAATGCTGTTCTTCTTTTCTGAGTCAAAATCCATGTGAAAAAGGGGAGTGTTGTTGGATAATCGAGGGAAGAGAGGGCGGAGTGGGATCAGATCTTTGAAACAAACCAAGGGAGCAAAGGATAACGAGCAGGCAGGCCCATTAATCGGGCTCAAAGGGGGTGGGTCAGCAAACAGAGGGCTTCAAGGCAGCCCTTCATCCTTTCATTTTCCGTGTTTGAGAGTGGTGCCTCGTCCCGCGTCTCGTTGCTCTGCGGCTCCACCTTTGGTCGAGGTCACATGTGCTTCATGATCTGTGGCCAGGCTGAGCGTCACGTCCGGCCCCTCTCCTCCGGTGATTGTGTATCTTTGAATGGGTACAAAACAAGCTTTAGAGAACTGGCAGGAGAAGACATTTATACATTTCAATTCCGCCCCCAATCCTAAGTAGTTGGGGATACGTTCATCGGTCACGGTCAGAAGTCATCACTATGGAGTATGTAGGTGGGCATTTCTACTGAGTTTGTACTAAGTCTATTTGGTGTTCATTCATGACGTATATGGAGAGAAGTCAGACTCCTATCGACTGCATATTCTATCAAACTCGAAATCGGATCCTTCGGTAGAGACTCGCCTTTCTAACCCGAGTCCTGACAGTCTTACATTTTCCTTCAGGGTCGGCTAACTCTTGCAAACAGGGGGAAGTGCTATCATCATGAGAGAGGGACAGAGGCTAAACATTCTTTTCTCGGAGAGCAACGGTTAATCAGGGTCATCAGTTATACTTCGGGGACAGCTGATATGGAGCTGGGGTCAATCGGGAGAAGCGAGGACGCTTTGGACATCCGTACTTGGGTGCAGGGAGGTGGGGCAATCTGGGCATTGGGGATTGTTTTCTAACGAACTGAAAACGGAAGGCCACTGACATATAGTCCCCCTATAAAAAGGCCAGATTAGGGGACATCAGTCGTCTTACCTGTCCTTTCCTTCTTAGCCAATTCAAGTTCCATCATTTTGCAGAAAGGAGAGGTAGTAATATGGCAAATTACAATCGTTTTAGTTTCTGTCAATTTTTTCCGAACACCTTTGTGTTCAAAAACCAATTAGGTTTGTGCCGGCGGGGCACAACGTTACCACACAAAGGAAGAGGGAACAGGGGGACCCTCAGAGAGAGAGAGAGTCGTCCGCATTCTAAACGAGCTATTCGGTACACGTACGACATGGAGAGAGAGAGAGAGAGAGAGAGAGTCGTGTACAATAATAGGCCATTTAGTGCGCACACAACACAGAACAGCAGGGGGTCAAGTTATATAGAAACACAGGCTGAGGGACGACGTAGATCCATACATTACGTACACACGAATTCAGACGGGGGAGATAGTACATGTATTACATACAAAATCCAAGACAAAACATAGAGCAGTTTCTGGCCAAAAAGATTTCTACCTGCATGCTGCGCATCCTTAGTATCCTACTTAATTCATCTGGGGGCTGAGCCCTTTTTTTTTTTTTCTTTTTCTTCTTTCTTATCGTTGGCTGCCTTTGCTGGTGGCTTTGGTTGCAAATACTTACACCTTTGTCAATTGGTCGGGAACTAACCTGGTCGGGCTAATACTCACGGTGGGATTTTCGAATCATTTTTAGCGAATGGGTTTTCAGGCTGAGGCAACGGAGGGTGTCAGTCGGGAGAACAATGGGGCAGCTTTGAGTTTCATGTCTATGAGGGTGCAAGAAGGAGGTGGTAAATCTTAAACATTGGCAACATTCCTAGTCCTCCAGGCGGAGGGTACTTGGGTAAACCTCACCCCGGAATATTCCTTGACCTTTCCCCATTTAGTTAACGTATGAATTTACTCATTGGTGCACGTCATTCTCGGTTGCATTATTTGGGGTGCCGGTTGGAGTCATATTTTGTCATACTGTAATAACCCGTCAAGTTTCTGCTTCAGGCCACCCTCCCAGTCGCTGGGTTCAGAGAGAGAAATAGTCATTTCTAAGTAAGGGAGTGCTATATCTTTGTTTGTTCGTCGTGTATAGGCATCGTGTTCAGACCCCTTTTCCCCATTCCATCGGCCGTTCGATCATTACTTAAGTTATACATAAGACATTTCTCTCATCAATCCAAACGTGTGCAACGTGTATTCGGGCGAGCTATACACATCAGGGCATGCACGCGTGCATTCATATCACACAAATTCGTCACGTTCTTAGTGGCAGTCCCCATAGATAATATACAATTTCCACAGTGCTAGCCTGACTTCCGCGCGGGACCATGGCGTGCTGCTTAGGTCTTCTCCATACTTTAGTCGACGTTCCGATGTGACCTGCAGAAAGAAGGGAAAAAGAAGGGGTGGGGGCAGCGTTTTAAAACACGTCAGCGCGCATAAGCCCGAAAGTGCTTTTACTTACCACATACTCGACCTATCTCCGCGGGATGCAGTCCTTACCATCTCGGCGTTTAAGCCCAGAGGGACCGGTAGTGTGGGAGAGATAATTATTAATGGACTGTGTATTGCATAGATCGCCCAAGGGTGGCATTACGGATCGTGTGCAGGGAAGGGTCAAAACAAAGGGCAGTCGGTGCAAAGTGGGGGGTGAGCTCGTGCTCTCCTTCGAGGAAGAGGGATGGTCTACAGTGGTACAGGGTCGTTGTTGTTCGTCAGGCACGGAAACTAGAGGGGCTAGGTGGCATTCCTTCGGAGTGGCTTAGGGGCATCTAAAACAACTTCCCTGATACATGTGGCATATAAAGTAAAGGCTAAATACCGGGGTCTTTATCAATTGCTTTACGTTGCACAAAAATGAAAAACACATACAACAACCTGGACCGTTCACATTTGCAATATTTCTGTGTACTATACTTTTTTACCTTTAGGTAATCGAGCTGCTTCATGTCACCTGCATTTTACTTATATCGGAAACAGTGGCCATTTATTCGAAACTTACCAATCTAAGCGCTACAACTATGTTTGCTTTTCAAAAACCTTTATTTAAAAATGTTGACGCACAAATACGGGCCTACAACCACGTGGGCCGGCCACGGAACAGACTGGAACTGTACATGAGGGGATATTTATTTGTGGAAAACGTAACGGAGTCGGTGGTCGTTGATTTCATAATAAAAGTGCGGCAAGTGCAATAAAATCATATCGAAAATTCATTGTGGGCAAGTACCATAAGTGTCGAAAATTCGAACTTTTCGATAAAATGATGCGTCAGAACTTAATATCAATTCATTGTCCGAATGTTCAATCAGTACCCATCCCCTCCCGCCATATGCTTCAAAAACTGCATACATATCTCATGATATCAAGGCTGAGCGACCGGAACACAACAAGGAGTTGCGAGTTTCATTTGTACCGGCGCCATTTTGGGTGAGGTCAGGCAGGTCCAAGTATAGTCAAAATGTCTCCACCAACTCGTGGTTGGACCAGAACCTCTTTCGGCAGTCCAAAAGTTTCGTTAAAGGGCAACAGAAGGGACTGGCGATATGAACCATCAGTCAAAGGGGGGAGGGAGGCAACAATCTTTCCTACCGGGTCATACTGGTGTCCCACCGGAACTGATCAAATTGGTAGTCGGCAGGATTTTGGTCATTCAAACTGAGGCTGGCGCCAGCATGAGAGCGCCAACGTCTCGTGGCTACGTCTTGGTCGTTCCGTGGGCAATCATGGCAGTCATTCCCCATCGGGGGGCCCGCGGGGGTCGGGGGCCCCTGCGGTTCTCATAGAATCTTCAAAGCTGAGGGGAACGCTTCTGGACGTGGGACTCATTTTCTAGCTGACAAGCGACCGGGCCATCCTTTCACGCCAGGCCCAATCCTGCAGAGTCGACCGCCTATTTCATGAACTCAGCTGGTTCGGGCGAAGCGCCGCTGTATCACAACAGTGGACGAGACCCCGCTGGGTGAGTGGAGCGTTGTTGCACCGCAAGAGTGGACGAACCCTTGTCGGGTGAGTGGAGCGTTGGGGGTGCAGCTGAGGGGCCTCCACCTGGGGAGGTGGGAGAGGCTCGTTCGCGCCACCTCTCCCTCCCAGTGCACCCCACGCCGTCTCCCGGCGCAGACATTCGTGATGGCCGGACCAGGCGATGAGAGGGGGGGGGTCGGAGGCATAAGCAAGACATCCCCCCGTGGCCTGCAAGGCGCCAGAAGAGGATGGGAGGACCAGTACATTCCGGGCCGGCCATCCCACGACTTCTCCGTCCGATGGCGGTCAACCGGGCCCCGCCCTACACGTGTCGAGGCCTCGTCTTCCGGATGGGCATAACCGTGGACCTGTTGCACTTCGGGAGTTTCCGGAATGGGGGTAGGTATCTGCTGACTTGTATCTATCTCATGTTACCGTTATTGGGCGTGGCGGGCGGTGGGACAGACATGTTTGGAGCAGTGAGGGGCGGCGGAGCCTAGCTACCTCGTGGCTGCCGTGATGTCAAGCTTGGCTTCTCTCACCACTTTCATGTTTCTTATTGCGGGCTATTTCTAACGTTTCTTATTTCTAGCGAAGTCAAAAACTCATCAGTGGCCTACTGATTTTGCTCGATTTCTTTTTCCTTCCTTTTCTAGTGTGTTTCATGCTAAAGTTTCTGTTAACAGGATACAGTGATTACTTCGTATTTTTCATATGTCCTTTTTATTAGGGGTGCCCTCCGGTTGAGCCAGATGATCTACCTCTAATAAATGGTCCGGGTGGAACTAGTTTACCAATCAGTGGGGAGTAGATAGGTATGACAGATTACAACGGGGGACAAAGGTCCGCATTACCTACCCTTCACTACTTACAAAGACTAGACAGAATATTTCTATTCCACGTTATTTGCAAACAGAGAATACCTCAAAAGAACTATTCATTGAACAATAAATGTCCAGACAATCAATCAATCAGTGGGGAGAAAAACAGGCATGACGGATTACAACGGGGGACAAAAGTCCGCATTACCTATCCTTCGCTATCTGCAAAGGGAGACAGAATATTCCTATTCTTCTCTGTTTGTAGACAGGGAATATCTCAAAAGAGCGATAATCGATAAAAATCGATAACAAACAATCAGTGGGGAGAAAGATAGGCATGACGGATTACAACGGGGGACAAAAGTCTGCATTACCTACCCTTCACTATCTGCAAAGGGAGACAGAATATTCCTATTCTTCCCCGTTTGTAGACAGCGAATGTCTCAAAGAGCAACAGAGCAACCAATCAATCAGTGGGGAGAAAAATAGGCATGACGGATTACAACGGGGGACAAAAGTCCGCATTACCTATCCTTCGCTATTTGCAAAGAGAGAGGAACGTTCCTATTCGTCGCTGTTTGCAAACAGAGAATGTCTCAAAGAGAACCAATACTTCAAGTAGCAACCAAGGCTAAATGAACCAATCAATGAACAATACCAGTATTTAAATACCGATTCCAATACAAACAATCAATCAATCAATCAGATGGATAAAGCCATCCTACCAATCAGACGTAGAGACGTCCTACTTAACCTTACCCGGACCGGACCGTGTGGACAGTTCTTCGCCTTCCCTTTCCAGCGCCCGATCGTTCTCTTACTCCATGTTTTTACCGCAGCATTCCTGTGGGATTCCAGTCAGGACAGTAGGTCGCTTGAGAGAGGTCCGTTCGGAATCGGTGAAGTTCATTCAATCGGCAGCCGGACGAGGGTCCTCTCAAGGCAGGTATACTCCAATCGTTTAGATGTTCACCCCATCGTCTGGACCTCTCTTACCGGACCTTATGTCGCTGATGGACCCCGCGTTGGGACGCCAATTGTGGAAAAGCAGCCCAAATTACAACCGATGCCCAGGCTGCTGGCACAAGACGCCTCTTAGTTCCCATCTTGAACAGTTACCAAATAAAGAGATGGGCGCTGGAAGCAGGGACGCAAGAACAGAGTTTTATTTCTCATGAGGAGAGCCTGTCATTTCGGACACGCACACAGTGTCTTCAAGAGGTGCTCTAACAAGTTTCTCTGAGGCTTCGTCTTTTATACACAGATTTACGATGCACAAACATTCCTTATTGCAATAAAGACACTTTGAAGTACGAAAAGACATGTTTGGAATCACAGCTTCAGGCCTATTCCCATACCCGTCGCTCGGATGTCGTTCCCCCTCCCAAATGTAACAAGTGATTGTAATCTTGCAGCCGGACATTCCAACAGGGCACGAGGGCGAGAGGGGATGGTCAGATCTAAGGTTGGGCAGGCGATAAGACCGGGCACTTCGGTTGGTGTATCACGTTTGCTATGCGGGGCCAAAGGGGGGGGGGTACATCCACGAGGCTTGGTTTTATGACTTGGGACCGGGTCGAGAGGCCAGGTGTGGCCAGGGGGGATCATCAGAAGAGGGGAAGGGTGTTCCTGGGAGGAAATCAGGGGGGGGGGTGTGGGTCAGGCAGGGGTGTCACTTTTAGAGCAGGGTCGCGCAGAGGGAGAGGGTTTTATGGCCTGGGATTTAACAAACGGGCAGGGAGGCCATGGTGCCTAAAATGGCTGTCGTGTACGTGCGTGCATGGGCCTACGCTGGCGGGATGATGCGGTCAATGCTTCGCGGTATTCGTTCTGCTTACAGCGAGGGGTATGGTGAACACAAATGAACACCGCTTATGTACATATACATTGTCATTTTCCACACGCGGCAGGTTAAGCTGTACTGCTTTCCTGCGTCTCCGCGTGTAAATGCGGAAGTCATTTACACGCGGAGACGCTGGAAAGCTGAGACGGCTGAGATGAATCAGCGAGAACCTCCACAGTACCCGGTAGCCGGGTCGGAATTAGAACCGGCTGAGAGCACATAGCCATTGTGGCAATAGCTTTGGAACCGCTGCCCGCGGGAGCCCTGATGAAGTTGTGGGCTACTAGCCCTGACGAAACACGTGTTGGCTGGGCGTGGTGAATAAAATTTGAATTGAAGAAAAACTTCCATCAAGACTACTTCCACATTGTTTGTCTATTGGTTGTGTTGTTTGAATACCTACAGCATTTACTCTGTAAAAGGCGACGTGTGCACAGATACCTGTTGTGCCAATTATGTTTGGATCTTGGTCCTAATTGGAGGTTTAGGTTCTTCCTCCTATCTGGGGCACCCTCAAAATAGTGGTTAGAAATTATAAATAACGTCACACACGGGAGGCGCCAGTTGTGGATCGACAATCAAAAAAAACCTGGTCCGTTATATTCAAAATGTTATACTGTGTTTGCTACTTGCTGGTGTTACTGATGCTGGTGTTACTGAGTGTCAACTTTCCGTTGAATTATTTTGACTTTATGTTAAAGACTATTGGCTACAGTATTTTTCTTTCTTTCGTCATAGATGCTACTCCAAAAAAGCTCACCCGTAAGGAGATGGCTGTCCGGGCCAGGGCCCGTAAGCTGGAGGCTATTTGTGTAGAGTATCGCCGGTTGTGTGGAGTGTGGCTCAATGGTTAGAGCGGCAGACCCTGATGCAGAGTTCTGGCCCGGGACCAGGGTTCAATTCCCGCCTCGGCGGGTCTTGGGCTCAATTTCCTCGTACCTGACAAATCTCGCCTCGGTGCCTATTCTAATCATGGGCCCCACGCTGCAACTCTGGGCAATAGCTTGCTTAACCTCCACACCGGCCCCAACAGCACTAGGATGCCTGGTTTCACCCTGGGGGTGCCCAGGAGTGGACACTTCACAGGGAAAGCCAGGAAGGGTTCCACAGCGTAGCGCCAGGAAACCGCTTGGTGACAGTGCGCTCTACAAATACCTTGACATTTGTGGGCTCGGGAGCATGAGGACACTACAACAACCAGTACATCCTCCTCCACTGCCCCCGGGTCCACCAGCCACAAGCCTCCAGCCAAACGGAGCCATGGCCCAACAGCCTCCCGCTGCCGCCGCACAGCAGCAAAAACAACAGCTGCCCCCCCCCCCCCCAGAGCCTGAATGGCACGTGTGCGCCGCCTCCGAAAGCGAGTGGACTACCTGGAGCGGTTGGGCGAAAAACATCAGCGCCAGCTCCGGGACCTCTGCAAAGAGCTGCGGGACATGCAGCACCAGCTGTCCACACTACACCAACGATGGAAGTGACTGTCCCTTGCCCCTTTTTTAAAGACTGTTGGGGGGGTGGGAATTGGGTTTTTGTGAAAGGGGACTTTTTGATTTTTGGACATTGGTTTGGATAGGGAGGGGGGGTGAGTTGGGGTAATTTCTTTTATTTTTGTGACAACAACATACATAATTTATATTTCTTAATAATTATATTTTTCGTACCAAAACACAGTATACACGCTCATATTATTTTGTGTGGGGGTTGGCGGTGGTGACTGGACGTTTGGTTTTTCAAACTTACCAGCATGAATGAAACATTTTGTCCTGAAATGTACCAAAATGCAAGTAACCGAGCTAGTCAATTCAGTAGCCCTACTACTGTACTTTACTAGTAGTACTGTCAGTCTCTGCTCTCCTCCCAACTTAGTCCTAGCCCATTATTCTACTACCTCTCCAATATGCTTATCTTACCTGTGATTTGTGAATCACGGTTGGTGAATAAGGTTGGTTGTTGACTTGAATCCTCGACGGATGCAATATCATTGTTGTGCTGGTAGCAGTAGTGGTACACACTGGCAGTATCACCATATGAAAAAAAAGGAAATGAAACATTGAGTGCGCTGAGCGTAGCATTAGAAACAGTACATTAGATAGTACGGTAGAGAACAGTGCCCTAAATTGTAGCCTAAGCAGTGTTAAATTAATGTAAATATAAGAAGTAGTTGCGTGGAGTTGGACTGCTATAAGAAATTAAGGCAAAGGACACGTCATCAACGTAACGTAAGCATTAAGCATTTGATTGTTCACGTCGTGTAGGAGGAGGATGTTCTTATCAATCCATGATGGCGCACATGAACTTCTCATTCTAATAATTTTGGCTGCTTTGACCTTATCCTCCCCAGCAAGTGTGTGGAATTTATTGTTGTTGTCAGTCACACCACAATGAAATACCACACAGCCCGGGGGAAGAGGGTTAGGGTTTGAAAATTGGATGGGAATGGGGGTTTTTGGGAAAGTTTGGTAGAGAGGAAAAAAACACAGCATGGACAGTCAAACAACAAATGAAGAGAAACACATTTTTGGGTTTGAACTACGAAGAAACAAGTTGAGAGTACAGGGCTGCAGTCATTACGCAATTTCACTTGCCTCCCTGCCCTCAGAGAGAATAAACACTTAGAACATTAAATTACTGTTAAACATAGCAAAAACATAGCAAATTTAGAAGCAGAGAGAAAAGAAATGCAGATTCACACTCATAGAAGTTCACAGCAATAACATTACTTAAAAGATAAGTAGAAATGAATGGATACTGTTACTGTATGTTGTTGTAATTGTCCTGTTGAATTTGGGAAGTTGCATGCATCAAGCCATTCCTTTTATTTGCGGTACTCCTTCGTTCCATCTGACGCTCCGTCGATCAATGTTGGTGACCAGAAGACACCCTGTCCACTGCCTGGCTGGCGGATGCTGAATTGCGTGTCGCTAATGTGAAGCCTGACATCATCCTTTTTTCCATTGCACAGGGTGAAAGCCGCCCTGTAAATGTTGATGCAAAAACAGGAAGTGATATTAAAGCACCACTGAGAAAAAAATATACGGTACGTACGCTGTGTAGTGCAAAAAGTCACACTTTCAGTTTCAGAATCGACAGTACAATAGTTTCGAAAGGGCGTACTCTGAGTCTCCTTTTGAAGGATAAATAAGTATGGGCGAATTTTGCCGATCTTTCCCCTCAAGCTAGGTGTAGTGTAAACTGCGATTTTAGAACAAAATTAAACATTCCCAGCAGTGCTCCCAGACCCTTAAACACCGACGCTAAAATGTAGATTACCCCCAATCAGACCACAAAAAACGTGCGATACTGCTACCTGTCTGAGGCCTAGTGGAAAATGGTGACAAAACGTACTTTGAAAGTAAAGTAGGCCCAAATCCCCCCTTTCCCACCATGGATTTTCTTCAAACCACTTGCAACCAAAATTAGACATTTCTCGACAAGTGCTCAAAGAGTAGACCCCAGAACCCAGTTGCCAAAATCTCGAACTCCCCCAAACACATGCAATACTGCTAACCCTAACGAGCCCTAATTTAAAAATAGTGTCAAAGGCTTTGTTCTACTAGACCCTAACTCCACTTTGCCACCATGGATTTTCTTCAAACCTCTTGCAATCAAAAGTATCCATACCCAGCGTTGCACCAAGACCCCAAAACCCACCCACAAACACTAGGAACTCCCCCAAGCAGGCCCCCTAAAACACGAAAGTGAGCGAAAACTCTGAAAAGTTAAAAACCTTTTCACCTCCGATTTTCTCCAAACCACTTTTATCCAGCATTAGACCTTCACAGCAATGCCCCCAGACCCGTCAACCCAGGCGGAAACAAGTTTAACACCCCCAAACAGGCAGAAAGCAAAAGTACAAAAACGGGGACTTAGAAATATTTTGCCCTACTTCCAAAATCACTCCGTGCGCGCTCTGCAGCTAGGTCCTAACTCCCCTTTGCCACCATGGATTTCCGTCAAACCTCTTGCAATGAAAAGTATCCATACCCAGCGTTGCTCCAAGACCCCAAAACCCACCCACAAACACGAGGAACCCCCCCAAACAGCCCCCCGAAAACGCTAAAGTGAGCGAAATTCCTGAAAATGGAAAAAGTTTTTCACCTCCGATTTTCTCCAAACCACTTTTATCCGGTATTAGACCTTGACAGCAATGCCCCCAGACCCGTCAACCCAGGCGAAAACAAGTTTAACACCCCCAAACAGCCAAAAAGCAAAAATGGAAAAATGGGCACTTTGACATATTTCTGCATATTTCCCAGATCACTCCGTGCGCGCTCTGCAGCTAGGCCCTAACTCCCCTTTGCCACCATGGATTTTCTTCAAACCTCTTGCGATCAAAAGTATCCATACCCAGCGTTGCTCCAAGACCCCAAAACCCACCTACAAACACCAGAAACCCCCCAAGCAGGCCCCCAAAAACACGAAAGTGAGCGAAAACTCTGAAAAATTAAAAACTTTTTCACCTCCGATTTTCTCCAAACCACTTTTATCCGGTATTAGACCTTCACAGCAATGCCCCCAGACCCGTCAACCCAGGCGGAAACAAGTTTAACACCCCCAAACAGGCAAAAAGCAAAAGTACAAAAACGGGGACTTAGAAATATTTTGCCCTACTTCCAAAATCACTTCGTGCGCGCTGTGCAGCTAGGCCCTAACTCCCCTTTACCACCATGGATTTCCGTAAAACCTCTTGCAATCAAAAGTATCCATACCCAGCGTTGCTCCAAGACCCCAAAACCCACCCACAAAAACCTGGAAGCCCCCCAAATAGCACCCCAAAGACAGGCAAGTGAGCAAAAACGCAAAAAATAAATTCTCCATGGATTTGGTCCAAAACACTTGATTCCGATATTAGACCTTCCAAGCTATGCCCCCAGACCCCTGCAGCCACCCGCAAAAAAGCAGAACACTCCCAAACAGGCAAAAAGCAAAAATGTGCCTACTACCTTCAATTCTGTCCAAAAACGCTGTGCAGCTAGGCCCTAACTCCCCTTTTCCACCATGGATTTCCTGAAAAACAAATGCAATCAACATTAGACTGTGCCAGCAGTGCTCCCAGACCCCAAAACTCACCCACAGAAACCTAGAAGCCCCCCAAACAGCACCCCAAAGGCAAGTGAGCAAAAACGCAAAAAAAATTCCCCATGGATTTGGTCCAAAACACTTGATTCCGATATTAGACCTTCCGAGCTATGCCCCCAGACCCCTGCAGCCACCCGCAAAAAAGCAGAACACCCCCAAACAGGCAAAAACCAAAAATGGGCCTACTACCTTCAATTCAGTCCAAATACGCTGTGCAGCAAGGCCCTAACTCCCCTTTTCCACCATGGATTTCCTGAAAAACAAATGCAATCAACATTAGACTGTGCCAGCAGTGCTCCCAGACCCCAAACCCACCCACAAAAACCTGGAAGCCCCCAAACAGCACCCCAAAGACAGGCAAGTGAGCAAAAACGCAAACACTTTTTCACCTCCAATTTTCTCCAAACCACTTGATTCCGATATTAGACCTTCCGAGCTATGCCCCCAGACCCCTGCAGCCACCCGCCAAAAAGCAGAACTCCCCCAAACAGGCAAAAAGCAAAAATGGGCCTACCTTCAATTCAGTCCAAATACGCTCTGCAGCTAGGCCCTAACTCCCCTTTTCCACCATGGATTTCCTGAAAAACAAATGCAATCAACATTAGACTGTGCCAGCAGTGCTCCCAGACCCCAAAACCCACCCACAAAAATCTAGAAGCCCCCAAACAGCACCCCAAAGACAGGCAAGTGAGCAAAAACGCAAAAAAAAATTCACCATGGATTTGGTCCAAAACACTTGATTCCGATATTAGACCTTCCGAGCTATGCCCCCAGACCCCTGCAGCCACCCGCAAAAAAGCAGAACACCCCTAAACAGGCAAAAAGCAAAAATGCAAAAACTCATACTTAGAATATTTTCAGCCAACCAGTCAACATTGGTCCAAACCCGCTCTGCAGCTAGGCCCTAACTCCTCTTTCCGACCATGGATTTTCTTCAAATCACTTCCAATAAAAATTATGCTATCCCAGCAGTGCTCCCATACCCCTACACCCTCCCCCACAAATCTAGAACACCCCCAAACAGCCCCACAAAAACATGCATTACTGATATATTCAAAACATGGCAAATTGCGCTGTTCACAAAACATTGCTGTTTTCAGCACTTCCACTACTTCGATCCTCTTGAAACTCACCTGGACAGTCACTTGTTCCAGCGATTCAGAAGAATATCAGCAAGGCAGAACAAAATCGAACCACTGCGCTCTTTGAAGAAGAAGAAGAAGAAGAAGAAGAAGAAGGTCTACGACTAGTTTTCACTTAGTTTTCACCCAAACACACGCGCCCACAAAACACCCAAAAAGGCCAGAATTCTGCCAATTCTGGACCAAAGAACACCAAACCCCCCTAAAACATTGCCAACATCATTATGAATGAGCCTGCTTTGGGCCCGAGCCCTAGAATCAGCGTGAACCATACCAACTTAAACCCAAAAACCCTAGTAAATCGCACTGAACCCTAAACCGTAGATATGCTTTGTCTGTCTGTGTCAAAGAGCCTAGGTATGCTACATCAGGAGGATGCTTCACTCAGTGGTGCCTGCCTTGACCGTCTGCATGGCCCTGCCGCAAGCATGGCCCAAAAATCCGTTCCGCTCAAGAATTTGTGATTTTTCGGTACTTTCGCAAACATAATGGATGTTTGGCCCAAGCTTGAGGCAGTGCCATGCAAATGGTCAAGGCAGGCACCACTGAGTGAAGCAACCTGATGTAGCATACCTAGGCTCTTTTTCAGACAGACAAAGCATATCTAATTGTATGCAGCAAGCCACATAGCCCCAATTTTACATGAACTGCTGTCTGGAGTGGACTCTGCCTGGCATAACAACAACAGTACACTGCCTCGCCCTCGACCAATACATACCACGAATAGACAGACATGCAGTCCTGCTGTAGTAGTTGTTGTAGACTGGTTTACCTGTTTGCCACTCACGAATTGGCCATAGTTCTTCCGTAAATCGACGATGATGATCCATCCATCCCAGTGAGTGACTGTAAAGAAAAAAGATATATTATTTAATCAATCATCATGGTATATTGGCAAGTGAGTCCGCTCCAAGGACATTTTGTATATTTTGTGAAATGCAATATAGTGGCCCCTGAATTTGAAGTACAATTTTAATTAAACACGGTAAAAAAAAAAGAGTTGTTGATTGACATGAGTTACAATTACTGTGTGAAAGATTCGATAATAACTAAGACAAGACATATGAATCATCATTTCATGCACAAAAAACAAACAGCAATTGGTTTCATCAGAGCCAGACAGCCATTGCTGTCCAGTGCATGCCATCTTCTCAATTATTCATTACCTGTTCTACTTTTTGTCCGCATCTTCTTCGGAAAGTGAGGGCCCACTTGAGGGGACTCGTCGTAATCCATCCATCTGCCTTGAGGGAAATGGATAGGGGGAGTCTGGAGGAGGAGTATAAAGGAACATGATTGAGTTGTGAACTTGTGAACCTCAGGAATGCAGACTGCGGCACCTTCAAATCAATAAGGAATATAAGATGAAGACAGTGCTGCTGATGAACTTGTTGTGATTATGTGATTAGAGTTTTGTTGTGGTAAAAGTTGCAAAACAAAGAAAGACACACAGGAATAAAAGTGAATAAGCACGAAAAAAAGGAAGTCATTTTCAGGGCTCGGTGTCAGGGAAGTAGAGCTCGTCCTCCAACTCCATGATTTGAGACGGGAGTAGGTCAGGTAACAGAGAAGAACTTCCGTCACCTAAGTCGGTGTTCTCTTCTTCCTGCGTGCATTCACGTACTTTGTAATCTTGTGGTATCAAGTGCTGATTCATCTTGATCAGTGTTAACCTCTCCACATTTTTGGCCGAGAGCCGGGACCTTTTTGAAGTTACAATGGCACCAGCAGCACTGAAAACACGTTCAGAAGACACGCTTGCGAGTGGGCAAGACAAATAATTTAGAGCCAGGTGGGCGATCAGTGGCCATAGAGACATTTCCAGTACCAATACAGCAATGGGTTTGTATGAACAAAGACCTGTGTTGGCTCATCCAGATAGGCTTGCACCATCAACTCAAGGTTCTCCGCGGTTGCTCCACTTTGCGTACCATCTGTGGCGTTCTCAGCAGTGGAACGAACAAACCTTTGATGAGTTAGCCAATCCGCTTCCGACAATATTATGGCTGGGCCTGGTGCAGGTGAGGATGATGATAAGGTTGCTGCTGGTGTCGTTAACGGCTTTGAGGGAAAGTGACTCCCTTCGGCCACAGATTCAGAAGTGGAACTTGACGCTGGATCGCCTGCTGATTCAGTTGGACTTCTGACGGCTCCTTGAATTCTCTGCCGATCTTTTTTGAACCGTCTGGCTGACACAGCTATCCAATGTTTGTACTTTGAAACATCTGCCTCATCAAAAGGAATGAATGCTTTGCTGGCCACTGCCTTTTTGTACCGTGGATCCAGAATAGTGGCACAAATGTAATGTTGTTCTGTATGTATCTTTTTAAGCCTTTCATTGGCAACTAGGCGGCTTAATAAGTTCTGCGCCAACAGATTTGCAGCTTGCTTTCCACCATCATATCTCAACGTTGAAGACACCGCCTTCAGTTGGTGCTCTAGCATGCGCAACATTGGGATAGCTTTGCTCAAAGAACAGTCCTCCCTGCTGACTTCACGCGTGAGGACCTCAAAAGGACAAAGCATGTCTGTCAGGCTTTTAACTAGCTGCCATTCCTCCGACTCTAGCCTTAAGTCATTAATAGTAGAACCTACTGTAAAGATATAGTCATTGATTACCATGCACTGCTCAAACAGACGCTCAAGCATGTAAAAGGTTGAATTCCAACGTGTTGCCACCTCCTGGATGAGTCCTTTGACTGGCACTTTACGTACATGTTGAATGCTCCTCAGCTCCTTCCGGGCCTTAAAAGAATGGCTGAAATGTGTGCAGATTCTTCGGCAGGTGGCCAGTAACTTCTTGACTTGGTTTTCATTTTTCAAGAAATCTTGAACAACCAGGTTTATACAGTGCGCCAAACACAGCACTCTGAAATATTCACCGTCCTGCATGGCCTTAACTATATTACTGCCATTATCCGTGGAAACATAACCAACTATGCAATTTCTTGGTTTCAGCCATTCAGAGACCTTACTGTTAAACTCATCCAAAATGTTTTTTGCAGTATGACTTTTCTCCATGGCAAACATGGCTAATGTTGCATGTTTCCAAGAAGCTTGAAAAACTGTGTCCAGGTCAACAACTGCACTTGACTTGTCTCTAACCCCTGCAAAAGACCCTGCAAAAGAGACCCAGTGTGCAGTGATGCACATGTAATCAAGGGCTTGGCAACTGGTCAACATGTCTGTTGTCAAGTGGATAGTGGGAACAGCACTCTTCTGCAAAGCTGCCCCAATCACCTCCAGCACATCTTGATGTAGTGCTGGAACCGCAACTCTGGCAAAATAGGACCGGCTAGGAACCTTCCATTTAGGGCAGACTGTTGCCACTAATTCTGGAAACCCCACCCCTTCCACGAAAGAAAAAGGGAGAAGGTCCAGTGCTAGCATTTTAGCCAGCTTTGCGTTATACAGACGTACCGTTGATTGGTTGCGTTCAAATGGCGCCTCCGACCAGAACATTCCGCTAATGGTGGGCTGGATCATTTTACGTGATGATGATGATGATGACCTCTTCAAACCAGTTAGGCCCATTGATGTAGTTTTTTGCATTGGTGTCTCTCCAACACTCTTAGTGTGCCTCATAGATGTTGCAGGGGTAGAGGGTGTGGGCGATACCACTGCAGTGCTGCTGCCAGGGGTACTGGGTGTACCAGAAAAAATGTCTGCCGCTTCTTCACTTCCCCCCTGCACGATCAGATTCTCGTCATCATCAGATGCAATATCAAGGGATACATTTGGATTTGTTTTTCTTTTGGCTTCCTCGATCTTCCTCATGTGTGCTTCCCACTGGATAGGGTGGTCTTGTTTGAGATGACCTCTCTGGCCTCCGGTACCATAGTTGGTACTAAGCTTACCCCGACCAACTAATACTTTACAAATCGACCATGTTTTCGACCATGTTTTCCGCCTTTGCACTAACAGTAAAGAAGTCCCAAACTGGGGACGGGTGATGTCTGCTGGTGGTGGAGGTGCTACTTTGACTTTCAATGCCAGATGAAGTGGAGGGTGGGCGTGGCTGAATTCGTTTCTGTTGTTCACTTACAGCACCACTATTTGAGGTCGAGCTGGATGGAGGTCCATCCCGGCCTTTCTGACTAAAAAAGATGGAAGCTGTAGGTCGTGTTAGTGTTGTAGTTAACGCTGGTGGTACCAATGCCACGCCGCTCATATCCCGCACAGCAGCCATTCGGGCTAGGGTTAAAATGTCTGTCTGCTGCATGCCGGCTGGAGTGATGACTGGGTCATCGTCAGACTGTTCATCAGCAGCAGAAGATACCATTTCTTGTTCGTCGTCATCACCCATAAGTGGAAGCTTTGCGGAGCCTTCCTTTTAGGCTTAGCTACCTTTGTCGGCTCATCATGGGGTGACTCACTCTCAGACTGCATTGGTGGGTTCCAATCAACATCAACATCATCAGAAGGAAGGGGGCTTGAAGAAGAACTTGTAGTATCCCTCCTTGACCTTTTTCTTGCTGGGGATCTGGAAGACAATGGATAATCATCATCAGGAGGAGTGGCTTTCTCGGATACCTCCTCTTGAATAGCAATTTCCTGATGTGCCCCTACTTCTGGAGGAACAAGCGTTGTAGGCAGTTGTGCCGCTCCATGAACCTCTAGTTGCACCTCTCCATGCACCTGTCCATGCGCCTCTCCATGCGCCTCTCCTTGCGCCTCTCCTTGCCCATGTACTTGCGCTTGTACTAGTTGCACCTGTGTTTGTGGCTGTGGTTGTTGAACACTCGTCAGCTGAGTTACACCCGGCGTTGATTGGATGGTACTTTCTTGTGATGAGCCAAGATCACTGGTCGATGGTGATTCAACAACCAAAGTGGCTGCCGCAGCAGCACTCATGGTGGTCTTGGACCTAACTTGGCGTGGTGGCACTGAGCCCAATGAGGCGGAGGTGCTGCTTCCAGCTTGGTCCCCGGCGGACACCGCTGCTGCTGCAGACGTAGTCTTTTTTTTCCCAAAAAAGGTGTCGGTGGGCACACCAGTCTCCTTGGTAGGTGGTGCCACTTGCTTATTCTGCTCTTTTTTACTGGCAGTGGCATTGGCGACTTTTTTCGCTGAGGCGCTACGGCCAACTTTCTTTGGGGCCATCTTCTTGAGATGTCAGAACAGCAGGCCGCAGTTGCACGTGTTGCAGAGTTGTCTTGTCTGTGGACACACGTGACGTCACGTGACGTTGTGCTGCACACACCGCTGCAGGACTTCCTCCTGGCACTGGTGGTTCTCTTGTGCACCTAAAAGCAATGGAAGCCAGAGGAACATCAGTTATACACCCCAAAAAGTCAGAAAACACTCAAAAATCCCCACAATCCCATGCCATCCATGCCCTCAATGATGTTTAAATTCAAGACACCACAGAGAAAGACTAGGCCCATGCACCACTGAGTACCCCTGGGCATAATGGTTGAAAGCAAGGCAAAGTGGGTGCAGGCCTGAGCACACTGCCTGGCTTCAAAATGGCCCCTTGACCCCCACCACATGGCCAGGCCCTGCCTGTACCAGGCCTCCAAATGGCCCCCACCCACATGGCCAGGCCCCAACACCACCCCAAAAAGTCAAAAACACTCAAAAATCACCACAATCCCATGCCATCCATGCCCTCAATGATGTTTAAATTCAAGACACCCCAGAGAAAGACTAGGCCCATGCACCACTGAGTACCCCTGGGCATAATGGTTGAAAGCAAGGCAAAGTGGGTGCAGGCCTGAGCACACTGCCTGGCTTCAAAATGGCCCCTTGACCCCCACCACATGGCCAGGCCCTGCCTGTACCAGGCCTCAAAATGGCCCCCACCCACATGGCCAGGCCCCAACACCACCCCAAAAAGTCGAAAAACACTCAAAAATCACCACAATCCTATGCCATTCATACCCTCAATGATGTTTAAATTCAAGACACCCCTGAGAAAGACTAGGCCCATGCACCACTGAGTACCCCTGGGCATAGTGGTTGAAAGCAAGGCAAAGTGGGTGCAGGCTTGAGCACACTGCCTGGCTTCAAAATGGCCCCTTGACCCCCAGCACATGGCCAGGCCCTGCCTGTACCAGGCCTCAAAATGGCCCCCACCCACATGGCCAGGCCCCAACAACACCCCAAAAAGTCGAAAAAGCACTAAAAAATCACCACAATCCTATGCCACCCATGCCCTTAATGATGATTAAATTCAAGACACCCCAGAGAAAGACTAGGCCCATGCACCACTGAGTACCCCTGGGCATAATGGTTGAAAGCAAGGCAAAGTGGGTGCAGGCCTGAGCACACTGCCTGGCTTCAAAATGGCCCCTTGACCCCCACCACATGGCAAGGCCCTGCCTGTCCCAGGCCTCAAAATGTCCCCCACCCACATGGCCAGGCCCAAACACCACCCCAAAAAGTCGAAAAACACTCAAAAATCACCCCAATCCCATGCCATCCATGCCCTCAATGATGTTTAAATTCAGGACACCCCACAGAAAGACTAGGCCCATGCACCACTCACTACACCTGGGCATAATGGTTGAAAGCAAGGCAAAGTGGGTGCAGGCCTGAGCACACTGCCTGGCTTAAAAATGGCCCCTTGATCCCCACCACATGGCCAGGCCCTGCCTGTACCAGGCCTCCAAAAATCCCCCACCCAGATGGCCAGACCCCAACACCACCCCAAAAAGTCGAAAAACACTCACAAATCACCACAATCCCATGCCATCCATGCCCTCAATGATGTTTAAATTCAAGACACCCCACAGAAAGACTAGGCCCATGCACCATTCACTACACCTGGGCCTACTGGCTAGTGAGGCTTTACAGGCACCCCAAAATTAAAAAAAAATCAACATATAACAGTGAGCTAAAATTCCATGACATAAATGAGAATTAAGTTAAAAAACAAATCACAGAAACAGTTGTATCATGCACCCATGACTAACCATGGGCCTACTGGATACTGTGGCTACCCACCACAATATATATTTTGTTAAAGTTGTGAAAAAAGTTTTAGAACTGTAGTTGCCTCAACTGCAATGCCCCAAACAAACAACACCAACTTACTGGTAAAATCTCAAGTCCAAAAGTGATCCAAACACCAAAGTCCAAAAAGTCCTCAAATACAAATCCAGCAGCAGTCACAGAAAGTAATCCTTCCAGCTCAACAGCCAAACGAAAAGTGACCAGTACATGCACAAAGCACTGGGAGGAGCCTGCTGGACAGGAACAGGAAGTTGGAGACTCTGAGGCATTTCCTTCCTCCCACCCCACCCCAAATAATGGACTCCTGCACCAAAAAGTGCAGTCAAATGTCAATCTGAGGAGTTATTCTGATCAAAATCATCATTTTCACAAGGTTCATGCTTCCTGCGGTGGATTTCTTGTGCAGAATTGCAATTTTTGCAATTTCGGGAACGCGAGCTGTTCGAATCTCCCGCCGGAAGTCAGCTGCGCGCCGTTGCGGGCTTTTATGACCTATTTGCGTTGTCAAACTCTCGTTGTGCAAGATGGCAAGCCGCGATAATGTAATTGCGCTTGAAAATCTCTCACGCGATCACGCAGCAAGATCGAAAATGGCGCCGCACACGCAAAACCTGAAGAAAAACAACTCGGCGGACTCAGAATCACGGTAAGACAACGCCGCGTGCGCGATATTGTATTTTTCAAGCGCGACCAAGCAAAATAATTCGTAGCTTGCGAATTTGCGGATTATTGGGTAAATTCGCGCGATTCGCGGATCGCGAAATCTTCAAAAATCCGCAAATTCGCCCGCGAAACAGATTTTACGCCCACGCTTATGTGGGTGTTCCCACACAACACCCATAGAACAAGACACATCTCAAGAATTATAAGAAATCGTAAATCTGGAGATGTGTGTGAATGCTGCCCCATCCTAGAGTTGGTGTAGCAAGGCGCAACGAGGAGAATTGTTTTCATTTCTCCTTAATTTTTCCTCTTTTAAGGCATGCTGCATTCCACAGCATACATTGAAAGAGGAAAATGCCTTTATTGATTGTTTTTGTGCAGGAAGATGTCCCTTCCAGCACGAAAACAATCTCCGCACAACACAAACATCCTTGCACCATGGTGCAAGGGTGCCTGTGTCACTGCATGGCTGCAGAAGTGCAGAGTGAAGCACATAGTTGCAATATATTCATGTACATATGTCACATCCCTGTGCTTCGGAGTGCCACAGCGCAGTGCAGCTAAAGAGATAGCAGTGTCACACTGCAGAACTTCCTCTTAAATCTTCACCTATAAATTCACCATACACTACTAATGCATTCTTTCAGTCAATCATGCTGTATACATATATTCAACCAGACTTTCACACATTACCTTGCAATTATAGTTCTTTCTTCAATCAGATAAGGTAGTTCTGATAAGAATTTTTTTTCTTCTTTTTTTCTTTTTTTTCATCTTTTTTTAATTTTTTTGAACAATTTTGTATTTTTTGGGTGTTTTTTTCAAAAAATTAACAAAAAAACCCCGAATAAAACAGGAAACTTTTGGAATTAGTTATTCCAAAAACAACAACAAAAAATTAACAAACTGCATCCACTGACTGCTCACCGAAGCATATGTTTCACTTCACGCAGTGTTGCTCGAGAATGGCGAATTCTGGCCAAATGCCCATTGCAGTTGCTCCTGAGGACGCTCTGGACGTACTTGCCACAGCAGGTGAGGGGTTCAAAGCAGCTAGCCTCATTTCCCTCCCGAGCAAGAGTGAGAGAATGTGTGGTCCGGAGATGCTTGTATATAGATGCAGTGCACAAGAGTATTTTTTTTCACTGTTTCTCGACAGGACTCGGTTACAAATTTTGCATGCCACCTTTCTTGCATTTACTTTCTTCGCCCCAGGTGGAAAAGTGAGACAGATTCCTGCCTCTGTGGACGTGGTGCCTCCTGCAAGAATTCTTCTTCAGAAGTTACTTCCTCCTGCTGCTGCTGCTGCTGTCCAGATGCCATTTTGTTTGATATTTTTTGAAAAACAACCAAAAAACAAGCAAAAAAGGTTCTTGTTGGAAAAGAGATGTCTCTCCAAAGATGCTCCAACAAGAATGACTAAAATGGGTGGGGTCCTTCAATAGTTACAGTGGGAAATGTTATGAACCAATGGTATCTTTTTTTTTTAGGTTACATGGGATCCGCGCACTCCACGCTCATGAAGCATGCACCCGATGCGACTTCGCGAAAATATATTTAAAAATAATATAAGTTTATTATAAGTACAAATATATTATTTTTATGAATATCTTAGATAATCTATTGCCCTAATATGTATATCAAAGACACATACATATAATTTTAGAACATACAATTTTTTGCAGGAGTCACGCAGCCAGCGCGCCCCAGCACATATATGACGTCACATGGGACCCGCCACTGCGCAAGCGACACGTACCGTAATGCGCATGTGTCGCAAATGCGCGGGAGCAGGAGTCGCAGACTGGTCGCATACCAATCGCGCACACCAGGTCAAAAATAAATGTATATTATGTAACTGAAAAACACGCAGCCATTGCACACCGTACACGGATCCTTTGCGACTTTTCTAAAATGGCGGCTAGAATCCGCGCACCCACTGTGATGTGTACGCTTGGGTGCGCGGCTCCGAAAAAAAATTGGAAAAAAAGAAAATAATATAAATATAATAAAATAAAAAAATTATACAATATTTCAGTTTGAATGTTTTTTTTTAAATTTGGGCAATTTTCAGAAAAATATATAATGTTATTTAATTAATAAAATATTTATAAATAAACAGTTAAAAAAACTGTAGAAAATCAGTAAAAAAAATAGGTATAACTACTATTACACTTAAAAATTAGCATTTAAAAATACCTTTGAAATGCACTGAAAAAACTATAGGTTTCATAGACGTTATAGTTAGAAATTAGCATTTAAAAAGGCTTTGAAATTCACTGAAAATACCATAGGTTTCAGAGACGTTATAGTTAGAAATTAGCATTTGAAAAACCTTAGAAATTGACAGGAAAAAACATAGGTTTCAGGGGTGTTATAGTTAGCTGGTCATTCACTCGTACAAAACCAAAGAAATTCTTCTGTTATAGTTAGTTCTGCTAACTATAACTCGCGCATCCGCAATGCACTGCTGATGATGTCACATATTACATCATTCATGACATGGTCAGTGACATCACTGACAACATCACTGATGACATTTCAAATGACATCACTGATGACTTCACTGATGACATCATCCATGTGACAATCTGATACACCTCATCATACACTAGTATAACTTTTCATCACTCACTGTAAAATACAGAGTACCATATTTGAAACCATTGACACACCAATACCAGTTACTACATACCCACTCACTGATTCCTAAGTCTACACACACAACTAAACATTCAACAACAGAATCAATTATACATGCAGTCACTAATTAATAGAACACTGTCAAATGCACTTATACACATATATAGACATTGACACATCAGCAGTCATCTTAGTCGGTTATGCAGTCATCCTACTCACTCATGAAAAAAATTAATCACACTTACATTTACTCACTTACACAATTATACACACAACGCCTCATTTATTCAAACACATAGTAACTCATAGTTAATATGTTAAAAAATCACCATTACAATTTTACCTTCATTCATATAGTTACTCTCACAATCACTGTCTCTTACTTATACTTATTTATATACACCAACACTCACATACAATGCCTTTTATTTTTTACTTTGTTGAAGATGTACAACTAAAACATATATTCACTCACCAACACACAAATACATACACTCAGTCACCCAAACAACTGTTTCGACATGCAGTCTAAAACCTATACACCTAGACAATCAACCATTCACACATCTATGCAGAGTTACACACACCCCATCTAACCACACACACACTCAGTGTCCCATACAAATACTCACCCAACTAATCAATAACTAATATACAGACTCATATAGTTAGTGACAAACTGATGCAGCATGTTATACAACCACAGAGACAGAGATGCACACATTCACATAGTTTAGTTACTAATCCATGTATTAAGTGAGACACTTTTATTTACTCACTTAAACAGACAGTCAGACAGCTACTAAATCCTCCATCCAGACAGTTATTTATCCATTCAATCTTCAATACAGATTGGTATATATATATATATATATATATATATATATATATATATATGGATAAATTTCTGCTTCCCAGGCTGAAACCACAGAAGATACGGACCACCACACGGCTTGCAGAGTGTTCACAGCAAAAGTTTATTATCCATTTCGCAGTTCAGGTAGGCATGACGCGTTTCGGGCAAGGACTGCCCTTGATCATATATATATATATATATATACATATATATATATATATATATATATATAATACATATTTAGATTTCCAACTAAACCACATTCACTGGATGATGTCATCAGTGAGGCCATCAGTGATGTAATTTGAGATGTCATCAGTGATGTTTCTGACCATGTCATGAATGATGTAATATGTGCCATCATCAGCAGTGCATTGCGGGTGCGCGAGTTATATATGCAGAACTAGCTATAAAGGAGGAATTTCTATGGTTTTGTACGAGTGACATGACCAGCTAACTATAACACCCCTGAAACCTATGTTTTTTTCTATCAATTTCTAAGGTTTTTTAAATGCTAATTTCTAACTATAACGTCCCTGAAACATATGGTTTTTCAGTGAATTTCAAAGCTTTTTCAAATGCTAATTTCTAACTATAACGGCTCTGAAACCTATAGTCTTTTCAGTGAAAAAAAAAAAATATATATATATATATATATATATATATATATATATATATATATATATATATATGGGGATATCTCCGAACCTCTCTGCAGTGCCCAGCCGGAACACAGCCAAAGGACGAAATACAGACTCCAGTTTTCGTGGAAATGCAGGTCTTTTATTTTTAAAGTGTTGTCAGACGCGTTTCGAATACCTCCGTATTCTTTCTCAATTGACAAACAGATGGTCCGCTTTTAGATTTTATACATTTTTTGGTGTGATGCTTTCACCTCATCTAAGTGATAAAAATAGAAGAAATACTATATACATATGCCTGCTGGGTCTTGTAGTTTTAAAACAAAACATGAAATCAATTGCTTAGCATATATATATATATATATATATATATATATATATATATATATATATATTCAGGAATTGTATGAGCACAGTAATCAAATTCATGAACTGCAGCTATCTAAAGCTTAATTCAGCTAAGACAGAGGTTATTGTCTTCGTCAATAACACTTCTTTCCGGATCCCTGCATGGTGACTATCCGATTTGGGTCCACTTCCAGTACCTATTACTGCTCGATGAAGAACTGAAATATAAAAATCAAGTCAACAAGGTCACGTCATCTTTTCAAGCACTTAGAATGATCCAAATAATTAATTCCCTTCGATCTCCTGGACTACTGCAACAGTCTCTATTTGGACCTGCCCAATGACTCAACACAATACAAACTCCAAACCCTTCCTAATGCCTCCGTGCATTTTCTTCTAAAAATCCCAAAATTCCACTCAGAGAAAGTGGCTACTAGTCAATTTCACTGGTTGTCTATTCTATTTCTATTTAAAATTATTTGTACAGCGCACGTACACCAGCGGTTTCATGGCGCTAAACTGACAGAGAGCTGGGCAGAAAAAAGACCAGGGGCTAAATTGGAACCCATGAATGAGAAAAATATATGTTAATTAAAGAATTTGGCAAAAAGATGTGCCTTGAGCTGTTTCCGGAACAGCAGGTACGAAGTTGAAGCTCTGAGCTCTAAAGGCAACGAATTCCAGAAAATTGGCGCGAGGGTCGCGAATTTCGAGCCTCCCCATTTCTTTCTTCGGAACCGCGGAACAGTGAGAAGGGATTGAGTAGATGACCTCAGTTCCCTGAGGGGAACATAAGGAATAATCTCCGATGAGATGAAAGCCGGTGCCGTGCCCAGTCGTGCTTGAAAGGTGATGGAAGCAAGCTTGAACTGGACACGGGCACAGACAGGAAGCCAATGTAGGGACTTCAGGAGGGGAGTGGTATGGTGGGATTTTGGGAGTTTGAACACCAGGCGCGCCGCCTGGTTTTGAATCTGCTGCAAACGCCGAAGACTATATGCAGGAATACCTGCATATAGGGCGTTGCCATAATCCAGGCGGGAAACGACCATGGCGAGGGTGATTAGTTTTAGGGCATCAAATGAGAAAAAACGGGAAACCTTGCGTATGGTACGCAGTGCCAGAAAAGAAGAAGAAACCACAGAGCTGACCTGTGAGTGAAGGGTGAGTTGGGAGTTGAGCTTGATGCCAAGAGTTTTAACTGAGGTAGAGGGAACAGGTGGGGAACCAAGGGAAGGGGGCCAGAAAATGGGGGACCAGGGGCTGGATGAACCACCCGTCAACACCAGCTCGGTCTTGTCTGGGTTGAGTTTGAGATGGTTGTGGTTCATCCAGTCTCGGATGTGGATCATGATGGTTTGAAAATTAAGGGCAGAATCGGGGGAAGAGGAAAGATTGAAAACAAGCTGGAGGTCGTCCGCATAATTGAATACGGCGACCTCCATTTGTTGCAGTGAAAAGATAAGAGGGGAGATGTAAAGGTTAAATAGGAGGGGGGAAAGGGAGGAACCTTGGGGGACCCCGCACTGAACATCGCGGAAGTCCGCAGTGAAATCACCCAGGCGGACTGCCTGGGTGCGGTCCCTCAGGAAGGATGATAACCAAACCAACGCGGTGCCCCCGATCCCCGCCGCCCTGACACGGGAAAGTAAGATGGAATGATCCACCGTGTCAAAAGCGGCTGAGAGATCGAGGAGGACCAAGGCCTGAGGTTGGTTGGTATCCATTCCCTCCCTGAGGTTGTCAAGGACCGAAAGCACTACGGACTCCGTAGAGTGTGCGGGGCGGAACCCGGCCTGGCGGGGGGCGAGAGCCCCGTTCTTCTCCACGAAAGAACTCAAGGCATAGGTGACGTGACGCTCGAGTACTTTTGCCAGGAACGGTAAAAGAGAGATAGGGCGAAAATTAGCTGGGACAGAGGGGTCGGCGCCCGGTTTTTTCAGAATGGGAACGATGACAGCGGATTTGAGTGAGTTGGGTACCACGCCCTGGGATAGAGAACTGTTGAGAAGGTGAAGGGGGGGGTCTGGACAGCTAGAGAAAATGTGACGGAGAATATGGGCTGGGCAGGGATCTAGCGGGGAACCAGATTTGACGAGTGGAATTATGGCAGTCAGAGATTCCTTAGTTAAAAGTGGGAAAGCAGTAAGATGATCCTTGGGGGGAGGACACTGAGGGTCCACAAAAGTAGGGGAAGGAAGGGGGATGTTAGCTTTAATGGTAGCGATTTTTTGAATAAAAAAGTTATTTAGGGAGTGACAAAGTTCCTGGGAAGGGGTGGGTTTGAGGGAGGTTCTGTCCGAAAATGCCAGATTGTGAACGATCGAGAAGATTTCCTTAGATTTGTTTTCAGCTGCGAGGATTTTGGAGGAGAAATAGATGGTTTTCGCCTCCAGGATGTTTTTTTTATATAGAGTCAGGATGTTGATAAACTCCAGGCGTAAAGAGGGGCAGTAGTTTTTCCTCCAGGCCCGCTCCGCCCGACGTACCGCCAATTTAGTGGTTGTCGCTCCAACAATGTGTTATTTTTAAAGCCCTGTGCACGGCCTATAAGACTCTACATGGGCAAGACTCCAGTTACTTCAGGAAGAACCTGCGATGGTATGTGCCTAGCAGCACTCTCTGTTCTAGCTCTGCTATGCACTTAGTGGTCCATTGTTTAAACAATCATCTTGGGGTGGCAGACGTTATTTCAGGTCTACTGCGCTACACTGGAACTGACTCCCTAATAGTCTGAAGGCAGCTGCCTCTCTCTCAGTATTTAGGAAATCGCTAAAAACGTGGCTCTTCATCCAACAACTGACAACTGAGGTTTTGCTGTTCCTAGTCTCATAGCGCCAAGACGCCTCCAGGCAATTGCTGTGCTCTACAAGTCATTTAATTCATGAATTCATTCTATCAGAATCTCCTTCACACTCACTACCAACAAACCACCTCTACTTTTGACTATACATATATTATGTGTCCAGCCCAAACTGCCAAGCCAGGACACCACCCCTGAACTGGGCAACTCATGACCGGATATAGCTTGGATCCAGTGCCACACTAGGAATGTGCATTCCAGTGATAAGTACCTTCAATTGATGCCACACATTCAACGATCTAGATGTGGTGGTAGAGTCTTTTTTCTATTTGGCTCCCACCTTCTGGAATACTTTGCCTTTTTCTGTCCGAACTTGACCTGACTACAGCAATTTCAGGAAAGCATTAAACTGAACTGTTCTAGATCCTATGCTCTGTTTTTGGGTTGACCGATCACCGATTTACCCCTGTGCGGGTGATTTGTGTGTGATATCAAATTATTTTTATCATTATTATTATTACAGTGAGCACAGAACCCACATCTGGGCATACCCATGCCACTTAGGTTCAGTACATGAAACACACAAAAGGTAATGGGAGGCTGCTTGCAATAAGTCTAACCACTGGTAATAACTCTGCGAAGCACTCCAACCCATTGTTCTTTTGTTCACCATGCCACCACAGTTTGGATCCAGCTGTCTGCAAATTGGCCTTGGCGCTGCTTGTCTGCGAAACTGTCCAGCCCAAACTGCCTTAGCTATGGGCTAATCAGCAGGGTACAGCTTGGTTCCAGTGACATAGTGAGCATGGGACCCATGTCTGGGCAAAAACAAGAACAAAAGAGTGGTAACTGCATCTAAATACAATAGTGCAGTTGTTACAACCACTTAGATGTCTTCTCTCTGTGTCACAGGGTACTGCAATGCCATTGTTTTAGGTGCTGTGGTACAGGTACATCTAACAACTCTGATATTCCACCAAAACCTGCAAGACAACTTTGTTATTTGGTTCTGTGAGGACACCTCTGGGTTTAAAGGTTAAAATTACCCATTCATAGTGACACAAGTTTTTTTTATAGGAATTCTGGACCATGCAGTTCTCCTGCGAGACCCTGATAAGCAAGATAGTCAAGTTCTCTGTAAGACATATATCATATAACCATAATCATATTTTCTCTATTGTTAGATGAGTCGTACAGCTGTTTACTGCACACTTTAGAAATGTATAGACTAGTGGGTGGAAGGCCTAAATAGAGCCTGTTAGAGACATCCAACTCAGATTATACACATGGTAAAACCCTTGTTGCATGCAGGGGGCAAGGAAATAAGGAAATAAGGAAAGACTTATCTTAACACTCCTAAAACATAATAACTTGCATCACACTCTGCACTGAAATCTCAAACATATATTAACTGTAATCAATTCTCACTGATGAGTTACAATACAGAAGTTTAATCTTGTTTACAAAGCTTACCCCTTTCTTCAACTATTCTAAACGTTTTAAAATGTATCTTCATTTTACTTGCTTAAATACCTCCTCATATTTGTCAATAAGGCCATTTTCTGGTATCTGGCACCAGTTTCTTGCACCAGGATGTGCATCAACATCTACATATTTCCCTGGGAGTCTCTAATTCTCTCATTAACATTTTACTGTACACAATGTTTAAGTGTATCAGATGGTCATTTCCACAACACAACGCATCCACCCTGAGCCATAAAGGCAGCATTTTTTCACCAACATAGTGTTCTCTGTTGAACTTCAAAGGTTCTTAATAAAAACAATATGAAACTAGACGTGAATTTATGACAAAATTATTCTCTTCCTTTCAATACATCTTCAGATGGAATCTAAACAGTGAGTATTCCACTCCTCCTGGAATTACCAATCACTCTGAGCTCAGACTCTGGATGGATATTATATGAGAAAGAATTACATTCATGAAAGTAAGGAATGGACATTTGCACAATTATCCTGACTGTAATAGTTTACATTCATCTGTCTTCTTTACCCTTTTAGCAACACTGGACACTTTAATGAGTAGAGCTCTCTTAATAAGGGCCGACACTCTGGCTTTTTTGCTCCTTTTTCTTTGATGTGATTGACTTTAACCGGCCACCCCCTTCTCATTTACTCAACTCTCTTGATAAGAAGTATTTTCTCAAGTTAGAAAGGCCCTTTCTGTCAAAAACAGTACTATAATTGACAGTTAATTTAGCAAATAAAGAGTTACATTTATTCAAATAAGATGAAGTTTAGCCATTCAGTATAGTATAGATAGTAACATCAGAGTAATTGTTATTGCAGTTTTGGCCTCCCTAAAGCATAAACTGTGATTTTGTTTTTAAAAGTATTTTTCTACATTTACCATACAAGATACTCAAACATCTACTAAAACTTTAACATGTATTTCATAGATTAATTTGTCTCCCTGTATTTTTTACTGACTACATCTCTCTAATTCCCAATCGTTATCCTCCATTCCTCAGAGGGCATTCATCAATGGCAAAGTTCTGTACATTAGATTGGGGCCCTCAAAGTCCACTCTGATCTTGTGTCCAGCATAATAGCACTTTCCTTTCACTGTCCACACCGCCCATCATTCTTCTTGATGTGAGTTTAACCCTTTAACCTTTTAGCTGGTGACTTAAATGGGATTGTGGTGGACCTCTTGTTAGGCATTTTGTCTGTTCTAACTATGGCTTACCACCACCTCCATCCCAGCCATTCTTACAAACATCTGCATTCCACTCTTGATATATAACTACTGCTGCTTATCCCTCTGAATCATCAATTTTTTATTTTGGAAATATCAAAACATTAATAATGTGTCCCAATTATTTATTGCAAGTCTAGATCTTGATTGATTCAGATTTAAGTCTCAGTCTCCCCAATCACTCTTGTCCCACATCTTCTGAACATTAGAAATAGTTTCACATGCCTTAAGAATGTATCATTCTCAGTGCCACTTTCTATCTATGGCTACTAATAAGAGAGACCCTAAAGTATTTCCTATTTCCTTATAACTGCCCTCCTTGTGCTCCTCTAAAATTATCAGGTTCTCATCTAATATCAATAATAGTAGTCTCCCACAACTATGCCTTGCAGATTAAAGAGCACTGTAGTTCCTCTTTCTAGGCGAGTGAGTTTAATGACTCAGCCACTTGTCACAATTTTCTGATCAGTCCATATCTAGTCAAATATCTTGGTATCATTCATACCTGTAAACGTACGTCTCATTTAGCATTGTCTCTACCGTCTTTCTTACCTCTATTTGCTCCGCTTTCTGTGAGTTCGTCTTATGGTCCTTTCCTATAGAGCTATACTTTTCACACTAGTTATAGTCATCTCATTTCTCCAGCGCGTTCTAATTTGGGCATGACAAACATTTACTGGCATATACCTGGTGTGGTTTTACTTGGCTCTTCTCCTATGTTGTCGACAATCTCAATTTTGATTTAATTTTCAACTAGTATCCATCTTTCAAAGAACTGATAATTCCTCACTGCCATCTTAAGTGAACACCAAGAATGTTGTAATTGGTATTAAGAAGCATATGATTTTTTTCCCATATACATTTTATACTTTCCCATGGTATTCCTCAAATAATATGCTGATCCCATTATATTCCGGTTCCCTCAAGGGAAGGGGTTATATTTCTTTAAACTATTGTCAAGGTTAAAGAGGGCCCATGAAATGTGCTCTTGCCCTGAGTGGATGTCTTCCCTTGATAGAATGTGCTCAATAAATGTATAACAGGGTTAAAATCCATCTTTAGGACTTTCAGAAGCCACATCTTGAGTATCTCAAGTACCTTCAACAGATATTGCAATTGTTTGTTATGTATGTCATTGCATCTACCCTTTGAAGGAGTGTACTCTAGGTATAGGTCTCCAATTGTATTTTGAAAAGTCTTTATTTTATGGAGCACACCTCATTTTGGACAATCAAATCACTCATGCCTTTCTTAAAGTAGAATTTCTACATCAAAGTCTAGTGTTCTGCCATTCTTGTATTTATACGCAGAGAGGTAGGTTTGCACTTTGCCTTCTCCAAAGTGATTTCCGTAATCCCCACTCTTTATTCTGGTGCAATTGCCAAATTGGCCATGTTCTGTGCATTGCAGACTAGTGGCAGGGATATTTTTCAATAGCGAGAGGTCCAAAGCCTCCGTGATTTCTTAGGTGTTTCTCAGGCTGTTAGAATCTTGGTGTGTTGTTATCTACATATCTTCCTAAGAAACCATCCCTATCCCACATCTGCTACTTGACTTTCATCTTTCTTTGTCTCATTGTATAGGACTTCCATTATGCTAACATCTGTTAAATACACCTTCTGTGTGTCCGGATTTCGCCACTAGGATGGCAAGGTGTGTCCTGTCATCTTCTGTCATAGTGTACCTAAACCTCAATGTATTCTCTGCCCTATCTTGCCCATCTAACCAGACAGTAGCTCATCCACAATCTCATCTAATTCTTTCAATAGGTAAACTAGAATGTCTGTTGTGCAAACTGCAGATGTCATTATGACCATGCTTTCTACCCACTCCTACGAAGGAGTTATGGTACTGTGATCTTCCCCTTAGGCCCTTCTCACCCGTTCAGTTTGTCAAACCATTGAGGTGAGTTTTATGTTGTCATTCGGTTCCTACCACCACGAATGGCTTCCCTTAGCTGCACTTAATCCAGCAGGAGTCAGTTTTCCATCATTTCCCAACCCCGACCTTCATTGTGGATGCATCCATCTTATCTGTCCCACTCTTCACTCCTGACATGACAGAACCGGACTTTGAAACGGCCTCTCGCATTAAGTTTGCTTTTTTTACACTTCCTTCAATAGGTCGAGCATGCCCTCTAGACCCAAACAGCACCAATCCAACACATGAGCCCTATATGTGCAGCCCAGCCCTCTGCTGAGAAGTCAGTTCTGAGCAGTTTCTTCTCTCTTACCTCATTGTTCCCGGTGTTGGTAGATGAGAAAAGAGAATGCACAACCCATTATTTGGGAATAAAGACTATGGGGTTTATTCACAAGAACGTGTGATAACTACTGCAAGAGAAGTGTAATGCAACTTTCAACATCGCACCCCATCGCGGGAAAAAAACTTCATGACAACGTGGAATTCACAACACGGCGGTAGCATGCGATAGTCTACCGACACCGCGGCCAATGCCCGCGACACAACTACCTCGGCGGAGATAAAAAGACAAACACCAACGTGAAAAAACCTGCGATGGGCAAAAGCGCAATAAGAAAACAGTGACAACCAGTGCGAGGGCAGCAATACACACGCGCAATGTGGGAAAAAGCAAACAGCATACTGAAAAAAACACAGAAAAAAATCCAAAAACAGCAGAGTACCGCAGATGCACCCTGGCCAACTGCAGAGGACAACAGGTACACCACAACATCCAAGCACCATGGAAGAACAGACCCAACAGGCACATCGCATGAAAGAGACCAGTGGCAGACAAATCAAAGCTCCACGAGCCACACACCCACCGTGCAGCATATGCACATAGGTAGGAGTGCACCTCGACATTGACAACATCCCGGTACAAACAGCACCCCCACCACATTTGAACACAGGACACAACTGATTCCACAAATGTGCATGACCTGGCAATCACATCTGAAATTGTAGGGAAAAGTAAAATTAAAATGTACAAGTACAAGCCAAAACCTGCAAATATGTTTTATTCACACATGCAATGCATGTGGATATTTACTACTGTCGCTTGCTTGCCATGGATGGCCCATTGTGACGTGCTCATGAGAAGTAAGTGTCAATGATGGTATTCCTACAGGCCAGTCCTGCCGCTGCTGCAGTGGGATGTGGCCCACCTCCCCATGACAACCATCATCGTCCGGTACCTCTGGGCCTGGGATCTATGGGGCCCTGGTGAGAACACAGATGTTGTGCAACACAAAACATGCAACGATCAGCTTGCACACGATGTACTGGCTGCACAGGAGCTTCACATCTGTGCCATCCAGACACATGAAACGTGAATTCAACATGCCAAATGGCCCTGGTGCGTATGTTTGCCTTATTGTACTGCCTCTGGGCGGGTGTGTTCGGATCTCGGAGGGGTGTCATCATCCAAGGGCAGAGTGCATATCCTTGACACCTGTGACATTGCAGGGAGAAAAGAGTCAATACTTGGGTCGGCCGAATGTGATGGCAGGTCCACCAATCCAGTGGCGCTGTGCTGGCTGTGTGTCGGGTGAGTGTAACCAGCCCGCAGGGAGTAGCTGATGCTGGTAACTACACCAACTGTCACCAGGGACCCAGAAATGCAATGCCAGAACTACAAGGGGGATGTTAGAAATGGGGTCTCTAGTTGGCAATGGCTTGCACCCTTGTCCAAGTAGGGACCCTTCTTCCTAGTCAGGATAAAGGAGTTACACTCCTACAATAACCCCTGCTCACCCCCTTGGTAGCTTGGCTCGAGCAGTCAGGCTTATCTCAGAGGCAGTGTGTAAAGCATTTGCACATAACCAACAGTAATACAGTGTAAGCACTACCAAAGGACACTACACCAGTTTAGAAAAATATCCAATGTGTTTATATACTCAAAACAAGACCAAAGCGATACAAATCCACACTACAGTACTTAGAAATCTTCAGTTATTAAAATAACCTTGAAACACAGTTCCTTAATGTTGATAGCTCCGTCCGGGGCTATCACAGTGTCGTGACCAAACAAATCCAAACAGTTCTGGCTGACTGCAGCACAGCGGGCCAGCTACGGTGTCGGGAAGCCCCGCAAACAGTACCGTTCAAATATGCAGTGCATCGATGACCTCTCGTTGAGCTTCCAAAAATACGCCGTCCGCAGGCGTCGGTTCCGGAGGTCAGTGCAGGAGTCGTCAGGGCCCATGAAGTCACACGCATTGCAGATTGAACTCCTCTCTGGTGAATTCAGGAGCGCTGGCGTCGGCAGGTGTTAGGTGCTGCGGCATGCGGTGCCCTCAGGTCGCAGTGCAAGTAGCGGCTCAGTAGCGGCATCAGATGGCATCATCAGTGAGACCAGGGTCGCGGTGCGGCGTTGCGGTGGTGCCCTCTGCGGTGCCTTCAGGACATGGAGTTGGCAGCAGCGCCGTAGATGGCATCGAGCTTCAAGTCTTTGCTGTTCCTGGGACTTCTTGAACAGGGGGAAAGCTCTACCTCAAGCCCTTGGAGAAACTCACAAAAGTAGATTGCAGAAAGTTCAGTCCAGTCATTTCACTGCCCCGGACAAAAGCAGCCACTGTAGCCCAACACAGCAAAGCACACAGCAAAGTGGTAGTTCCTCATCACAGCTTCTCCAGCTTTTCTTCTCGGCAGTCTTCTTGATTTGAGTTCTAAAATCTTGGGGTCTGGGCCCCAATATTTATACCAGCAATTCCCTTGTCCTCTGAAGGCAGAGGAGCCTGGCCCTAGTTTAAACCAGTATTGGGTGCATCCTGCCAATGTGCACCTTCTTCCTTTGTCAGTGTGGGCCAGGGTCCTCAGACGCACCACAGGAGGTAGAGCCATCATTGTGGAAGGCAGACACAGTTCCATTCAGAGCCAGGTGCTACTACTCCCACCCATCTATGTGCAGATATGTCTATTCAGCCCTGTGCTGACTCAACCTGTCTCCTGGAGTCTCCCCCAGCCCCTGTCACTCACAAACCAGACAGCTAATACACAAGCTAGCAGAGGCAGGCTGGATGGTTAGGTCAGAAAATACCTATTGTCTAAAAGTGGTATTTTCAAACACAGAAGGTTTAAATCAACTTCACTAAAAGATGTATTTTACCTTCTGAGTCATGGCATACTAAACTTGCATTTCTACCATGTTCCCTGAGTCAGTTAGGATTATAGGATGTTATAATCAAACTGCCCACTCTGGCCTTTGAGGAACAGGTAGCCTTACAATAGTGAAAAATGAGGTAGGCTGTAATTCACTATCAGGACATGCCACACACACCAGGGCATGTCCTACCTTTCACATACAATGGACCCAGCCCTTTGGGGTACTTTGGACATACCTTAGGGCCGAGTCACATGTAGAAAAGGGAAGGTTTAGGGCCAGGTCGACATGGCAGCCCCAGGCTGCACACAGGCTCTGCAATGGCAGGCCAGAGTTACACTTTACGGGCTGTTTGCGTGGGTGGCACAATCCAGTGCTGCAGCCCACCAACAGCATTTGATTTATAGGCCCTGGAACTCGCAGTGCACTTTACTAAGGACTGACACATAAATCAAATAGGCCAATCATGGAAACACCAATCCATAACCCATTTTATACAGAGAGCATATGCACTTTAGCACCGAAGTGCTCAGAGTCCTAAAACCAACACAAACAGGTCAGGAAAAAATAGGAGGAAAAAGCAAAAAGTTTGGGGATAACCCTGCAAAAAGGGCTATTTCCAACAGGGGATGACACGATTCACACAGGGCTAGTGGCCCCGGATGCCCAGCGGGTGAAACAGGCCCACCGCCACGGGACGCCGACCTGCGGGAGACTGGGGTAGGGTCATGTGGGCAGAGCAGTGCCTCAAATGTGTTATGGCTGCATTTCGCTACTCCACACGTTCAACTGTTGTATGGCTGTGGTGCCATGAAATGTCTGTTTTGGGTGCAGGGGTAGTCGGGATGACCATGGAGTCCTTTTGAGCCTGTAGTGGGCAATGACTTCCTCTGACTTCAGGTCTGTGAGAGTGGTGCGTTTTCGGTACGTCTGCTGTCTTACTCTGCACTGCCTCTGTGGTGGTCGGAGGGTGCAGGCCCGGGTCCTGCTGGTGGTGGCAGTCCCGGGGGTGGTGGCGGTGGGTGTTGTGGCCCTGTTGGGGCTCCGAGCTGCATGATGAGTAGCTCCATGGCGTTGTTTGTTCTTCGGGTGTGGCTGTGTGCGGGGCTCCATTTGCCTACTGCAGGTTGTCGTCCATCTTTACACCTGCTTGAAGCAGTTGTTAAATACCTGCAGCTACCGCAGCTTATTGCCTGTTTTAGGTTCGCTTCGCGGATATGTCACTTCGTTGTGAAAGTGGTGTTGTTGTTTTTTCGTGTGTTTCTGTACAGGAACGCCTACTCTGCATCTCATTAGCATTAGTTAGTGGTGTCCGCCTCGGCGTTAGGATTTGGGACTGTTATTGCGAGAATTCTGACGATGTCTGCTGTTTTCTCCATGTTTTTTAAACTTTTCTTCACAAATTACAGTTTAAATGTAAACAGGGCATCGAAAATTGGTTATGCACCTATTGCTGGATCGGACATGGTATATCCACAGACAAATATTCAACACGCTATTTTGATTAATCAAGTACTGGTTGTATAATACTGAAGTTGATGCATTTAAGTAATGGAATGCCCCTTAGACACAGGTAATATTGCAAAAATATTTGGGAACGGCAAGGTTTCAGGTCAGCTACTTCTATGGAATGTTCTCACACGTATTCACATACAACACTTCTGAATCAAATGTGATTTTTTTTTACACTTGCGATATATTTAAAATGCCCATTAATGTCAGTCAGTATGGACCCCAACAACGGCTGTCCTAGATGGGCATTCCCACATGTTTGGATTCCTGTTTTTTGTATTATTCCTTAAGCTCGATCCGAAATGATAGATGAGGCTTGCTTCGGGCCAAACTCTACATAATTATTTGTGCGCAGCAGGTCCCCTCAGGAGAACCTCTCTCGCGCGAGCCCCCATCTAGATCAATGAGGGAGGCACGTGCAGGAAATTCCTGTAGAATCACGCTGCGCAAAAGTAATTATTTAGAATTCAGCTCTTACAGGTTAAATGAACTTCTTCAATAACAGGTTGTGACGCTTTCCTTCTGCGATCTATTTGCAGATTTTCGAATACCAGAAGCATGCTAGCTACCAGCACCTGGGAGGGACAGACCTGTCTTTTATTCGCGTAAAACTATATATATTAACCTTAAAATTATCAACCCTCCGAAACCCGTGTCCTTTCTACACTCCAAATTGCTCTGCGCACCTGTGAGTTTATTTAATAATCTCCCATTTACTGAGCGCCTTGTGAAATTACTCGGGGTAATTACGCATTTGTTTCATTAGCTCTTTTAATTCATTTTGTCAGAGACAACAAGGGCTTATTTCAGTCACTGCAACATATTGCATATTTCCCTTATAGCGTATTGTCAACAATGTCCTGATAAATTAACAAAAAGTGAGAATGTTTAAAAGCGTGTCTGTAGTTGTCTATTTATGGCATCGGTTGTCTTGGCAACCTTGAGCCAATCAGAGCCCACGTCGACTTTTCCTGGCAGTATTTAGGTAAAGCGGGCTTTGTGTAGTTGTCAGCATAAGATTTATGAGAGCAAAAACTATATTTGGCAGCCAAATCAATGCGCTGACCACTCTGTGTGTTTCTGACCGTATTTTAAGTTAAACACTTGATATTCTACCTGAATAATAAGAGACCAGATGTCTCTGGAGTTGCTCCGGTATTAATAGATCACATTTTATAAGCTATGCGTGGGATGCCTTTGCTACGGAGTACATACACGTGAATGCAACCCCTGGTACTGTATTTTCTGAGCATGTAGCTGCAAATGTCACATCCTGCAAACGAGCGCATTAGATGAAATCTTTTCCTGGTTATATAATTAAAGCATGCCGAGTGATCCATAAATTACTCCACATAGATAAACAAAGGATTAAAATGAGGCGCTCTTAGGCTGTCGTCACCTTAATATGAAACATGAAACTTGTGGCCTTTAATGCGAATGTGTACGTTCTGCTGATATCTGCTACTTCGTATTAAATGATAACCTGGTTGACAGTATTTTCAATTTAAGGCCACTTTTTTTTATCTTTATCTTGTCAGCATAGAAGAAATGTTCCAAAGACTGTGTGTATTTCTGAGAAAAAGATCCAGCATATTATTTAAAATGTACTATTTTACTTTAGGTAGTTTAATTCAATGTTTTTGAATTTGTCAAAAAATAATAACTCGCCCTTAATTTACTTATAAAGTAATCCCAAATGCTGGTGCTTGGCTGCAGTCAGGCCCCAACTCTCTCATATTGAAAACAACCTGGGGTCTGTAAGTCCTCTTAATAGAATTTTTTAAGATTCACTGTCCCACAAGTTTCATCCCAGAAGCTTGGGTATCCTATGAACTTCGCCAAGCGTTTCAGTCCTATTGGCTTTGACCCAGACTGGGTACAGAAATTGTGCTGGGGTCATAGCAGCCTAATACAATTATAATATGCACGTGGCGTACCTCACACAAAATAAAACAGTAATACATTTCTCTCACCCAATATGTTTAGCTAGTTGTCTGTAATTGTGCTGTATACCTTCTTGACCCTCATTTAATTCTAATTCCACAGCATGCCACAGTACTTGCATTCAAATGTTACTAATTTACAAGTGAAAGGTAAAGACACATGTGCAACCATGATCTATGATGATTGACCTTATCCTGCCTGCCACAATGGGATCAAGCTTTCATGCTATTAGCATATAGCAGTAGGACACAGAGATTGGATGCCCCAATTTAGTTAGAAGTGGGGATACCATGGTATTTCTGATGGCAGAGATGCTGCCGGCTCTGTTGTGGGAGTCTAATGTTGCTGCTGTATTCATTGGAATCCCCAGCTATTGATTAATGATAATACAGGAATACAATCCCAGAGTTTTCGTAATTTGACCACTGGCAGATATTCCTCTTCGGGTTGTTAGGAGATAGTAGCCGTAACACTTTTTGACCTTTCTCTTTTCTCGTTCTGCTTAGAAAATACTTTTGGTCCAATGCAAGAAGGTATTTTTCTCGTGAGCCTACATTTAGGAGCAAAAAATACACCCATTTACGTCCGCCAGAAATAGTGTGCATACCGGGTGCGAGTCGCCCCCCCATAAAAGACATGAAGCAGGTTGTTGTCGTTTACCGCGTAGTCTTTTATTAAAACTTCAAGCAATATCATTAATCCTTTATTCATCTTGATTAAGGTAAATCTTTAAAATACTTGCTTATCAACACCACAGCATTGAATAATCTCAAAGTTATACATTGCCATTATATTTACGTCCCGCTCTCCAAGGGGCCTTTTGCTTATCCTTCGGGCTGTGCCAGCAGGCCACAACCAAGATAGCCTGCTCTCCTTAAGTTGACCGCCCTCCGGTCAACAGAGCCGCTGGTAAATAATCTGCCACTACTTGTGACAACCATACCGGGGTATACCCCCTCCAATGTTTATAAACCGACACCCCGTCATCACGGGTAGGGCAGGAGTGGTCAGGACCACCAGCAGGTCAGTCCCCCCTCTCCCGCCAGCCCAGAGCCCCCCAATGACTGCTTGCCCTTTCCATGGGCAGCCAGTCCATACCAAAAAGGGAAGTCCACACCCTTTTCTTGCCTGGGACCCCGCCATTCTCTTCCTTGTTGCAGGGATGGGTGGGTAATTCTTTGTGGTCTGCTGCCGCCGGAGCTGTTGAGAGAGGACATAGAGGGTTAGTTCAGCCTCCCCCGAGGCTTTTGTACCCTCTGGGAGGGAAGGTCGACCCTGCCTTCCTGATGACGTTAGGCTCACGTGGTAAGCTCACGTGGTCATGCCTTCCTTCCATCTTGCTGGCTCTTCCCTGTCCTGTTTCTGCCTCGAGGACGTCTCTGCTGGCTCCCGCCCCGGATGCCACTAAGGGCACCACGCCCCTAGGAGCGGGTGGCGCCGTTCATTCTCAAAGGCCTATATCCAGGTGTTACATGGATTTCTCTGTCTTAAGAAATAGTAGTACCTTGCAAGCTTGGTTAGTGTTGTAGGGTTGGGAATGCCCACAGCATTTTATACTTATGGGTATGTTCAAACTCTAATCCTCTGCGTTCCAATAGGGTGACCTGAATTTTAAAGCAAAAAACTGGGACATTTCACAAAAATGTAAAAATTCCCACAATTTTACTTCAAGCAAGCGCACAGAATGGCAGAGCTCCCCCAGCAGTGAATTACAAAACAGGCAGTAAGAACATAAATAAGATGCTGTTTTTAAACCCAGCAGCTTGCCTGTGAATTAAATTGCTTTCTTGGAACAACTGCTAACTATCCCCGCTGTGTAAAACATAAACAAACACCTCCCCTTGTTTTTAGTCGACCCTCTCCAAAAACCGGGACATGAGCTAAATTTCTCAAAATCTGCCCGGACAGTTGGTGAAAAACGGGGACTGGGACTGTCCTGGCAAATCCGGGACGCCTGATCACTCTATTTTCCAACCATGAAACGGTTTGGACATTTATACTCAACGTCCAGCATGGACAGGAGAACAGACCACGCACACATTTGGTAAGGGAGTAAGGGAAGTGCTGCCTCCATGGGAATTTTTTTTCCTAATAAATAAAAAAAATCTGGAAATGTCCACTATCCCATGGGCTCCATTCTTAAAGTGCTTATTTCTACGACATGTAGATTACTGCACAGGGGTTTAGGGACCTGGGAAATATGTCACATTACACTCCAAGTAGTACACATGGAAACCTATTGCTGTCACTGTTTTCCAGGCATACTGCTGAGATTGTTTGTGAACTGGAAAAAGACATAAAAAGTGTCTTAGGACGAAATGTACTTTTATTCTTTTTTTGTGAATCAGGTCTATTTTAGTATTATTCAAACAATTGAGGCCTCACCTATATGGAAACGCATCTATATATACGACCAAGAGACAGGGACTGATTATCAATATAACTTCCCAGGGTGTGTTGAATAACACTAATCCTCAGGTCAAAATGCATGGTCCTGATTCTTCTGAAAAGACTGCGAATAGATAACCCCTCTTATGCCCTGATGAAATCGCTGAAAAACGGAGAGATGAAACATGTCGGCTTGAAGATATAATTCATTATGGTATACAAGTAACCATTTTTAATTGGCAGGGTTTGCTGCAACAGAATAAAAACGAAAAGCAAGCAAAGCCCTGCTACACATAACCTTTTTTGTGGTTGGTCAGGGGTCTGTTTGTTTGTTTATGTACACAACATCTTGGTATCATTGTTTACATGTTTGTCACTACTGTGTTACTTTATTCTGTGCACTTCTGTCTTTTCACATAGAGAGAGTAGCCAATGATGAGAAGTGGGTATACCGGTAATTGTTAGCCGGGAACCCCCTCGGGTGGTGCTACCGTGAGGTACTCTCTCTATTTTCCATACTTTTTTTGGGTGAGTTGTATGTGGACCTGTGTGATTTTATATTGAATTACCACGCGTCTTGCCCTGAGAATTAGTGTTATTCGACACACCCTGGGAAGTTATATTGATAATCAGTCCCTGTCTCTTGGTCGTATATATAGATGGATTTCCATATAGGTGAGGCCGCAATTGTTTGAATAGTGTGTGAGTTGGGGGCAGCCTCACCTATTACCCTCCCTCTCTACCCCTTGAGATTGTTTTTTCTCTTTTAGTATTATGCCTGCCTCCTAAAATGGAGCCAAATTTACGAAGGCACATTCTTTTATGACTATATGGTTGGAGGTTGGTACTATGTTCTTAACTGAGCCTTGACATTCTGTTGTCTCTCAGTATATCCTTTTACTCAACTTCACCTTTTTTCTTTATTGGTTTTAATTATAAAGGGAGCTTTGGTCATCTGTCTCTGTTATATGTAACACACACTGACAACCCTCTATATAACAATTCAAAATTCAATAAACAAAAATGGAAGTAGCATAAATACAGTATCAAAACACAAGGTTTTGATGCTTATTATGATAATCAAATGTCACCAACTGTTATCATTTTTTTAAGGATAATGTACCTTGCACTACCATCCGTGAGTGCAATTGGCATTCTATAACCTCAAAGTTATTTGAATATGGGAAGAGGATTTGGCCTAACGGCTAGGGCGGTCTAGCTCAAATCTGGGGAACCTGTGCCTAACAAAAATGAATGTGCACTTATGTAACTCAAATGGTGCTCATGTAATGAGCTCTGCTACCTTCGAGTCAAGTTTGCGCTTTATAAAACTCAGAAAAAAAACATGAGTTACAAATTATGGAAAGTTTCGTTTTGGAACATATTAGTGCAACAGAAGTATATTTAAATTTTCTGAAGCAATGTCACATCACATACTAACAGCACTGTGCTTTTCCTAGTGTGGCCCCTACTTCAGTGTACAGCACAACATGTAACTAACATTTATACTTTAGAGTTGATGGGATATACAGGGCACTGTTAGAGAATTTAAGTCCATAGTCATGCGGGCGTGGCTTTTATGCGTCAGACAAGATGGCGGCGTACCACTGAGCTCCGTCAAACCCACACAGCGAAGTTTGCCAATATAGTCCTTCATGGCCATGCAGACTCTCTACTAATACAGTTTCCTGACTTTCCCGCATACTTGCGGGCTGGAGGGAACCTTCGAAGACAACTTCTTCATGCCTGGTTGCCACAGCAGTATTTTACTGTGATGTACGAGCAGTCACAATTTTCTATGTGCGCCACTCGCAGTAATTATCTCCACAGCACGTCACAACCTACACGCTGTGGATGAGCCTTGGATACTTTTCGGACTTTTATTTTTCTTTTTGTTGTAATTTTAACATCTTAAAATGTTTTCTACTCGTGTGGTAGCTTTTTTCAAATAAGGAAAAGTTCTATCTCCTTCAGTTACCTCACAATGAAGATTCTTTCAATAGAAACTATGTGCTTCTACGGATAAAGATTTTCATGAGTATTTTTTCTTATGCTTAAGATATTCCTTGCATGTGATTTCATCACCATTCATGATTTATTTATTTCTGTGAGTCATTATTTCATGCATAGGTGATGTATATGCCCTTCACTTCAAGGTTCAAATATGCCTCTTCAACACTGAAATTCCGGTTTGGATGTTTGGATGCAAGGCTCTTGATTGATTGATTATTGAACAACTTCTGTCAAGTCCTTTGTTCCTTTGCCTACCTGCACGCTTGTAGGCCAGTGGGAATTATTAGGTACCTTTTTTTCCTTCTGATTGCTGTTGTATTGTTTTCAACTCAAGTGCAAGTGACATCTTAACTGCAACCAGACTTCTTCACTACTATGATAGTGTATGGGCAACATTTTCTCCTTTGAAAAACTCTCTCAATCTTCTGTACTCTTTGTTAAGATGGCTATTGATTTGCATATTACTGCCAAACATTCCTCTTCTGGCACCAAACCTAAGAGAGCAAAGAATGTCCCTCCGTGTCTCATTCAATCATCTCACAAACCTGTTCTAGATATTATCTTAGATGATGTATGTGCCCTTAAACCTCTTATGAATGCTACCAAACGAGAAATAACAACAAATTGAGGATTGTTGGATTGTTAAGGAGGGCAAAATGCTCGAAATGGAATAACGTGCTGGTCACCTTCAAGATTTGGCCACCAAAATTCCCAGGATGGAACAAGAAATACAAAAGCTTAAATTGCATGCTGAAGACCTCAAAAACTGTAATAGAAGGAACAACCTTCGTCTTTATTGTTTATCTGAAAATATTGAAGCCCCTGACCTTCTAAACGTCTTGAAAAAATGTTTACATGCCCTTCTAGACCTTCAGTCTTCTACTCCTTCAAAAATTCAAAGAGTGCATTGTCTGGGCTGCCTTCAACCTCACTCCTCCGGACCTCGATGTATCATGATGCTCTTTTTGGAATTTACTGATTTGATGCAAGTTTTGAAACAGCAAGGGAAAAGCATAATCTAGTATGGTCTGGTTACAACATTTTTATTTTGCAAACCATTTCCAATGCAACAAATACTAGGCGTGAAAGATTATTTCGCTCTTCATCTTCAACTGAGAAATTTGAATATTCATATGGCATTCTACATCATTGTCATTGTAAAATTACTTATGAAGGTGTCTCTCACTCGTTTGATGATCCAGCTAAACAAAAAAATGCTTAAAAATATCACTAAGCAAAAAATGGATACACATACATACATTTCTCAAACTCCTCATTTCCTGCATGGCTTTTCTCCCTTCCTTTTTGTTAAATTCTTAATCTAACTCTATATGGCTCTACTCTGTTTTTTTCTGATCTCCATTTATATCTCTCTCCGTTGTCTCTCTTGTTTTCGGTGCTGACATGTGTCATACTTGTTCGCCTTCCTTTTCACCTCAGATCTGGCTTTGTGCCCTTGATCAGCTTTCTTATAATTTTCTTTCTCGAATTTTTTGTTTCATTTTTCTTCCTTTCTTCATATCACATCCTGGCTTCCTTTTTGGTTCCTCCTCTTCCTAGTTTCTATATAAATATATGAGTGTGTACTTGTATCTTCTCCTTATTTGTTTGGCAGCATCTTTATGTTATTTCATTGTTGATATATGGTGTCTTTTTGTTTCCCCTATAGTTTTTGCAGTGTGTCTTCATTGTTCATGTATCACTCGTCCCCTCCAACAATATGTTTAATGTTGTCTCATGGAATATCCGTGGTTTGGGTCACCCCGTCAAGCACCTAAAGGTACTTTCTCATTTATCAAAACTTAACTATCACATTGCTTTTTTACAAGAAACTCATTACAATGTTGCTAAATCACTTAAACTAAAACGTCAATGGGTGGATCAAGTTGTTTCTTCTCCTGCTGTTGGTTGCAAGGGTGGTGCGACTATTTTATATCATAAATAGTTAAATATTCAAATTGTATCTACTAATTATGATACTCAATGGACTTTGGGTATTGCTTGATGCCATTATTTTATAAAACACATTACTTTATTAAACATTTATGGCCCTGTTAAATCTGACCTGGATTTTTGGCATTATGTTAAATTAAAGTTATCTTCCATTTGTTATCCTAACATTATTGTGGCAGGTGACTTTAATGATTGGTTAGACCCATATTCTGATCGAAAATCTGAATGTAAATTTAAACCAGATAAATCACATAAAGCATTTCAATCTGCTATTGTCTCTCGTCCAATTGTTGATGTTTGGAAAACTTGTAATCCTCGTACATATGAATTTACATTTTTCTTTATTGTTCACCATACTATGTCTAGAATTGATTATATTTTAACCTATAAATCTTGACTTCCTTCTATACAATCCTCTGAAATTGGTTCTATTTTTATCTCTGATCACTCCCCTGTTAGTTTCAACTCTGATCTATCTCTCATTACTACTGAACATGCTTGTTGGTGATTTAATTATTCCCAGTTATCTGATCCAAATTATATTTTGGTAGCTACCTCTATTTTAAAATAATTTTTCCAATTTAATCAACCTATTGACACTTCCATCCACAATAACTGAGACACTTTCAAAGCCTCATTTAGAGCCTTTACCATTGCTTACACTGCCAGGAAAAAGAAATGACTGAATTCCTAATTCCAAGCTACTTTACAACATATCAAGATCCTTAAACACACTTATTTCACCTCTCAATCACCCGCTTATCTACGTATCCTAATCAAAGATAAATCATCCCTATATAAACTAGCTACTGTTGATGTATGTATTATCCTTCTTAAAATACAATCTAAATATTATGGGGGTCAAAATGAAGCGAGCAAAATGTTTGCCAATTATCTAAAAGTTCAATCTGAAAAGAAAAACTTTGGACCTATTCGAAGTGACCATACAAATACTTTACTGCACTTTGATCCTTATATAGTTAAGGCTTTTCAGTCCCATTATGAAACACTGTCTACTGAAGATACCTATCTAACTGAACACAATATCCAAGAATTTTTCAAAGGTCTACCTAAACCTTTATCTATGTCTGATACTATAGCTATCCTTGAAAAAGATATAACCCTCCAAGAGATTTTGGAAGCTACCAAATCTTTAAAACCAGATGGTTTCTCTCTTGAACCTTTTACTTAGTTCTCATCTTTTTGCTCCTAAATTGCTTGAACTCTTTACTTCCTTCATAATGAAATCTAAACCAGAAGGCGCTTTCCTATATGCTCTTATCGTTATCATTCCCAAACCAGAAAAAGATCATTCCCTTTGTCAAAATTATTACCCTATCTCTCTAATCAATTTTGATTGTAAACTATGTGCTAAAATCTTTGCGTCTAGACTTGAGAATGTTGCTCCCTCTCTTATTAAACCTGAGCAATCTGTTTTTTTTAAAGGCATACTTGTCTCAGATAATGCTAGGATGTTCTCTAATATTCTTACATAAAGTAGTAAATGTCCCTCTCCTCTTGCTGCACTATCACTCAATGCTGAAAAAGCATTTGATCCTATAAATTGGCAATGTATTCTCAAAACTCTTCAACGGTTTGGATTTGGCCCCAAATTTCTTTCTTTCATTAAACTACTATACTTAGAACCACATGCTTGTGTTTGTGGCAATGGATCCTTCTCCCCTTATTTCAATTCACATAGAGGCACTAGACAAGGCTGTCATCATTCACCTTTATTATTTCTTCTCTGTCTGGAGCCTTTTCTTGAACGTATTCAGTGTAACCCCTCTATATCAGGATTCCAATATAATTTCCTTGAAGCCAAACTCTCTGTATATGCAGATGATATTTTGATCTTTATTTCCAACCTATTGACTTCCTTACCTCCCTTCTTGCAAGAAATTAATTATACTCTAAAATATCTGGTTATAAATTGAATTACTTTAAAACTGAAATTTTACTCACTAAATCCCTTATGTTATCAATACATGTTCTCTAATAGCAACTTTATGTGGTATTCCTCTAAGATCAAATACTTGGGTACTTGGTTCTCATCCTCTATCTCATATAACATTACTCATAATTGTAATACTTTAAAACTTAACAATGCAAAACTTGCTTAATATTTGTCCCCTCTCCTTTTATCCTGGTGGGATATATTAGATACTATTAATTAAAATGATGATTGTCCTCTTTTTACTTTCTATGCTTTCATTTAAAATTCCTAATTATAACTTTTCTCAAATTAATTCCCTATGTAGCAAATTTCTCTGGAATGACAAAAACGCTCGTATTGACTTAACAAAATTAATTAGTCAAAAAATGAAGGGGGTGTTCGTTCCCCTCATTTTAAGCTATATCATACTGCTTTTCTAATTTGACATCTTTATGCCTTAACTAAAAATTATTTGGATTCTCCTATGCCTAACTCGATCAACTTTGAACACTCTTCATTACATGATGTCTCTTTCCAGGATGTTATCTCTATGACTAATTGTAAATTCATTTCTAAAAACCATATTTTAAAATATTCTCAACATTTATTGCACTCACTATTCACCCGGGGTTCTGACATTTACTCACTGTTCTGGCTTCATCTTTTGGTATAATAAATGTACTAAGTTCTACCACAAATCATTCTATTTTAAATACTGGAAAGAAAAGGGTATCCTACAGGTGCATCAATTGATCTCCCAAAATTCTGTTACCCCCTTTACTGTACTACAAGAACGCTATGAGTTACCCAACTCTTGCTTACATCAATATTCTCAATTTTCACATGCACTTCAATATTTTCCAACCACCAATATTGTCCCCCCAATTCTATTTCTTTTATTCCTTTGGCTCCTTTATCCAATATCGGATTTGATTCTAATACTGATTCGGTATTTAAGAGTAGGTAAATAGGATGTAGGTAATTTCACTTTTGAAATTACCAAATCGGAATGATTCAGTAATTACCGAAATGGTATTTACCGATTCGGTAATTGGCATTGATTCCTATGGGCCTTGAGGCCCATAGGAATAAAAAATTACCAAATTTGCAAGGGGGGCAGGGTGTCACTTTGACACCCTGTTGCACCCCTCAATTGTGCATGGGTGCACATGTTGCTGACATGCATGCCCTTAGGGCATGTATGTATGCAACATGGCACGTTTTTTAAAGCAAAAAACATGCTTTTTGAAGGGTTTTCATTATTTACCACCAACTTCTAGTTGGTGGTAAATAACAAATTCTTAAACCCTTGTAGCACTGATTACAGTGCTACCTACATTTTGAATTACAGAATCGGTAATTTTACCAATTAGGTATTTTACCGAATCGGAAAAATTACAAATTCTGTAAAATTACTGATTCTATAATTTAACATGCCCCTACATCTCAATATCCAAATACCGGTCGGAAACGGCCAAAAATCGGTATTTTCGGCCGTTCCGTTTCCGACCGGTATTTGGATACCTACATCTGGCCCAAAATCTTTACTACCTCCAAAATTGCCAATATTACGCAATCCTAATTATTATGTTTAATAGAGCTGTGTTTACACCTACTTCTATGTATAAATTCAATTCTTTTACTTCACCTTTATGTTGGTCTTGTCTTTCCTTTAATGGCGCACTATTACACCTATTATATAACTGTCCTAATGTTTTTACTTTCTTGAAATCTATTTGGTCCAAATGTTTAACAATTTTTCAATGCAACATTCCTCTTACTATTCAAAATATATTTCTTGGTACTATATCAGAATATTTCCAGAACCATTCCCTGAAACATATGCTATTTGACCATTTTAGTGCACTTGCTTTAAAGGTTATATTTTTTTGTGGGAAAGATAATTCTAAATTGTGTCTGTTAAAATGGTGGAATTTTATTTTTAATGAACATAGAACATAGACATTCTGCTGTTTGGAGAAGTGTTGCTCACTGGTTAGAGGAGGCAGACCCGGACGCTGATATCAGACCCGGGACCAGGGTTCAATTCCCGACACGGCAGGCTCTTGAGCCCAAAATGTCTACGGACTCAGTAATTCTCGCTTCGTGCCTACTCAAATCACAGGTTCACACTCTGCAACTCTGAGCAATAGCTTGCTTAATCTCCACTATGGCCCCCTCGCGGCGCGATGCCTGGCTTTCACCTTGGGGATACCCAGTAGGGGCTATCTCACAGGGAAAAACCAGGACGGGTTCCCAATGCAAAGGGCTTTGAGACCTGGCGGTGATATTGCGCTATATAAAAACCTATCCATTTTTTTTCGTCTTCGTTATCTCAGAAAATGAAGTCTGATTTATTATTGTTACCTTTTACTACTACCTTCTTATCATCACACTCATCTTTGTACTAACCTCTTTACCTCCCTCCTTCCCTCTCTTTTCGTTCCCTGATATCTTTCTTCTTCTCTTCTTTCTTTGTTCTTGTCTATCTTCTTTATATAAAATGTAAAACTATTTATTGCAAGACATATATCTCACCTATTTTATTTATTTCAGTTTTATCTTATAAGATTGCATATTGTAGTTTTTTTCATCCTAATGTTGTGGTTTTACACCTTAATATCTAAGAATTGCACTTGACCACATTGTTTTATTCTTCTTTTTTAATGTCTGTAATTTCTTACATTATCCTTACTTTCAATAAAAACATTTTAAAGTCCGTAGTCATACCATGGAGCTATCACTCAAGGTCCAACATGTACCAAATAGTGTTCTATCCCTCCATCAAAAGCACTTCGGTGCCAAATCATGGGTGTCAAGCATTACATAAATACAAACATTGACAAAGCCAATAGGTCTTGCATTGGCTGCTGGATTTTGGCAATTCTTGTTTTGTTTGTCATGGTTTTTGCCCAACTTTTTTGTTTATGGAAGTCGCAAGACCCTCATTAAGTCCAAGACAAAATGGCATTACCATGGAGCACCCAACACTTAAGTGAACTACCTTGTGTGTGTCACTATCATAATGAAACTTGAGGGGGCTCCCTGCAAACAACAAGGAGGACCCAACTCAAGACGCAGCCAGGAGCTGTCTCGCAGGCTCCCCTGCACCGCAGAGGGCTTCAGGCCCTTTGTTATGCCACTGGTGTGTGTATGTCCTCCTTGTGAAAGGGCAGCATGCATAACTCACAGTGAAGCCAGTCAATGACTAAAGTGGCCTTACATTGCCCCTTGATGCATGCTAGAATAGGTGGCAGAAAAATGTAAAGGACACAATCACAAACTAATGGATGACATGAAAACCCCTATAAGTAACTATGTTATGCATACTTTTAGTGCAATCTGAAGGTCTTGGCTAACACAGATCTAAAAAGGTGGTCTGTCTGGTATTGGCTGCTAGTGTCACTGCTGATGAAGAAGGAAGGAAAAAAGGAAGAAACGCAGACCAAAAAAGAAGGAAGGTAGATAAAAAAGAAAGGAAGGAAGACAAACAAGAAAGGAGGGAGGCAAAAAGGGAAGAAAGGAAGGCAAAATGAAAAAAGGAGGGGAAAATAAAAGAAGACAAAAGGAAGGAATAAAGAAAAAAATGGAAAGAAAGAAATAAGGAAATATGAAAGAAAAAGGCAAAAAAGAAAGTAGGAAAGGGGGCAAAAAATAAGAAAAAAGGAAAGAAGACAAAAAGAAAGAAAGATGTAAGGATGTAAGGACAGAAGGGAAAAATGAGGCAGAAACAAAGGAAAAAGAAGGAAAGAAAGTAAGAGAGAAGGAAAGAAAGAAAAAAGCGAAAAACTAAATGAAGGAGAAAATGAAGGAAAAGATGCAAAGCAAAGAAAAAGGGAAAGAAAAGTAGGAAAGAAGGATAAAAAACAAGGAAAAAGGAAAATAAAAAGAAGGTAAAAAGGAAAGAAAGAATTCAAAAAGAAGGAAAAACAAATAAAGAAAAGATGAAGGAAAAAATAATGAATACATGAATGAAAGTAAGAAATGAGGAATGGAGGCAAAAAGAAAGAAATGAAAGAAAGAAAGGAAAGAAAAAAACAAAGAAAGATTGAAAGAAGGCAAAAGAGAATGAAAGAAGGAACAACAAAAGAAAAAAGAAAATAAAGGAATGAAAGAAAGAAAAAAGAAAAGAAGAGAAAAAAGCAAAAAGGAAATACAGAAAGAAAAGGGAAAGAAAGCAAAAAAGAAAGGAAAGAAAAAAGAGAAAGAAGAAGGAAAAAGGAAAGAAGGAAAGAAAAAAGGAAGAAGGCAAACAAGAAAAATGAGGGAAACAAAAAACAGGCAAAACAGAAAGAAAGATGGGAAAAGGGAGGAGAGAAGGCAAAAAGAAAGAAGAAAAAAGAAAGCAAAAAGAATCAAAGAGTGAAAGAAGTAGAAAGGACATAATGAAGAGAAAGAAAGGAGATGGAAGGAAAGAGCATTTACATTGGACACTAAGGATCATATTTATGACCCTTGTGGCGCAGGGCAATGCAGCAAGTCACCTTGGTGCACTACCCTGCATCCCAGGAAAAGGGCAGGAATGTGCTGTATTTTTCCAATATGGCTTATTCAAGTCCTTTACTCAGCCTAGCCCTAACACAGGTACCCTTGCACCATGGAGCGAGGGTGTCTGTGTTATTGGCAGGATTGTTTTTGTGCAGAAAGGGCCACCTTCCTTCACAAAAACAATCCTGAGAAGCTGTTTCCTCTTTCTATGTGTGTTGCAGAATGAAGCACACATAGAAAGAGGAAATAATGAGGAGAAATAAAGATATTTCTCCTCGTTACGCCTCACCTGGGAAGGCATATCCTTTTGGCTCATTCCCAGGTGCACACGTCCTTGTAAATCTGGGAACATGTCAAAAACCATAGTAGTTGCATGAGAACACCCACACAATGGGCAAGTAAAGCACAAATCAACTTCTTTTGCTTTGTATTATTCCATATTTTTGAAGCCTTTAAAAGCCATTCAAAGTGGCTTTTCCTGGCTTCAAAAATATGACTTCAGGTTTGGGTCACTCTTGCACCACATTCTGTGGTGCAAGAACGAAGCAAACTGGGTCATAAATATGGCCCTAAAGCTCAAATTCCACCCCACCTATGTTTTAAATAAAACTGTTAGGATTGTGCTGCAAATTTACCAACAAAATTTGGGTTTCTTGTGGGGCAGCGTTTTTCAAAGAGCCATTTGTGAAACTGAGTCAAGGAACACAGTATGGTATTCTGTGAAATAGCAGCAATCCACTTCAAAACAAATGTAAAACTGAATCAGAAAGAACTGATAATGCCCGAATGTGCTCTGTGCTCACTTCAAATGCATCCTACTATCACATGAGGCAACACTGGCACTGAAGAGAGTTCCTTGAGTGCAGATGTGCTCCTTCTGAAAGAGAAGAATGCAATCACTCAAAGAGACGTTAACCAGAGGCTTAAGTGTTCTGACCCATTGGCCCATGCTGTATCGAGCGGAAACAAAATGACAATGACACAACAGACCAATGAGTGAAGAGAGGAGGATGAAAGCCCCTTTTAGTAATTATATTATGCATATTATTTTAGTAAAATCGAAAGTTCTTGGCTAACGCCAGATGATACAATTTGCAAAATATGTATGAGAATGCTGGGACCACTAGGTGAAAAGTGTCATTGAGCAGCTCTTCTTTTGTGATATTTTGCAGCAAAGACAGTGATGCTAAATACATTTTATGGTGCAACATTTATTGGAATTCGTTTTTTTTAGATGTGTTTATTGACTCAAGTTATTTGAACGTCAATCTATGCTCTTTTTATACGTGCATCTATTTGAACACGCATTTGTTACATTCGTATCGGTTGTTCTCGCATTAAATACACGTTCACAACTTTGAAATGCCAAAGGTCAATTTTTTCAAGTTTATCAACATTATGTTATTTTACATCTGTATTGCTTGATAGCTGACGCTTTGTTGTCTTTTAAGTAGCCTGGGCATTTCTTGGACTTTCAAATAACATATTGATATTACCAGCCCCAGTTGTCCAGCTTTAAAACAATAAATCCACACTAGAATGTAATAGATTTATTAAAGATACATTTGGAGATAATTCGTGCAAAAAGCTATTACTTTGAGTTTGGACCTGGAACAAATGTCTCCATTGAAGCATAAACACCTTGGCCTACAACCTCCAAGAGTTTATCAGTGCCCTGGGAGATATTTAGTGCTGGTTCCTGTACTTCAGCAGTGAATGAACAGCTTGCAACTGGAGATTAATCTGCTTGATGACTCATACGAAGTTCAAGGAAATGTGTTATTGACAAGCCATTTTCCTGTCTCCCTCTCTTACCAGCACTTCATGCCTTATTACAAAGTGATGGTATTATCACAACTACCAAAACCGTTTTTTTGACTTTGTTTTATTTGGCAGTTGTACCTCTATTAATGCAAATCAATACAGGTGAGTTTCAGAACTTCTGCAAGTCCTACTATTCGTAAACTTTATAATATTATAGGATGATCAAGGTCTCAAAGGATCTGTTGATGAGACCAGAAGATGACGTTTTCGATTTACCAAGAACGAAACAATGAAACCTTTAACAAATCCTGTGGATAGTCCAAAGGTAATATCCGATTCATAGCAGAGTGTCATGAACAGTTAGAAACAGTATGGTATGTAGAATGTTAAAATGTTTGCCTAAATCAAAAAATGATTGCTTAATTCATTAAAACATCCTAAAAGTCACAGCCTAGAACGCAAAATCGCCACATATAGGAACAATTGTTGAACTATAAGAATAGTTGAAGTATTAGTCCTACATGAAAGTTTTAAACAAATAATTTTGTTTGCAATTACATTTTTTCACTGAAATGTAATTTTATTTTTCTGAAAATGCTTTGATGCTTTCATTCAAGGATTTATAATGTTTTTATTAATTTTTGGCATGATGCTAAAACTCACCCCCCACCCTCAATACTGGTGGGTACTGTTGATTTTCAGTTATACAACTCCGAAATTCCTGCAGGAAATTCTGCAGCGCACAACTATAATGGGGCCAATGTCCCCGCACCTGGATTTTCTGGGTGCAAGACCATTTGACCACATTTTGTCTCCTAAAAAATCGAATTGGGAAAGGACTGCAGTGCTGTCTGGCCCCAATCTACATACATCCTCTTCCTGACAACTGCCAAAGCATGGGGGCGATAATTTAATGTTCCTCAAAGTCAGGCCACACCCTACATTTCCTCCACCCACCAACCATCCCCATCCCAATCTCTCCACCCGACCCCTTACAGGCCTCCTCACAGACATTTACCACCTGCACACAGCAAGATGTAAATGTTTGCATTAAACCCCAAGGAATTCTGCCCAGCAAATACAGGTCACACATCTAATCCCCATTCCATGGATTTTAACTTGTAATAGGAGACAGTGCTGGGTGGTAACAGAAATTCCAGCACCCTGAATATCCACACTTATGTCCTCCTCACCCTTAATCGGAGTGCCAATTATTCAAGTGAAGTCAAGTCAAAATCTTACTTTATTTGGTTTATCACAACCATAAAGTATACATATACAAATTTCGATTAAATAGCAGAAAGATAAAAATTCATTTTTCTTAAAATATATTTTCTATTTCCTTATTGTAAAACATTATTTTCCAGACCCCATCTTTAGACTGTTTCAGTTTTTAAAAACAGAGTCTCTACTATTTTCATGAATTTCACCCCGCGGCATATTAAAATGTTCGAACCTACTCCCATCCAGCTGGTAACTGCTTGCCTGCAGGTGCGGATCTGCAACATATTTAAGACTGGTTTCAATAAAGTTCTTCTCTCGTCTTTTGTTGACTCGCATGTACACAGAAGGTGACACAAGGTTTCCGTGTGGTACCCACATAGTCTACATGTTGGTCCCTGGTGTGTATCTTTCCATGACGGAATCAAGTCTTTCGAAAAGTGATCACCTGTTCTGAAAGCCATGAATTTCATTTTTAAAGATAGCCGGAAGTGTGCCACGAGGTAAGGTTGCGGTTTTAATCATTTATACGAGTTTAAAACAGTCCATGCGTGTCGCCGTTTGGCCAAGGTCTTTTTATCTTCTGTCAGTGATAGAGCTTTTGCATTTAAGTTTGCAAATCTTTTTAAAGGATGATTCTTCCAGTTGACTGTTCCAACTCTCCTCTACTTTGAGGGTTTCTAGGGATGCTCGCAGATCGTCACCCCATAAATTGGGTTCTTGTTGATCATATTGTTTTTTGATTTCTTGCCAACATAGGTTATTTGATGATCCTATTTCCACTGATCTCAATTTCCAGCACCATTTCGCTAGGACTGCTTTCCGTTGATATATTTGATTTTGCAAGCCAAATTCCAGTCTTATGTGTGCTGGAGCTGATCCTTTGTAAAGGTTAAACACAGATGTATATATGTTTGTCTGGAGGGTGTTTAAAATGTCGACTTCTTTCCCATGCCATATTTCCAGTCCATATGAGAGGGATGGTAATACTTGGGCTGCCATTACTTTTAGTAGATGATCATGTGATGGGCATTGCAATTTCTTTTGAAGTGTTCTGTACGCGAAGCTCAGTGACTGTGCTTTTGCAGCGATGTTTCTTGTTTGATCTAGAAGGGACATATTTTTGCTTATTATAACCCCCAGGTTTTTGTATGAAGTTGTTTCCTCAATGTGTTTGTCCTTTGTATACCACTTGAAAGATCGTCTACTTTCGCCCACCAATCTCACCACTTTTGTTTTTTGGTGTTTAATTCCAGACCTTCACTGTCAAAATAGTCCGTTAATTTGGATATTATTCTTTGGAGGCCTATCGGTGTTTGACTTAAAACTACAATGTCGTCTGCATATTGTAGAAACTGGATGCATTCGTTGTTCAATTTTGGTGGGTGTCCGTTCACGTTCTGCAGTTGGTTTTCCAAATCTGCCAAATATATATTAAAAAGGCTTGGAGAGAGCACGCAGCCCTGTTTGAGGCCATTTCTTATTTTTAATTCTGCGGATATTCTTCTCCCATCACCAAGCTTTACTTTTGCCCACGTTCCGCTTTATAAGGCTATTATAATATCAATTAAAGCCGGCGGGAGACCCCAAGTTTCCAGTTTTTTCCATAGGCGTTGTCTTGGAACTCGATCGAAGGCGGATTTCAGATCTATATAGCAGGCTATTAATCCGGTCTTCCTTTTTCCCGCTCCTTCGATTAGTAGTGACAATGCTGAAAGATTAGTTGTGCAGCCCATACCTTCCATAAAACCCGTTTGGAATTTGGGTACTATTTTGTTTTCATTTATCCATTGTCGGAGGTGAATTAATATACAAGATGCAAAGAGCTTTGCCTCTACATCAATTAAATCTATTAATCTGTAGTACCCGGGTTCCATTCTGCATCCGTTTTTGTGTATTGGGATGAAGATGTTACCCTGCCAGGACTGTGGTATCTTTTTTTCTTTATAAACATGATTGAATAGGGGAGTCAGGTATTTTGCCCAAAAGTCAGGATCGTGTTTAAATAAGGCGTTTGGCATCCCATTTGGGCCTGCTGCTCCTTCTGCTTTCAGTTATTTTATTAGGGTGGTTGTTTGTTTAACAGTTGTCAGAAGTGTCTGTTCCTCTCAGTGTGCACTTTCATGCTGATCATTTTTTCTTTGTCCAGTTTCTGTTTCGTTTTGGTCCAAACTTTTTTTGAAGTCTTTATTTATTTCTTTGTCGCTATGCTTCCTGTGGATGTTAAATAGGCTTTCAATATAATCGGCCCATGTTGTTTTGCTTATTCCGATGTTGTGTTGTCCACCCGTTCCTTTTGATAATTTATTAATTGTGTTCCAAAATTCTCCACTATTTGGTAGTTTACTTGTTCTTAGTAAATCTTCCCAAATTTTGTCCATGTACATTTTTTTCGCTTTTCTGCATTCCTCTTTATATTCTTATCATTTTTTGTATATCGTTGTTGTCTACTTCTTTTCCTGACCTCTTGTCTGCAGCGTTTGTTCTTAATTTTTTTGCGACTTCCCTTTTTTTATCTCTTAGTTTAGTGTTGTACCATGGCTCTTCGTTAGCTTTGTGTCCATAAATTGCTGATGTATTTACTGATAATTTTCCTAGCACAAATTTATGTAAGTTCTCCCATTTTATTTCCAGTGATTGATTTTCAATGGTCTCCATAGCATTTGCATGTTCGTGTACCAATTCCATTATCTCCTTTTTTATGGGACCCTTACATTTGATTTTCTTTAGTTTGTGTATTTCCGGAATTGCGGTGAGAAATTCTATCTGTGTTTTCTCTCCGATGTTTTTTCTCAATATGGTCTCTTGTTGAAAGTGATCGCTCTCCGGTCGGGTTCGTATTTCAAAATGGACAACGTTCTTTTTTAGTTCGTTACTAGTTACAGTGAAATCTAGTGTGGAGTTTTTTTTTCCACTGGAGAAGGTGGTTTTTGCGGGTTGATCTCCCTTCATGTTTCCATTTAAGATTGTTAATCCTAGTGATTCCAGTTCGTTCCATATCTTATGGATTTTATTCTTGTCCTGCTTGGCTTTTATTATATTACTGTTGAAATCACCTGAGATAAATATCTCGTGAAATTGATGAGTTTTGTGTAAAGTTTTTATCAAATTTATTAGTGTTAGTGTTTTTTTAATTTTTGTGACCTTATTTGGATGAATATATATATTTATGATCAGTAGTTTCCATCCTTGACTTTCTTTACTTTCTTTAGTCTCTAATTTGATGACTTGTATCCAGTTCTCCCCTGGATCGAGCACTTTGTTTTTCCAGTTTAGGTCGTTTGTTATGAAAGTGGACAAACCTCCCCTTGGGTGTCCATACTTTGCAAATTTTTCTGCCATTACATGATATTCCTCATATCCCATAATTTGCCTCGGAATTTCGTTCCATGTTTCCTGGAGTAGTAATATTTCGAAATTACTCAGGTAGACTATTGTCTCTTGATCTTGAGTCATTTCTTTAAAACCATGTACGTTCCACGAGCAAATTTTTATTTTTCTCTCTGGTTTCAGGGTTGACTTGGTATTTTGTCTTTGGTTATTTTGGACTAATTTACCTACATCAGGATCGATGAGAGTTTAGTGCCTGTGCTAACCAAGACCAATCTTTATCTTCCTTCAACCCCTGGTACCGCTGCTTTATTTTTGTGCTATTCAGATCTTGTTCGGTAATTGATTTGTTTCTTGCTCCCTTCAAGATTGTGTGTGTTTTTTCGTTTGGGTTATTAAGTTGAGGAACCTTATTGTTTAATAGAGGGAATGGATACTTTATTGGTGTTTGACGCTCTAAAGTTATTCCCCATTCTGTAATGTGTGTCCTAGTCGAAAAGATAAGCTCTGTTATATCTTTTGATGCCCACGTGGTGCTGCTTATTTCCATATCCTTGTCTTTGTTTGTTTGAATGAATTCTACTGATTTAAGGTCGCTTGTTGTTATTCCCCTTAATTTCGGTATCTCTTTAAACAGTCTCAGTATGTTTCCCCGGTTCAGCGTGTCCAATTTGCCTTTTGTTTGGTATTCCGGCTTAAACAATAGTTTACAGTCTGTTTCTGTGCTTGCCATTTCGAGATTTCGTTTTTGGTAAACTCTTCTTTTTCCCTATATTTGATCAAGGCGAATATATGGTGTTTGACCGTTCTGACCGGCCATAGTTGTTAATTCCGGTCGGCTGGAATCCACCAAGGATACTGCTTTTAGAAAGTTCATTGGTTCTCGGTCTGTTTGTGCATTACATGTGTTTTGTCCCAGTTTATCGTTTGGCTGAATTTCATTATAATCTTTGCATGTTCTTCCTTTTTTTCCTACTGTAATGGTCAGGCGTGTATTTGGTTCCCTCACTTGATCTACCTGTATTTTTTGAATTTGATCTTTTTCCATTATGTTCTGGTTGTGTGGTGAATTCCCTCCTGTCTGCCATTTTGAACATTTTTGTGCCGATGTTTCATACTCCTGTTTTTGTGTTAATACATTTGCCTGTGCTTTTTGTTGTTCTATAGCCTCGGTGTGATTTGTGTTTGCTATCTCACTTGCTTCATTAACTTTTTTATTCAAAATACTTGTATTAGATTTTTCCTCTTCTTTTGTTTTTCCTTGCATAATTGATGTTATTTTGTTCTGCTCTGGAAATTTTGAGTATTCCTCGGCTTCTTCTGTGTTTATTTCTTGATTACCGACTTCTTTAATAGAAATATCTGTGATCTGATCATTTGGGGCCTCTTTCTTCTTTCGTTCAAAAATGGCAAAGAGTTGTTTTACTTGCTTGCTTTTAGTAGCATTTTTTCTTGCCTTCCTTGCCCGTTTCCGCTTTCTTTTGGTTAGAGGTTCTGTTGTGCCTGATGAACCCATTTTTTTTATTTTCGTCTTGTCCTCTCTTTGTTGGTTTATTTTCTTCTGGATCGTTTTGGGTTTTTTCCTTTTCGACGGGGTGGATTATTCTATTATGTTTTCCAATTTTTATGGCTTCTTCGTTGGAATTGTCACCTTTATTGATTTCTGAATATGTTACCGCTAGTATTTCTTTCAAAATGTCAGGTAGGGATGCCAGTTTGTCTATTATGTCCTCACTCACACAATTTTGTTCCATTAACTTAGCTTTCCATTGTTTATCTTCCTCCTTTTCTTTTGTTAGATACAACAAGATTTTATCCAATTTCGAGTTTATTCCCGCTATATGAGTTGCAATTAAGTTCATCAGATCCACTAGAACATCAATTTTGTTTGATTGAAAATTCAACGCGTTGATTGCTTGTTGTAAGCTTTTTAAAAGTGCATCCCCCCAGAGTACGATTGTGCTTCAGTTTGTTGCGTCCGTACCCCTGTTGTCCTGTTAAAGCTGCCTGAGGAAGAGATAGTTATTGGGTATTCTTCTTTTGCTGCCTGAGGAAGAGATAGTTATTGGGTATTCTTTCGCTACATCGGAAGCCTGGCATTTACTAGTCGGTTTTCTGATTGGGCTTGATGTAAGTATTTTTGGAGAAGATGTTGGTTTCCTTTTATATCCATTTTCGTTTTCATTTTCAATGCTTTCAGGCTGTTCCGATTTTCTCAATTTTTTATGACTCTGTTGCATTAGTTCGACTTCCTTATGCGTGTTTTCTTCAAGCATTCTCCGGAGTTCTGTTTCTTCAAAAATTGAGAAAGATTTGGACCAATCAATCTTTTGTGCACTTTTCTGCAATTTTATTTGAGATCCTAATTTGCTTTGATTAATAAGTACTAAGCTGTTTTCGTTAACCTCATCATATGTTTTGTTTGGTGTGGACATTGCTTGACTAAAAGGTGCATGGATTTGTGCCGAAGTTTTTATCAGCCAACTTTTTATTGTAGATTTTTCTTTGAGATTGGTGCCCAGACTTGTTTCCGATTCATTTCTCTTTTTGCGTTTTTTAAATGATGAAGTTAAACTAGGTGATTTTTTGGGACTTTTTTGGGTTTTTTCTTCCTCGATTTTGGTATGAATTACTGCCATTTGCTCTTTTGAGAACTGAAAATTGTACTTCAATTTTCCCTCCCCAAACTTGAAAGGTTCTGCCATGGGGGTTTGTATCCGATCTGATTGTTCTTTTCCGGGCGACTCTTCTGACTTGCTTTTGTTCCCTTGTTTCTGTTTTCCTTTTAAAGCCAGCCTTCTTTTTGTTTTCTGTATTGAAATTTGTCGGATTTTTCCTGACCGTATAGTCCAATATCTGATATTTTGACCAGCGATCTGTATGAGTTTGTTTTGATATTTGTGATCTTGCTTTCTTTTTTCACTGTTCGCTTGACTGCTCTTATTTCCCTCCTTCTTGACGGTCTGCACATATTTCAGTATTTTTGTCGCTCTACTCCGGCTCCTCAAAGAAGCTCCTGAAAATTGTTTTTTTCTCTGATCTGTTCGCGGTAGCTATTTTACTGGTTTGCATGTGGTTTTTTGTCTAAAAGTGGTACATTGGTCTTTTGCCTGCGTGCACGCTGTATGGTTCGTGATTCACCCTGCTTGCTTTTTCCTGAAATCCCTGGGTACTAGCTTGCTCGTTGAGTAAGAATGTGTAATCTCCAGACTACTACTTGCTACTTTAAACACTCTCACTTCTAGCTCGCTCTTGCGCTCTTTCCCAAACCTCCCCAATCCCGTCTGCCGCTTGTGCGACAGCTGACGTCAGGGGAGAGCACGGGGAAAGAGAGGCAGGAGTTAGGTAAATAGCTTGATGGTTAAAATGGTTCTGTGTACCTTCAGTTGGGTGTTGCGGGAATCTTTTGCTGATGGTGCTATTTCCACAGATTATTCCCCTTCCTCTAGCTCAGCTCCTTTTATTACGTATCCGTCCGTCCATTTGTTGTATGCCCGTACGTCTGGGTTCCACTCTCCACTCCCCCTTTGCTCCACTCAGCCCCAAGCCTTTTCGTTTGAATTTTATTTCTGATTATATTTAGTCAAGAATAGCTTAGGTTCAGATTCCGATTCAGGCTCTTTCAAAGGCCCCAATGGGCTAGTGCCAAAATACCTCCGCTGTACACCTCTACCTCTGCTGTCCCCTTAATCCTCGCTCACTACTTGTTTCGGCTCCTGCCCATAGCCCCTGCAAATTCACCCTCTCTCTGGCTCTGACTCCGGCTCTCAAGTGTTCTCCGTGGTCTTAAAGGTGCTGTCGCTCCTTGTAGCTCCTCGTGGCCCCTCGTGGCTCCTCTCAGCTCCTTGCAGCTCCAGGTTGTGCTTGGCTGCTCAGCTGCTCAGCTCACTACTCAGTTACGTGCTTTTCCTTTATTTCTTGATTTTGAGCCCTTTAGGCTAGGAGGGGTCGGGTGTAACTGCCGATGTAGCCACCTCAAACGCTCCTCCCTCCTGCCTGCTGCCTGCTGCCTGCCGCCTGCTGCCTGCCGCTTTTGCGGTTTCGCAGCTTTTCTTAATTTACCGGCTTTACAAATGGCTCTGCAACCAACTCCTGGTGTCTCGGCGGTCTGGGGAGCCTGTTGCCGTCTGCCGTCCCCGCTGCACCGCTGCTGCCCCTTACCGCCCTTACGGCCCTTTACAGCTCCTCTTGGCTCCTCGCAGCCTCTCGCAGCCTCCGCCCAAAACCGCTTTCCTGAATTGCGGTTCTTTCTTCGCGTCTTCTCAGTGAGGCGCCACCGCCACCGCAGCTTCTAGCCTCTGTGCCTGTTCGTATGCGGCTAGAAATATGTCTTGGTGTGGCTCTTTTCTGATTTGCGTCCGCGGCTGTCTCCGCTTGTGAGCACCACGGACGCCGCCGCCGCCGCCACAGCTCCTCTCCTCACCTCTGCTCCGATCGAGCACACTGCAGCACAGCACTGCACAATCTTGCGTTCGCGCTCGCCCTCTAGCGAAAAGAATCTTTGATAAGGCCAATTATCTTATTATGAATGATTTGAGTTAGCAAAACTATGCACAAACAAAATACTTCAAAAGGCTATTCTACAGGTAAAATAAATGAAACCTTTTGTATCAAAATCTAAAACAGGTCACTCATACCTATTTCAGTGATTTCTAGTTCTACAGTATGTCAAAATCACAATTGCAAAAGCAACAAAAGTAATTTTATTAAAATGCCATTAAGTCTTTCAAATGTGCTTGTGTCAGAATAAAAAACAAACACTCTCTTCAAAATGATGATGTCAGTCAAATAAAAGGGATATTAAAGCAAAACAATCATTAATAAAGCCAATTGATTTCACATACCTGAAAGAACCTGGTTTCTTCCAAACTCTCAGCATTCATTCATCCGACCATGCACTCAGTTACTCAAAATACATGCATTCATTCACTTATTCTTGTACTCAATTGACTATTTACCCATCCTTTTCCTCCTTCTTGTATTAACATTCACCCATCCACAATACTACACACATTAAAATACCTGTCAAAGAAGTGTGTTCAATTATTAGCAGATCTAATTTTTGAGAGATGTGAGAGTTATCAGTTGTGTCTAACTGCTAGACTTTGAGGGACGTGAGTGCTCTTGTGGTGTTTGACTGCTGGTCTGTGAGAGGTGTGGGACTGCTGTCAATAAAATTAGACTGTTAGTCTGCAATAGAGGAGTGAAGGGCTTCTATTTATGCATGAACACTAATCTGATGAATGTAAGGAGTGCTCTCTGTTGTGCAAGACTGCAAGGAAAGAGGGTTATGAGAGTTATGGCATGAGAGTGTAGTGTGTATTTAGGGTGTTTTGCATTTCTACCATAAGTGCTTTAACCCCTTGCATGACGCCGTGGTGCTCGTGTGTGTCCGATCTGCGCATGTGTGGAATTTTCCCGAACTGCGCTGTTAGAATTGGGGGTCTCTAGTTGGCCGAGGTAAGTACCTTTGACCAAGTAGGGACCCTTGCTTCTAGTCAGGGTGAAGGAATACACACTGTAGATAACCCCTGCTCACCCCCTAGGTAGCTTGGCACGAGCAGACAGGCTTATCCCCAAGGCAATGTGTACAATATTTGCACCTAACACATACAATGACCCCAAATCCACCACCAACTGAGACCACACAGGTAAGTATATATATAAATGTAGCTTTATCTGGTTTATGCAGTAAAAAGGCAGTTACAGTGTTATTGCACAATATCATCGGTTTCTCTTTGTATCTATATTTCTTCTAGGAAGTCTCAAGTCTCTTAAAACAACTATCACAGGAGCAATGTGGCTGTGCTGTTCTGCCAAAGTCAGTTCTATGCTAACTCTAGCGCTGTTCTGGGGTGCCGGTCCCGTGTTATCAGAGAGATCGCCCCCCCACCTCGGTAAAGCTTTCCCGCAGTCACATGATGTCCTGTCAGCTCTCCGCCCGCTCGGATGATTCCACGAGCAGCGGGGAGCTAGGATGCACTTTGCGGGCTGGGACGGCTGCTCGGGGACGAGGCCCACACCCACGGATCCCTCGGCGAGGTTGGGTCTACTCACGGATCCTTCGGCGAGGTCGGGTCTACTCACGGGCTCAAACGCGTCTCCTTCCCACCGTCCAATCAGTGCGCGGCCCTTCAGGCGAGCCCCTTGTGACGTGGAGACTCCTCGAGATGATGGCCACTCGCAGCGCGGCTCCACAGGGAGCCCCCTTGGGATGGCGCGGCTCCGTCCTCTTGCCCGACAATACCGGCACGAGCCTGACGATGAAGCTGCGGCTTTGGAACCAATCCCAGAGCGGCGTTCGGTGAGGGGGCTCGTCACTCTGAGCCAGTCAGGGCTCTGCTCCTTCGGTTTTCGCCCTCGGTGGCCCCGGCCAAACACGGAGATTGTTGGGATGTGTCTGGCCTCGGGCAGCGGCGATAAACAGGCGGCAAACGATCTTTACGTAGCCAGAGGCGGGCAGAGTACTCGTGAAGCTACCAACTCTTGTTGGGGAATAGATCACGGAGGGAAGCACAACAAACCTCCGATCCTCTGCAACAACGTGCCGATGAGCACAGCGATCCTCCTCTACGGCCAGCAGTTGCAAGTCACGCTCCCAGCAGAAGTTAAAGCACGATCTTCCTGGCGTAGTTCAGTTACAGTGGAACCTTTTGACCCTGGGTTTCATGACAGGAGGCCAGCTCTTCTCAGGCCCTTGGAGATTCAGTTAGAAGACACAGCACACAGCAAAGTCTTTGTAGGTCAAGCAGGCAGGGTCACAGCACACAGCAAAGTCCCTCTTCTCCTCAGCTTCAGATGAACAGCAGAACAGGTCAGCCCTTAGAGCACACAGCAAGGCAATCTTCCTTCAGTTCCTTCAGCGGTCCTTCTTCTGGCAGAGGTTCCTCTTGATTGTAGAATCGAATTTTCTGTTGTCAGGGGTCCTTCTCTTATACCCCTAAAAGTCTTTGAAGTCTTTGTGCAAATGGGCCCTGAGCCCGGTCTAAACCAGTTCTGGGTGTTGCTGGAGCTCTTGGGCTTCCTGGCTTCCTTCTTCCTTTCAGTGTGAGGGGCAGAGGTGACAGTCGCCCAGCGGGAGGTGGAGCCAGCATTGTGGCAGGCAGGCACAGCCCTATTCCCTCCCAGGTGCTATCTCCTCCCACCACTCTAGTTGCAGATGCAGTCATTCAACCACGGGCTGACTCAGACAACCTCCTGGGGGCTCCCCAGCCCCTGTCACCCTCAAACGAGACAGTCAATCCACAAGCAGGCCCAGGCACACAGAAATGTTAGACAAGAGAACAGCCACTTTCTAAAAGTACTCTCAAACACAGAATTTAAAAACAACCTTTTCAAAAAGATGTGTTATTAAATTCTGAGTTCAGGGATATCCATCACTTTTGTCCCATCTTGTTCCTATGGGAAGATAGGCTGGTATCCATTGGGACCAGCCTCCCTCATGTTAGTCTATGGAGCAAGATAACTTTGCAGCAGTGAGCACACAAAATGGCTGCTGCTCACTACCAGAGCATGTTACCTGCACTAGTACATGCTCTACCTTACCTATACACTGCACCCTGCCCAGGGGGGTACCTTGAGCCTTCCATAGGGGTGACTGATGTGCACAGACAGGGAAGGGTTAGGCCCAGCCAGTGGGGACACTGGCCAGGCGGACATGGCAGTCCACTGACTGCCCACAGGCACTGCGGTGGCAGGTCTGAGACACCATTTTAGGGCTACTTATGTGGGTGGCGCAATCAGCGCTGCAGGTCCACTAGTAGCATCTGTCATCACCAGCCCTGGCACACTCAGTGAACTTTACTAGGGACTTCATGGTGATACAAATATGCCAATCAGGTACATCCAATCAATATGATAATTTACATAGGGAGCACTTACACTCTGGCACTGATCAGCAGTGGCAGAGTGTCCAAAGCATCTAAACCAGCAAAAACGAAATCCAGCACAGCATAAAAAATACAGGAGGCAGAGGCAAAAAGATAGGGGAAACCCACGCCAAGGGTGTCAGGTCTAACATGCGCCAAAATTCTGGCCGTGCCCAAGAGGTTAAAAGTTCCCCTTGTGCTTTGATTGAGACCATACCTGACAAAACACAGTGTACTTATTAAGGATAACAAGCCTTATTTTTGAAACAATGCTGGAACAATAATTTCTAAGCTGCACCCTCTTGTTCTGCTGTGAGCTCTTGTGGTCTACTTTCTCTAATAAGACTTCTCAAGGATTGGGATTGGCATTAAGCACAAAGGCTGTCAATTAATGTGCTTGTGAATTCTTACCACATGAGTACTGGCTGACCAACGCCACTTGCCAATCTCCCACATACATTTGGTGCTCGTTTCTTTAGGGGCGATGGTCAATAACCATGCATCTCTGCTGTATTTCATGCGGAATGTAATGACTAGGTTAGAGGTCTATGGAAAATCCGGATTATTAGGTTCTATTTGAATACAATTGAAGGCTTTTGTCTCAGGTGTTCTGGGCCCACCTCAGTCGTAAATCCAAACTTAGCACCAAACAGAGGTTGAAGTGGGCAGGATCTGATGAGTATGATATTTCCATACTTTTTTAATTTGACAAAAACAGTTCCCCTGGTAAAAGACAACTGTCCCGGGACAGGCAATTAATGAGATGCCTCAGCTGAAGTGAAAGGGAGAGAGTCTCCAGTGTAGTGAAGCTGAGGCAGGGACAGATAGGTAAACAATAAACAAGCTTTATTACCAGAGTGTCTGCTGCCTGAAAGAAATACAAATTTGTGCAATTGGCAATCTGGAAATGTAAAGGCTTCTTGGATGCCCGAATTGGCTTTAATTGATGGACTCACTTGAAGCTAAATGATGACAAAGATTTATTCTTTTTGAGTGGTGTTGTAATGTGACCAGCTGAGCTGTGGCTTGCATGCTTTTAAAGGACAGTTATAAAAAATGTTTGCAATAACTACAGTCTGCATAATACAAATATTATTTTGGAAAGAACTATGTTAAACCTAAATCATTTTACAAATTTTGTGACAGCCCATCTTATACTGTGTGGAATGCAAGTTTAAAATAAGGAACTACATATTCACAGTGATTTTGGTCACAGACGGGGACCTCCTAGCACTAAAAATACACAAGCCACTATTTCCCAATGAACCAACCAGAATTACATTCTGTAGCTGTCTGGTTACACAGAGACTTCTGTAGTGATCACAATAACAAGTAGTGGTTTCATATTGTAAATTATTGGATCTCTAACTGATTAGTTTAACTTGAATTTATTTTACAAATTTAAGATGTGTTATTTTACATGCAGTTACCTGAAAGACCAACAAAATAGTTATAGAATCCCATGCACACATACCCCAACCCATTGCACTTAAGATCCCAGTTCCCATACTTTTTTCAAATACACTAAGAACGCAGGTACCAAGTACATCATTTTAGCCCTTGATCCTCAGGAGAGTGAGGCAGAGCAGTGCCAAGCCTTCTCAGAAAGGTGGTGGAAATTAGAAAAAAGAACTCTCCAAAACAATTTATTTCACACACAACTAAAAAGGAAACATAACATTTCTTTGATAATGTGGATTATTAGTAGGGGTGGAGGGTAGTCGACCACAAGTAAGAAGTGGCACTACTCTAGTTAGGTCCATAAAGGTTTCAGTAATTTAAACCTAAGATCAACACCTGGTAGCTATGGCACAGAGCAGAGAGCCTTAATTTAAGAAAATGTGTAAAGCATTTCGAAGTACCGAAATAGTAAAAAAATTGCAAACACAGCACAATAAAAATCTCACTCTACTGTACACAAATAGAGAATATTTTCATGAACAAAATTTCTAAAATCCAACAAGCCGAAACAGAAATGTGATTTTTAAAAATGTTAAATATAAGTAGCACCCAAAGAAAGTGAAGGGCTGTAAATGGGTTACTGGTCGAGCTAGACTGGGACAAGGGTCATTTTGTAGGCTGACTTTGGTGGAGCGCAAGGTCGGCTACAAGGAGCAGGTTCGCACTTGTCAAAGAGCAACCTTGTGACTTAGGGCCTTTAAGAGATTGGCAGACTTGGAGCTAGCTGCTTTGCCTGCGCTCTGCTCCCACACTGACAAACCCATACTGTGATCGCCCGCCTGATTCAGACTGGAATCCTGCAGCTGCTGGCCTACGGCGGTGCAGTGCTAAGGCTCACATGTGAGGATTAGCACCGCATCGCAATGGAAACACCATTGCATGTTCATGCATGGCATTCAGTCCATGCCCTGCAGGAACTGGGGGTGCATGCAGAAAGGGGGCACACCAACTCCCCCCTGCATGCATTGCATGGATCCCCGGCCCAACATAGATGTGCCCTCGAAGAATTGGCTTGGCAGTTTATCCCAGCTTTTCATTGGTTCTCCTGAGAAAGAGTCTTGAAAATATTTCTAAGTCCCAGGTTTTAGGGTTAGGCAGAAAGAGTACACTCACATCCCGGCCAAGGGTTCCAGGACCCTAGGAACAGCACTCGGAGGTCAAGACTCACTCTAAGAGAAGCCACCAGCAGGGTCTAGGGCAGGTACAGCAGAAACTGGTCACCTGGACTCTTCCAGGACAAGCAACATCTTACAGCAACTATGTTCCTGTAGCATACCGGAGGTCAGCCAACTAACTCTTGCACTTCTTTGGCCTGGATCCAAGTAGGAGCAGGTCCAGCCATTAGGGATCTCCTCAAAGATTTAAACAGAAGCAGCAGCAGTCCTTCTTCTGTCTTCCACAGATCCAGTAGTGGTCTGGAGAATGGTACCAGATGTGCCACATTTATGCCTGGCACTAACAGTGGATGGGGTGACTTCTGACCCTTTCCTGTTTTTTTTATTTTTTACTTCATGGGATTTATGGCGCATACAGCTAATCAATAGAGTGTCCCAGCGTGCAGCCAAAGCATCAGAGAGAACCAAAGCAGAGTAAGAGAGGGACAGTTTAGTTGAACAGGACGGTTTTTAGCTTTTCCCTAAACTGAGAGGGATTCTTCAGATTGCGTAGATCCAAGCATAAATAAGGAAAGTTTTCCAGGAGTAACCGTTTACTACTTTTGCACCAATTGCTGTGTACCCTGCTGCAAACAATCCCACAGTGCCCCTCTCTATATAAAATGTAGATGGTTGAATGTCTTCCCTAATGTAGAGCTCCTGTACCCACTCTAGATGTGGGGGCACGGAAATAAGCAAACCCTCCGCACTGGTCTCTTAAAACCAGTTCTGAGGGCAGTGCCTCTTCAACTAGGATAGGTGCCTGGCTATCTAACAGGCCAAAAGTACCAATTTCAGGTGTTAGCTACTTCTGCCTGTGACAGAGTTGGCTTCTTTGAAGATTATTATGTTCTTTGGCACTGCTCAGATGATCATCCTTTCAGAAAAACAGAACACCGCTCCACATTGAAGGCCTCTGTCTCCACTCTGAGAACAAGTTGAAAGCTCGTCAAGGCTGTTCCGCTCATGGGTGACAGTTGAAAGCTCATGCAAATGGGCTTCTTTTTAAAAGTACATTTTGGGAAATAATTAAAACAAATCTGACTTCACCAATGAATTGGATTTGTAATGACTATTTTTACGTAGTTCAAAAATGAACTTTTTAGCTGGCACCTAGGCAGAGATAACACTACTTAATTTTAATACCAACTCCTACTGCTTTCGTATGGTACAGCTAACCCTGCTACAGTGAACATAGCTTTCGGGGCCTTGTCACTTTAAGGACATGTTTTCCATTGAAGTTTCACATGTTCCACTTTTAAATACCAGCCACTCTGCCTTATTGGGCATTGCGGTTTACTTAGAGGTGACTTATTAAGATTTAAAAGGAGGATTTATGCCTGTCAAAATGTATTATTTTGACATTTTGAACTTGCAGTTTATACCTGCACTGGGTGCTGGGCCTACATAATTTTAGTGGTGGCGAAATATGTGCTACAAACCACTAGTGGCATGTAACTTACAGGCCCCGGACACACAATATACCACATACTATAGACATATGGGTGAGTTACATGTGCTAATTAGGAGTGTAGCCAACTTCAGCATGCTTTAGGGGTCAGAGCCCGTACACTGACCACTGGACATGATTGCCCCTGAGCACTGTGTCCAAAACCTAGCAATTACAATTTATCAAACAATGAGAGTGACCATCCAAAGGAGCATTTTCCTCCAATTTCAAAATAACGCAATTAAACTCCTCTTTCTCTAACCCCTCCTGTACTAGAAATATCCGCTCGAGAGAGGATCACAAGGTTGGATTCTGTTCCCTGCTACAGGAGTAGCTCACCAACGTCCCTGCTTTACTTTGGACACCTGTGTGGAGTGAGTCACTTTCGTGGCCGCAGAGGAGGTGAGAGGCGCGGCGAGCGGGACTGCGAGGACCAGCATTCCTGCAAACACCGACAGCTGGTTCCTCTTCCCGCCTGAGCCGCGCCCCCTCCCAGTGCCACGCCTCCCGCCTGACTTCTCTTTACCTCTCGCGGCCCCCGCTCCGCGGGAGCCGCTCGAGAGAGGATCACAAGTTTGGATTCTGTTCCCTGCTACAGGAGTAGCTCACCAACGTCCCTGCTTTACTTTGGACACCTGTGTGGAGTGAATCACTTTCGTGGCCGCAGAGGAGGTGAGAGGCGCGGCGAGCGGGACTGCGAGGACCAGCATTCCTGCAAACACCGACAGCTGGTTCCTCTTCCCGCCCGAGCCGCGCCCCCTCCCAGTGCCACGCCTCCCTGTCAACTATAAGCGGGCCTGGTAACGCGCATCGCGGGACGCGCGCGTGGTGGAGCTCGGGGCGAAGACCGGGCAAAGAGCGGGCCGTTTGAGGCCGTTCGAGTACGGGCGAGTCCGGTCCGGCCTACACCCCTTGGCTTCACTTCCATTGCTGCAGTCATCACATTTCCTAGCGGTGCACGCAGAGGTCAAAGAACGATGTGTACACGTGAGTACAGAAGCAGGGCAGCTAAGGGGAAGCTACAAAACGGAACACTTGATGATTTCATCACCAGAACCAATATTGCAATAGACAAGGAGATCAATAAGATGCAGCATAGGGTCTCCATTGAACTTGATGCTGCAAGAAGGCTTTCCCAGGAGATGGCCAACGCCAAGAAATCCTCTCTGGGTCACTTTGCTTTCGCGAAAACACCGGATCGCATAATGGGCCCAGCACCAATCTTAACACAGGCAGTCATCCACAATCAACCAGCCTCGCCTCCCACAGTCTTAGTATTGGAGGCTGGATCTCAGCAGGAAGCTCCCTCACTACTATCCAGGGCGAGAGGGGTGGACGGGCCTCCCACGGGTACTCCACCAATTACAGAATGCAAGGGTAGGCGTGTGAGTGTGAGAACCCCCCCTAATCCCCCAAAAGGCTTAAATCAAAAACGAAAGCGTAATAACACTACCGCCTACTCTAGGAAAAAGGCCAAGGTTGCAAAGGCCCAGCTGCCCTCTCAGGTAATAGCCCAGCCATCCCACCTACCCGAGGTAAATAGTTACCCCCTAGTACCTGATTCTAGACCAGTCAAGTCGATGGGGGAATACGAGAATCTCGTAATTGAAAATGAAAATGGTGGGGTGCCACTATGTATGATTTAAGGGAAGGATGTCGAATTCTTAACAATAGTGTGGGAAATGTTAAAAAAACTGCTGACCCCTTTAGAACTCAGACTTTCCCGTATAGAAACCCAGCTCCTCGAAACTGAAAAAAGCATCCTAAACCTTGCCACCCTGACCATTCCTGATAATAAATCATCTAGCCAACCACTAGTGACCAATATTCTTCCAGTAGTGGTTGTCACCCCGCCAGTACCCACGGTAACCAAACCTGTTCCAAAGCCCCGGCATAAGGTTCCTGCGACCATCAATGACAATAGAGTAGCGGTAAGAGCAAATGAGGTGCCGGCTCCATCCTTAACAGCTCCGGAACTTCAGGCTGCCCCGAGGGCCAAAGAACACGATACGAATACACAGAGACAAAAATATTCTAAAAATCGTCATAGGGGTTATGTTGATCTTCCCCCAGATGTTAGACCATACGTAGTAGTGCTCACAGGGGTGCCTGAAATTCAGTACCATCAGCAGGAGGATTTTGGGTCTTTAAAAAATAAGGTCATTCACTGGCTCAATGTGAATAGACCATTGCCCAATCACCTGAGGAGTAAAATTCTTATGGTGCGACGCGTCCCCTGGATAGGCACATCGCACAAATCTATCCCAGGTGATTGTGTTATAGTCTCATTTGAAGATCCCAATACTGCACATTTTTTACATTCATGGAGGAATCATGGACCCAATTCTCCCATTGCAACTAGATCACTAACCTAATTCTTTCCCCCGCATTTACAATCTCAGACGGGGGGAAACTGGAACTGGAATACGATGCGGGCACGAAACTGTGTGCAGGGAGGGATACCCAACTTCTGGCAAGGCGCACATGGAGGGTGGAATGGGGTACCTACCTACAATAGATTTGGATGCCTCGAGGATGTGGATTGACTTCCTCATAGTGTAACTGACACCTTGCTATCGCTAGATTCACACAGCTCTCTGTCCGATCCCCCACCGTGTTTTGCCCCCGTATCACCAAAAACGCATAGGATTATTAATACACTGGCACTAGTACACTGCTCCCTGCCATGCTTAGATACACCACCAATACCGCATCTCCCCGGAGATTGTAAACAAATCATGGGTGACACTAAGTATAAGAAGGGGCAGGCTGATGAACAATGGGAAGGGGGCACACCCACTGAGCATGAGAAAGATAAAGACGATACAACCAACACATGCCCAGCTGGCTATATTGACAGGGACAAAGCCTCCCTTGAGGTGACCAACGTATTTCCTCCTTTGGCATCAGAGGTTTTGCCCTTTTCAAGCCATAGCCAGCCTAGGATAAGTAGGTGTAGACACCCTCCCAATCCTAGTGAGGAGCGGGGGGCACCGGGCACACTCTCGATACTTTCCTGGAATGTGGCTGGGTTGGCCAACAAGTTGGATTCCGAGGAGTGGGCGGAATTTATTGAGGAATATCATATTTGCCTGTTTCAGGAAACGTGGGCAAGAGAACCACACTCCCGTATAGGTTGTGCAACCTTTGAGACCATGGCTACATGGGGAGGTAAGGGCCGACCGTTGGGCGGTCTGTCGATTTGGGTGGGTTCCCATCTGGGATGCAGGGCAAGAAACCTCGAAACTAATTCACCGGACTTGCAGTGCGTTGTCCTAGAGTGGCCATCTGGTGTGAGATTAGCAGTAATAAACGTATATTCTAGACCAGTTGCCATTACGGGCACCTCGGGAACTATCGAGGACTTATCTGCGTTTATTGACTCCACTATCCTTTGCCCATTACTTGTAATTGGGGGGGACTTTAACACTCAGTTTGAGCCCCTCCCGGATCACATGGAAGGGGTAACCAATGAAGAGGATGATCTCTGGGAGATACCCACCGTGCCCGGGCCACCTGTAAAAGCATGGTCACCTTTAGTTACCCAAATCCTATCCTTCACCCTATCCCATTCGCTGAGGGCGTGCAACGGGCGGGTTAAGGGAGATATCCCACCCCAGCACACTTTCAACAGAATAGGACACGAATCGCGGATAGATTACATCTTGGTGCCGATAAAGGATTGGGCTAAGGTGAGGGACTTCACAATACTTATTAGGACCGACAGTGACCACAATCCATTGTCACTGAGACTAGCTGTACAGGGTCTCCCGACAGCTAACATAGATACAAATCCAACATCCATGGAGGGCTTAGTTGCAGCCAGCAACAGACGCAGAATTAGATGGCCAACATTAGTGCAGAACCCACAAAATAATCAAAGGCTATATGAGGCAGTAGTGCCCGCCCTTGAAAAGGTCAGGGATCTCTTTATACAGTGACCAACCCCCGATAAGTTCAGTGCGCTTGAGGATATTCACTTCGAGCTCTGTACCAACCTGGCACAAGTATTGAACCCGGAAGCCAGGACGAAAAAGGCCATGGTGAAAAGAGCCTCCTGGTTCAATGCTGCTTGCAGAAGAGCAAAGGCTGCCCTTTTGGAGTCCCTTAAAACACGGGAAACTCCTAGCAAGATCAGGGATAAACGGATGGCCTATAAGTCCACCATCTGTAAAGCCAAAATAGAATGGGACCAGGATAACTGGTCGGAAATGACGGCTGCTTTAGCAGTCCATGATGCCCGTAAATTCTGGCAGATCGTCAAGCACGGTTCAGCTGAACCATTAGCGGCAGTAAATGCAAACATTTCTGCCACAGTGTGGGAGGACCATTTTAAATCCCTGTATAGTTTGCCCGATCAGAGCCAAGTGGGCATCCCACCCGAACCCGTTTTGGACCGAACCCCTGAAACCGTATTCCAAATGGACGGGTTCACTCTGGATGAACTTAAAATAGCAATTCAGGGTCTCGCGGCCGAAAAGGCGCCTGGCCTAGACAAGCTCCCAGGAGATCTTTATAGGCATGAAGTAAGGATCTGGGCCCCGTACCTGAGGATGCTGTTCAATGCAATCTTGAACGGCATGATGATCCCCCCAACTTGGCTGGGGGCAGAGATCGTGCCTATATTTAAGAAGGGTTCGCCTCTGCTCCCAGCCAACTACAGGCCAATAAGCCTGATAGATGTTTCTCAGAAACTCTTTGCAAGGCTACTTTTGGATCGTCTGTCAGACTGGATCTTGGACCACGCAATTCTGAGTCCATTCCAGGCGGGATTCAGAAGGAAGATCTCCACCACTGACCAGGTCTTCCGGTTCGCCCTCATTTTCTGGAAAACGGTACAGCTGGAGGGTGGCAGCCTCTACACTGTATTCGTGGACCTGAGGGCGGCCTTTGACCTGGTCCCCCGCGGTAAACTTTGGAAAGTGCTGGCCAAACTGGGGGTCTCGAGGGGCTTGTTGGAGATGATTATTCATCTCCATACTTCCAACTTCGCTCAGTTGAGGTGTGGCAAGCATGGGGTGCTGTCTAATCGATTCCCCGTTGACAGGGGGGTAAGGCAGGGTTGTGTGCTTGCACCGACCCTGTTCTGCCTCTATGTCAACTGGGTATTCGCTCACCTCAATGGAATTGCCAACTTAGACGCTCCCAAGCTGGCAGGCAGCAGGGTGCCAGCGATCATGTTCGCCGATGACACCCTGCTGCTCTCCAAGTCCCCAATGGGGATACAGCGTGTCTTAAATGGTTATGTAGATTTCTGTGGGGAACATGGCTTAGAAATCAATACCTTAAAGACCAAATTTATGGTCTTTAATTCCCCACCTAAACTACGTTTTTCACCTACCATTGGTCAGACTATTCTTGAAAGGGTACACACCTTTGAGTATCTTGGGGTCATGATAAATGAAAAAATGGCGTGGTGCTCACACCAACAGAAAGCACTACTTAAACTGACCCAGTACTCGGGAGGGGTTTTGAAGTTAATAGGGAATAACAGGTCATCTATCAAACCAGTTGGCCCACCACTCCAGATTTATAAAGCACAGGCAAGGGGGGCTTCTATGTATGGCTGCGAGTTATGGGGTCACAAAGTCTCCTCAGACCTAGTGAAAGAGGAGAATAAGTTCATCAGGTTGCTGGCAGGACTCCCGCCCAGTACACCCCTTGTCCCACTAAGGTTAGATCTGGGGTTGCGTCCTTTAAGCGAAGAACTGGCACTGCGCCCCTTAGTCTACTGGCGGAGGTTGTGGGCGGTCCCGGAATTGATTAGCTACAGGCAGGGTTTACAGGAGATCCTAGCCATCCCGAATTCTGGGAAAATTAAATGGCTAAAATTCATTAAACCTGAACTAGAGGATATAGGCCTAGCGACACTCTGGTCTGATCCCTCGACTGTATGTCATTTAATTTCCAGGAAAAGGCTGGCAAAGGTCTATCATGATAGTAAATTAGCAGCACTCTTTCGCCAGGCAACACCGGGGACACTTACGGACTCATTTTTAAGCATTAAGGATCATTACAGTTTTGAACCAGCTTTGGAAAAAATTTACCCTGTCGTACTTAGAAAACTCTACCTGCAGTGGAGGCATGGGACCCTCCCACTGAGAGCTCTAACTAGTAAGTGGAGAGACCCAACTATCAGTATATGCCCGACCTGTAGAGGGGCCACTGAATCAGAGCTCCACATGATCTTTTTTTGTCCAGCTTATAAAGCTCCCAGAAAGACATGGATTGTCCCTATATGTAGGAACATGGGGTTTGTGGAGTGTCTGGCAGCGTTTAGAGTACTAAAGACAGACATGTCTGACCACATTGTTTTTGCTGTAGCTAAATATCTAGGTGCAATGTGGACGCTCAGGATACAGAGTCTTAAGGCTGGCCACTAAATGTACTGCGAAACCCCGAAGCTTGTAACTGTAAATTTTGCTTGTATTAGGATGAATTGTGTGTTTTAAAGGTTTTTATTGTTTTAACAATTATGATTGTACCTTGTGTATCTTTTATGGTGATAATATTACCGAAATAAAGATTTATGAAATGAAAATGAAATATCAACAAAAATGTCTCTCTAACCCCCCCAAAACTAAAAACTTCTACAAGAATTCTGACTGTGTTAAACAAAGCAAAATCTGGTCCCATGGTGTTTATCAAGTAGTTAATAATTTAAAATTCCTTTCAATTGTATTTGTCATGTAATGTACTTATTGTTCTATTTTGCAGAGTTCACTATGTAAGTCCCCTTCTTAGGGATCGATTCTGATGTGGTTTAGAAGGCCTCCGAACGGCATTTGCTCCGTCCAAATCCGATCGGGATCATGTCTTTCCAACAGAGGGACCGATTCTGATGAGGTTTGGAAGGCCTCCTAAAGGCATTTGCTCTGTCCGAATTAGAGCCGGAAAGTTTTTTCACACTGATCAGGGGCCGATGTAGTTCGGAAGGCCTCCTAACAGCATTTGCTCCATCAGAAGCAGATCAGCAATGTGTCTTTCCGACTGAATCAAAAAGATTTCCGAAGAACCGAGTACAATGCGAGGTAGGAGTTAATAATATACCAATCCGAATCTGATGGCATTCGGAATGACCGAGCCATACGGAGCAGACTCGTTCGTCTCTACAGGCTGTGTTTCCAAACTACTGATTACAATGCTGGATTTGGACAGCATTTCCGAATCGTGTTGTCTGACTCAAATTGGCAGTCAGAATCAGACCATGGTGGGCCCCCCTGCACCTGGAGCCTTCCCAATCAGGCCCGTGGGAGTACCCATGGGTCCCCCCTTACCAGCCATGCACAGTGTGACAGGCACCAGAAGGTGCCCACCACAGGGTGCCCGATTTTCTCCAGCCACCCCTTTTGTCCATGGGAGACTATGTATTCAGTCGGAACACAGGCTCCCATTGAAGTCAACGGGCGTCCGACCAAAACATATTGGAAGCATCCAGATGCATCGTACTCGGTCAGTCAGATTCTCCCAATCCGAGTCGGTTGGAAACCATTCCCAAACTGATTCGGTCAAAATGATTTCCGAACCGCATCGGGATAGGCTTCTCAGTTTGTCTGTGGCACAAAATTAAAGTAATTCCTGCTCTATTTGGCACGAGGCACCATTTAAAACCCCTTCTTCATTATTTCACATGAGGCCTGCAATAACAATATCTCTATGAGTTTTGAGCAATGGAACTACTTAATAAGTGAGTTAACAAAACTGTTGTACCATCAAATGTCCATAAAGAAGATCTACAAAGGGGAGTAGCCAACACCTTGGTGTCAGCTTACCTTTGAATGTAAACTGTGCCCTAAGACCACATCTTCACCACTTTAACACATTGCTGAAATTTAACTAGGTAAAGAGGACCAGTATTTTCCTGAACTGCAGATTTTAGTGTGGTAAGCATCAAAATATACATATTATTTTCCAATTAGCTGTACTAGATGTTATATTTCACATCATACACGTTTTGAGCAGCTCAGTGTCAATTTTTTATTAGCGCTAGGCAAAATGTAAATTACCCCAGCATCATTTGTGCAATTTCTGGTATTTCAATTTGCACTTGTTGTGCAAAAAGTCCAAAATTAGGCCACTTTGCTTAATAGCATACCATCAGCTAAAGTTTTACTGTGAATGCACAGGAACAAAAGAACATGAGGAGCTGTTGTTCTCGGGGCTTTGATTGAATACTTCCTTATGCAAGGATTCTTCACAAGCAAAATATAGTGCGAAATGACAGAATAGCATTTTGCATAATCATGCATAATGTCAGGTAATATTGCCATGTAACTTTGTGAAAGCAAATTATGGTGATTTTGCACCCTGAATTTTGATCAGATGTCATATTCATCTTGGCCTACTCTTTATCAGTCTCTCAATAAATCAATGTCCAGCTATGGCATTTTGTTTTAAAAAGTAAACATAATAAAATTCATACTTGCCGAAATACTAAACATTAAAACACAAATGAACACAATAAAGATCAAAACTCTATTGCCTCTCCTACCCTACTGATCTATGTAATGAAGAATCTCAGAATTAAAAAATATTTGTGTAGAATACATATTTTTTGTACATTTTTTTAACATGCCCATTTAATATTATAAACACTGTAAGAAATTCCCATTTCTTTGCATGGTGTAGCCTCAGCTTTTAGCTTTGTCTGTAGAACTCTGTGCACCAGACCGTTGTTAGCCTGCAGTAAATTGCCTGTGCTCCCAGCTTTAACATGGTTGAATTGGCATATTCTAATTGGCATATTTAACTTGTTGATAAGTCCTAGTATATGGCATGTAGTCTACCCAGGGCATGGAAGTTAAAGGCCACTAGTGGACTGTAGCATTTAGTGTGCCGTCTACTACAGTGGCAGTTCTAACTTAGCTTCAGCCCTAACATTGTAGTTTGAGTGGAACAGTTTAAAAAACCCAACTCCACCTGGCAAAATGAAACCCTTTTAACAGATATAAGCCTTCCTTTTAAATATCAATAAGTCACCCCTGAATTGTAGCCTGCAAAGCAGGATGATGGTATCTAAAAGTAGGACTTGTAGAAACTGAATTTTAACGTGTCCCTATAATGACTGGCAGCAAAAAGTTATTTTCACTATGGGGATTGATAAACAATTTGAAGCAACATTAAATATAAATTCTGCTGCCTTAGAGTAGGGAACATCTTGAAATATGATTCATCAACTAATTTTAATATTTTTTGAACATGCAATTTAATAGTGAAATTGTATTTTTGGCAAACATTAAGGAAACGGAAAGTTTTTTAAAGTTACCTTTTACGTGCAGTTAGTCCTGACATTCTTAGGGTGGTCTTGTCCCCAAATGTTTGCCTTCTTTTTCCACTTTTTATAGCCTAATTTTTACTGGGATATGGACAGTTTTTCCACTGCTAACCAGTGGGATCACTGACACAATGTAAAACCCATACAAAAATATTGTGTAAAAAATATTGATAACAACATTTTGTTTTTCTACCCATATAATGCTAAGAACAAAATTATCAAAAAAACGTATTTTACACTTAATATCAAAAACATATACAATAATATAGGGGCATATTATCAAGGGAGTTTATCTCTGCTTTTTTGGCTTTAAAAGTCAAGAAAGCGGAGAAAAAATTATGTCCCTATTACCTAGCTGTCGCTAACACCAGTTAGCGACAGCTAGTAGGTGATAGCGATCATCTTGGGCCCCGCTTTGCATGTCAGTGATATTTATCACTAATGACATGCAAAGTGGGCGCGCCAAGATGTTATCGACTGGAAACAGTCACTAACATGGCTATCTCCTATTACCAACTTTTGGAGATATTCGCGCTAAACGTGATTATCTCCAAAAGCTAACACCAGCCCCTGAGCAGTTCTTAGCCATGTTATCCAATGGTAGGTGGATAACATGGCTAAGAGCATTAGCTCGGTAATGCATGAATATCGCGGACTTTTCAGCGATATTCATGCATTTCGGCCGATTTTTATCGCTTAGGAGATAAACCTTGATAATAGCAAGGTTCCTAAGCGATAAAAATCGCCGCAGCTCGGCGATAAAAATATTGCCGCTAAGCCAACATAGCGATAATTATCGCTAGTTGTTGGTAATATGCCCCATAATTTTGAAAATATGCATAGTTAAAATCTGTAAATCTATACTAATATAATAAAGAGAGAGCCCAAACCTTTGAGGCAGGTAATCTCAGGAACCACAGCACCAATCACAACATCCAATACAGTGTTGGAAAGGGCAGTTGCAGCAGAAGTACATAGGCTATGCAGACGCCCACCATTTACATTTAAAAGGTAAAAGAACCGTGCCAGCAAAGTAGTCCCTTGTGGGCATGTCTGCGTTGTGCTGTGGGCTTGTGCTGGGGGGTTTACAAGCGCTGGGGGCGTGTGGTACGTTCCGCCCTTCATGCCATGTCTCATATCATGTGCTGTGGGCGTGCGCTGGGGGCGTGTGCGGGGCGCGGGATTACGGGAAAAAAAAGCGAGCGAGCGGTGTGCCCAATATTTCATTGTTTTTTCTTCCCAGGTTCTGTACATTCCAGCTTCGGGTGTCCACTCTGCTCCCTTTAAATACCTCTGCACCCCATAATTATAACTCACCCTTACTCCTAAAATATCCTAACACCTTTAAACACTAACCCATCTTAACCCTATAAATATACCCCGTACCCCAAAACCCAAACCTATCCCTAAACTCTAAAAATACCCCTGTACCCCAAGACCCAAACCTAGCCCTGAACCCTTAAAATACCCCTGTACCCCAAAACCTAAACCTAACCATGAACCCTAAAAATACCCATGTACCCCAAAACTCAAACCTAGCCCTGAACCATAAAAATAACCCTGTACCCCAAAACCCAAACCCAAACCTACCCCTGAACCCTAAAATACCCCTGTATCCCAAAACCCAAACATAGCCCTGAACCCTAAAAATACCCCTGTACCCCAAAACCCAAACCTACCCCTGAACCCTAAAAATACCCCTGTACCCGAAAACCGAAACCTACCCCTGAACCCTAAAAATACCCCTATACCCCAAAACCCAAACCTAACCCTGAACCCTAAAAATACCCCTGTACCCCAAAACCCATACTTATCCCTAAACCCTAAAACTACCCCTGTACCCCATAACCCAAAACTATATCTGAACCCTTAAAATACCCAAACACCCCAAAACATATTCCTCAGTACCCCAAAACATATACCCTTATACTCATACTTACCTTATCCAAACATTAAAAAAAAACATGCTTTTACCATTCATGCATTTACAACGAATTTCGTTGTACATGTATGCGTGGTAAAAGCATATAAAATGTAATGCCATGCGTTATAATGGCATTGCGGAGTCATGGTATTTTCGTAATGAAAGTATGTGGAGTGATGGGTGTTTACCCACCCCCGGTAAGTACATTGATGGCACGGTGGCCCACATCTCCAGCAACATACTCATATTTTTTCACCACCGATTTGAAAAATGCACAGGTCTCTCTCATTGATGGCCAGCACCGACATACACTTTTAGACACACCTCCCGCCACAAGTTATAGAATTGCGTACTTTAGAGCTGGGGAGCCGCGTTCGAATCTCGGCATCCGCTCAACATCCTGTGATTCCAGGCAAATCGCTTTGTCTCCCCGTGCCTACCACAAATGATTCTGTTCTTCTGTAATGTTAATTGTGCTCATGCCATGTTGTCGAGTTCGCGCTATATAATATTGCAAGGAAAAATAAAGTAGGGAAACTCGAGTTCACACACTACTGAACGCGCACTCTTAAGTGCATCAGCAGTGCACTGTGAATCGGAGCGTTTCACAGGCCTGTCACAGATAAGAAATGCTATCAAAACTAAATCCTTCAAAACAATATACTACTGGCCGGCAGCAATTCATACACGGACAACGTCGGGACGGGCTGCTAGTATAAATTTTTTGACATATAACATGAATATAACTGTTATAAAGATGAGGTGCACAAAAAGTTCATCAGGAGTCTTCTTTATTAGGTCTTTACACCATCACAGTTTCCAGTCAGCTGGCGTCAGCTGTGGAATGTGCACACATTCTTGCCAGGGCTATACCAAGGGAAAGGAAGGGCAGGGGGGGGCAGGACAAACCAAGTGAGATTACAACACATCTCCTTACCAAGGGAAAGGAAAGGAATGAGCAGGGAGCGAGGGTACCCAGCAGTTACATTGCCTGGGAAGGAGCATTATAACACAGAACAAGGTCGGAGGACCACTATAATAAAGTTAAGTCATGCAGTGACAACTATGACATTTAAAAGCATGCCGTAACAATACAGGAATGGTTCTCATGTGACACAGTAGTCTTTAGTCCACCGGGGTGCAGCTGTGGGCCTTGATGACCTTCTAGGGGCCACATCAGTCAAACTATGCATTTGTGTCTCTTCTTGGGGGACATGTTTTTCTCTGTGAGGGACAATCCTGCCCATACTCCAAGTTTGTCCGTTGGCCAGCTGAACCACATTCCTACCTAATTTAGTTACCCACATGGGTTCAGACAACCTAGTGACCTCCCTCCTTCTTGGATTTGGAAGGTCTATACTACTGAACCAATCCCCTTCCCTTACCATGCTAGCTCTCACATGTTTGTCAGCATCATACCTTGCTTTGTACTTGTGTTGGTGATCTCTAATACGCTTTCCAATTTTGTTACGGTTAACGTGACAACTGGTCTGCCTTTTTACCGGAGGTGAAAGCCTGGTTTTGGGAACTCTCCCTTTTAATGAGCTGAAAGGAGACACCACTGTGACGAGGTTAGGAGTAGTGTGATAGGCCCAGAGAGTTTCCTGTAGGGTCTGTGCCACTGATGTGCCTAATATCTCAGCACGCTGTGTACATTCTTTTATCATGCGGTTCATGCGCTTCACCAACCCGTTGGCACAGGGACAATAAAGGGCGGTTTTCTGGTGGATGATGCCCATGTCAGAAAGAAATTCCCTCATATTTTCTGAGGTAAACTGTACCCCATTATCGGTGACTAGTATATCTGGAATGCCTTCCTCAAAGAAGGTATCTTTCAGGAAGCCTATGAGTGCCTTTGCATCAATTTGGTGGACACACCTGTAAACCACCCACTTGGTGTGGTAGTCCACTAGGACCAGTATAAATCTTTCCTTCAAACTCATGAGGTTAAGGGGGCCAATTATGTCAAGAGCTAGTTTGGACCAAGGACTATCTGGTATCAAAACTGGGGATAGGGGTGGTTTCCTTGTTTGTTGGGTCTTATCAGATTTGCTACATTCCAGGCAGTCCCTCAGTGTGTGTTCTGCCATGGCATCCATCTCTGGCCACCAATAGTCCAGTCTTATCTTGTCTTTCATTAGGCTACGCCCCTAGTGAATAACGTGTGCTAAGTCTACAATTTGTTGTCTGAGCGAGATAGGTGGAACAATTTTATCCCTTCTAAACACCATACCATCATGAATGGTAATTACCAGCGTCACCTCCCAGAACTCACTCAACGCAGGTGCCACCTTACTCTTCTCATTGGCCCATCCTTTTACTATACCGTTTTTTAGTGCTTGAAAATCCTTATCATTGCTCAAGCCCTGCTCCCATTCCTCTTTGCTTAGGCATGTTAACTTCAAGATTCTCCCCTCGTCTTCAGCTACCACCTCATCACTGTTAGCATCATTAGGTGAGCGGGACAAGAAGTCCGCCACCACATTTTGTGAGCCTGGCATGTATTTCACAGAGAAATTGTACCCCTCCAATCCCAAAATCCATCTTGATATGCGTGGTGTGATTTTTTCAGACCCTTTGGTTGTAAAGGCACACATGAGGGGTTTGTGGTCGGTCCTCACAGTGAAGGGAATGCCCAGAGGAAGAATCGGAAATGTTTGATGGCCTATGTGCATGCCAGCGCTTCCCTCTCCATCACGGAGTAGTTTACTTCTGCTCCTTTGAGGGCGCGAGAAGCAAATGCCACCACTTGCTTCTTGTTTTTATCCATTTGGGTGAGGCTAGCCCCCAATCCGCTATTACTTGCATCTGTGTACAGAATAGTGGATTTGGTAGGGTCAAATCTACCCAACGATGGGGCTGAGGCAATGCTCTCCTTCACTGTGGTGAATTCCACTTGACAGTTTTCATTCCATATAAAGGTGAGGGAGACCTTTCACGCTGTCAGCGCCGCCTCAGGCAGTGACGCGCTTGCCGGAGCTATAGCGTGACAAAATCTGTTTTACTCAGGAAGGGGTTAAACTGCCGGGTGAGGGAGGCCTCTCATGCTGGCAGCGCCGCCTCAGGCGGTGGCGCACTTGCCGGAGCTACGGCGTGACAAAATCTGTTTTCCTTATAAGGAAGCAAGTCTCCAGCTAGGCCTTCCGTGGAGTGCTTCCCCTCCCCGTAGGGCAGCTTCCACAACTTACAGTATGCCCCCTTTTGATGAATGACTGCTGGCTAGGGCAGCTGCTCCCTGGTCGTCGTTTGGCTCGCCTCGGACCCTTCAAAACGCAGCCGCTGGTAGGGGTTGTTACCACCTCTCTTTCCAAGTGGGCGCAGGGTCAAAACTATCGTTCTACCTTTCGAGCAAACCCACACTTGCACAGCTGCCCGCAGGGCCACGTTGGACTCACCTCTCCTCAAGTATAAGTTATGAAATTACGGTGGCAGCCTCTTCACTTAACGTTCCCACCTCTGCTTCTGTTGGTAATAACCGGAGGGTGACATTCCTTGCCTAACCCCTCATGGCGCAGTCTCACCTCACCATGTTATTTTCCTGCCAAAGCCAGCTGCCTCATCACGTCAAGCCACAGGAATGCAGGTGACACGATGTTCCAGACAGCAGGTGGCTCGCAGCTCGAATCAGGAACCAACAGTTCTAAGTCGAAGTACCATAATCAGCATCAGGTAGGACTTCTTCAAATTTACTTGCTGTTACTGGAGTACTTATTGGGGGTGATGGTGTACCATCCCCACATGGTTTTGTGTTGCCAGTGTTATAAAGATGAGGCGCAAAAGTAGTTCATCAGGAGCCTTCTTTATTAGGTCTTAACACCATTACAGGTTCCAGTCAGCTGGCGTCAGCTGTGGAATGTTCACATATTCTTGCCAGGGCTATACCAAGGAAAAGAAGGGCAGGGGGATGCGGGACAAACCAAGTGAGATTACAACAATAACGTATATTAAATATGTGTAAGTAATATTTAAACATATACATATATAAACACAACTTATATAAACAAACACACATATATATGAATGTGTGTATATATATGTACACATATATAATATAAAACTATTAAAAATATTATTTATAATCTACATTATACTTTTCTATTATTTGTAAATATACCAATATAGCAACTATTTTTATATATTTACATACACACATAAAAACAAATAATTAATATAACAAATAAACTGCAAAAAAATTACAAATATATTTCATTTAATTATCCATAAAACTGTGGACAAATATATAAAAATATACATTTAAATAAATTGTCACATGATAATAATAAATATGGAAACACTAGTAAAAAAGTATTAGACTCCAAGATAATAAATATACTATTTCCAAGTCAGTATGTAAAACTGTAGGGAAAGCATTGGACACCGAAGGGGTAAAAGTTACTATCACCACATCAGTGTGTACAACAAATAGGGAAAGTGTAGGATTCATGATTGATATAATTTACAATTCCCACGCCACTGGGTGCGACAGTAGAGAAAGCGTTGGACTCAGTAGGAGTTGCATTTACTTTCCCCACTCCAATCATTCCAACAGTAGACAAAGTGTTGGACTCAGGAAGGGTAACATTTACAATTCCCAATCCCGTCAGTGCAACAGTTGGGAAAGTGTTGGACATAGGAGGTGTCAAATTTACTATTCCAACACCAGTCAGTGCAACAGTAGGGTAAGTGTTGGACTCAGGAGGGGTAAAATGTACTCTTCCCACTCCAGTCTGTGCAAATGTAGAGGAAGCATTAGACTCAAGGGTGTTAAACTTAACTGTTCCCTCTCCAGTTTGTGCAACAGTAGGGAAAGCATTGCACTCTCTAGGGTTTCATTTACTATTCCCACTGCAGTAGGTGCAACAGTAGGAAAAGCGTTGGACTCAGGAGAGGTTACATTTACTATTCCCACTCTAGTCAGTGCAACAACAGTGAAAGAGTTAGACTCAGAAGGGATAAAATGTACTATTCCCACTCCATTCACTGGTACAGTACAGAGAGAGTGAGTACTTCACTTCAAACAAATAACAAATTAATATATGTCTTAATTTTAACAAAAATTAAAAAATATATATATATATATATATTAGAATTATTTATAATTAATTTCAACTAACACAAATATTTTTTATGTAATTAAAATGCCACACACTATTCTCACAAACATAACAGCCAACAATTAAAAAGTAGTAGAAATAAGTAAAGTATAACACAATTCTATTAAATAATAAAACATTTGCTTTTTAAATAAATGATTTTTTATTCATGATTACTCAAATAACATTTTCCATTCCTCTACAAACCAAACAACACAGTCCTAAAATATAACTTAACAAATATGATAAGTTCACAAATAATATAATTAATAATAAATAAATAATATTTTTAATATTAAAGTCAACAGCCACCAGGAGGAGCTCCAAGGGGCGTGGCCAGTGACACTTTCCTCAACGATCCTATCAGGTGAAGAGCGGGATGGAACAGGGAACCCCAGGAGCGGTGATGAAAGCGGAAGACGAGGCAAGGACAGAGGGAGAGGAGACAAAGACGCCAAAGCCGATGAGTATTGGCGAGACAGAGGAGCCAAACCGAAAAGTGGCCAAAAAAGCCGTCCTCAAGGAGAACGAGATGGCAGGAGGCCAACAGGATCACACATCGGCCCGCTACTTTCCAGGAGGAGGGTGGCTGTACAAGGTACGGGCGAAGACCTGGGGATTTTCAAGGTACGGGCAGGGGAGGGAATCATCATAGCGGGAGGACGCGTAAAGCTACACATTGGGTCGGTATCTGGGTGATACTTCCCTCACGCCCCTTTCCCTGTAGGAGGAAGCTATATCTTCCCCCGTACTGACCCTGGTTTTCTTGTTTTGTTTCTAGGGGGTACGGACTGGTGGGCGAACAACGGAAGCCTAGACCAACCCCTTGGTGAAGACGGGAGCAACCCCAATCAAGAAGAGAAATACTGGACATTCTTTGTTGTACATAAATAAAACCTAACAAACCAAAAATCCCTTTCAGTCTCTATCGCCCTATTTTCGCAAATAAACCCTGACCTCAACCGATCCCCTGACAATAGCCCTTGAAACATTTTGAATATACTTCAAGACAGAGCAAAAACGTTTTTACATTTTACTCCTAAATATTTCTAGTTATTTGAAGTTTGATGTATATTTGTGAAATTGTTTCTTTAAATATGATTATGTAGAAGATCACAGTAATCATTACATACACTTATTCATACATAACAGTTACTTCAAAGTATCAGATATAAATCACAATATGCAAATTATTACACTTTGATGCATTTCAACATTTGTCTAACGAGTCATAAGTATGCCCTGATTCTGAGTTTTCCTAATGAGATAATCCTACATATATGTGATGGAACATTCCATCTTCCAAAATTCCTTTAGGTTTCCCATTTTTGCCATCATTGATTTATTATCCGGACATAAAAAAGACACTGAAAAATGGTTTCGGGTATGTGTTACTCTGTCATCAATGTGTGCACATTTCTGTCTAGATTTCAACACAAATCGTATGCTATTTGTCTAAAAACAGACTGGCTTACACACACATTTGTGAAGGAGTATGACATCATGCAAATCTATCACTTTTAACATGTATGAAACAGTATTTCTGATGCTAAACACAATTTGGATATGCGTTGATTCCAAACTGAATAAATCAATTCTGATATAGCTAGTTATTTTGGACAGCATGTTCGCTCTTGTTTGTGTAGAATCCCAACTTGCCAATCTGACGCTTAGTACATCCATTGTATCATAAGTGCCTTGTATGCTATGCCACATGTAGTAAGGCTACCTTTACATCATCCACAACAGTGATAGCACATTACACCTGACAAAATAAAGACTATTGGCCTGTTTGGTACAACTGTGCCTTATGACGTGAAAGAGCCTGATGTATATGTGCAATTTAGGCAGCCATGTGTCTGCTCGAAATAGTCCTTTGATTGTGAAACTTTGGGATACTTCCCAACAAAATAATAGACAAAGCACTTCATCATACACATTGTGCAAAAGGTACAACCTCAAGAACTCTTCTTGTGTGTGGACATGGGTCACCCTCGATGATGGGAAAAAATCAAACATGTAACATGTGACACTCTGATTAGAACTTACACCCTTGTTGCTGCTGCTGGGCCCTCAACAGCCCAACAGCTCTGGATAGGCCACTGCAAGAAAGCAGGCCATTAGGGGCATCAGGGGGCAGCACATGCATTTCCCACACTGAGAAGACTGCCCAAGCTGTACTTCAGCTGACCTTTTGGCCGAGCGTCATAGTTCCTCCTACCATTGTGACAATGGACGCTGAGCCGCTTGTAGACCCCCAGGGTCCGCACCTTCCTGGTGATTGCCTTCCAAATGTCCTTTTTCTGATGGGCGTTGACCTGTATGGATAGAAGAAATTAAAGTAAAAACAATGGTTTGTGACTTTTTGTTTGTCTGTATTGATATAGCATTTTTCTACATGACTCACAAGTTAGCATGCAACATGCGTATTTCCACATGCTGACCAAAATAAATATCTTAATTCACACTTTTTTAGTGACCTGTTGACTGCCCTCATCCCATGTAATGGCCTACACTCACTGATCCAGGCCAGTGACATCATCTAGCCCAAGGAGCTCCTGCATATTCTGTTCTGTTATGTGACCTACTTCTGAACAGTGCAAAAGGTTGTGAACTACTAAAAACTAAACATTAATACTTATAGCACAGTGAATAGTAGACACTGTTAGTAAGGGGCCTGCAGTATGATCATGAATCACTTTGAAATGGGAGTAAAATGAAATAAGTGTTAGCTCAAGAAGTTAGGTAACTCTCCCTTTCAACTATCATCCATTTAAAAGCATTCAGCACATATATTTGTAAGTACACCTCAAAATGTGCCCTGGCAAGAACATATGTTTATGACAAATTGTTATATCTAAGATTTTGATACCATGTATCTTCCCTGTTTATCCACCTCTGCTACACAGCCAGTGTTAATGGTTTTGGAAGAATGTTGGTGTGGATGGTGATGTCATGGATGCGTGGATTGCTGTGTGAGAGAGTGTCTGTTGGATCCTGGGCTGAGCGGCAGGGAGGCTTCTCCTGGTGGTGCTGATTACATCTGTACTACTGAACTTACTGGAAGACCTTCTTAACTTAAGAACAATAAACGTATTCATCTGTAACCTAACAATTTCTACTGGAACTCCTTTCTATGACACAACATAAACTGGCGACCAGTTGGATCAAAAACTACGAATGAGGACTTAATTCAAGCTACTAAGGAAATTTCATTCAAGATTATACTAAAAGAACCCTCAGAAGGAATTTGCGCCCTGCTGCTCAAGTTCAAGTTCAAGTTCAAGTTAGGAATTTGTATAGCGCACTACTCACCCAGAGGGTCTCAAGGCGCTTGAGGGAGGTGTGTGCATTATTTATCGAATAGCCAGGTTTTTAGCTGCTTTCTGAAGGAGAGGTGGTTTTGTGCAAGGCGGAGGTGAGTGGGAAGAGAATTCCAGGTTTTGGCCGCTAAGTAGGAGAAGGATCTTCCTCCCATGGTGGATCTGTGGATGCGCAGAATTACGGCAAGGGCTTGATTGGATGATTGTAGTTGGTGGGTGGGTGTGTAGAAGGTCAGTCGTGTGTTGAGGCATTCGGGTCCTAGGTCGTAGAGGGCCTTGTGTGCGTGGGTGAGGAGACGAAACGTTATTCTCTAGTCGACGGGGAGCCAGTGGAGGTCTTTCAGGTGACCGGAAATGTGGGCTTGACGGGGGATATCCAATATGAGTCTGGCTGAGGCGTTTTGGATACGTTGGAGTTTTTTCTGTAGTTTGGCTGAGGTTCCGGCGTAGAGGGTATTTCTATAATCTAGTCGGCTAGTGACCAGTGCGTGAGTGACTGTCTTTCTTGTTTCGGTGGGGATCCAGTGGAAGATTTTTTTGTGCATGCGAAGGATGTTGAAGCATGAAGATGAGACGGCGTTGACTTGTCTGGTCATCGAGAGGGAGGAGTCTAGGATGAAGCCAAGGTTACATGCGTGATCTGTAGGTATGGGTGCTGTACCCAGGGCCGGTGGCCACCATGAGTCGTCCCAGGCAGAGGGGGATGATCCTAAGATGAGGACTTCCGTTTTGTCTGAGTTTAGTTTTAAACGGCTGTTCTTCATCCATTAGGCTACTTCTTTCATTCCTCCGTGTAGATTGGTTTTGGCGGTGTTTGGGTCTTTGGTGAGGGAGAGGATCAGCTGGGTGTCGTCTGTGTAGGAGATGATGTTGAGGTTGTGATGTCGCGCGATGGATGCGAGGGGACTCATGTAAACGTTGAAGTGGGTGGGGCTGAGAGATGATCCTTGTGGTACGCCGCAGATGACTTCGGTGGCTTCTGATTTGAATGGGGGAGGCAGACTCTCTGCGTTCTCCCGGCGAGGAACGAGATGATCCATTCCAGAGCTTTTCCTTGTATTCCGACGTTGCTGAGGCGTTGTATGAGGGTGCTATGACAGACTGTGTCGAAGGCGGTGGAGAGGTCAAGTAGGATGAGGGCAACTGTTTCTCCCTTGTCCAGTAGTGTTCGGATGTCGTGTGTAGCTGCGATGAGGGCGGTTTCAGTGCTGTGTTTGGCTCGGAAGCCGGACTGTGAGGGGTCGAGGGAATTGTTGGATTCAAGGAAGGCGGCGAGCTGACTGTTGACGGCTTTCTCAATGACTTTGGCAGGGAATGGGAGGAGTGAGATGGGGCGGTAGTTCTTAAGTTCAGAGGGGTCTGCTGTGGGTTTCTTCAGGAGGGAGCTGAGTTCAGCATGTTTCCAGCTTTCTGGGAAGGTAGCGGAGTTGAAGGAACAGTTGATGACATCTCGGAGATGGGGTGCGATGATGGAGTCTGCTTTGTTGAAAATGTGGTGGGGACATGGGTCGGTTGGCGATCCTGAGTGGATGGAGTTCATCAGGCGGATGGTGTCTTCAGTAGTGATTGGGTTCCAGGCGCAAAGGTGGTGAGGGTGCTGTTTTGTTTCGGAGGTGGGTGGAGTGGACTGTTTTTCGGACAGGTTTTCGAAGCTGTTATGTATGTCAGCGATTTTGTTGTGGAAGAAAGAGGATAGAGAGTCGCAGAGGTCTTGGGAGGGAGTGATGTAGTTAGTGCCGGCGGTGGGGTTGGTAAATTTTTTGACGATTTTGAATAGTTCCTTGCTGTTGTGGGCGTTGTTGTCGAGTCAGTCCTTGAGTGCTGATTTCTTGGTGGATCGGATCATTTGGTGGTGTTTGCGGGTGGCGTCCTTGAAGGTAGTCAGGTTGTCAGTGGTTGGGTTTTTTCTCCAGGTTTTCTCGAGAGTACGATATCACTTCTTGGATTTCTTAAGGTCATCGTTTGAACCATGGGGCCTTTTTGCTACCTTGTTTGATCTGGTGGTTTTTCAAGGGTGCTAATTCGTCAGCGCTGTGGGTGATCCATTGTGTGAGTTTGGTGGCAGCTTGGTTTGGGTCCGATGATATGGCAGGAGGGTTTTGGTTAAGCGATGTGAAGAGTTGGTCGGTGGTGATTTTGTTCCAGTTTCTTCGAGGAATAGGCTGTGGGGGTTGTGGGTCATGGTCTTTTTGTAGCTGAAGTGAACGCAGCTGTGGTCCGTCCAATGGAGAACTGTGGTGTGATCGAAGGAGATGTGTTTGCTGGAGGTGAAGATAGGGTCGAGCGTGTGTCCGGCAAGGTGGGTGGGGGTGTCAACAAGTTGTTTGAGCCCGAGATTTGCCAGGTTGTCCAGAAGGGTGGTGGTGTTGCTGTCGTTGTTCTTTTCCAGGTGGAAGTTGAGGTCTCCCAGTAGAATGTAGTTCTCGGAGGTGAGGGCATGTGGGCTGATGAAGTCAGTGATGTCTTCGTTGAATTGTGTGCGGGTTCCTGGTGGTCTGTAGATGAGGGTGCCTCTAAGTGTTGTCTTGGGGTCGGTGTGGATCTGGAAGTGGAGGTGTTCGGCAGGGGCGAGGTTATCGTCGGAGCTGGTCGTGATTCGGATGCTGTTCTTATGGACGATGTCGATGCCTCCTCCTGTTTGGTTGGTGCGGTCTTTTCGGATGATCTTGCAAGCGTCCGGGATGGCTATGACGATGTCGGGCGCTGATGCAGCGTTCATCCAGGTTTCTGTAAGGAAGGCGACGTCCGGCGATGCAGTGTCGAGTAGGTCCCAGAGTTCAGTGGCGTGTCTGTGGATAGAGCGGGTGTTCAGTAGGATGCACTTCAGGTGGTTAGAATCGGAGTTGTGTTTGGAGTTAGTGGATTTGGTGTGGGTCCTGATGCAGGCCAAATTGCAGGATTGGCAGGCGAAGGGTCCATGGGTGAGTCCTGGGGCAGCTTTGCAGCATTGTGGTGTGCGTCCGGGGTTAAGGGCTAAGAGGGTGGCGGCGTCATACGATATGCAGGTGGAGTGGGTTTTGCGGGGGCCAGGGGGTCTGGCACTGGGCGCGGTCCAGGCACGGACGGGCGTAGACGGGCTTACCTTTGGCACACCTTCGGCGCGCATAGGGCGCGACCGCTGTGTGTGAACGCTGCGCGCAAAAGCATCTGTCATATATGGATAGTGGAGGGGACGGGGGCGAGGGAGGGTCAGTGGGGAGGTGGGAGCGGAGAGACGGGCCAGGAGTGGTCACAACAACAAAATGGCTGCAAAACAGAAAGCGAAACGGGGCACGGCCGAAGGAAAGCAATGAAAATTAATTAGCAGGCTACGATTATTATATCTCAGCAATGCAGCGCAAATGAGCACAATTTAAAATGAGCAGGCTACGATACCAGGCGCTATGTCAAGTAATGCGATCACAATTCCAGGCGATATCAGGCAGCAAGGAGGAGAAGCGCTGTGTCAGGGAGCGTGGGGAGCGACCGTTTCGGGGCAAGCCCAGGTGGTCACAGCGTTACTTTGGATGGGGCGAGCCTTCTCTATCAGTGGGAGGGAGGGTCAGCTGGGAGGCGGGAGCGGGGAGGAGAGACGGGCCAGGAGTGGTCACAACCACAAAATGGCTGCAAAACAGAAAGCGAAACGGGGGCACAGCCGAAGGAAAGCAATGAAAATGAATTAGCAGGCTACGATTAGTATATCTAAGCAATGCAGCGCAAATGAGCACAATTTAAAATGAGCAGGCTACGATTATTATATCTCAGCAATGCAGCGCAAATGAGCACAATTTGAAATGAGCAGGCTACGATACCAGGCGCTATGTCAAGTAATGCAATCACAATTCCAGGCGATATCAGGCAGCAAGGAGGAGAAGCGCTGTGTCAGGGAGCGTGGGGAGCGACCGCTTCGGGGCAAGCCCAGGTGGTCACAGGGTTACGTTGGATGGGGCGAGCCTTCTCTATCAGTGGGAGGGAGGGTCAGCTGGGAGGCGGGAGCGGGGAGGAGAGACAGGCCACGAGTGGTCACAACAACAAAATGGCTGCAAAACAGAAAGCGAAACGGGGGCACAGCCGAGGGAAAGCAATGAAAATTAATTAGCAGGCTACGATTATTATATCTCAGCAATGCAGCGCAAATGAGCACAATTTAAAATGAGCAGGCTACGATTATTATATCTCAGCAATGCAGCGCAAATGAGCACAATTTGAAATGAGCAGGCTACGATACCAGGCGCTATGTCAAGTAATACGATCACAATTCCAGGCGATATCAGGCAGCAAGGAGGAGAAGTGCTGTGTCAGGGAGCGTGGGGAGCGACCGCTTCGGGGCAAGCCCAGGTGGTCACCACCAGTGTCCAGATTCACCAGACAGCCCAATGACAGGACGTATGCTTCCTGCTCTGCTCACTTCATCCTTCAGCCAAGAGGCAAACCCTCTTACACTAGGTGCCACAAAAATTTGTGACATTTACAGATTTTGATCAACTGATTTTCTATGAAATGGCTTAATTGGGCATGCACCAGTGAATTTCGACATACTGCCGGCTTTGCTGATCCTATAAGAATAAACCTTTAATACATGCCTGACTTGGAACGTTGACCTTTCCTGCTGCTCCTTCTGCTCTTTTGCAACTAGTACCTGGCTGATCATGGCTTATGGGATGGGATTCCCTGAGAGACACACTTGTGGGTCTCATTTTTGGGGTCTGAATACACCCGAATGCCATTCTCTGACATGGTGTGGCTTCATGAATCTTAATGCATTCTTCAAATCTTCTGTGAGGAGTCCATGGTCTCTGCGCGCGCTTCATGCACTCTCTTCCAAATGAGCTGATCTTGGACGTTCCTTTCTTCTTCTGGCTGACTTCATGGAATCCTGGGTCCTTGCTGCTTGCAGACGTTCTCATACACTTGCGCGACTTGAGCCATTCGGCGTGCGTCTTCCCTGCATGCCACCGTGTTATTTGGGGCGAGCCTTCATTCTTCAGTCCGGACTTTCCCCGGCTGTATTCTCTTTGATGTCCGTGGAACCTGATGTTTCTCAAGTACTTTGGGGCTTATTTCTTTCCTGCTTACAGCTCTCCGCCGTCTGGACAGAGAGGCTTTGCAGATTTCGCGGTTGCGTTTCTCTTTCTTCCCCGATGAATGTGGAACTTCAGATCATACTTGGTAACTCAAGCAAGGGTGTTTTGCTGTCACATATTGCCTCCCATAACCACAGCACTTTTACCAATATTTTTGTTCTTATTTTCTGTTTCCTTGCACCATCATTTTTTGTTTTTATTTCATTCTTGCCATGTCACATATGCTTTCTAAGGTTTCTCTATTGTTAGACAGTGTTAATGCTTACTTGTTTTGTGTTGTACTGCTATTATATTTCTGAAGTCGTGCATTTTATTTTTATTATTTTCCTATTGTAACTTTATTCATGATAGTGTGTTTTACTACATTACATGCAACAGTGCTGTTGACATGTTTCTTTCTTGCCTACAGATTTTCTTTCTTTTTGCTTTCTGTACTTCGATGTGTAATTTCTTCTCTTTGGTTCTCATTGAGTTTTCTCATTTTATCTTTTGCTTCTTTATATTACCTCCTTTTACTGTACATTCTCTCTTTTTCTCTTGTGTGCTACTGGTTGCACATGCATTTCTCTTTGTTTACTTTCCTGTGTGGTCTCATTTTGAAGTGTATCTGCAGCATTTATCTTCTGTGGAGTGCAGTCCACCCAGATAAGTCTTCTTTGCGTTTTCAATTTGGAGATTTTTCTTAGTTCTGTGGGGCGTAAATCTCTCTTTTTTTGTTTGCTTGGTGTCTCACCGGTGGTGTGTTGGGTGCTTTCTGTTTGGGTGTTAGTCACCCGTTGTTTACTTTCGGGTTGGGTTATGCCACCCATTGCTCGCTTTCTGGTTGTGTGCCAGTCATCTGTTGCTTGCTTTCTGTTTGGGTGCTAGCCACTCCTTGCTTACTTTCTGATCGGGTGTATGCCACCCGTTGCTCACTTTCAGATTGGGTGTGAGTCACCTGTTGCTTATTTTCTGGTTAAGTAGCTTTTTTCTTGTTTTTCACTCATAGAGTTCTGTATGTTTTTTGTCATGGGAGTACTTGATTTTTCTCGTTGTGACTTATCCCTATTTTCTGGTTTCACATGGTATTTTTTTTCTTCTTTTGCTGTGGTCCATGTTCCCCATTTTCTTCACCTGCCTGGCCAGTCGTAGTGGTATTGGTGGTGATTTTGGAGCACTTTACTCCTGTTTGTTTTCGTGGTATGCATTTCTCTTTTTTATGCATGTCTCTTTCTCCTTTTTTGGTGTTTTTGGATAGCATCCTTCTTTTTGAAATTTCTTGTTTCATATTTGCTCTGCTAAGGAAGGAGATGTGTGTCTTTTCTGGGTCACGTATTCTACATTTCCATTTTATTGTTGTACTTAATTATGCTTCTTTTACGTAGCTTATTTCCTCTTTCACATTTCAGTATGTTTATGTTTAGTCTTTATTTAGTGAGTTGTATTCTCCTATTGCAATGCTGTATATTTTTCTATGTTTCTCTTTAGTATTATATTTCCACCTTGCTTAATTTAGCATGTTTTTGCATAGTTACTTTGCAATCTCAATTCTTTCTCTTGCATATTTTTTTGTGTTACTGTGATGTTTTTACTTCTATTTGCTTTGTGCATTTTATAAAGGGGGAATGTGTGTTATATCTGAGGTTTTGATAGCATGCATCACCCCTGTTTCTCAGCCAGTGTGAATGGTTTGGGTAGAGTGCCGGTGTGGATGGTGATGTCATTGGAATGTGTGGATTGCTGTGAGGTGGAGTGTTAGCTGCAGGTCGGACTTGTCGTAGCAGGCACTGGGCATTTTCATGGTGGGCCGCCAGGTTGGGTGATGGTTCTGCGCCCCTGGGAGGCCGTTTTTGTTACAGGGCCATTTTTGCAGACTCGCATTTGTTTAAAAAATAAACATTTATATGTAGTGTGTTACTGTGCTGAAATGCAATATTTACGCAGTGTTGTTTATACTTCTGTTGACTGTATTTTAGGAGGACAAAATAAAGAAAAAAAATTGATTAAATAATACATTTGAAATTTATTATTGAAACCATATTTGTTTAACTTACATTTAATTTAGGCCATAAATGTAATTTATGAAGAATAAAGACCAACAAGCAAATGTTTGATTAATATATGTAGTAAAACCACAAAGATTCTGTGGAAATACATGGCTTTAGTGGTAAATGTAATATATGTTGCTGTGGAAAATGTGAAAAATGTGAAGAAAAAAAATTCCAATGGAGACACATGAACTCTCGGAGAGTGAGGAGACGACAGCCTTCGGTGACACCATGGAAAAAGGGATATCATCAAGAAGTTTGAATTGAATAGATAAACTATATAGGATTTATGTCATCAGCTGGAGCCAGATCTTCAGCCTAACAACAGAAATCCCACATCTATTACGCCAATTGTTAAACTCATGGCAGTACTTCATTTTGTGGCCACAGGATCCTTTGAATACACTGTAGCAGTGTCTGGTGAAATGTCAGAACCATCTTTCAGTGGTGTACTACAAGAAGTTATATCTTCAATGATGAAACACATTAAACGATTCATCCAGTTTCCACAGCAGCAGGATTTAGCCAATGTGAAGGGGGACTTTCATGGTCTAAGTCAACTACTGCATGTGGTTGGAGAAATTGATGGCACTCATATTGCCTTAGTGCCACCACACACCAGATAACAGATCTTCCAGAATCGGAATCACTTCCACTCAATCAACATGCAAGTTGTCTGTTTACCATATTTGTACTTCACAACGATCTGTGCACATTTCCCCAGCTCTGCCCATGATTCCTTTGTACTACAAAACAGTTCCATACCCCTACAAATATCACAATTTGGACCTGAGATGGCCTGACTTATTAGTCAGTATAATTTTTAATAATATTGTTTGCAGACATTCTGGCTGAATAATCTGAAGGGGGAGTTGCATCCAGCCGCTTCCAGCCACACTTGCCACCACAGAGGGGACTCCAATACCCAGGAAGCCTTCCGCTTCATGCCAAGAGGCGCTGACGACTGTTTTGCATGCATGGAGGAGCATAAATCAAACTTGCGGCCCCCTCAGCACAGGAGTAACATCCAGCCGCAACCAGCCACACTTGCAGCCACAGAGGAGACTTCAATCCGGGGGAAGCATTGCGCTTCACGCCAGGAGGCGTCGATGCCAAGAGGCGCATGAATCAAACTTGCGACCCTCACAGCATGGGATGCGCACGGTCGTACCCGGGCAAGGCCCTGGTCAAGGGCAGGCCTGTCTGCACCCGTCTGTGGCAGGACAAGACTGGGCTGGGTCACTTCTCTTGGCCCGGCATTTCCTGTGTTGGAATTTCTGTTCATCAAAAACATAAACTGTGAGTCCTGAATGTTATTCTTTAACCCTTCTCTCTTTTCAGTACTTTGATATTGCTCCTGATATATCACTTCACTTTTTATAGTATCAATATTACCAAGGACTTGAGTAAAGCCCGGAACTGTTGTTTTAAAATTTACTGTTCTGAGTTTATCTTCTTCCTTTCTTGGGCTACATTATTATTGGCAGTATGGGGAAAAGGAAGTCTACTGTAAGTGAGGGGGCTGGGAAGTCTGAGGGGCCTAATCTGAAAGTCAGTAGAATAAAAGTTGCCCTTAGTACAGCAGCTAACAATTGTGTGTTAGACCGCATTGACGATTTATTGGAGGAGTGTCAAGGTATGTTAACTCCGTTTCACTTATATTTTCCATAGGTAGCCAACATTATTTAGCTGAGACCTCCTCTTCCATTAGTTTATGTGCCAAATCTGCTGTACGCATCCCCTCTATTTTTACCAAATGCACTACAATGAGTGCAAGGAACAAGCCCCACAATCAAAGCAGTTTTTCACAAGCGGCAGCTGTCTCTGATGTTGTAGAACTAGGGATTCCTGATCCTCCATCAATATTAGAGGACAGTTGTGCAATAAATGTGGATATTGATGTTATTGATAGTGTCAACATGTCCACCGGTATCCCTCTGAACTACAGATTTTCTCCTTTACAAGACCTAACTGATAATTATGCGGGGAGGGTGGTTGAAGAAGAGTTGGTAACACATCCACCAAGCCCAAGTACAATCCATGAGGAATAGGAGGAGCATGAACCTATTAACCATGGAAATGAGGTCCAGCCAGCAGCGGCTACGGATACGACTGTGATTATTAGTGACCTTAGGGCTGAAGTTAATTTGCGTAAAATGCTAATCCGAGACCTTACATATCAGGTTAAACACCTTCTGGGCAGGGAGCAGACCAAGACATGTAACGCAGATCATCCCATAGGCCCTGACAAAAATCCCAATTTTTCTCAGAATAGCATTGCTTCTTATAAGCCCACGCACAATATCACTCCGTTGATGTCCACTCCCAAACACCCCCCTAACAATTGCTCTATTTCGAAGATTCAGGAATTAGGAGGTAGAAAATGGGTAGAAACGACACACTTGAGAACAGCAACAAATGCCATTCTAGTGATATATGTGAGCTGACCTACTGATGGGCAAAAAGTATCTTTATGACAATGAAATTAAATGAATTTGTACTTGTAAAGCGCATTTATACCACAACTGGGGTTTCCTGGCGCTGTACGCATACCCCTGTGGAACCCTTCCTGTCTTTTTCCTATGAAATGTTCACTCCTGGGCACCCCCAAGGTGAATCCAGGCATCCCAGCGCTGTTGGGGCAAATGTCCCTAAAATTCCATCACACATTAAATAGAAGATCATAACTCCCTAATCAACAAATCTATTCATTGGAATAGCTAGATTAGGGGATGCAGATCGGTTATTAGAGAAGACATATTATGGGCAAAAATACCAAGCCAGTGTACTTCTCAAATGGATTCCCTTGAGCTACATTTAAGAGATGAGAACTTGGTGCATGAGCTAATAGCCACTGGAAGTAAGGACAAGCTCACCCTCGCCCACTGGTATACAGATAAAATACAACCAGAGTAATTTACATTTGCTCCAAGCCCATAAAAAGCCTGGCACTCAGTTAGGCTCAGTTTCAACTCTAGATAAAGTGGATTGACTGGTGTCCTTAAACTCACCAAATCACACTTCACCTGATCACAGAGAATCAACTGCTTTTTCGGTCTGCAATGATAAGTTAAAAACTGATTTGTTAAATCTGGCTATACATAGAAAAGAAATACGCCCCTCTGACCTCAATAATAAGCTTTACAAAACTCAAGAAGTCAGGAGTGAACTAGGGTCTGCTCAAGTCCCTGATAATCTACATATGCCAAGTTTGTCAACCGGGCAATCAGAAATACGACTGGCATCATGGAATATAGCAGGGCTGAAAAGAAATCTAAAGGATGCAGAATGGCAGGATTATATTGGTCATAGTAAAATGTGTCTGCTGCAAGAAACATGGGCTCTGGAAACTCCCCATAAGCGTGGGTTCAAAACATTTAGGGTTAATGCTATCCCCTGAGCTAGAGGTAGACCCTCGGGCGGCCTAGTCATAGGGGTCAAAATCACTCTAAGAGTTTGAGTTTAAAAGTTCTTATATAGCGCTCTTACACCAGCGGTTTCATGGCGCTGTAACTGGCAGATCTCCACAAGGGACAAAGGGAGGAGGACAGGTGACATGAGACTAAGTAAAGATTTTACTGAAAAAATAAGCTTTAAGTTTCTTTCGAAACTGGGAATATGGAGTTAGGGATCTGAGCTCTAAGGGTAATGAATTCCAGAGAGCTGGGGCAAGGGTCGCAAATTTTGAACCCCCCCACTTTTTCCGGTGAAACCGGGGGACTGTCAGTAGAAATTGAGAAGAGGATCGGAGCTCCCTGGCTGGCAAGTAGGGGATAATCTCCGAGGAAATGAAAGCAGGGGCCATGCCCAGTCGAGCCTGGTAGGTGATAGTCGCAAGCTTGAATTGGACACGTTCCCGAACCGGGAGCCAATGTAAGATTTTCAGGAGGGGAGTGACATGTGAGGATTTGGGAAGGTTAAAGACCAACCGAGCCACCTGGTTTTGAATCATCTGCAACCGCCTGAGACTCTATGCAGGTATACCTGCATATAGGGCGTTGCCATAATCCAGGCGGGAGATGACCATCGCAAGGACGATCAGTTTCAAGGCCTCAAAGGTGAAAAATCGAGAGACCTTGCGGATGGTACGAAGAGAAAGAAAGGAAGAAGAAACCACAGAACTAACCTGGGAGTGAAGGGTAAGATGGGAGTTGAGTTTAATACCTAGGGTTTTGACAGAGGTAGAGGGGACCGGAGGGAGACCAAGGGAAGGGGGCCAAAAAAGTGAAGACCAGGGACTGGAGCAACCACCCGTCAACACCAACTCGGTCTTATCGGGGTTGAGTTTCAGGTGGTTGAAATCCATCCAGTCCCTGATAAAAATCATAGTAGACTGGAAATTAGAAATAGAGGCAGGAGAAGAAGACAGGTTGAAAACAAGTTGGAGGTCATCCGCATAGTTATATACGGCGACCTCCATTTGTTCTAAAGAAAAAATGAGAGGAGAAATGTAAAGGTTGAACAGAAGAGGTGAGAGGGAGGAACCTTGGGGGACCCCGCACTGAACCTTCCGGAAGTCCGCAGAGAAGTCACCCAGGCGAACTGCCTGGGTGCGGTCCCTCAGGAAGGAGGATAACCATACCAGGGCCGTTCCCCCGATCCTCGCCGCCGCGACACGGGAGAGTAAGATGGTATGATCCACCGTGTCAAAGGCGGCAGAGAAATCGAGGAGGACCAATGCCTGGAATTGATTGGTATCCCTCCCCTCCCTGAGGTTGTCAAGGACCGAAAGGACTACGGACTCCGTGGAGTGTGCGGGGCGAAAGCCAGCCTGACGGGAAGCCAATACCCCATTCTCCTCCACAAAGGTGCTCAGAGACCTGGTGACATGGCGCTCGAGCACCTTGGCCAAAAATGGTAGGAGAGAAATGGGGCGATAGTTGGCTGGGATCGAAGGGTCCGCGTCAGGTTTTTTTAAAATAGGTAAAATAATAGCTGATTTCAAAGGGTTGGGGACAACCCCCTGAGAAAGGGAGCTGTTGAGAAAGTGAAGAGGAGGATCAGGGCAAGAGGTGTAAATGTGACGAAGTATGTGAGCGGGACAGGTATCAAGGGGAGAGCCAGATTTTACGAGGGGGATTAATGATGTAAAGGATTCCTTGGTCAGGAGGGGGAGAGTATTTAATTGTCCTTGCGGAGGAGGGCACTGAGGGTCAACAAAAGACTGGGAAGGTGAAGGGATATTGGCTTTGATAGCGGCGATTATATCAATAAAAAAATTATTCAAAGAGTGACAGACGGCCTGGGAGGGGGAGGGCTTAAGGGAAGTGCGATCTGAAAAGGCTAGGTTCTGAACAATCGAGAAAATTTCCCTTGATTGGTTCTCGGCTGTGAGGATCTTGGAGAAAAAATAGGCTGTTTTTGCGGCCAGGATAGCATTCTTATATTGAGCTAATAGAGTAGTAAAATTAGCTCTTAGGATGGGACAGTAGTTTCTCCTCCAAGCCCTCTCAGCACGGCGTACCGATAATTTGATGGTTTTAAGGTCATCGGTAAACCACAGATTGGCATCTTTCTCCCGCTTGGAGGTCAATCGCTTCAAGGGGGCAATGGACTCGCTGGCTGAGGAGAGCCATTGTTCAATGATGTTGGCCTGAGCCAGGGTGGAAAGACCGTGTAAGGCGGGGTAGGAAGCACTTAAAAGGGCAGATAAGTTCGCCGGGTCAACTCTTCTCCACGAGCGGACCCAGACATTTTTAGGAAGGGGGACCCTAGCTGTGGAACTAATAGGAAGAACAAAAGAAATCAGGTGGTGGTCGGACCAAGTGCAGGGAGAGATAGAAAGGGATTTGACAGGGCAGTTCAAGGACCAAATCTGGTCCAAGATATGCCCCTTGACGTGAGTTGGAGAGGATACATGGGAGACAAAATTAAGAGATAAAAGTGTGTCTGAGAACTCTCTCTAGGATAAACACTCTGCTGGGTCAGAGGGCCAGAAATTGAAATCGCCCAGTAGTAACACAGAAGAGTTATTAACAGAGAGGGTGGCTAGCACCTCCTGGAAATCAGGGAGAAAGCGTAGAGGTGACTGGGGAGGATGATAAATGAGAACACAGGTGAGAGGGGGGGATGTGGACGTGGTACGGATAGCAAGATACTCGGTGGTGGCAATATCGGGGAGAGAGAGCAGTTGAAATGGAAGATCAGAACGGGCAATGACTGCTACGCCACCCCCCGTTCTGTCAGAAGAACGATCCGCTCGAAGGGCGTAGTAAGGGGCGGGCAGAGTGGCTAGCAAAGTAGGTAGAGAGTCATCACAGAACCATGTCTCGGTTAAGAGGAGAAGATCCGGTGCATGGAGATCTAACAGCACTGATAGTTCATGTGAATGAGCCACCGCCGATCTGGTATACAAATAATAAGCCTTGAGGGTCTTAACTGGAGCTGTGTTGGCAACCTCTATGGGGGGGGAGCCGGAGTGAGAAAGGCAAATGAACAAGAGCAGTTAGAAGCAGATGATAAATCAAGCTGGGATATCCGTGATTGTGTAGAGGGAGATAGAGCCCACGGACCCTGTAGAGTGTGAAGCTGGGAAGAAGTGTAAGAAATAATTTGGGCAGGGTGATGAGCCCCTAGCCCCGGTCGGCCGCGGACGGGCGCAGACGGGCTTAACTTAGGCGCAACTTCGGCGCGCCTTCGTCGCGCCCGCTGCGCCCGCCCGCTGCGCCGTCGGTAAGGGGAAGTGATTATATAGGGACACATGTGGGGGGAGTTTCGAGTGGGGCGTGGCAGGGGTGGAGGAGCCAGAGGAATGCACGCCCAGCCCAGACCCGCCCAAGGTGTAATGGCCGCCCGTCCCACTCCCCACGCGAGGCAAGGAGGGGGCAATCAGCAGAGGCGGTCTGGCGGTCTGGGTCGTGGTAGCAGGCGAAGGGGCAGCCAAAGAATGACTAAGCGCTGGTTCCTGGGCGCTGAGCGATGTGCACTGAGCAGGTAGGCACAAGTCTTTAAAATGTCTGCAGGGAAGTAAAAGAACACCGTTGCTCCCGGCGAAGCCTCGGGAGATCTGCAATCAGTGCAGGAGGTCAGCTGTCAGCCCTTTAAGCCGTTTGCCAGGGGGGAGGAGCCAGAGGACTGCACGCCCAGCCCAGACCCACCCAAGGTGTAAAGAACTGATATAACCAAGCTGGATTTTTCATCACAAGACTTAGTGGGGGTAAAGATTACCACATATGACAAAAACAAAATCTACATTGTAAACATCTATAGTAGACCAACACCGTCCAGTAAGGGATCCTCAGCAATAGTTCAGTTAGACAATTTTTTATGCACAATTGACCCGAGAATGATGGTAATTGTGAGGGGAAATTTCAACCGTCAATTTGTACCAGTTGTAGGATTAGAAAATATTTTTGAAGAAGAGGACACTGCAAATAATATTTCTCCTCTGGATAGCAGCCCGGCACTGTTGCAGTCTCACAACTCACTCGATTAATCTCAGGGCATGACTTAAAGCCTGCAATGGTCGGCTTCTGTCTGACAGACTGAATGCTTTTACATTTAGCAGGGATAACTGTAAGAGCAGTATCGACTATCTACTAGCATCTATCAACTTTTGGCCAAATATTCAGGATTTGGTAGTTGAGATTAGAGTTGATAGTGATCATTACCCTCTTTGTTTTACTTTTGCAGGTTCCCTCATCCAACCCACAAACTGGAGAGAAAATGACTCTAGCCCAATTCCAATCAAACCGATAATTAGCAACAACCGCAGAGCCCAGAAATGGCCAACAATAGTGGGGAAAAAAGGAGGTCTTGACCCGGATTTATGACACCTTTTCGGATGTCATCTCTCCATACAATGATCTGCCTGTTGTAGAGTTTCCCATATTACAGAGTCATCATATATTCGTAGGAAAATTAAAACCTATATTGAATATGATCCCCAAAGAAAATGAGGAGGGGAGACAGATGCCATTAACTTAGCTAACCTGTGAAACAACAAGTGTCGTAATTCCAAGAGTGTGCTTATTTTGGGCAGCCCAATCAAATGATGTTGAGAAACTAAGGGGCCCATTACAATGATGGACGGAAGTCTATCCGCACTGGTGGCGGTGGCGAAAAACATTAATTTTCCTGCCCCAGGTGTGGACATTGCGACCACCATATTACAATGGTCCATCAGAGGCCATTTTCCGTCCGCTGTGGTCTTTCAGGCTCCGCATGTGTTTTTTGTGTACGCAAGGGTGGCGGATGGAGCCCACAGAGCAAGACCGGCATGTGGAAACATGTTGCATCCGCCAACGAGATTACAATGTGGCAAACAGCCATTCCCACTGCCGCAGAAAAAACACCAAGTTGTGGATGGGGGAAACACAACAACAGAGAGGAAGAACAGATACAGAACCCATCTAAACCACCGGAGCCGCCATGGATCCTGTGAGACAGGCCTTCCCGCTGCACTACCTGCTGCACCTCCGGCAGACAAGACGCCGCTGTGCTCAAAAGAAGAGGTACCTACCAAACATCTCCACACACTCAACCCCTGTACAACTACAACTCTCAGCAAGCTTTGTGGCACCACTATGAATGTGGCAACCTGCCAAATGCAAAGTGCAAGGCCCACCCAATCCCCGTGAGTGACACTCGGTGCCCCTGAAGGCAACTGGGGCCAATACTGAGCCCCGCAGTTCCAGAGTGCGCACTCCGCAATATCGTAATATATACGCTGAAGGCCCCCATTGTCTGATGGCTGATTCACATAGTGGTTGCCACACCGTGGAGGCCGAGAAGCTGTGACCCCCAACCCTGCATCATCTAATTAAGGCCAATGCGTGTCAGCGCTGCGGATGCCAGCTACTGCGCATGCGAACACATACTGCATTTGCATTGGAGCTATGCAAATTACATCACACCTCACAACTCATTTGCCTAAAGTGATTGGTGCACCCCATGTGTAATGTTGTGGGGCACGAGTCCAGCATGCATATAAAATATCCACACATACATCGTACATGTATAGGAGAACTGGCCCAAGGCACGTGCGTCCAGCCCCATTTATTGGCAGGGTCACATGTCCAGTGACTCCTTTGCTGGGTGGCTGTGGGGTGGGGAAAGCCAGCCCTCTGGGAGTGGCTGTTACATCAGAACAACTAGAACAGTGACTATCTGGTCACTACACCGGTATGAGAGAGTCTGACCCTTGAGTAAAGTCTCCACACACATGGCATATCCAAGAAAAGGATAGTGAAAGTACATACATATAAACTCACTTCAACAGAGAAACCCTATCTAAAAAACACCCTCGTCTGTATAAAATCCACACACAGATTGAGAAGTTTGGTCTTCTAATGATCCAACTGGGGGAAACAAAACATAAAATATGTCCTGTGCCTAAAACAAAGGAGGACTGTGAGTGGGAGCCTAGACTGTGGGGATTCCTGTGACTATGTGACGGTGGGAACCTAGCTCCATGCAGTCCCGGGTTCCGAGAAGTGCTTATGAACTTGTGAATTTGTTCCCTTACAGAAATCCTGGAGAGGAGCAGACATATGAGATACTATCTACAGATACACAGACCAAGGTAATAGACACCCAACTTGAGGTTGTTTTTTGGAAAATAGGGACCACCACCCTGATGAAAGCCAGTGCTACCCTTATGGGGGCTATTTAGTGGTAGAAACATGTTGGTAAAAGCAGTGGGGCTATAGGGATCGTTACCTTCCCTCTATACCCCAAAATATACACTTTTAATCTTTCCAGGGTTCTACAGACAGAATAAAAGGATTATTGTTGATCCCTAGGCTGTTTTACATTCAATACTGCACTTGTCTGGTCCCCGCACAGAAGGGGAGAGACTTCCCTTCCTTCTTTCTTTGTTGTGTTTTGTTTATATGTTGTATGTGTATTATCACATCTGTTTTCTTTAACCTTCCTACCCTCACCACTTGTCTTCGTCTAAAAAAAGATTGTGCTCCATCTAGTGTTTTGGTCTGCAACCAGATGTATGATGCAGCCCAATGATGAAGCATGACACTGCAAAGTGTGTGAGGGCAGTATTAAGATATTTGTTGTCTTCCCCTTTTTTTGTTTTAGGGAATAGAACATATTCTATGTCTTGTTTCCCCCAGTTGGATCATTAGAAGACCAAACTTCTCAATCTGTGTTTGAATTTTATACAGATGAGAATGTTTTTAGATAGGGGTTCTCTGTTGAAGTGAGTTTATATTGTGAGTAAGGGAGTCAGAGAAGCTGCAGTCCCTTGTCTCTTTTGGTGTGTTCTTCAAAGTACATAAATAGTCATTCCCCGTGGCCAGAATGGACTGAAATGAGGTAAGGAGTCAAAAAGGACAAAGGTCTCCCGCACTGTACTCATGTTGTGTAATGAAGCTTCCAACCTGTGAACATCACTTGTATATCCCTTGACATCTGACTGGCATCTCTTGGCCAAGGGTCGATTTGTGAAGGGTCAGTGACGTAAGCAGATACCCAGAGGTGTCCATTGTCTGCAAATCTGACATACTTGTAATACCATGCTACTCAGCACTGATGCTGTGCCATCTAACCACAGGGCAGCTCATCCTTGATGTAGCAGTGTACCATAAGCCATACACATCGACTTCTTTGGATGTTGTAGTGTCAGTACGGCCAGTAAGTGAAGAAAAAAAACGTCTGAATGCAGGTCACTTGTGCATTTCATGTGACCATGAATCCTCTCAATGTTGTGGTTGTGTGAGTCTCTGGGTAAGCTGTTCAGCACATCTCATCTATAACTCAGCTCATGCTCGTATACCCTGACATACATAGGAGGAGACCACCCATCCTTTGAACTGTCCGCGACCTGGCGACGATGGAGGACATCGAAATCATCCAGATATTCTGTTTGGACGCTGCACACTACGGAACCTATGTGCCCAGTTGGAGCCCCTTGTGAAGCCCAAAAGAATACATCTGGCTGCATTGTCTGCTACAGTGAAGGTTATGGCTGTACTGTCTTTCTCAGCTACTGGGTCTTTCCAGTACATTGTGGTCTGCTCCGGTAGGATGACATCGCCCATGTTCTGCTTGGAGCTATATGACGTCCTCTCAGCATTGATGCCTGACAAGGACATTCATGTCCACTTCCAGAAGATGTATGGATTGCCAGCTTTGAAGGGGGAGTCATGACCTTGGAGTCATTCCAAATGTTGCGGGAGCCATTGATGGTACCTACATTGCCCTCGTTCCACCACAGGCAAGTGAACACATCTATAAGACCTGCAAACACTATCACTCCATCAACTTGCAAGTGGTATGCCAGGCGGATCAGATCATCTCACACGTGTGTGCTAAGTATCCTGTGTTGGTACATGACTCCCACATCCTCCTGAACAGCACCATACCCCAATTGATGGCAAATCACCACCCCGAGCGGGCCTGGCTTGTTGGTGAGTGGGCTGTGTCAATGACTGTGATGTATGTGTGACATACTGCTCTCCCAACATATTCAGATCACACTGTTTGCTTGTCTGTCTCACAACTAGTTGAGTCTGGGTATCCCAATCATCTGTGGTTGCTGTCCCCACTATGGTATCCAACCACGCTGGGGAAAATCCATTACAATGATGCACATGCGATGACACGTCATGTGGTGGAGCGCACTTCTGGACTGCTGAATTAAAGTTTTAGGTGCCTGGATCAGACTGGTGGTGCACTTATGTACTCACAACAGAAGGTATGCCAGATGTAAGTCACCTGCTGCATGCAACACAACCTGGCCTTGTGCAGAAGGATCCCCTGGTACTGGACGATGAGGAACAGCAGCAGCCCCCTGCTCCCTACCCACACATGCCCAGTGACGATGATAGTGGTGAGGAAGAAGGCCTTGACCAGCGACAACAGCTCATCGTCAAATACTTCAGTTGAGTGTAAGTTAACAATGAGTTATTATGACGGTGTCTGTGTAGCCTTGTTGTTGTCTAACAAACTTTGAGAAATTTTGCTGGCATTTTGTACACATACAGGACTATGCACGAGATTAGAGATTTTGGGCATGCAGGGAATGAGCACCCAGAAGCACCCATTCGAACAGGACCCAATTGCTATAGTGCCTCACTAGATCTCCCACTCACTCAGAGGTATGGAAGCATGTGTACACAAGTTGAGAAGTTGAAGACAAGAAAAGCTTTAAAATGTGCATTTTTTGTAATACAGTTTCAAAACAGGCAACAGACGAGCTACACCAAATTGAGAAAGCATGTGTACATATACAGTTTCTACAGTGACACATCCATAACACATGAAGCAAGATGTCATATCAATATTTCCTCTAGACGAAGACCCACAAGCATATCCCTCCACCCCTTGCTGGGAGGAGTTTAATGAGATGTCCCAGGTCTATGGGCTTTCTCAGCTGACCCATTCCTCAGCCAGTACATGGTGAAATGTACATCCCATGTGCTGTGTCACCCTCATCACTGGATGGAACCCTCTTCAAGTGTGAGGAAACTAGCCCGTCTCCTCATGAGATCTAAAAGGCACCCTTGTCCTCTAACAGATGTGTCACCTTGTTGAGTGGAGGTGCTAGGGCCTGAAAAAAACAGAATGACAACGGACAATTTCCTCCGACCACGGACAGAATGTTCAGGCAGTACTTCTGAACCACGCAGAGAAGAAGCCCTGCAGGCGACTACGACATGTACATTTTGGGCGCTACTTCTGCATGATGGAAATTGGGCTCATACCAGTGGACAGTGTCCATGACGGTAAGATGACAGCCACCCCTTGCTCAGGTCTGTGGTACCAAGAAAAACAGACCGCAGAGGACATTGAATTAGTCACCAACAGATCCTGTTGCTGTTAAGTAGTTACAAATCCAAGAAGGCACAGGCAGCTTCGAAGGCAATCAATTCCAAAAGACAATCCAAATCATCTTCAGCAAAAAGGACCACCATCCAATCCAGCAATATGAAGGAACAGATGTACTGATCGCACCACAAGGATGGAAAGAGCATCCCATGGCAACCTGGGAGAGGTTTGATGTAGGCATGACACAGGAGCCTTTGTGCCAATGCACAGTCACAGCTGGCAGCCTGCCAGACACATTGAAAGGCATCCCACAAACGTGCATCGGAGCAGTCCTCATCGTGGACCAACAAAGGACTCACCCACAGCTCATGATCCAGGGCAGCAAGGGATGTGTTGGAAAGGCAGACATCTATGGACCACTGAAAGGGGCATAGTCGGCTTTAGAACACAGGTTGCACGCAGGTATGATAGGCATAGCAGAAGGTTAGCCTATAACTGATGTGTAGCATAGCTAATGGGACACATCCAAAGAGAAGCTGCTTGCAGTCACGGTACAGTTGCAACTGACCGGGGTTCGGCTGGACCACAGGACAGGCAGACATGGCATGAGAGCACTCCTAGAAACAGCGCTCAGCTGTACAGCCACAAGTAGTGATATCAAACCACTAAATGCAGTCTGGAAATTCGAGGAATGACATCCAGTGGTACTCCAGAAATAGCATGAAACAAAGGGACAAGGCCAGAGCCCACAAGTGTTAAAAAAGTATGCAACAGCCTTCAGTATGAGATGCTTTAGATGATTTTTGTGTCAGTCCCCCGGAAAACAATGAGAGTGCCGTGTTCAGCAGTGAATGAAATGCGCTAGACGGTCAAGGCACCTGGAATTCGAATGTCTCAGGGCTGATGTGAGTTGCACCTACTTGTTAAAACAGAAACCCATTGTGCCTGCACACTTATTAAAGTATGCTTCCGCTGCGGGAATGTGAGGCCACAAATGACTATCCACAATCACATATGGGGAAGTAAGAATAACATTGCTACAGCAAGGAACACGGTGTGCAACAGTTCCTATATTTCCAAAGCCTGCCCTGTGACCGCAGGACTTGTGCCCATTCAGGAGAAAATAACTTTGGTTGTAAAACAGATTTACCGTGGGTATGTTGTCAGGGACTGGTGCACTTATGGGTAAACATGCATATATCATACATGTCACTTTAAAATCCCTGGCAACAGTACTGGAGTGTGTGAATGCAACAATGTCACCACTGTCCACATGACGGGATGTGTTGTGATCCTGGCTCTTTTAGGCACACTGCTAAGAAATTCATTGTTCTGCGCTCTGTGATCTGTGACAACTTCCGTCATGTCCATGATGATGTTCTAAGGGGGATCGGAGTACAAGGCTTCACTCCCAGCACAGTTCACCCCTCGGCATTCTGGTAAATGTAGTTCAGTCATGATTTTACTTGTCATGTGACTGTCCGTTTCACCTGAGTTGGGCAGGGAGTGGCACAGAGATCCAAGTAGATTTTGGCAGCTTCATCAGCAGACACCAATCACAATATATCTTACCCCTACTGATGTGGGTTGCTAACGCGACACACATGTGTCTAGAGATTCATAGCACTGACCTGCACCAACCTTGGTGACACATGACAACGGTAACAGAAGTGAGCTTTTCAACTGACTGCATTCATTCATCAGAATGCTAAGGGCTAAACTGTGTTGGTAGCTGCAGTTGTGTGCTCCAGTCCCCCTGTTGTCCATGTTGATGGTGTTTGCTGGTGTTGTCTGTAATGCATATTGTACAGTGTTGCCTTGTGGTGTGCTTTTAAGTTATTCCATAATATGGCAATGCACTGTTGTTTCCTTGTGTCTTTCCAGGTTCCTCCACTCTCTCAATGGATATTCGCTTTTACATATTCAGATACATCGCAATGTGAGTCAACATGCTACTTACTGTGATGAGAATGCTCTTGACACAAAGGCATACTGTTGTGAGTTGTGTTTATTTTGCGATGTGTGACATGTGAGGGATGAAGTTGAATGTAATGGTACATGGATGATTAGGGGAGAACACACAATGGTAGAGTTCTAATGTCCAACTGAACACACCCATCCTTGTGGCAATGTGGTTTGGTATTTACAACGAAAGTGAATGCTCGGTGTTACATTGGTGACATCAGCGGTTGATCTGAGAACTGTTACGGAACGGTGCTGTGCCACTTGATTCTCCCGGCGTCTTTTTCGGACACACCCTCTGCCGTTTTGCCAGGCAGGTACCAGCTGCATGCTCAGAGGTGTCTGAGGATTCGCCTTGGTGTGACTCACCCCTCCCTGTGGCCGCTGCTGAGGTGGGGTGACTATCATCTGGCTCACCACAGGGAAGTTGGCAGCAATTTGAGCTGCATGCATGTCCATCAGACACCCACAAACTGTGCCATGTACTCCACACAGACACAGTCCCAAGCGAGTGTCCCTGGAGCTCTGCAGCCGGCAGAGTTCCCACAGTTCTTCATGGGTCGGGCCCATCAGTCCCTGGTTCTGCTGGTTTGCACCAAGGACAGTTAGTCCATGGCCTCAGTCTCATTGTCCTCCTGTGGCTGTCCCCCAGTTGGCCTCCAACCTGCTGTGCTGCCGTGGACCTATGGCGGTGCCATGTGCTGCTGCTGAACACCGTCCCCAGAGTCCCCGGTCTGCCTGGTGGTATTAGCAACTGCTGGTAAAGGGACAGTGTTGGAGGCAGCAGTGGTGATGGTGGAGGTGGCTGCCACACTGGTGGTAGCTGCAGGGGTCTGCGTTGGTGCAGCTGTTGTGGGAGTCGTGGTGGAGGTGGTAGGGACAGTGAGGGTCATCGACTGAGCTGTCCTGGGCACGCCGGAGGGGCCTGGTCGGGCCTCCCCATCCGAAAAGACCAGGGAGTCTGCATCCGAGGGTTCACCTTCCTGGGGGGAGAGTGGCTGGGCTCTTCCATGGCAAGGGCACCTACTGTTGCTGGCGAGTCACCTGTTGAAGAGAGGTTACATTGTCAGCGTGTTCAGTACACAGAACAACTTTGATGTTCATGTTTGGCACATTTCATTTGTGATGGCCTTACTTTTTAGCTTGGCATTCTATTCATTCATGACAGTTTGTCAGCAGTCGAACGTGATGTGGAGGTACATACATTGCTCGTTAGCTATGTGTCATGGCTGAAGATACAAAATAATTTGTATAAATACTGTATTTCCAAGAACATGTCCTTTAGTACCAACTTGTTGCTCATCTGATTCGGTTTATGCTTGGACATTTGTGTCTTTTCAATGAGTCTCTGACTACTATGCCGCAACTTCATGATTTCTGTTATGTTTTTTTTACTTGCCTCCTATGGTTTGTGAGGTTTGACAGGGTTACCAGGCATGTGTTGTGTTGACCAGAGTCTTTCTGCTTTGAGGCAATAGGATTTGCACATTGGCTTTTTGTGATCGCGTTCTTTTATTTTGGTTTGCAGTTACATGTGACTTCATCACTGACAGTGTGTATCATGTGGCATCTCCATGGTATTGTCTGTATGTGCACTACCTGCAACTTATGGGGGGGGGTTACAGAGTTGGCTGCCAAGTGAGGATCTGGGGGTCGTTTGGCTCCATGCTGTCTGTGAGGGAAGACAGAAGGCCTTGTGGTATTGCGGTCAGGGCTCCACATCCCCCTCCCCAGTGAGATGGCTACCTACCTGCTTGGAGGCACTGTCGATGGAGTTAGCTGACACATGGCTGTGGGGTGCGGAGGGTGGGCCGTGCTGTTTGGGAGGGAGGCCAGGGTGCACGAGCTGACTACCTACCTGTGAGGTGAATCTGGGTATGCAATTGCTCGCCTTGTCATCCATTCATATTGAAAGCATGCATTCCACATGAGTTTGATGTGGGCTGGTGATTGAGGCTCACTTGTTGTGCACAACAATACATTGCAGTGTGATGGGAGACATTTGCTACTACTTACCAGCCTCCGCTCCCTCCTCGATTCCTCCCACTCTGGATGAATTATGGCAAGCACCTTCTCCTCCCATTCAGTGAGGGTTAGTGGTGGAGTGGGAGGGCGGCCACCAGTTCTCTGGGCTGCCGCATGGTTCCTCTGGGCCCGATGCTTGACCCTGCCCTTGAGGTCACCCACCACTTCCTGATGTCACACACAGTGCATAGGGTGGTCCCTACGGCATTGACTTTGCTCTGGATCCTTGCCCACATCTGATTCTTGCATGCAAGTGGGGTGTGATGGACCAGGTGCACAAACAGATGTGTTCTACCCTGATTATCTTGTCCACCATCATTTTCAACTCTGAGCCAGTGGATTTGGGCATTCTCTTGGGGAGCATGGTGCAAATGAATGAGGGGTGTAGGGTACAAGTTTGTGGTGGAGATATGTGCAGTGTGTAAGGTGTGTGGGTAGAAGTGGTGTTGTGTGGAGATGGGTGGGTGTGATGTTGTGCAGTGTGAGTTAACTGTGTCCTGTCTCTCTGTCTCAGCTTGTGGTGTGCATAGGATGCTGGTCCAAGAAATGGTTGGTTTTATACTGTGGTATGTGGGTGATGACCTCCTGTTGTCTCTTCCATGCTGCGCATGACTATCCTTACCAGGAGCAAGTCATTATGTATCTTTTATGGTTTAAGAAAAACTGAAATATAGATTAATGAATGAATCAATGAATAATCTGAAATTGTGTTACATTTTTCAGGCTTTTTTTGTCTTCTATCTGGGAGACTCAGCTCATTACAACCGACCATGGTTGTTGGCACTGCTGAGGAATCCAATAACGCCAGGGTAAGTACGCTTCAATGAGGCCCATGGAAGAATATGGCAGCCAGTGGAGCAGGGCTTAGGCTCTTAAGCCCTGCTCGTTGTCCGGACAAAACTAATGGAGCCCTCCTCTACACACCCGATAAAGTATGCAAAATCACCATTAGCTGCTGCATGCTCCACAACATCACCCTGCCACAAAACATTTCTTGCATCCCAGCAGATGGAAATCATGAAGAGCCACCAGATGAGGATCCTGAAACACCAAATGAAGATGATAGTAGTGAAGAGGAAGGAGTTTACTTCAAGATGTTATTGACATCTTCTTCTCATAAGTGTAAGCATATCTTTACATGTTATCAATTTCGCAGTCACACCAACTATTGATCTAGTGATGAGAGAAGTATGTGGTGTTTTTTTGTTAGGGAGGGCACATTCAGGGAAATTCAGGCCCAATGTGTTTGTTGATCAAAGTTTAGACACATTGACTACTGTGTTCAGTTACATTGTTTATCTCTGATTCTTTTATGAAACTGTGCCCTCCAAATGTTTACTTTGTAATATATCTATTATGTTATGTTTGACTGGCAATCTTTTTGTTTTGATCTGTTTTAGGTTCTGTCACCATGTCATCTTCATTTGGACATTCCAGAGTTGTGACATATGCAGGTACATGGTGCTGTTTCAATGTACAAGGGGAACACGGGTAGATCCTGGGAAAGACAGACACAGACTTTGGTGTACAAATTTTGGACTGTGATTAAATAGAAGATTTGAAGATTTCATTGGACGTGTTCTCTGTCGTATGTTGGCACTAAGGATATATATGTGACATCATTAGCTCAAACCAAATGTGGTAGTGGATACAAATCATGCTAATCTCCCTTACATTGGCAACATCCTCATTGTCTGTAAAGTGTGTGTAGTTGTTCATGTGTCACATCATTGTAGGACATATTTCTTGTGTCACACCTCTGAATCTTTATGGTGATGTTCCACCAAATACTGGAACAGTGGATAGGAATGATCCTGTCTCTATGATATATAGTACTGTCATTTTTTGTCTGTTGGTGTTGTCGATTTGAGATTCCTTATGTGAGCCAGAAGATTTGGCTTCAGTTGATGACATGTGTCAACGAGAATTTGCCTAGTCAATCTGTTTTTTTAAATATATATATCTCCTTTCATGTTGGTAAGGTCTGAAACTGTAAATGTGAAAACTGCACTTTATGTATTGTTATGTTCGTGAGAGAAAAGAAAATCGCCATGGTATGCTCCTCAGGTGCGGTACTTGATTTTGCTCGAAGGCTGGGTGCCAAACCATTGAATGCAATGATACAGATATAGAAATCCAAGTGTTATGCCATTGCAAATTATGGATCCGATATTTGGGGTTATAGAAATTGCATAGAACTTCAATTGGTGGAAAACACATTTCTAAGACATCTGCTCTCAGTCCCCCAGTCCACGCCCTCGTTTTCAGTCCATGAAGAATTGGGTGTTGGTTATGTGTCCGACTTAATCAAAATGGCCCCTTTCCTTAAATGGATTTTGATATGGTGCAACCCAGAATTAGTTCTGAATCAAGAAATTATCCATAATTGTATCACACTGGACAGGGCTAGCAGAATTCCATGGTTTAGTCATATGAGCAGCATAGCAAGGGCGCTGGGTCACCCAGAGTTTTTTGACAACCCTGGAATAATATGTAAAAACGATCTGGGGTGGGCAAAGACTTCATTTTTGCATCTGGCATTCGCAGAAAGAGAGGCAATAGAGCTACCAAAACCAACAGTTCGTGCCCATCAGATCCTTAAAACTTCTTTAATGATTGAGCCTTATTTGGACATAGTCACTAAGCCTCGACATTGCTTTCTTTAGGTTTAACTTTTTACACTTTTTATTGGCTGAACCCTTGGGCTGGAACAAGTCAGAGGATCTCGGACCCTGTTCTTGTGATAGTTTTTTCACGGCAATATACTCTGCATTTCGTAATGTTTTGTGACCACTACTTGCGGATTCAGACAAATGCTTTATGCAGGTTAGACCAGCCTTAACATATCTACAGATCTTGAATAGCCCTTGGGACATTTTTAATATCGCTAGTTGTATCATTGAAGCAGTTAGAGCAAGTGGAAAAAGAAATTACATTGTAATTACTTATTTCTCTGTATAATGGATTCTCCATTTTATATTATGTATCTTATATTTCACTGCTGAATTTTTAGCGCTGTATTTTATCAATGATGGATTTTGAGTGTTATATGTTTTATACGTGTTGGGTATTTTAACATGCTTTTATTGTTTTGAATATTCGAATAAAGTGATTTTGACTGACTGACTAAGTACCTGGACCATCATGTCTTGGGACTGATGATAGGCTCCCAAGACGTGCTCCATGATGGTCTGGGCGAGAGTTACCCCAGTGGCCTCACTATGCTGGCCTACAGAATCCCTCCCACAACCTCTAACCCCACTATCCTGTCCCTTTGGGCCTGTGTGTCCCATCAGACTGGGTCCTCGGTAAGCAGGCGCTGGTGGATTTGTGGTCGTAACATGTCTTAGGACTGGGAGGCACATGGTCAGTTTTACAGTGGTAGGTCAACAGGAAGTTGAGGCTTCTGTTACCTCAGGTGTTATAGCTGGAGTGGGAGGTGTCAGTGTGGGCTCAGTGAGACTCACTGGAGCCATCTGCCCATGCTGACCAGATGGACAAGCATCCTCATCGTCATCCAGTTTACCACGACTGTTGTCCTAACTGAAAGCCCAATCCTGGGCTAGAGTGGAGGTCTCTTCAGGGATAGATTCCTGACCATGTGCTCTGGCAGTTGGACCTATTGAGAAATTGAGAATATTTTTATTAGTAAAAGTGTGCATTATACATCCAACTCTTTAGAGACAAACAATGTAGATACCAAGAAAAAAACAAAAAGGTAGAGATTATTATGATTATAGACTTCAGAGATATTGAACATATTATCCTAACATTTAGCAATTTCCACAGTACTCCTTCAAAAAGGCAGGTAATCAAATGTCCTTAAATGTTTATCAATTTAAGAAGGAGGTATACCTAACATCTCCCAACTATTAAACCCAACACAGTGGAGAGGTGAAATGTGTAATTGACAATTCCAAGGCACAGCTGACTTCAGAACGGACATTTGCTGAACTCGGATGGATGTTTGGTATTTTTCCATCATGTAAACAGTGCAAAGTAAATTTTTGTAATTACCACTTCTATTCAGCATCATATTTGTTCATACCTTACCATTATTGGGTCAGCACAGTTAGAGTTGTGAAACTCATGACATCAATTCAATTGATTGAGAAGAACAGGGCAGCATTCATAAAACACCTGAAACCATTTTCAGAAAAGAGCATTGAAATAGAATTGATCACTACATGACACTTTACCATATGTGGGAATCTGTTAGACAAGAGAGAATGAGCAATATGACATAGCAATATTCTTTTGACAAAACAGAAACACGGCATCATGGTAGGTGCAGTCATTTCAATTACAACTTCCCAAGACTTGCAAATTGGTTAATGGAGCTTACCTGTGGCACACATGCATCTGAAATGAGACAGACACTTACAATATGGCACACTTATGGGTTATGTTGTGTTCTAACATTTACAGGCACCATACTATCATGTGATAATGGAGATTGCCATCTGTTACCTTAGATGCAACACAATACATTTGCAAAAGTAATCCAAATTATCTGATACTGATACTTTGAGGTTTTTATGTTAGGAGAGTATGTGCAGAACACATTGACAAGAGCCGTTTTGAGAACAAACAGGACATTGAGGTTTAGCGAGACATTGTTAAGTGTAACTTAGCAGACTCCCCTCCACCAGGAATTCCTGTCAAGCCTTCAGGATGCAGGATCTGCAAGACTTTCTCCTCCCTGGGCATGAGTTGTATGAGGGGCCTGAGAGAACCACTACCAATCTTCTGGACCTCCATGTGAGGTTTGATTGCCAGTGAATGCACTCTCCCCTGCAGGTCGTTCCACCTCTTCCGAATTTACTCCAGTGTGCACAGGCTGTTGCTACAGCATACACTCTGTTGAATATTGTGGACCACATTTACCATTTCTGAGTTAAGGGTGTATTTGTATGAAATTGTGGCTCCACTCTTATGATTTCATCCACCATGGCTGGTGGAGAAGTGTGGCTCAATTATTAGAGCGGCAGACCCTGATGCAGAGGTCTAGACCGGGACCAGGGTTCAATTCCCCGCCTCGGCGGGTCTTGGGCTCAAAAATTCCACGGACCTGATAACTCGCGCCTCAGTGCCTATTCCAATAATGGAGTCCCACTCTGCAACTCTGGGCAATAGTTTGCTTAATCTCCACAACGGCCCCCACAACGCTAAGGATGCCTGGCCTCCAACTTGGGGGTGCCCAGGAGTGGACGCCTCACAGTGAAAGCCAGGATGGGTTCCACAGCGGTATTCGTACAAGCGCCTTGAGACCCTTGCGGGTGAGTAGTGCGCTATACAATTATAATTTACATTTACATTTACAAAGCTGACAATTCTCCCTTAGTAAAACAGGAATTTTTGGGGCCTTGCATGGTAAAAAGAAATGTGATGAAGAAAAAAAACAACTACCAAGAAGTAAATTAAAGAAGTTAAAGGGGCACAAGAAAGGGAAAAGCAACAAAATAACCTCAACTAACTAGCAAAAGTCCTTCTAGAAAATTTTGTGGTGCATTGGAGAGACAAAGGATCAAGGAATGGAGTGCATTTTATAGTGTGATATGCAGGTGTATCTATTTGGCCAATGGCATCAGGTGTGTTCTACTAGCATCCATCAAATGGCCCTAGTGATGGTGCTGCAACAGACTCCATCCATCAGGAAACCGATGCTAGGAGACCGCCAGCACAGCTGTGAAATCTAAATCTGCTCAGCGGGAACCGGCCAATCTGGAGGCGATGGCATACTATTTGACAGCATTGAGTCTACTGCCCTGGCAGCGGTGAGCTGCGACTACTGCAGGAAACACTTTGTCAATGAGGACGGTGAGTCATCCTGGAGTAATCTAAATATGGTGGGTGAAAAATCATCGTCTTGGCGCAGTACTTGAACTACTGCCATTGTGGGACAGTGGTAAAACTGTCAAGATCTAAATCAGGCCTATAGTCTTAAATGAAGAATTATCCTCTGCAATTATGAGAGAGTACTTGGTTTAATTGTTTATAGTTGTTCCTTCAATGCTTTTTTAGTTCATTTTATTTCAATATTGTTGTAACTTTGTATGCAAGGATTTATGTATTTTTTCTTTGACCTAATGACAATAAGTGTTGGTGTTAAAGCTATATTCTGTGATATTAAATAGGTGCTCAACAGAGAGAAGAGGGAACAGTTTATTGCGGTCCATAACTTTAACTTTAGCTTCATTGCAGAGATGGTTAAATGTAAGGCAAAAGCCTGCTGATAGCGAAGGAAAAACACGAAAAATGGGAAAGAGCGCTGGGGACAATTTCCCCATAGCTGAGATGAACACCTTAACTGAAAAAGTTGAGACTATGTTGGGGGAAAACAGGAAGGCATGGGGTGTTTGAAATCCCAAAACAACTAGGCCTGGGCAGTGAACGCTGCTCCATTTGCAGAGTTTTTGGAGTTTTTGGCACTCTGCGCTCTGAGGAGCTTGTGAGGTGCAGTAAACTCTGAGTCACGCCAATGGAAATTTGGTGAGCGCGAACTGCGGCTCGGGTAGAATTTCTACCTGAGTGGCAAGAAGATCAGCATGAACGGCAGTTTGTACCACACTCTACCGCTTGCAAAAGGCCGCAGAGTTTTTTTGTCACTGCAGAACTCCACAAACTCCGCCCAGGCCTAAAAACAACCCACTTCTATAGAAAAAACAGCAGGATCCCCCTGCTAATATAGCTAATTCTACTGATCACAAGGTATTGGCCCCTGCAATGATATAGCGAATCATACTCATGCTTCCATTCCCCAGATATCACTAACTTGTCTAAAAGAATGACTACACTGACTAATGGCACACTTGTGGAGACAAACTATAGTGGTACCCCAATCCGTTGCTCAAATCGGTTACCCCTTTGGCACCATGAGCACGCTGTGACACAGTCAGTATAGGAAATACAATCCAGAGTTTGCCATCCCTGTGGGAGCTTAGATTGAGGATTGAACCAATTGACTACTGAGATACATGAACTAAAAGGTTTGATGAGATTTTTGTAAGGGCATACTGATGGCCAGGGGGTCAAAATGCGTAACCACCCAGTGACTGCTGAGTCGATCAGACATTCTAGTAATCACATTTTGGAGGAAGAAATAGCCAGCAATATGGAACGCATAGACAGGGGTAGGTGCTTTGATGAATTGTGTTGATAATGGCACTCCCTCTTGTATTTATCCTGGCAAGTAACAAACATAGACATCCTCTTACTGTCCCAGTACACTATTTTTCTTGTGGGCACCCAACTATGAGAAGAATGGAAAAAGATCTTTATGAGACTCTGCTCACTAGGGTGTCCCGCCATGATACACCTTCACAGTGTATAAAAGCACATATTACAACAGACAATCACAAAGTAAATTGGCAACATTGTGTATATGATAAATGTCCCTAAACTAGGAATTAATGTTAGAGAGCAAAAAGGGAGTCCTTGATAAATAAAGCAACTCACTGGATTTGGCACAAGCTCCAATACTTGTCTCTGGTACATGCTGATATATTAGGTGCTGAGCGCATTTTGGGACATTCAGGTATGCAGGACAATATTAGACTTAGTCTACAGACCTGTACTATGGTCAACCAGTTATTAGTTAGGGAACATAGGGCTCCCTTCTTTACCCATTCATCAATAAAATTTAAACTAAATTCATCTATACTCCACCCTTCTGGTGGTTTGATGAACTTCCCTACACATACATCTGCTGAATGATATGTTGGTTGCAGTCAGGCTAATACCTTTTCTCCCAGGAGACATACTTAATCTGACAAGAACACTGGTGCAAGCTGTTATTGCCCATACTTCGTATAACATGGAATATGTGCAGAAACCACAAGAGAATTGCACCAAGCTTTTAGATTTGATTCCCAGCCTAGATATAAAACAAGCCAGATGCCACTTAAACAGGCACTGCAGAAACCCACAAGAGCCTAGGAAGATCTAGTTTATGCTGCCGGGATCAATAACATAACAACAAAACATTTGGCAAATATTTTCCCATGAAAGCCCTGATAGAACCCCTGCAGGATCACATTACATTTCTACTGATAAACGGGTTTCCCATCTCACCTTTCTGTAACAAAAACAGATATTGCCAATCCATCCATAGACTCATGTGATACAGCTTTGCCCAATGATGTCCCGAAGTGAGTTGTCAGGCAACTTTCAGCCTCTCTGAAACAAGAGGAGCCATAGATTGTCTTCAGCCAGAAATAGCCTCTAATAAGATATATACTGATCTGTTTAGATAAGAGCCCCTGGTTTGGACTAGCTATATCAATCTTCTGTCTAATGCCATTGCAACTGGCTGTGAAATCCCTGATAGCTGGAGAGGGGCAAAGATTATTCCAATCTACAAGAAAGGCAGTGACGGAAACCCCTCCAGCTATCGCCCCATTAGCCTTGTTGACAACTAGCAGCCCGTCCCGACCTTGTCCGGGAGCAATCAGGCTTCCCTGCCCTACGCCCACCCCGTTCCCCACCGGCTTTGACCCCCGCCTGCCCCGACAGCCAAACCTATGTACATCGGGCCCAAAAAACAATGAGTCAAGATGGTGGTATTACATGCATTTGAAAGGGAGTGTGCATTTTGTTAACTTTTCTCAGTGCGAGTTAAAGAACCATTTGCAAACATATTTAAGTAAATGATGCACTTGGCTTCCCCGACCCCCGCCCACACCCCGGACCCGCACTTGGCTTTCCCGCCCGCAGCCCGGACCCCCGCCCGCAGCAGTAAATGATGCACTTGGCTTCCCCGACCCCCGCCCGCAGCCCGGACCCGCACTTGGCTTTTCCCGACCCCCGCCTGCAGCCTGGACCACCGCCCGCAGCCCTGGTAAACGCCCGCCCCGTCCCCACCTGCTCTGACTCCCGCCGGCTCCGACATTGTCCGTGGGTCCCCGGAGCCTTACCTCATCCGCCGCTCCTCCCCCGCGCTCCTCAGTTCACCTCTCCGCTGCTCCTCACCGCCTGTCCGCCGGTCCTCACCGCTCCTCCCCCGTGCCATGTCTGCCACTCCTCCTCACGCTCCTGGACGCCGCTCCTCCCAGCGCTCCTGACGTGAGCATGCAGGTCACGGCCAGTGCTACTTCTCAGGGACTACTTTTTTTAATGTACATTTTTTTTTAAATATAACGTATTTTTTAACTTTATATAGCCTATGTCCAACCTCACACCCTGAGGACTACAACGATGTATCGGGTGTGTGGATTGGCACTGTGGTTTCCGAGTTTACCCGCCTCAAAGGCTCAAAGTTCTTCCTTTATAATAGTAGTATAGATTTACAGAAGATATTCATCAGGCAGGTGCTAGGCAAATTAATTGATTGGATAAATGAACATCATATATTGACACCTCTATGGGCTGGCTTTTATACTAACACCAGTACCGTTGACCAGGTGTTCGGGTTTGTCACCTTGTGCTGAAAATATGTCTGGCTAAATACAAAAAATCTTTAAATAGAGTTCATCGACTTGTGTGCAGCTTTTGATCTTGTCCCAGGGTACAAGCTCTTGAGTGCTCCTACTGGATTGTGAGTTCCTCTTAAATTAGTTCACCTCATTGTAAACCTTCACAAAGACAATTATGACCAAGTGTGGTGGGGGGCCAAAGAAAGACTGACCAAACATATCCTAATAAATCGAGGCATTCACCACTGCTGTGTATTAGTGGCCACACTTTTCTCTTTCTATGTTAAAGACTTGGCCACATACTTATTGGATTGTCTGAATGATTCCTCCTCCAAAGATACTTTTGCTACTCTTCGCAGATAATTCTTTACTCATTTTCAAGAATCTAATTGGTTTACAAAATCTTATCGATCACTTTGTTAAGTTTGGTGATCATAGTGATGGAACTGAATGCTTCCAAAACTAACAGCCTTATTCATGAAGCTGAAATCGGCTCGCAAAGGGCCAGATTCTGAGAATCTGGCCCTTTGCGAGTGCGATTTTTGCATTTGGGATTCATCATCCCAAATGCAAAAATCGCTATTTGCTACATCGCATATTTGCGAGGAATTACATTTAAGGAATCTCTATTTGAGATTCCTTAAATGTAATTCATCATCCATTTTTCAATTGCGAAATCGCAATTTCGGGCCTCAATTTACTGCGAGGTCAAACCTCGTGGTAAATTGCGAAAACTCAGAAAAATGCATTTAAATGCATTTTTCTGAGGTGCATGTTACACACACACATGTCCTTTGGACATGTGTGTGTGCAACACCTGTGTACATTTTCTCTGCAGGGGTGCTACAGGGTGTCCTTTGGACACCCTGGCACCCTTGTAATCGCAATCTCATTTGCGATTAGCTAATTGCTAATCGCAAATAAGGAATGACTCCCCATGCATTCCTATGGGCCTTTTGCCCATAGGAATGCATGGGGAGTTATTCCTTATTTGCGATTAGCAATTAGCTAATCGCAAATAAGCAATCAGTGGGAATCGCAATTAATATTGCGATTCCTACATGAATCCCGTTTTGCGAGTTTGTAATAGCGATTCCTTATGAATCGCTATTATAGACTCGCAAAACGGCCCGTTCATGAATCAGGCTGTAAGTTCATGGTTTTTAGGAACAGACCCCGCAAGGAAATGTGATGTGAGGGTTGGCCCTAAGAAGTTGAAGCAGGTCTATAGTTTTGACTATTTGAGGATTAAATTGTCTGGTAAACTTGAATGGGAACCACAACCTAACAAAAGCGCCGTACTTATTCAGCACAGGGTTAAGGCTATTGCACATACACACTTTAAAACCTACTCACGTTCAAATTTCCCAGCTTTGCAAGCTTACAGGACAAAGTTTCAGAATGCTGACCTTTACGAAGCAGAACTATGGTGCTTTAAAGATTCACAGATTCACACATAATGGCAACAGTGGAGAATTGTTTCCTATGATCCTTTGGGGCATATTTACAAGCCCCTATCATCATTAGAACGTCATTTTTTTTGATGTGGTAGCAATACAGGCCTTGCCCTATTTACAAGGCAGCATTAAGCCACTTAACTTGGCTTAAAACTACCTTGTAAATAGGGCACCCTTTCATGGTATACTTAGTGTGAAAGGGGTGGGCAATGGGTGTTGCAGTGGGCCTTCCACCACGACACCCATTGATTTTGACGCTGCCCCATATGTAGAAGAATGGGGTAAATATGGGGCTGTGCCAAAATTCAGACAGGGGAAAACCTAATCTTAAGGCGCACACATAAAAATAGCAAGCTGCCATGCATGATTGTTTATGTACATGAGCATGTCTTCCTGCACGTAAACAATCGTTTTTAAAATGATGAATTGCAACAAAGTAGCACACATAGAAGTTACAAAATGCGATTTAAGATTGTTTGTATGCATAAACATTTAAGATTGTTTGTGTGCATAAACATTTAAGATTGTTTGTGTGCATAAACAATCATTACCCACAACACAGGTACCCTTGCACAATGGTGCAAAGGTGCCTGCATTTGGGAAAGACAGCTGAAATCAGTGCACATGCAGGGGGAAATGCAGGGCTGCACCTTTTTTTTGTAAATACGGTGCTGCCCTGCATTTCAGAAGTGGCGAAGAGCTGTGTTAAGTCAAGAAGGTAAAAGTCAAGCTCCATCACTTCTTTGCACATATGCCCCTTAGTTTCACTTCTGACAAGTATATTGTTAGAACTGGGGGTCCCTAGTTGGCAATGGCTTGAACCTTTGACCAAATAAGGACCCTTGCTTCTAGTCTGGGAAAGGGGATTACACTCCTGGATAACCCCAGCTCACTCCCTTGGTAGCATGGCACAAGCAGACAGGCGTATCTCAGAGGCAGTGTGTAAAGCATTTGTGAACAGATACAGTAATATAGTGAATACACTTCGGATGGACACCACACAGGTTTTATAAAAATAAGTATTCTTTATATAGACTTAACACAAGACCACAAAAACAAAAATCCACAATACTGTAATCGAAAATAATGCTTCAAGATGGTAGAGGTAGTTAAAAAATAGGTTATTAACTTAAAAACAATCTTTAGCAACAGATAACCTCAAATGGAGTTATCATGACGTCAAGGACAAAGAAATCCCAAAGTACGGCGCCAACGGCGAAGTGTGCAGCATCAGGCCCGGAGTCAATACAGACCCACACAGAACCCCACACAGAACAGTACCTTGGAAAAGCGGAAACAAAGACAGCTCACTGCATTGGGGAGATGTGGTGTCGTTGGCACTGTACGGCGTCGGTTCCTTGCATCCGGGGGCGATGCGTCGGGTCCTCGATGCTTACGCAAAGCAGGGAGGGCGTAGGTTCCTTACCGGAGAGGAGGTGACATCACAATGGCGCCGATACCATGGTTCCGTACGATGTTACGATGTCAATGGACTCTTGACCACTCACGTCGAGGATCGGCTGCGCGATGATGTCGACTTTGGAGTCGATGCGGCACAGCAGCAGGCTTCTGGTGTCGCTCGCTGGCGTCGATGTGGCACTGTGCCCGGCGTCGGTTCTACGCTGTAAGTCGGAGCAGCGCTCACGGTTTTGAAGCAGAGTACGGCGTCGCTCGCGGGTGTCGGTGTTGCAATTTCGTTTTGTAGCAGCTAGAACAGCAAGTTCCAGGTGCAGGCAAACAGAAAGGATGACATATTTTGTATCCCTGAGACTTCAGTCAGGAGGCAAGCTCAAATTCAAGCCCTTGGAGAAATATTCTGCAAGATGATGAAAGTTGCATAAAAGTTCATTCTCCTTTCCTTGGAAATAAAGAAACCACTGGAGGACAACCCAGCAAACAGCACACTGGCAGAGGGGCAGTCCAAACTCCTGCAGCTTCCTTGGTTCTTCTCCTGGGCAAAAGTTTGTCATGTTTTCCCAGAAGTGATCCAAAGTCCTGGGGTCTGGGTCCCAATATTTATACCAGTAAATCCTTTGTCCTCTGAAAGCAGAGGGTCCTGTACCTAGTCAAAATCAGTTCTGGGCGCATTTTGCCAGTGTACACCTTTTTCCTGTCAGTGGGGTCCAGGGTCATCAGACACACCACAGGAGGTGGAGCCAGCATTGTCGAAGGCAGGCACAGCCCTTTGTAGGCCCAGGTGCTACTCCTCCCACCTTTCCCAATGCAGATAGGACTATTCAGCCTGGTGCTGACTCACCCTGCCTCCTGGAACCACCCCAGCCCCTGTCACTCACAAACCAGACATAGAATACACAAACCTAGCAGAGGCATGCTGGATGGTAAGGCAAGAAAATTCCTACTTTCTAAAAGTGATATTTCAAACACAGAATGTTAAAACCAACTTTACTGAAAGATGCATTTTATCATTCTGAGCTCAGGAATACTAAACTCAAATTCCTACCATGTTCCCTGGGTCAGTTAGGATTATAAGGTGTTATAATCAAACTGCCCATTCTGGCCTATGGGGACAAAAAAGCCTTGCAATAGTGAAAAACGACATAGGCTGTAATTCACTATCAGGACATGCTATGCAAATCAGGGCATTTGCTACTTTTCACATACAATGCACCCTGCCCGTGGGCCTACCTTAGGGGTGGCTAACATTTAGACAAGGGATGGTTTAGGGACTGGTAAGTGGGTGCACTTACCAGGTCAACATGGCAGTACTAGGCTGCACACAGGTTCTGCAACGGCAGGCCTGAGACACACTTTACAAGCTGCTTCTGTGATTGGCACAATCAGTGCTGCAAGCCCACTAGTAACATTTGATACACAGGACCTGGGCACTCATGGTGCACTGTACTAGGGTCTGACAAGTAAATCAAATAAGCCAATCATGGAGTCACTAATACATTACAAGAATTTACAGTAGAGCACATTTGCAGTGGTAAAGTGCCCAGAGTCATAAAACAGCCAGGAACAGGTCAGTAAAAAAATACAGGAGGAAGGCAAAAAGTTCAGGGATGACACTGCAAAAAGGGCCAAGTCCAACACACACCTATTGTACATTTGTTTTATGACACTGGGCTAAAAAGAATACTTGACCAAGCAATACCTGAAACCTTTAGTCTATTGGCTAAAGCTGTGGTCCACCCTGGAGCTTATCCATTATGGGAATTGCCTAAAAGAAATGCTGAGCATAAGAAGCCCACACAAAATCCCTGGATTTAAGCATGTTTCTAATTCCCTTTCTAAATTAAGCCTTAAAAGGCTCTGGGACGATCCACCAACTATAAAAAATCAGATGTTGATGTCTTTAAGTCATACTATTGTTTTTTTGTATACAACCTTTATGTCCTAAATGTGTGCAATGGCCATCTAACCAATCAATGTTTTGACGTTAAATTGGCTTCCCCGGTTCGACACCTTCTTAGATAACATCACACCACCTTTAGCCAAAAGCGTTTGTGCAAGATTCTGATTGTGGGGCATATCTCTTAGTGCTTTGTGGGCTAAATGTCACAATGGTGCATTACACAAAAATTGCCCAGCTTGTGGCACTTTCCCTGAAACTGAGGAATATATACTGTTCTGTTGCCCAGAGTACAGTTGCCCACAATCCAAGTGGATTAGACAGGTGTGCCTAGTTCTATGAATCAAGACCCCTGCATTGCCCTCAGAATACTGAAATCCGATTCCGGAGACTCTACAGTTTTTCTTTGAGCCATTTTCTGAGGGGTGTATGGTATGTAAAGGGGCAAGCTATTAATCCATCCTGAGATCAGGGATCTTGTACTAGGGCTATGGTTTAGTTGTTAACAACATGTTGCCCTTCCTTTCGTGCATTGTCTGATCAGAAGAGAACCTGCGTTGATTATGGATTTTGCTACCTCTCTTTGAAGGTCTCTTGGAGAATGATCATACATGTGATCTGTGCCAAGTCCAACCATGTATTTGTTCGACTTAAAACCCAGCTTCCCTCTAGGAAATGCGTTGATAGAGCATACATAGCTCACCATTTTATTTATGTATTGGAGGGGATCTATTGCTATTGATCATTAATGAATTTTAACAAAAACTATATTTTTAGATGTTTATTGCACCACATAATTGGTGTCGTTATTTGATGTCACATTGTGTACTATATATTTAGATTATGGGGCATATTCACAAGCCCCTAACACCACCACAATGCCCCTTTCAGGGACATTGTGATGGCGATATGGGTGTCGCCTTCTTCATGAGGCAGTGTTAAGCCATTTAACGTGGCTAAACGCTGCTTTGTGAATAAGGCACCCTTTCACGCTGCATTTAGCGTGAAAGGGGTGGGTAATGGGTGTTGCAGTGGGCATTCCACCGCAACATCCATTGATTTTGACGCTGCCCCCAATTCACAAGGGCAGCGTAAATAGGAGGCAGCGCCAAAATAAGGACTAGGAAAATCCTGGTCTTAAACAGGCGAAATGAGGAGAAATGCTCTATTTCTCCTCGTTTATGCTTTTTCCATTTGTGCTGCCTTGTGCAGCACACATGGAAAAAGCAAATTGCCGTGGTTTGTGTATGTGCAGGAAAGTGTCCCATCCTGTACATAAACAAATCTTTTTTTTAAATGCCATTCTGTCACGTTCATGTAGGCTGCATAAAGCAGCACACATAAAAGTGAGCAAATTGCATTTAAGATTGTTTATGTGCAGGAAGGGACACCTTCCTACACATAAACAATCCTCCCCTGCACACATACACCCTTGCAACCTGGTGCAAGGGTGCCTGTGTTGGCGCCAAGTTGTTAAACTTCGCGCCATAACAGGGGGAAACGAAAGGCTGCACCATATCCTAACGCCTCTCTCCGCCACTTCCTTGTGACTATCCCCCTATGTTTTTAAATTGTTGCGCTTTGTATTTTTTTTTTTTTACTGTGCTTTGATAGTTTTCTAACCGAATAAATTATTGTATGACTCTATACAAAGCCAAATGTAAACATTTTAAGAAAACATATATACTTACATATATATGTGTGTTCATATACATACCCAGTTTTTCCATTATCAATTTGTAAGTAGCCCCCCCTTAGTTTTAAACTGCGACCTAATGTGTACCCCTTCCCTTAAAATGACGCTACGTAATACTTTATTTAAGCTTTTGATGAGTTAGCTGGGTCTGCGGCATACCATAATTATGAGAGGTTGAACTTCAATATTGATGTATTTATATTTTGATATTTCTTCTGTTAGGGTACAAGAGATTTTTACTACGGTAAAAGCATACATACCTTTCTCTTTAAATGTTTTTTTAATATTTCTTTTAAAATATTCTCCATCATCATCCAATAGCCTGCATGCCCATCTCGCTCTATTTTATTCAGAGCGAAAAAGACACAGATGAAGTTATTATAAAAGGTCGCATATTTTTTTTAAAGATTTATCAGGCAGCAAAAGCTTAGCTCAAATGAGAGGCACAACAGATTAATCCTAGGGGTGGGTTGGTAAAGGCGAGTCAAGAAGAATAAATATTAGTTTCCTAAATATTCATGTAACTTTCTGTTATTTATGAATTGCCAAAGTATTTCTCCAACTATTGCTACCATCTGCTTCAGATGATGATTCTGGCAGCTTCTTTTCAAGCAGCAGTTCGTTTTTTTTCTCATTAACTTTGTACAATATCTTATAGCTCTCCATATCATTTCATGTCTTTATGCCACCACTAATGTTCTAGTTATTAGTCAGGGAGACAGGTTTTCATACTGATAACATGGTCTGATAACGAATCCCAGTCTGATAAACAATAATACATATGGTGTCGACAGAGAAACACTAATGAAATGTATTTTCAGAAATTGTCTGTGAAAGATTCTTACTAATCCCGGAAATAAATTAATTGACGTGATTTTATTTCCAAAAGTGCTCTGGAATACATATATATATATATATATATATATATATATATATATATATATATATATATATATATATATATATATATATATATATATATATATATATATATATATATATATATATATATTCACTGAAAAAACCATAGGTTTCAGACATGTTATAGTTAGGAATTAGCATTTAAATAACCTTAGAAATTCACTGAAAAAACTTTTATATTTTAGGGGTGTTATAGTTAGCTGGACATTTCACTCGTACAAAACCATTGAAATTCCTCTGTTATACTTAGTTGTACTAACTATAACTCGCGCAACCGCTATCCACTACTGCTGATGGCACATATTACATCATTCATGACATGGTCAGTGCCATCACTGATGAAATCACTGATGACATCTCAAATGACATCACTGATGACATCACTGATGACATCATCCAGTGAATGTGGTTTGGTTCGATATTTAAGTAAGTATTATATATATATATATAGCAATCTGCATTAAAGACTGAGTGTATGCATAAGTGTCTGGATGGAGGATTTAGTAGCACTATGATTGACTGTCTAATTGACTTTTTTAAAGTGTCTCACTAAATATATGGGATAGTGATTAAACTGTGTGAATATCTGTTTCACTGTATCTCTTGCTGTTTAAACTACTACATAAGTTGGTTACTAGCTATGTGTAAGTCTATATTTGTATTAATTAGTTAAGTGAGTATCTGCATGGGATAGTGAATGTGTGTGTGGTTGGGTGGGATGTGTGTGACTGTCCAAACATTTATAAATAGTTGGTTTAGTAGGTATATGAGGTTAAGACTGCATGTGGAAACACTGGTTTGGGTCCGTGAATCTCTTTATGGGTGTGGGGTTGACTAAATATATTTCTTTTTTTTCTATATATTTTTATTGGTATATTTCACATTTACAACATATGACGAAAAACATGAATTGTTTAACGCCTTTGTTCATATAGGTGTCCCAGCATACATGGTTTGGTTGTTGGCTGTATGGCTAACCCTTGGGGCATACACGCCTTAGCGAATATGCCCCATGCAATATATAACATAGAACATATACTCATTGGTGTTTGTGTTAGGTGTCTACTCTGACGTGGGAAGAGAGAGGGGGAGAGTAAAGATTTAAGAGGGGGGAAGTCCTGCTCTCGAGGTTCCTGCGGTGGGCCCCTGGCTGTCTCTGTCTAGCGCTTTTCATGGGGGCTCGTAGGGTGCCAGGAATTTGTCCAATGTTGCCCACATCCCCCTGTCGGTGTTTCTCCATGGTGTGTTTCGTAGGGCCGTGATGTCAGCTCCCCTCAGTTGGTCCATCCCTTGAAGATAGCTTTGGAGGTGTCTTTCCACTTGGTGAGAACTATCTTGACTGCTGCTGTTAGGAGGAAATCTAGGAGTTTTCTGTTGTGTTGCGTGTCAATGTTCGCAGTTATGAATGCAGTGGTGAGTGAGGCATACTCTTCTTTTAGTGTGCAGCCTAAGGCTTCATTTCTAAAGGCAAAAACGTTTTTCCAGATTTTTTTTACCTTTATACAGTGAAATATGAGGTGTGCCAGGTCCCCCTGGTCACTGTCACAGTTCCAACATCGGTCGTTTTCCCCCTGTCCTAGGGTCACTACTGCGCTGATGTCCAGTATGTTTTGTGCAGCAGCCAGAATTTTGTCTGAGCTAGCACCGGGGAGATCATGTTTGTCGAAGGGGACGACCATAGGGTGTGTCTCTCTGGCTCGCTAAGTGTGGTGCCCATTTGTGATTCCCAGTAGCTGGTTGCTTTGTTGTTGAGCTAAGAGAAGCTGGGTGGGAGTAGTCTGTATATGTGGGACACCTGGTGACCCACTTTGTTCAAATTCTAAATGTTCTGGATAATAGAGGGTTTGTGTCTTGTTATTTTTGATTAAGTTAGGGCTGTTTTGATTTTGAGGAGGTTGTAAAGTTCTATGTCTGGTAGGTTATGTCATGTTTTTAGCCTGTTGAAGGTGAGGGGGTTTCCCCCTTCTTCCAGTTGGCCTGGATATGAGAACTTTAGTTTTTTCCAGGAGTCTCTGTCCAGGGGTTTCCCCCTATATTTTATCTTGGAGTTTGTCCAGAGAGATTCCCAGTTAGAGTTCTTAATGCTGTGTTCCAGTTTTTTGTCCACCTTGAGCAGTGTGTGTCTAGTGTTTTTAAGTATGGAGCTGTTTTTGTGTGTGTGCTTGTCTGCGGTTAGAATTGTTAATGGGTTGACATTGTTTAGTATGACTTTCTCAATGTTGAGCCAGGTGGCGTATATTTCTGGTTGGGTAGGACCCAATACATTCCCTGTCTTGTTGTAAATGCCGATTGGAATGTCCTGAAATCTGCCAGGTTTAAACCCCCTAGTTTCTACACTAGTTTTAGTTTTTTGAGGCTTATTCTTGGTTTTTGTTTTCAGTGAGTTTCTATATTTTTTTAATTCCATTTCATAACTAATACGTTCTTAGATATTGAACATTACATATGCATGGGGAACCACTTATTGTTGTATTTGTGATCTATTAATTTAAGAATTATATTAATCTTCTTATTTCCAGATATTTTTAGTTTTCGACACATTGTAAATACTGCAAGTTTTTGAAAAAGCATAAAACATATGCATAGACATATTTTACATAATGTTTGAGTCTAGCTAACTGTTTAGTAAGATTTTGTCAAAAAAATAACATCTGAAATGGATTTTCCTTGTTTGCGGAGACATTGCAAAACAAAAGCAAACATTCAGCGACCACCACCACATTAAAAAATGAATTCTAAATTTAAAATACACACATTACTACCTAAATCACTGCTTTAAAAACATGTTTTTGCACATATTTTTGTAGTGAGTTTAAAAAAACTGTTTGAACCCTCTAATCCATCTTCGGGATGACACTGATAGTTGCGAGGACTTCGGTAACTGCGACAATCGGACCTTTTTTAAGAGGTGTAAAACACATTTATTCACACATTTTACAGTATTTTATAGACTTTAGGGATTTGTTTATGCACTGTTTAAAGTCATATTTTTGTAGGACATAGTATGAAAACTATCTTTAAAACCGAATTTCTGTTTCTGCAATGATGCTGGGCACAGCGATGATATAGATAGCCGCAATCACATCGAATACATCTTGAAAAAGCAGGAATTTAATAATCACCCCCACATACAAAACTTACAAATACAAAATATATAACTAATATACTAAACACATTACTATCTAAAAGACTCTATACCAGCATATGTAACGTTCTTAAAATGTCTATAACACAGTGTATAACTCTTTCAGTGGAACCTGTGACTGTATACATCACAGTATCAGTAAGTCTCTCATTCACTGTATAAGTTTTTCAGTGGATCTGTGATACAGTGCATCAGTCTATCAATTGTTCTGTAAATAACTATGTGACTGTCTCAGTGTGTCTATGACTGGGTGCATCAGTGTCTCAATGGGTCTGTGATTTGGTTGCATGAGTCTCTCAGTCGAACTGTGAGTAGGTACATGAGTGCCTTTGTGCATTTGTAAGTAAGTATATGACTGTCTGACTGGAACTATGAGTGAATACATGAGTGTCTAAGTGGGTGTGTGAATGGGTGAGTGAGTGGCTGCATGACTGTCTGAGAGGGTCTGAGAGTGAGTGCATGAGTCTCTCAGTGGGTCAATAACTGGGAGTGTGAGTGTCAGAGTGGTTCTGTGAGTGGGTGCATGGGTCTCAGAGTGTGTCAGTGACTGGGTACACAAGTTTCTAAGTGGGTCCGTGAGTGGGTGTGTAAGTGACTATATGGGTGTATGAATATCTCAGTGGGTGTGTGAGTGGGTGTGTGCGTGTCTGAGTGGATGTGTGAGTGGGTGTATGAGTGTGTCACTGGGTCTATGTGGTGAGCATAAGTCTCTGAGTTGGTTAGTGAAAGGGTGCATGCATGAGTGTCTGAGTGGGCTTCTGCCTGGGAGGGTGAGTGTCTGGGTGGGTCTGTGAGTGAATTTGTGAGTGCTTGAGTAGGTGAGTGAGTGGGCGTGAGTATATCTAAGTGAGTCTGTGAGTGACATGTGAGTTTCTGAGTGTATGTGTGAATGACTGAGTGGACAATTGTCTGAGAGGGTCTGCAACTGAGTGTGTGAGTTACTATGGTTGTGTGAGTGGTGTATGAATTTGGGTGGATCTATGTGAGTGGGTGCATGAGTATCTGATTGGGTATGTGACTGGATGTATAGGTGTGTGAGGAGATTTGTGGATGGGTGTATAAGTGTCTGAGTGAGTTTGTGAGTGCCTACATGAGTTTGTTAGAGTGGCAGGCAAGTCTGTACATATATATATATATTTTTTTAAATATTTTCACCAATATTCATGATGCCACCACAATTTTTTGGATGGCCCTGTGATGGTACAAGGGAGGCTGCGCTGGCGGCCAGTTCGTCATAGCAAATATTGAGCGAGATTAAAGAAACAATATTGGACACCTAACTTGTGTCACTAATACCCCCATTTCTCAAACATGGGGTCAGTGTATCTCTCCCCTGACCTCTTATGTTAGCATTGACACAAATTTTCAGCCCAGGGAACGATTCCCGATCGATTAAATGGCAGTCGCAACTTTCTGTTCAGGTTGTGTCCAGCCAATTAGAGCATTCCCGTTGACACATGCATTCCCGATTTACTGTGAAATCGTCACGATCACAGCAAAACGCCACAAAAAATCTGAAACGCCGCAATTAATCCACAGCCAAAGATAACACTATATTGTTCAGATTTAATTTCACAAACACTACTGAACAGGATTTGCACCAAATAACAAAATGCACAATCTAACTTTCTGCCAAATTTGGTGTAATTCCATCCAGCGGATCGGTCTGTAGGTTCGACAGCGCATTCCTAAGGGAATTAACATTACAATCACACCCTTAAATTATGCCCCTCTTTCTGAGTCCCCGCAACAAAGATCACCCCAAAACTTTCCATGATGCACAGAACTTATATTGACACTTTTTTTTTTTAAACTTCATGAAGATTGGTAACTATAACTACCCACTGGTGATTGCCAGTATGGGATATATTTGTGTGTGTATATATGTATGACAAACAACAACACTTACCCGTGAGCAAGGCGGTTGTCCGCCGAAACGCGTAGGGTTGGTTTTTGGCTTGTGGTTTTTGAAATAAACCAAGGATTTGACGAAGCAGACAGCACTTTGTCCGACTTTCTTCTGTGTGGAGTGCGTTGTACTTCTTGTACGAGTGGATTTGCATATATATATATATATATATATATATATATATATATATATATATATATTCACAGAAAAAACCATAGGTTATAGTGGATATATAGTTAGAAATTTGCATTTAGAAAACCTTGAAAATTCAATGAAAAAACCATTGGTTTTAGGCCATATATAGTTAGGAATTAGCATTTACAAAACCTTATTTTACTCGCATAAAACCATTGAAATTCCATATATAGTTAGAAGCGCTAACTATATATCGCGCACCCGCAATCCACTGCTGATGATGTCACATATTACATCATTCATGACATGGTCAGTGACATCACTGATGACATCACTGATGACATCTCAAATGACATCACTGATGACATCACTGATGACAACACCCAGTGACTGTATGTTTCTGTAAAGTTAAAATATGTTTCACATATTGAAGAATGAGTGGATGTATAAGTGTCTGGATGAAGAATTTAGTAGGTGCATGACTGACTGTATGAGTGAGTGATTAAATGTGTCTCACTGAGTGCATGGGTTAGTGACTAAACTGTCTTAATTTGTGCATCAGTATGTTTGTTGTTGTGTAAGCTGCTGCATGTGTTGATCAGTAGCTATAAGAGTGGCCATATGGGTTATTGATTGGTTGCCCAAGTATTTGAATGGGAGGCTGAGTGTGTGTGTGGGTGGCTGGGAGGTGCGTGACTCTGTGCATAGATGTGTAAGCAGTTGATTCACTAGGAGTATGAGTTCAAGAGTGCATGTGGAAACAGCTATATGGGCGGTTGACTATGCATGGGTGTGTTGGTGAGTGAATGGATTTCTCATTGCTACATGAGCAAGTAAGTACGTATGTAAAACACAATACATGTGAGAGTTGAGATATATAAATAACTGAACATAAGAGCCAGTGAATGTGTGAGTGGCTGTATCGATCACTGTGAGCTTGTATCAGGGATTATATAAGAGAATAAATATGTGTTATTATATGTTTGAATAAGTAAGATGTGTATAACTTTATAGTTGAGGAAATGGAGGTGTGATTGATTCTTTGCATGACTGAGTAGGTGTGTGAGTAACTCCATGGATGAGTGACAGTCTGTGAGTGTCTGTTTATACTGAGTGTATGTAAGGTTATATTAGAGTCTGAAGAGGTTCATTGTATTATCACATAAGTGATGTGATCAGTGATGACAAATGAGATGTCATCAGTGATGTCATTTGAGTTGTCATCAGTGATGTCATCAGTGATGTCATTTGAGATGTCATCAGTGATGTCATTTGAGTTGTCATCAGTGATGTCATTTGAGATGTCATCAGTGATGTCATCAGTGATGTCACTGACCATGTCATGAATGATGTAATATGTGACATCATCAGCAGTGGATTGCGGGTGCGCGATATATAGTTAGCGCTTCTAACTATATATGGAATTTCAATGGTTTTATGCGAGTAAAATAAGGTTTTGTAAATGCTAATTCCTAACTATATATGGCCTAAAACCAATGGTTTTTTCATTGAATTTTCAAGGTTTTTTAAATGCAAATTTCTAACTATATATCCACTATAACCTATGGTTTTTTCTGTGAATTTCATTGGTTTTTTAATAGCAAATATGAAAAGCTTTAAAATGTCAAGTACGTGATAGATAAAAACATTTTCGTATTTATGCACGCTGATGTGCTTTGAACGCTGCACCCCCCCCCCCCCTCTTTTGTCTTAGTAGTACTCTCTCTTTGCAGATACTGAAGGGTAGTTAACGCAGGCCTTTACCCCCGTTGTAATCCGTCGTGCCTCCTTGTCTCTCCATTTGATTGATTGTTGTCCAAGCATTTACTGTTTTAGAATTGGTTCTCTTTGGATCATTCTCTATTTACAAACAAGCACAAAGTCGCAATACTCTGTTTAGTCTTTGCAGATAGTGAAAAATCGTGTAAAATAATAAAAGTAATCGAGCAAAATCAGTAGGCCACTAATTAGATCTCTTTTTGACCTCGCTAAAATAGAAATATTAGGAACAACCCTTCATGAGAAATACGAAAATAGTGAGATGAACTGAGCTCCACACCATGAGGACTGCAAGACAGCTCGGCTCCATCACCCATACCGCACAAAATAACGACAAACCCTATGCAAATATTAAAAATATAGACAACACACCAGCAAAGAAACAGGGTAAAACATTTTTATTAAAAAACTATTTACATAACGTTGTTTTATAAGATGATGTCAGTAGTGGACCGATGTGTGAATAGATCGAAAACAGCACAAGGCTCCAAGATCCAGATGGCAAGCTCCTGGATGTTGGGTGCCATAGTTTAGAGTTCTGAATTTCAGCCTTTTTCAATGCCTGTGCTTTGTTGAATCAAAATGGCGGCTTGACACAAAGCTGACTCAAGCGTTGCTACTGATGCTATGCAGACCAAAACTGGTTTTCAGTTTGTACATTTTTCTAGATTTTTCAATCCAAGTTTGGTTGACTTTGTAGAACGATGGCTTCAGATTTTCAACATACGGTGTGGTGGCGCTGACTGGGAGGGGGCGCTTCGCTCCTGCCCCCTCCCCAAGTAAGATTTTCATACGTGAAAGTACGTTAATGGTTTTGGTCCCTGAGATGCTTCGATGTCACTACCATTCTCAAATAGCATAAGTTCTGGATGTTGGGTGCCATAGTTAAGAGTTCTGAGCACTGCTTGTAACACTGTCTGAAGCTTATTTCCACCTACTGCAGCTTCACTATTCTCAAAGTAAGTGAGTGTCGTTTGTGGACCTGACTGCATTGGAAAACAATGTGATATGTTACCTTCCTAAACAGCTTGACGGAGGCCCCTGAGGGGCGGTGTGATGGCCATGGACTCGGAGAAGACGCTTGGCTCCGACACCCTCCCCAAGTCTTATAGCACTGGTGTAGCCTGAGATCGCCCCCGACATAGGCGGCCGGCTCCCGGGGTCCGGCTGAACTTTTTGCCTTTTGATGACTCTTCAATTCTGGACCTTGTCCCACAATCCGTTTGACCTGAAGACAAGCTGTAGTGGTGCGCCCCTTTATCGTTTTAGTTGCCATTCCGCCCGCTTTTGCTACACTGTGCCTCTTCCGCCATTCAGCTGTTTACCGCCCGCTCTTGCGACTACAGCGTCTCGCTCACCATGTAGTTTAGATGCGCCCGCTCTTGCGGTGCAGCGATAGGCGGCTGCCACAGGACTCTCAAAATGGCGGCCGGCTCTTCGGTTTTGGGCCTGGTCCACTAAAATGGCCCTGGGACACCTTGGAACTCGGACGCTTGTCTGCTAGGGCTTGGGTCCCATTCTCGAAAAGCGTCCCCTCAGCCGTGAAGATTCTACAAAAGTCTTGGGGGCCTCCGACTCCCGCAGGCTTCTGGTGGGGAGCGGCTGCCATGATTGCTCGTGGAATGGCCACGACGGAGCTACGAGATGGTAGTGGTCTCATGCTGACGCCAGCTTTAGTCTGAAACATCCAGAAACACTATAGACTACCAATTCGATCAGTTCCGGTAGCGCCCCAACATGACCCGGAAGAGAAGAACTTGCCCTCCCCTCTTTGACTGATGGTTCTTGTTGCCTGTCCCCTCTGTTGTCATTTAACAGAACTTTTTGGACTGCTAAAAGGGGTTGTGTTGTGAACGCTGGTTGGTGGAGACATTTTGACTATATTCTTGACCTACGTTGTCGCGTAATTCGTTTTATGACACGCCGCGTTAGCGCACCCGGAAGTGATCCGAGGCGCGGCGCGCAGCGCGTAACGTAAGCATAACAGGTCATGTGACTTGTTAATAAAACTTTTCATTGGTTCATTTTACTTTTGTTAATTTAATGATGAAAAGCTTGGTCATATGACCTAAAAATTACGCTTTTTATTATTTTCGAACAATATTTTTTTTTCAAACATATGTTATAATATTCCAGGCTAATGTACTTTCCCGGAAAATTTACAACTGTCTTGCAAGTAAAATATATTCCTTTTTCGAGAAAAAGGGCGTTTCTTCCTTCCATGACGGAGCCGTTGAGTAAAAGAGATTCGGCCTGCTGTCTTAGTCGCCGATACGCCTGATTATCAGATTCTTATCGATCACTTTATGTTGCAGGAGTGGAAAACACAACTGCCCTTGACCATTTATCTTTACTGCGTTCCTACATATTATACCTTTTTTCCGTCATGTAATTGGACTGCTTTATTTCACTTGCCTTTTACTGATTCGAAAACAGTCACTAAAAGTAAAAACTTTACAAATGTAAATACTACTACCGAGTTTTGTTTTAAAAACCTTTATTGTGAAAATGTCAGTATACAAATACGGGCCTATAACCACGTGGGCCGGCCACGGAGCAAACTGAAATCGTATATGATGAGGAGACATTTACACTGTAGAAGAACGTAACGAGCGGGCCATTATTTGACAAGAACAAAGGTGTCTAACAGTTGCGGAATCGGTGGACGTACATTTTGTAATTAAAATACGACAGGGCCACTTACAATAACATTTTCTAGATATACATTTGCGGGCAAGGAGTTACGAGTCCCATTTATACCGGCGCCATTTTGGGCGAGGCCGGGCAGGTCCAAGATATAGTCAAAATGTCTCCACCAACCATCGGCCAGACCAGAACCCCTTTCGGCCCTTTATGCTACAAGATGGTGTCTTCCATTCAGAAAATATTGGTGGCAGCCTTTTGAAAGGAAACAGAAACAGCCGTTCTCGAGTTTCACATTGTTACATTTAGGAAGAATGTTGAAGAGTAGTATGTGGTAAATCTGAAGCCATTTTTCTACAAACTCTCAATCAGACTTGAATGGAAAAAAAAAACCTGAAGAATGTACAAACTGAAAACCAATTTTTGTCTGTATAGCACCAACAGTAACGCTTGAGTCAGCTTTGTGTCAAGCCGCCATTTTCATTCAATCAATAGCGTCCCCCTGCACACATTCAGGGACCTGGTCGTGTCTTCAGATGAAACGCATTGTAGGAAAAGAAGCAGAAAAGAAAAGGCAAAAAGTTCCGCCGGACCTAGTGAAGCTGCAGCAGGTGCAAATAAGCTTCAGACAGTCTTCAACTTACTCTGATTCTTATAATAAACTTCAGATAGTCTTACAAGCACTGCTCAGAACTCTCAACTGAGGCACTCAACATCCAGGACTTGCCATTCGGATCTTAGCGCCTTGTATTTTTGTTTTGTTCTTGATGGAGGGGAAACAACAAAAAACAGGCATTGAAAACGGCTCAACTGGAGCAAAAAAAAAATTACTTCTTGGGTGCATTAGGGCATTTATGATTTTCGAATGCCGTATTCATCAGGTTGATGCTCATGTTGCCATAGGACAGCATAGCATTCACCTTCTTTGATCCAGGAGGGATGGAGAAAAACTGCCAGATGAAACTTGAAACTTGGCCATCCAGATCTCGGCGCGTTCGACTCACTGTACCGCAACAGTGATCGCAACTCAGCTGGACACGCCGTCTTTCGGCGCAGCATTGTAGGATGGCCACACCAGTGCGGCAATTTGCTAGACACCACCTCGGTGCCATCCGGATCTCGGCGCGTTCGAGTCACTGTACCGCAACAGTGACCGCAATTCAGCTGGACACGCCGTCTTTCGGCGCAGCATTGTAGGATGGCCACACCAGTGCGGCAATTTGCTGGACACCACCTCGGTGCCATCCGGATCTCGGCGCGTTCGAGTCACTGTACCGCAACAGTGACCGCAACTCAGCTGGACACGCCGTCTTTCGGCGCAGCATTGTAGGATGGCCACACCAGTGCGGCAATTTGCTGGACACCACCTCGGTGCCATCCGGATCTCGGCGCGTTCGAGTCACTGTACCGCAACAGTGACCGCAACTCAGCTGGACACGCCGTCTTTCGGCGCAGCATTGTAGGATGGCCACACCAGTGCGGCAATTTGCTGGACACCACCTCGGTGCCATCCGGATCTCGACGCGTTGTGCTGCCTTCGGCCTATTCGCACATCGGTCCGCTACTGACAGTGACCGCAACTCAGCTGGACACGCCGTCTTTCGGCGCAGCATTGTAGGATGGCCACACCAGTGCGGCAATTTGCTGGACACCACCTCGGTGCCATCCGGATCTCGACGCGTTGTGCTGCCTTCGGCCTATTCGCACATCGGTCCGCTACTGACGCCGCCTCACGTGCCAACGGATTTTCTACGCTTTTTGTAGCCCTATGCCGCAGAACAGGTCATGTGACTTGTTTATAAAACTTTTCATTGGTTCATTTTACTTTTGGTTTCCTAAAGATGGAAGGCTTGGTCATATGACCTAAAAATAACACTTTTCATTGGTTTAGAACATTTTTTTTCCCAAACGATGAAAGCCCCACCTTGTTTCTGGATCATTCAGACTGAAGCTGGCGTCAGCATGAGAGCACCACCATCTCGTGGCTCCGTCGTGGTCATTCCGCGAGCAATCATGGCAGCCGCTCCCCACCGGAAGACTGCGGGAGTCGGGGGCCCCCAAGACTTTTATACAATCTTCACGGCTGAGGGGACGCTTTTCGAGAATGGAGCCCAAGCCCTAGCAGGCAAGCGTCCGAGTTCCAAGGTGTCCCAGGGCCATTTCAGTGGACCAGGCCCAAAACCGAGGAGCCGTCCGCCATTTTGACAGCCATGTGGCAGCCGCCTATCGCTGCACTGCAAGAGTGGGAGCAACTCCACAACATGGTGAGCGAGACGCTGTGGCCGCAAGAGCGAGCGCAACTCAGCTAGATGGCCGCCACCTGGGGAGGCCCGTTCACGCCGCCTCCCCCCCCCCCCGGGCCGCCGCACGCCAATTTTCGGAGCAGCATTGTAGGATACCAAAACCAGTGCGGCAGTTTACTGGACATCACCTGGGTGCCTGTCGTACATGTTGTGTCAGCCATGTGACACTGGACACAGACCGCTACTGACGAGGCCTCCCCCCGCACCACCCGGGACGCCCCACGCTGTTTTTCTGTGCTGCATTGTAGGATCCCTAAACCAGTGCGGCACCCAGGCGACATCACCTGGGTGCCGTCCAGAACTCTGCACGTTGTGCTGCCTTGGGACTATTCGCACAACAGACCGCTACTGACGAGGCCTCCCCCCGCCCCACCCGGGACGCCCCACGCCAATTTTCGGAGCAGCATTGTAGGATCCCTAAACCAGTGCGGCACCCAGGCGACATCACCTGGGTGCCGTCCAGAACTCTGCACGTTGTGCTGCCTTGGGACTATTCGCACAAAAGACAGCTTCTAACCATTGTTGCTTTTTGTGTTAAGAAATGTTTAAATGTTTTTAGTTTTTGTTCTGTTCATTATCGTTAAAAGTTAATAAAGTTTTATAACCTTAATTTGTTGGAGTGTTATCTATTTTTTGAAAAACGGGTGAATGGGGCCTTGAATCGGGTTATTGTCATGTGTGGGCTTTGGAGGTGTGCTGCTGCAGGATCGGACATTTCAAACTCAAATGCACGTTCTTTTTCTTACCTTTTACGAAGCATGGAGCGCAATAGCAGGCAGAGAAAGGGTGATGCACGTGTTGAACACTACCTGACCTGGCAAGTTGCTGGCAGTGCCCCCCCGCCCGCTCCTGAAAGAGGGCACACACACACCGCCGCCCCGAGTACTTCACAAATCTTTAAAAGACCATGCGCTTGTTCATGAGGCTTAAATGGTTTATCACCTCTTCTAGAACCCCTGCATCGACCCTCTGACGTTTCATGGAAAAATTACCATGTAACACAATAGCAAGCCCTGTCGGCTGAAACCCCCAAGGAATCGTGGGGCATATTATCAAGGGGGTTTATCTCCGCTTTTTTGGCTTTAAAAGCCATGAAAGCGGAGATAAAATTATCTCCCTATTACCAAGCTGTCGCTAACACCAGTTAGTGACAGCTAAAAGGAGATAGCGACCATCTTGGGCCCCGCTTTGCATGTCAGTGATATTTATCACTAATGACATGCAAAGTGGCGTGCCAAGATGTTAGCGACTGGAAACAGTCCCTAACATCGCTACCTTCTATTACCAACTTTTGGAGATATTCGCGCTAAGCGCGAATATCTCCAAAATCTAACACCTGCCCTGAGCAGTTCTTAGCCATGTTATCCAATGGGAGGTGGATAACATGGCTAAGAGCATTAGGTCAATAATACATGAATATCGCTGACTTTTCTGCGATAATAGCAAGGTTTATCTGCGATAAAAATCGCCGATGTGCGGCGATAATTTTTGTCTCTAAACAAGTTAGAGACAAAAATTATCGCTAGTTGTTCGTAATATGCCCCCGGGTTTTTGCTTGCAGAAATCGGGAGGCGGGAGACCAGCACTGAAATCAGTAGTCACACGCCTAAATCAGGAGGATTGGCATGTCTGAATTCTCTACAGCTGGGGCCATAAACTACATCCGCAGGGTTAGGTGATATCCTGGGACCAGCCTGGCATCTAAAATGGCTGCCGTGCACGACAAAATTGTGCCATTCGAAAAAAAGGCAAGATGGCGCAGCCGCTGGAAGAGATGTATCAACATATATCAGCCTCCTCAGCCACCCTCAGGAAACATAGGGGATTAGGATACGTCTCCCGCACCCCCTTATACCTAGTAATTTAATTAACGAAGCACAAAATGGCGAATTCCCGTTTCGCTACCAGTTTGCGGCCCAGTTCGCGGCCCGTGAAGCGCTTCTACCATGAAAAATCATTTTTTTTTTTATTTTCCCCACGGGACCCTTTAATATCCCCAACAACATTCCTAGGGGGTGAAGAGGGGGATACCTTGCCCCCTTTCATTAAATTCCCCCTTAGTTTTTCACCTTTTCTTCTCTCTCGATCCTACCGAGAGACAAGATGGCGGCCGCTCCGGACTGTCACGCAGCAAAAAAAAAAAAAAAGCTCACGCACAGCCGCTGGAAGAGATGTATCAACATATATCAGCCTCCTCAGCCACCCTCAGGAAACATAGGGGATTAGGATACGTCTCCCGCACCCACTTATAACTAGTAAGGGGATTAGGATACGTCTCCCGCACCCCCTTATACCTAGTAATTTAATTAACGAAGCACAAAATGGCGAATTCCCGTTTCGCTACCAGTTTGCGGCCCAGTTCGCGGCCCGTGAAGCGCTTCTACCGTGAAAAATCATTTTTTTTTTTATTTTCCCCACGGGACCCTTTAATAACCCCAACAACATTCCTAGGGGGTGAAGAGGGGGATACCTTGCCCCCTTTCATTAAATTCCCCCTTAGTTTTTCACCTTTTCTTCTCTCTCGATCCTACCGAGAGACAAGATGGCGGCCGCTCCGGACTGTCACGCAGCAAAAAAAAAAAAAAAAGCTCACGCACAGCCGCTGGAAGAGATGTATCAACATATATCAGCCTCCTCAGCCACCCTCAGGAAACATAGGGGATTAGGATACGTCTCCCGCACCCACTTATAACTAGTAATTTAATTAACGAAGCTCAAAATGGCGAATTCCCGTTTCGCTACCAGTTCGCGGCCGCGCTTCTACCGTGAAAAATCATTTTTTTTTTATTTTCCCCACGGGACCCTTTAATAACCCCAACAACATTCCTAGGGGGTCAAGAGGGGGATACCTTGCCCCCTTTCATTAAATTCCCCTTTCGTTTTCCACCTCTTCTTCTCTCTCGATCCTACCGAGAGACAAGATGGCGTCCGCTCCGGACTGTTTAGAATGTTGACAGACACCGGAGAGCCAATCAGCTTTCTGCGCGCAAAGTTCCGATAAGCGAAAAGTAAGCGGACCGGATCGCTGCCCAGAGTGCTGTTACAGATATATATCTTGGTTTGAACGTTAATTTCTCAAAAACTACTGGAGCACATATATTGAGACCTAGCAAAGGCACATCGGGCTAACAGTCCCTACAATTTTGCCAAGTTTCGTGCAAATCCATTCAGCCGTTCGAGCTAAAAGTGAGTCCAACCGCCCTATGGAAAAATGAATGGGAAAAACGCGTTTTGGGACCCCCCTTTTTTCTCGGCCCCCCCTTGACGAAACCCCCCCAAGTTTTCAGGGGCTGCTCAGAATCAAAATGTGCCATTTTCCTGAAAATTTCAGCCGATTCCGTCCACAAACGCCAAAGTTATTAGACATAGAATTTTCAAAAGTCCCATAGAGAAAAAATTCTAACTATATATACCTACTGGCGATAGCCAGTAGGTAATATATATATATATATATATATATATATATATATATATATATATATATATATATATATATATATATATATATATATATATATATATATATATATATATATATTCACTGAAAAAAAACATGGGTTATAGACCATTTACAAAACCCTATTTTACTCACACAAAACCATTGAAATTTCATATATAGTTAGTTGCACTAACTATATATCGCGCAACCGCAATCCACTGCTGATGATGTCACATATTACATCATTCATGACATGGTCAGTGACATCACTGATGACATCTCAAATGACATCACTTTCAATGGTTTTGTGTGAGTAAAATAAGGTTTTGTAAATGCTAATTCCTAACTATATATGTTCTATAACCCATGGTTTTTTCAGTGAATTTTCAAGGTTTTGTAAATGCTAATTCCTAACAATATATGGTCTATAACCTATGATTTTTTCAGTGAATTTCAATGGTTTTTTAATAGCAAATATCAAACGCTTTAAAATGTGAAGTACGTGGTAGGTAAAAACATTTTCGTGTTTATGCACGCTGATGTGCTTTGAACGCTGCCCCCCCTCTTTTCTTTTAGGAGTATTCTCTCTTTGCAGATAGTGAAGGGTAGGGAACGCAGGCCTTTGCCCCCGTTGTAATGCGTCGTGCCTGCTTCCCTCTCCATTTGATTGATTGTTATCCAAGCATTTACTGTTTTAGAATCGGTTCTCTTTGGTTCATTCTCTATTTACAAACAAGCACAGAGTCGCAATACTCTGTTTAGTCTTTGCAGATAGTGAAAAATCGTTAAAAAAACAAAAGGAATCAAGCAAAATCAGTAGGCCACTAATGGGATCTCTTTTTGACCTCGCTAAAATAGAAACATTAAGAACAACCCCTCATGAGAAATGCAAAACTAGTGAGAGGAACTGAGCTCGACACCATGATGGCTGCAAGACAGCTCGGCTCCGCCGCCCACCCCGCCCAAAATAACGACAAACCCTATGCAAATATTATAAATATATACAACACACCAGCAAAGTAACAGGGTAAAACGTTTTATTAAATAACTATTTACATGGCAGCCTGCTGCAACATCGATCCAAATGCATGCCGCCATTCCCGGGATTTCTCCCCTACTACTCTGTGGCCTACGAGATGGATCAGTATGGGCAAATATACACTTGGGGATTCACAAGCAACAACAAGCCTTTGTATTTGGGGCTCAATATCAACAACAGTGACAGAGAACAGAAGCGAACTAAGCACGTAACATCATCTCCCCAGAGGTTCATCACCTTACACAGACATGCACTCTGATCTCCTTGGCCTCAGTCAAGCATCAATAGTAAGATTTTCATAGGTGAGTGTAGGTTCATGGTTTTCCATCCACAGACTAAAAGCCTGGAGTGGGACTGAACGAACCATAACTAGGTAAGAAGGAAGGCAGAGGCTGTAGGAAGGACTCTGAATATGGTATGTTGCTTGGTCCCTGAGATGCTTCGATGTCACTGCCTTGCACAAATGGCATAAGTCCTGGATGTTGGGTGCCATAGTTGAGGGTTCTGAGCAGCGCTTGTAACACTGTCTGAAGCTCATTTGCACCTGCTGCAGCTTCACTATTCTCAAAGTAAGTGGGGGCTGTTTGATGACCTGACTGCATTGGAAAGCAATGTGATGCGGTGCCTCCCTGAACCGCTTGACGGAGGCCCCCGAGGGGCGGTGTGGTGGCGCGGACTCGGAGGGGGCGCTTGGCTCCTGCCCCCTCCCCAAGTCTTGTTGCCCTGGTGTGGCCTGAGATCGCCCCCGACATAGGCGGCCGGCTCCCGGGGTCAGGCGGAACTTTTTGCCTTTTGGTGACTCTTCCATTCTGGACCTTGTCCCACAATCCGTTTGACCTGAAGACACGTCCTGCGGTGCCCAAGCCCGACCATCACATATACCTGCGCCAGCGTGGGGTGGACTAGAAGGGAGAGGCGGCGCGAACGAGCCTCCCCCACCTCCCCAGGTGGAGGTTTCTCAGCTACACCCCAGCGCTTCACTCGGCCAGCTGACTTGCGCCCGCTCTTGCGGCACAGTGCCTCGCTCGGCCAGCTGAATTGCGCCTGCTCCACACCTTGTCCCACAATCCGTTTGACCTGAAGACACGTCCTGCGGTGCCCTGATCCGAACATCACATATACCTGCGCCAGGAGACGGCGTGGGGTGCACTAGAAGGGAGAGGTGGCGCGAACGACCCTCCCCCACCTCCCCAGGTGGAGGTTTCTCAGCTACACCCCAGCGCTTCACTCGACCAGCTGACTTGCGCCCGCTCTTGCGACACAGTGCCTCGCTCAGCCAGCTGAATTGCGCCTGCTCTTGCTATTACAGCGTCTCACCCGCCATCCAACGGAATTGCACCCAATCTTGCGGTACAGCGACAGGCGGCTGCCACGGAGCTCACAAAATGGCGGTCGGCTCCACAGACTTGGGCCTGGCCTGCAAGGATGGCTCTGGGCAACCCTGGAACTCGGACGCTTGACTGCTAGGGCATGGGCCCCATTCCCAAAAGCGTCCCCTCAGCCTTGAAGATTCTACAAGAGTCACCGGGGCCCCCGACTCCCGCAGACTTCCGGTGGGGAGCGACTGCCATGATTGCTCACGGAATGGCCACGACGGAGCCACGAGATGGTGGTGTTCTCCTGCTGACGCCAGCTTCAGTCTGAAACATCCAGAAACACTGTAGACTACCAATTCGATCAGTTCCGGTGGAGCCCCAACGTGACCCGGTAGAGAAGAACTAGCCCTCCCCTCTTTGACTGATGGTTTTTGTTGCCTGTCCCTTCTGTTGTCATTTAACAGAACTTTTTGGACTGCTGAAAGGAGTTCTGTTCCGACCGCTGGTTGGTGGAGACATTTTGACTATATTCTGGACCTGCATTGTCGCGTAATGCGTCATATGACACGCCGCGTTAGCGCACCCGGAAGTGCTCCGGTGCGCGAGGTACGAAGCTCAGCTTCCCGGAAGCTATCCGGGGCGCGGCGCAGAGCGCATAACGTAAGCATAACAGGTCATGTGACTTGTTAATAAAACTTTTCATTGGTTCATTTTACTTTTGGTTTCCTAATGATGGAAGGCTTGGTCATATGACCTAAAAATAACACTTTTCATTGGTTTAGAACATTTTTTTTCCCCAAATGATGAAAGCCCCACCTTTTTTTTTCTCACTCTGACTTGTAAAGCAAAAGGACCCAGATGCATTTACAATTACAATAAAATTATCTAGATATACATTTGCGGGCAAGTACCATGGGTGACGTTAATTCGAACTTTCAATAGTACTGTAATCAATAACACATCAGAACTTAATATCAATAGGGATGTCCAAATGTTCAATCAGTACTCGTCCCCGCCCGCCATGTGCTTCAAAACTGCATACGTATCTCGAGATATCAAGGCTGGGCAACCAGTACACAACAAGGAGTTGCGAGTCCCATTTATACCGGCGCCATTTTGGGCGAGGCCGGGCAGGTCCAGGATATAGTCAAAATGTCTCCACCAACCAGCGGTTGGACCAGAACCCCTTTCGGCAGTCAAAAAAGGTTCCGTTAAATGATAACAGAAGAGATAGGCAACAAGAACCATCAGTCAAAAGAGGGGAGGGCAAGTTCTTCCCTACCGGGTCACGTTCGGGCTCCACCGGAACTGATCGAATTGGTAGTCTACAGTGTTTCTGGATGTTTCAGACTGAAGCTGGCGTCAGCATGAGAGCACCACCATCTCGTGGCTCCGTCGTGGTCATTCCGCAAGCAATCATGGCAGCCGCTCCCCACCGGAAGCCTGCTGGAGTCGGGGGCCCCGGTGACTTTTGTAGAATCTTCAAGGCTGAGGGGACGCTTTCGGGAATGGGGCCCATGCCCTAGCAGGCAAATGTCTGAGTTCCAAGGTGTCCCAGGGCCATTTTAGTGGACCAGGCCCAAATCCGAAGAGCCGGCCGCCATTTTGAGAGTCCTGTGGCAGCCGCCTATCGCTGCACCGCAAGAGTGGGCGCAATTCAACTGGATGGTGGGCGAGACGCTGTAGCCGTGAGAGCGGGTGCAACTCAGCTGGATGGCGGGTGAGGCACTGTGCTGCAAGAGCGGGCGCAACTCAACTGGATGGCGACTGAAACGCCAAGGGGCGCCCCACTGCAGCTGAGGAGCCTCCACCTGGGGAGGCGGGGGAGGCCCGTTCGCACCGCCTCCCTCTCCACGCCGTTTTTCGGCGCAGCATTGTAGGATGGCCAGACCAGTGCGGCAACTTGCTGGACACCACCTCGGTGCTGTCCGGATCTCGGCGCGTTGTGCTCCCTTCGGCCTATTCGCACAACGGTCTGCTACTGACGCCGCCTCACAGGCCGACGGATTTTGTAGGCTTTTTATAACCCAAAGCCGACTAAAAGACAGGCCAAAGCAGCCCATTGTTGCTACTCCGGGGAGCGAGGAGCAAGGACAGTGTCAAGCGGACGGTGAATGCTTTGAGATGGATGTTGCAGCAGGCTGCCATGTAAATAGTTGTTTAAAATGTTTTTTTTTAATGTGTTTACTTTGTTGAAGCGTTGTATATATTTATAAGTTATTAAAGTGTTATAATCCTACTACTTTGTTGGAGTGCTATATATTTGTAATGTGACACATTCTTGTGAAGACTTTGATGTACAGAAAGGCATCCCTGGAATCTTCTGCTTCAGGCTCGGTCCCACACACCCTTACAGTGAGAATCCCCTCCCCAATCACAATACAGGATCGTTATCAGATAGTAGGAAAGCGTGTGGTGTGACGGATCTCATGGGGTGGGGGCCTTGATCTACTGTAACTCCTTTGAAGAGGGGTGATTCTTTACAGTTGGGGCCATAAACTACTTCCGCAGGGCTAGGTGATAGCCTGGGACCGGCCTGGACAATCGGACACAGAGGAAGAGGAGTGTCAGAGGGTGCGGTAGTGAATAGGGTGAAAGGGAGGTGTCAGGCGGGCACGGGGTGTGATTCTCAGGGAAGAGCAGCGCAGATGGGGGGAGGTTTATGGCCCATGCATGAGAGAGAGAGCGGGGTGACCAGTGCGTGGGGGAGATGCTTGCGAGGGTAGGGAGCCGTGCTGAGGATCGGCGGCGTGCAGAGAGTGGGTCTGATCAATGCATTTAAAATGGCTGCCGTGCACGACAAAAGTGTGGCAGGGAAAAAAGGCAAGATGGCGCAGACAATGTGTATCAATACGGATTAATTTTCCACAGAGAGAACGGGGGAGGTCAGAGAGGCGGGGTGTTCGTAGCGCCAGGGAGACGCGCTGGGGACCGGCGAGGGGCAGAGGGGCCATAGCGCTTTCAAAATGGCTGCTGCTTGCTAGAGCGTAGGTGCCTGAGTGGGGACAAGGTGGCGCCGATTATGTTGACATCGCAAACCAGATTTTAACACTTAGACATGAAAGTGAAAACTGCACCATTGCTCCCCCCCCCCGACTGACACCCTCCTTTGCCTCAGCTTGGATCATCATTTGCTAAAGTGTTCAAAAACCCCACTGTGAGTATAAGCACAACCAGGGCCTTACTGCACACCCTGAGAAAAACTGCGCAGCAAGACAATCTCTACCTTCTCCCTTTTCCATGTTCCAATGCTTTGAAATGAACAATATATTTACTCGCAGTGACAAAATGGCGGTCAACACTTCCTGATTTCCTTCAAATCGAACGTTAACAGACGTCACGCAGCAAAAAAAAAATTCCGCTCACGCGCAGCCGCTGGAAGACATGTATCAACATATATGAGCATCCTCAGCCACCCTCAGAAAACATAGGGGGTCAGGATACGTCACCCGTGCCCCCTTATACCCATTTCCCACATTGTTTTCCCTCCATCTTGTGATTTAATTAAAACGAAACACAAAATGGCGAATTCCCGTTACGCTACAGGTTTGCGACCCGCTTCGCGTACCGGGAAGCGCTTCTACCGCGAAAAATCAAATTTTTTTTATTTGCCCCACGGGATCCTTTAATAACCCCAACATCATTCCTAGGGGGTCAAGAGGGGTCTACCTTGCCCCCTTTCATTAAATTCCCTCTTCGTTTTTCTCCTCCTCTTGTCTCTCGATCCTACCGAGAGACAAGATGGTGGCCGTTCCAGACTGTTTAGAATGTTGACAGACACCGGAGAGCCAATCAGCTTCGCTTCGCAAAGTTCCGTTACGCGAAAAGTACGCGAACCGGAGTGTAACCCGGGACGCTGTTACTGTCAGGCGTGCCACCTCAAGAGTCCAGGTTCTTTCCGTCTTGGAGATGACTAATCCCAGTACCTCCAGGAACCAACAAATGTGACAAGGAACAGAGACACTGGTCACAAGTGCTGACCCCTAAAAGGACAGGGAAAAGGGGACGGAGAGGGTAGTGGAATGGGGGACGGAAAGTGAGAGAGAGAAACAAACACAGGATCTCTTCTTGAGATGACTGTCTCCCTCTTTGAAGTACTCTGGGCTTTGTTGATCTAATCAGGTGAATCTTGTCTGATGCTGAACTGCATGTGAAAAAACCCTTGTTAATTAACTGTAACCCTTTCTACACAATATTCATGTACTTGCACAATTATTCATTTACATACCAACTATTTTATAAGCCCATTCCTGTACTTCTTGCACAAGGTCTTATCAGATTTGTTTCCTTGAATACTTTCGACACCTTTTAAGGAATGTGAAATAAAATCAGAGACTGTTCACAGCACAGGAAAATGTCATACTAACATAATCTAAACCATCTGGTAACTTGTTAGTAAAACCATATTCACACTAGCATGCAGCAACCTCCTCTTACCTTGTACTCAATGTCGTACAACCTTGAAAGGGGGGTTCTGTAATGATATAAGAAAGAAACAACAACAAGCCCCAAAGATTCTAGTTCTGCATCATGAATCATAAATTATTGCAGTTAAATTCACTACAATGAATGATGGCTTTTAGTTACATTCGCAACATTAACTAGCCCCAAAAAGCATCACAAAATATTCTACAAGGTCCGTTTAACATTTGCCAAGGATTGTTTGTTTTCAACGATTCTGAATACCAAGTTCAACAATGTTCGATCTTGAAATTGCCAAGGCTTGTTTCGGCGCTCATTACTACAAAAAAGTCTTACTGTCACCTCCCATGAACCGGAAGGTAAAGGTCCGAAAACCTGGCGAGAAAACAGGAAGTCCGATTTCCAAGGAACTCCAATGCCGGTAGCTGTAGTCTGCAGACTCGTTCCGCCGGCAGCTGGAAACTGAAGAGAAGTCCGGAGAACGCTGCTCTCCACCGGGATCAGGTAGGTGCAGTCTCCACGCCAGGACCAAGGGTGGGGTTGGGGAGCTGGAATCAGGAACCTGGAAGCCCTCGAAGTGACGCGTACGCTGAGAAGCGAAGCGTCTTCCAGAGAGCCGGTAAGCCTTTTATAGGCTGTAGTTCACGTGCGCAGCAGCGCCGGTTAGGCGCACCTGTCCAACGTGAGCCCTTCATGAATATTCATGTTTCTAGGAGGAATTAACAAGCATTGGGCAAAACAATAGTACGCTCGTGCAAGGAAAGAATCCTAACGTTGGTAAACACTCCAAACAAGCATAAGCAACTCCAAGCTTTTCTGATGATGACCTAAGGGGACTTATGGTTAGATTTTCGTAACAGTTCCCCCCCCCAAAGGTCTTCTTAGTGGCCTGGGTTTGCTTGGATTCAATGCATGAAAAGAGCGAATTAAACGAGGGGCGTGGACATTACTCTCTGGTTCCCAAGATCGCTCGGAAGCATCATAACCCTTCCAATCGATCAGGTAATACAAACGCCCCCTCAACCTTTTCGAATCCAGTATCTTCCGGACCTCATATTCCATATGGTCTCCTACAACAACTGGTGGGGGAGGGGAGTCATGACGGGTGTCAGGATTTACAGGTTTTAGTAAGGACACGTGAAATACTGGATGGATCTTGTATTCGGGGGGAAGGAGCAATCTTACTGAAACTGGATTTACAATCTTTTCAATGGGAAACGGACCTATGTACCTTGGTTTTAACTTCTTAGGTCCCTCAATTTGTATGTTTTTGGTTGACAACCAAACCTGGTCTCCTGTCGCATAAACCGGCGCCGGTTTTCTATGCCGATCTGCGTACAGTTTCATTTTTCCTTTTTGTTTGATTAAATTCTTTTTAACATTTTCCTGGAATTTCTGTAAACTTTCTATTCTATCTGAGACTGCTGGCATTACAGTTTCTTTCTCTGGGAATATGATTGGCAAGGTTCTGGGGTGCTGACCTGTGAGGAAATAGAATGGTGAACAGCCCAGGGCAGAATGTACTGTGTTGTTGTAAGTGAACTCGGCTAAGGGTAAGGCATCTAACCATTCAGTGGACAGTGTGGTGGTTAAACAACGCAGACTTTGTTCCAAATATTGATTGACTTTTTCTGTTTGGCCATCAGTCTGGGGATGGAACGCCGATGATAGCCCTAAATCAATTCCTAATTGCGTGCTCAACTGTTTCCAAAATTTTGATAAGAACTGAGGGCCTCTGTCCGAGATGATTTTTTGTGGCAATCCATGCAACTTAACTATATTGGCCAAAAACACATTACTGAACTCTATGGCCGAGGGGAGTTTAGGTAATGGGATGAAATGTCCCATTTTGGATAGTAGATCTACAACCACCAGGATAGTGGTCATTCCTGATGATCTGGGCAAGTCTGTTACGAAATCTAGACTAATAGTATGCCAAGGTGTTGGAGGAACTTCCATAGGTTGTAACAACCCTACTGGAAATGAATGTGAAGATTTCTGTCGAGCACAGACCGGGCAAGTCTGAACATATCGCTGTACGTCAGACTTTATACCTTTCCACCAGAAATACCTTTCACATAACTCTACCGTTTTCTTGATTCCAGGATGGGCTACTAGAGCTAGATCGTGATTCCATTTCATGACCAGTTCTCTTAACTCCTCTTTTGGAACAAATATCTTCCCCTTTGAATAAAAGATACCATCAGATATTGAATTTTGTCTCTGTGAAAGCCAATCTTCCTTACTAAGATCCTTGGTCTGATCTCTGAGGATAGATAAAAAGTCTAATTGAGTGATTTCAGCACAAATTTTCTCAACTGGTATTATACTCTGTTGTTCTTCAGTTTCTTTAGTTTTATCACAAACCAAACGTGAAAGGGTATCAGACAGTAATTGTTTGGCTCCTGGTCTATAGGTAATGATGAAATCAAACTCGCTAAAGAATTGTAGCCATCTCATCTGTCGTGGCGTAAAGGCTTTTACCGTGGAGTAATATTGTAAGTTCTTATGGTCTGAAAATATGGTTATGGTGTGCTTAGCTCCCAAGAGATGGTGTCTCCATTCCTGGAAGACCGCCTTGATAGCCAGTAATTCGCGCTCAGCAATCGTATAGTTCTGCTCAGCAGGCAATAGTTTCCGAGAGTAAAAAGCAATGGGGTGGAAACTTCCAGAGCTAACATCTTTTTGCAAAAGAACTCCTCCAATTGCTGTTTGCGAAGCATCAGCTTCAACGAAAAAAGGTCTGTCAGGATCTGGGTGCGTTAAAATGGGAGCTGAAATAAAGGCCCTTTTTAGTATGCCAAAAGCTTCTTCAGCCTCTGCATTCCATTGAAATTTCTTCCCTTTCTGCAAAAGACTTGTAATTGGTACGACTATTTCCGAGAATTTTGAAATGAACCTTCTGTAGAAGTTTGCAAACCCAAGGATTCTTTGAACTTCTTTCACAGAGGTTGGCGTTGGCCAATCTAGAATTGCTTTTACCTTCTTGGGGTCCATGACTACGCCTTCTGGTGACAACCAGTAGCCTAGAAACTCGACTTTGGATGAATTGAAAACACATTTTTCAAGCTTGACAAATAATGAATTGTCTCGTAATTTTTGCAGGACTGATCTCACGTGAAGCACATGATCTTCCGGGGTCTTAGAAAAGATCAGGATGTCATCAATATATACGATGACGCAGACATCCAACAGCTCATGCAAAACCTCATTAATGAAATATTGGAAGGCTGCTGGAGCATTGCAGAGACCGAAGGGCATCACAGTATATTCGAACAACCCAAATTTAGTGCGGAAGGCAGTCTTCCATTCGTCCCCCTCTTTTACTCGGATCAAATGGTAAGCTCCACGAAGATCCAGCTTGGTGTAAATGGTGGAGCCCTTTACTTGATTCAAAAGCACAGGGATCAATGGCAATGGATATCGGTTTTTAATTGTGGCCTTATTAACTGCTCGATAGTCTATGCAGGCCCTCAAATCTCCTGTCTTTTTTGCTACAAAAAATAACGGAGATGAGACTGGGGAGGTGGAGTGCCGGATAAAACCCAGTTCCAGTAACTCGTCTAGATAGGTTCTAAGATACTGATTTTCAGGTTCTGTAAGCGCATAGATCCGGCTGCAGGGTAATACTGCTCCCGGAATTAGGTCTATTCTACAGTCATAGACCCTGTGAGGTGGTAACTTAGTGGCTTTCACGGGGTCAAAGACATCTGAGAAGTCTTGAAATTCAATTGGTAACATAACAGGCTCAGGTTGTGTAGCAGCACAGACAAGAGGTAGGTTAGGATCTCGATACTCCTGATAGCAATGATCTTTACAATATGTGGAATCTAACGTTACTGTTCTTTGGACCCAATCTATCTTTGGATTATGGAGTTCAAGCCAAGGAATACCTAAGATTACCCCAAAAGCCGGGGTATCAATAAGATCAAATGCTGTCAATTCTGTATGTCCATTGTCAGATAAAAGAAGCAATGGTGGAGTGTGAAACCTAATCAAACCAGATGAAAGTGCTGAACCATCTACTGCTCGCACTGGTTCTGGCTCCTTTTTGAGAATTTTTTCCAGATTTAATTTCTTAGCAAATCCTAGATCAAAGAAGTTCCCGGTAGCCCCCGAATCTATAAGTACTGGAATACTGTGTCTTTGTTGGTTAGTTAGGATTAAAACCATCCTAATGGTGAAATGGCGGGGTACATGTTTTTCTACACTAGTCACATAACGCGAGATCTCTAGTGTGTCTCCTCCCGAGAGATCGATCTCTGCTTCTCTCGAGATTATAAGTTTTCCGACTCTTGGTCTTGCATTGTGGCCATCAATCTCTTTTTAGCAGGCCGAACTGGACATTCTTTGGCAAAGTGACCTGCCTTACCACAATAAAGACACAAGTTGGCTTTCCTTCTTCTATCCTTTTCGTCTTGGGAAAGAGGTCCCTTAATTCCCCCAATCTGCATGGGCTCTACCTGGGCATTCCTGTCCTCTATAACCTTTTTCTCAGTTTTAAAATGTAAATTCCTGAAATCTGTCTTTGGTCTTTCAGTTCTTCTTTCACCTAACCTGTGATCTAACTTGATTACTAGGTCCTGGAACTCAATAAAATCGTCTGGTAAATTTACTATGTGTGCCAATGAATCTTTTAGTTCCTCTCTCAACCCTCGATAGAACAGGGATATTCTTTTTTCATCGGGCCAGTGAGTTTCGGCTAATAAACGGTTAAACGTGGTGACATAAGTAAGTAGATCCCGAGAACCCTGGCGCAGATTTAATAGTTCATTATCTGAAGCTTGGAGGAATACGTGTTTTGCAAATAAACCCGACATTGCAGCCTTAAAATGAGTTAAGTTATGTAACAATGGATCATTCTTGTCTACCAAGGGCATTGCCCAATTAGCCGCTACTCCTCCCAAATAAGAGATTATGAAGGCTACCTTTGATGTATCAGTAGTGAATGTGTGCGGCTTACATAGGAAGTGTAACTGGCATTGGCTCATAAACGTAGCGAAATGAGCACAATCACCTGAAAAACGTTCTGGATTAGCCAAAGGAACAGGTTGTGGAGAAAATACTGTAATTTGGGCCGACTGACCTACACCTGTGGACTGAGTCTGATTCTGAAACTGAGCTCCAAATTTAGGTGGTGTTAGAATTGGTTTCTTAAACTCTCCCTTGTCTCTCCATGAGGTGAAACCTTCTCTTGTACTTTCTAACTCATCTCTAGAGTGATCTAGTTCCTGCCTAAGAGCTTGATTTTCTAAGCGTAAGTCCTGAATTTCGTCATTCATCTTACGCACTAACTCAACTAACTGGGTGACATCCATGTCCTCCATGAGATTAGTCAGATCCAAGAGGAATTAAAGACTATTTTGTGGCTTCGCTTTCTGTCAGGCGTGCCACCTCAAGAGTCCAGGTTCTTTCCGTCTTGGAGATGACTAATCCCAGTACCTCCAGGAACCAACAAATGTGACAAGGAACAGAGACACTGGTCACAAGTGCTGACCCCTAAAAGGACAGGGAAAAGGGGACGGAGAGGGTAGTGGAATGGGGGACGGAAAGTGAGAGAGAGAAACAAACACAGGATCTCTTCTTGAGATGACTGTCTCCCTCTTTGAAGTACTCTGGGCTTTGTTGATCTAATCAGGTGAATCTTGTCTGATGCTGAACTGCATGTGAAAAAACCCTTGTTAATTAACTGTAACCCTTTCTACACAATATTCATGTACTTGCACAATTATTCATTTACATACCAACTATTTTATAAGCCCATTCCTGTACTTCTTGCACAAGGTCTTATCAGATTTGTTTCCTTGAATACTTTCGACACCTTTTAAGGAATGTGAAATAAAATCAGAGACTGTTCACAGCACAGGAAAATGTCATACTAACATAATCTAAACCATCTGGTAACTTGTTAGTAAAACCATATTCACACTAGCATGCAGCAACCTCCTCTTACCTTGTACTCAATGTCGTACAACCTTGAAAGGGGGGTTCTGTAATGATATAAGAAAGAAACAACAACAAGCCCCAAAGATTCTAGTTCTGCATCATGAATCATAAATTATTGCAGTTAAATTCACTACAATGAATGATGGCTTTTAGTTACATTCGCAACATTAACTAGCCCCAAAAAGCATCACAAAATATTCTACAAGGTCCGTTTAACATTTGCCAAGGATTGTTTGTTTTCAACGATTCTGAATACCAAGTTCAACAATGTTCGATCTTGAAATTGCCAAGGCTTGTTTCGGCGCTCATTACTACAAAAAAGTCTTACTGTCACCTCCCATGAACCGGAAGGTAAAGGTCCGAAAACCTGGCGAGAAAACAGGAAGTCCGATTTCCAAGGAACTCCAATGCCGGTAGCTGTAGTCTGCAGACTCGTTCCGCCGGCAGCTGGAAACTGAAGAGAAGTCCGGAGAACGCTGCTCTCCACCGGGATCAGGTAGGTGCAGTCTCCACGCCAGGACCAAGGGTGGGGTTGGGGAGCTGGAATCAGGAACCTGGAAGCCCTCGAAGTGACGCGTACGCTGAGAAGCGAAGCGTCTTCCAGAGAGCCGGTAAGCCTTTTATAGGCTGTAGTTCACGTGCGCAGCAGCGCCGGTTAGGCGCACCTGTCCAACGTGAGCCCTTCATGAATATTCATGTTTCTAGGAGGAATTAACAAGCATTGGGCAAAACAATAGTACGCTCGTGCAAGGAAAGAATCCTAACGTTGGTAAACACTCCAAACAAGCATAAGCAACTCCAAGCTTTTCTGATGATGACCTAAGGGGACTTATGGTTAGATTTTCGTAACAGTTACAGATATATATATTTTTTGGAACGTTAATTTATCAAAATCCACTGGAGCACATATATTGAGACCTAGCAAAGGCACATCGGGCTAACAGTCCCTACAATTTTGCCAAGTTTCGTGCAAATCCATTCAGCCGTTCGAGCTAAAAGTGAGGCCAACCGCTCTATGGAAAACTCAATGTTAAAAACGCGTTTTGGGACCCCCCTTTTTTCTCGGCCCCCCCTTGACGAAACCCCCCCAAATTTTCAGGGGCTGCTCAGAAACAAATTGTGCCATTTTCTTGAACATTTCAGCCAATTCCGTCCACAAACGCCAAAGTTATTAGACATAGAATTTTCAAAAATCCCATAGGAAAAAAATCCTAACTATATATACCTACTGGCGACCGCCAGTGGGTAATATATATATATATATATATATACCCCTCTAGAGCACAGCGAAAGCAAACAGGACAGCAAACTGCCATCAGAGACTGGACTTTGGCAAGGTCCCCAGCTGCCTTAAAATGGTATGCATGGGTGATTCCGGACAATTTAAGTAGCAGTACCATTAACGCGCATCACCCACCATAGGGACAATACATCTAAGGCCAACACTGCACTACGAGAACCAGCATGCATGATAGCAAGAAACAGCCCTTTGAAGGTGACCACAAGGGGGCGAATAGCTATAAGGAGCGAGAATGGCGAATGCACTGTTTGGCCGCATTGATGCCGTGGCTACTTCCCCCGAAGAAGGTCAAGGATTGACCGAATTGCATCGGGACATTCACGCCACCACTGCAACAGAAAAATAAATGTTTTAAATTGCCGGAATGAGTGCGACTCACCTTTGTCTCCGTGCGAGATACTTTGATGGATATAATGGGGCTTGGTCCTGCCCCGAGTTAACGCACCGCCTACAACAGAGCACCGAATGCTGCCCGAACCCGGACCCCTCTAGAGCACAGAAAAAGCAAACAGGACAGCAGGCTGCCACCAGAGACTGGACTTTGGCAAGGTCCCCAGCTATATATATATATATATATATATATATTTATATATATATATATTACCTACTGGCGGTCGCCAGTACCAGTAGGTAGTTATAGTTAGGACCTAATTTTCATAGAAAATCCGCAACATTCGATTTGGAATAACTTTGGCGCCGGTTGACAAATCTCAGCAACATTCTCCACGAAAATGGCCTGCTCCACTCCGCTTCTTCCCTGAAAGTTTCGGGGTGATTCATGAAGCGGGGGCTGGGTAGAAACACCCAGGCCTCCCAGGCTTGCCCAGGGGGTCCCACAAGGACCCCCAAGGACCCCAAATTTATTTTTTTTAAATCGCGGGTTACGCTTAAGGAAAGCGTACCCCGTGAAAAAAAGAACCCCTTTCTGCTTTTTTTCAAATTAGCCCCCGGGGTACCAAATCCCCCCCGCACAGCCCCAGGGACCGCCACCCCCCGGGGCTTGGATATTCATGATGGGGCTCCTCTAAGGCCCCCCGAGCCCCAGGGACCACCACCCCCGGGGCTTTTTTGTAAAGTATGCGCGGGGCTCACATCCCCCCCGCAGCCGCGGGGACCGCCACCCCTCGGGCTTCATTTTTTAATTAAAAAAAACCTGTGTGGGGAGCTCAAGCCCCCCACATGCCCCGGGGACCGCCACCTCCCCGGGGCTCTAATATGTAAAATAAGCGGGGGCACACGCCCGGGGCTTTTTTGTAAAGTATGCAGGGGGCTCATGGCCCCCCTGCAGCCCCGGGGACCACCATCCCCCGGGGCATCGTTTTTTAAAATAAAATAAAAACCTGTGTGGGGGCTCAAGCCTCCCCACACGCCCAGGGGACCGCCACCTCCCCGGGGGCCCCCCTTGCGGGCTTTTAACAGGTGGGAGAGGGGCAACGCAGCCTCCCTCCTGGAACCCTCGATGGCCCTGGGGACTGCCACCCCTGGGGACCGCCACTGCTCCTGCAGTGTCCCTGGGTGCCTACCCCTAGGACACTGCTGTTTGCTATGGTAGGTCGGGAGCCTTGCGGCTCCCGCCCCATCATAGCAAACTGCTTTGATTTTTGAAAAAAAAAAATTCAAAAATCAAAGCATCTCGGCTTCTCCCCAAGCAGAAAAGCAATGCCGGCTCCCAAAGCGATGCGGGGAGCCGGCAGGGACCATGGGGGACTTGGGGACCCCCCCACGGTCCGTATCGGGAGGCCACGCCACCTCCCTGCACATCTCTGCAAACGCGCACCCAGGCGCGTTTGCAGAGGTGGAACTAATTCCACCTTGCAGAGAGGTGTAATGAGGCCACGTCCCTTTTTACACCTCTCTGCAACGCAGCCCCCTAGTGCATACTGGAGGTTCCTGGTGGGCTAGTTGTCCCCCAGGGACCCCCTAGTATGCATGGGGAATTAGTTCCCCCTCTGCAAACGCACCAGGGGGCTGCATTGCACAAGCATGTAAAAAGGGGCATGCCTCATTACACCTCTCTGCAAAGCAGCCCCCGGCGCATACTGGAGGTTCCTGGTGGGCTAGTTGGCCCCCTAGGAGCCCCAGTATTCAAGGTGAATTAGTTTCCCCTCTGCAAACGCGCCAGGGGGCTATGTTGCAGAGACGTGTAAAAATGGGCGTTGCCTCATTACACCTCTCTGCAAGGCAGCCCCCTGGTGTATACTGGATGTTCCTGGTTGGCTAGTTGGCCCCAGGGACCTCCAGTATGCAAGGGGAATTAGTTCCCCTCTGCAAATGCGCCAGGGATCTGCGTTGCAGAGAGGTGTAATGATGTCATGCCCCATTTTACACCTCTCTGCATCGCAGCCCCTTGGCGCGTACTGGAGGTTCCTGGTGGGCTAGTTGGCTCACAGGGGACTTCAATATTGAAGAGAAATGAATTCCCCAACCTAAAACGCGCGACAGGGGGTGTTTGCACACATGTTACCTCGGGCCCCGCCCTCTTCCTTTACTATTGATCAAAATATTCCTGTAAAATCAGCCGAACTACGAATTCTGATTCACTCACCTGTTATCACAAATGACGACAGTGCTGCATCTTTAAGCGCACTACTGATCCTGAAAAGAAAGTCTAACCATACTTACAGTAACTTGAATTTCCTTCCATAGGCTAACATTGGCAGGTTTCACTTGGAAATTGTTTTAAGTGTGGAGTTTTGGAACTTTAAAAAATTCCTTTAAAATCAGTCGAACTATGAATTCCGATTTACTCACCTGTTATCAGGAGAAACCTCAGTACTGCATCTTTCAGCCCAATAATGATCCTGAAAAGTAATTCTAATTGTAGTTACAGTAACTTGAACTTCCTTCCATAGGCTAATATTGACTGGTTTCACTTGGAAATTTGTGTGGAGTTTTGGAACTTTAAAAAAATTCTCAAAAATCAGCCGAACTACGAATTCCGATTTACTTACCTATTTTCAGGAGAGACCTCAGTGCTGCATCTTTAAGCTCGCTACTATTCCTGAAAAGTAAATTTAACCGTACTTACCAGTAACTTGAATTTCCATCCATAGGATATCATTGCCTGCTATATAAAATTTATATAAATAAAAAAAGAAAATTGCAATTTCAATATTTTTAAAAACATTTTTTTCAATTTATATAAAAAAAATAGGTAATGTAATTTAAAAAATAAAATATCTAAAAATAAATACTTTAAAACAATGTAGTAACTTAGTATAAAAAAATAACAATTACTACATTTAAAAATGATCATTTACAAAACAATTGAAATTCACTGACAAACCATAGTTTCAGCCACGTTAAAGTTAGGAATTAGTATTGAAAAACCTTTTAAATTCACTGAAAAAACCATAGGGTTCAGGCACGTTATAGTTAGGAATGATGAGTGATGTCACTGACAATGTCATAAGTGATTTAATATGGCACGTCATCAGCAGTGCATTGCGTGCGCGCGAGTTATAGTTAGCTGAACTAACTATAACGGAGGAATTTCAATGGTTTTGTATGAGGAAAATGCCCAGCTAACTATAACATGTGTGAAACCTATGGTTTTTTCAGTGAATTTTTAAGGTTTTTTATATGCTAATTACTAACTATAACGTGCCTGAAACCTATGGTTTTTTCAGTGAATATATACTATTGCGGATATTGATAAAATATGCAGAGAGTGATGGGGCGAGTCTCCAGAAGAAAATAATGGACTTGAACGAACAGATCAAAGCTCTAAATGAACCAGCACAAGAGAAAAAATACAGAGAGGAAATGTTGGTAAGGTTTGCCAGGGAGGAGGATGTTATCAAAAAAAGAAAAACATTTAAATTCCAGCGGGACAAGCTAGATTACCAAAATGGGTGAATTTTTACGTTCTCAAGGAAATATGATCCCCCCAGAGGAATGACTACTCCTCAAACACCAATGGTGGCCTCGAACATAGGGAATGCAGCCATGTCCTTTACATCACAATCAGACCTCAGCTCTGTGCCTGGCAGCGACTCGGAAAACGAACAGCAGGCGATGAGTGAGCTGTTGGGGTTTACAAAATGTTCGTTGGCCCAGGAGCTGGATTGCCTAAGGCACGACCGCAAACAGACATTAAGATCCCATACCACGGGCTCCAAGCAAACCAAAGGCACAACCTCAAGCGCAGGTGGCGCAGGCAATGCAGGACAGCAAAGCAACGCAGCAAACCAAGCGCCGAAGAAGAGAAACCAGAAGAGGTGGAACCGCCGATAAAAACACAAGTAAGAAATGCAATGACATTCATTAATTTAACAGACATGCATTTAAGTCTGGGGGAAATTAACATGCTTTTGTTGGGTCTAACATACTGCCCACCCAGTACCTTTAATTATGCACAAACAAGAATGGATCTTTTCAAGTACATTAGAAAGTTAAAATTAAGAAAACTTTATCTCCTCAACAAGACTCGTAAAAAACCCACCAACAGCGGCACAGGGGGAGCTGATTCAATGACAACTTCAGCGGGAGAGTATGAGCTCCACTGTGTCCTACAAGAGTTATACAGGGAAGGTGGCACGGATGACACCGTAGATAATGACAGACCATTGAGAACTGACGCCCCGGGGGTAACACACTTCAGACCAAAGTCAACATTTAATCCAGTGTTAGTTCACGACAACATTGATGTTTTTAATGAACTGGTAATGGTTGAGATTAAAAACTTACATAAGGCATCAGTGATTAAAGACAACAAAAACAAAACCGGAAACGAAATAGCGCCTATGGGAGTCTGATGAAAAAACTACAGAGTGAGAATAAGGTGATCATCAAACAATCGGACAAGGGGGGCAATATTGTCCTTTGGCCGAGGCATTTATATTTGGAAGAAGCTTTAAAACAGCTTAATGACAGACAATGTTACTGTAGAAGTGACTGGCAAACCGCAAAGGCAGCGTGGAATGATTTTAACTCCAAATTGTATACCTGGAAAAGTAAAGGGCTTTTGAGTGGAGATGAACTCAAGTTCCTGAAAACAAATTACCCGGTGATTCCGGTATTCTACCTGATCCCCAAAGTACATGAAGACCTGATGAAACCACCGGGGAGGCCAATTATCTCGGCCAGACAGGGGACTTTGGAAAATACTTCCCGATACATCGACCATTTCCTCCATGTAAAGGCTTTGCCCTCTTATTTGAGAGACACTGGGGACTTTCTGGAGAAGATTAAAACAATAGTGTGGCCGGAGGATTATTTACTGATCACAGTAATATATTTCCAGCGTAACAGACCAGTCTGCATGTTAGAACATAATGCAATGATCAGTGAAATGATAGAGGTTTCCCTCACCAGCAATTTCTTTCTATTCCAAAACCAAGTCTTCCAGCAATTGAGAGGAGTTGCGATGGGGGCCTGCTTCTCCCCTAGCTACGTGTGCTTGCACATGGGGCTATGGGAGGAGCAGGTCCTAGGAACCTATATGCAGATGTAATGTTAAATAACATGTGTCATGGCAAAGGTTCATTGATGACCTCTTCATAGTGTGGAGGGGTCGGTAAGTGAGGCAGAGAAATACTTTTTGGATGTGAACGTTAATGATTTGAATCTAAGCTTCACTGGTCAGATCAGTACAAACATGGTTAATTTCTTGGATGTTGAAGTGCACATTGAGGGAAGCAAATTACAGACCAGGTTGCACCGTGAAGAGACTGCGGGCAACACAGTACTGCATGCGTCAAGTTACCACCCAGCGCACCTGATCCGAAGCATCCCCTATGAGGAGATGCTGAGGATCAGGAGAATCTGCAGCACAGATGAGTTGTGTTCCCAAGCACAAACCAGTAGTAAAGAGAGGTTCCTGGAGAGAGGCTATTCCGTGTCGGTGGTAGAAAAAGCTATGATGAGGGCCAACAAGCAGATCAATCACCAAGATCTAGAGGGTAAACCTAGGAAACTAAAGAAATGGGGAGTAGCGAAACGGGCCAGCACAGGCTAATAACAGCATACAGCCGACAACACAAGCAGCTACAAAATATAATCCGCAGAAATTGCCCCCGCTGTTGGTAGATCTCTTGCAGACAAACCGGCAATAACATACAGCTGTGCAAGATCAATGTGTTATATGCTGGTGAAGAGCAGCCCAGAGGTAGTAAGTAATACCTGGTTGCAGACTAGCAAAGGGTTCATAAAATGCGCAATTTGCAAGGCGTGTAAAATGGGAAAGAATAAAACAACATACATGACCCCATTCAGTGAAGTACCAGTACCCATTACCAAGAAGATCACGTGTAAGTCTGAATTTGTCGTGTATGTGCTGGAGTGTGCGTGTGGCCTGCAATATGTGGGTAGTACCAAGTTGCAGGTCCACAAACGCATTCTCCAGCACATACAGGCGGTCAGCAACTATGATGAGGTGTTCCCGGTGGCGAGACATATCAACTCGTGCCACAACAGGGATCTGGGATGTTTAAGCTATTTCGCTATAGATATGGTCCCACCGCTCCGCAGAGGGGGCAATAAGGAGGCCCGCCTAAGATTACTAGAAACCAAGTACATTATAGAGCTCAATTCCAAGACACCGAATGGGTTAAATGCCACCGAGGACCTATACACGTGCCTGTAAAAGATCGAGCCAAACTGAGAAAACGCACAAGGCTCAAGAAATAAGAGACAGAAAATAGAGAAAGGGAGTCATCGCAGCATGAGATTGTCTTTTAAAGAAACATAAAATACAATCATGTATGGATTTTAAGGTTATTCACAGGGTAGAAGGAAATGCACAATTTTGGGGGGTTTTTCTCACCTTTTGTTTTTGTTTTACTCCTACAAAAGTGCACTAAGGGCTGACCACAACGCAAAGGGCAGTGTGGACGCAGTTGACTCAATGCCATATACTAAAACAGCCCACTTGGGGAGAATAACCCCCATCCTCTTGAAAACGTTTGCACTTATCCGAATGCGAATTTTGCACATAATTAGCAGATTTGCACAAATAATGAATAGAATTTACAATATCAAACCAGGACTGTACATTTTAGATACAATGAATATTTATTGCCATATACTAAAACAGCCCACTTGGGGAGAAGTGTGGCTCAGGGGTTAGAGGCGGCAGTCCCGGAAGCTGAGATCGGCCCTGGACCAGGGTTCAATTCCCGCCTCGGCAGGTCTTTGGGCTAATAATTCCACTGACTCGATAATTCTCGCTCCGGTGCCTTCTCGACTCACGGGCTCACACTCTGCGACTCTGGGCAATAGCTTGCTTAATCTCTACAACGGCCCCTCGCGGCGGGATGCCTGGCTTTCACCTTGTGGATACCCTACCGGGGTTATCTCACTGGGGAATACCAGGACGGGTTCCCTAAGCAAGCGCCGGGAAACCCACTGCGGGTAGCTGTGCGCTATATAAGCTCAAACACATGTACATTTACATTGGCTTTAATGATATTTATTTATTTATTTGCGGATATTTGCACACTAACTGTTTTTAGATACAGAGGAATCCAGCAGTAAAAACGTATAATATGTTTTTGTATGCGGGGAATGGGATGTGTGATGAAAATTATACGACAGTGATAATTTTTTAACAACATTATGTGTGTATATTATTAATGTGGCACCCTTCGGAGTCATCGATATTGAGACAAGGCAGCAGTATGTTTTTCATGTCTACAGGCCCGTGGTCAGATGACCTGTTTTTACACTTTAAAAATTGTGGTAATAGGCTAACCATGTCATGTGATCAAGGACTCAAGGGCCCGAAACGCGTCATTGCGGAGAGAGAAATGCACAAATAAATATTGCAAACTCACCTGAATGGGTCTGGTTCGTTCTTTATCCTGGTTGAGCGGATGACATAACGAATTTCCTGGAATATATATATACATTTATTCATATACCGCACGATGAAGCCACAGGAAACACAGAAGACTCGCACTCCAGGGTCCGTGTTTGGAAATTGTTTATTGGCGACGCGTTTCGACCAGGCGGTCTTTTTCGTATATATATATGACCTGTCCTCAGGACACCCCCACGCCGCACGGCCCTCCTGCTGTAGGTGAGTCTGTGCCCCTCGTTCCTGCTCGTGATGCCGTTTGTTGCCTCCTGCGCCTCTAACTGTGTATTTGTTTTTTAACTGTATCTCCGTTTCCCCTCCGGTGCCTCTGATTGTGTAATTTGTTTTAACTGTTCCTCTGGTTCTTTCTGGCACCCCCCTCGGCTCCCCGCTTCCCGCCACCGTGACATCGCGGCCCGCCCCTTTTATTTCTGTGTACTCCCCGCTCCCGCCTCCCAGCTGCTCCTCCCTCCCACGTAGCCTTAAAAGGAGACCGCGCGGCGCAGGTGAGTGTGACCTGTTCTCAGGACACCCCCATGCCGCACGGCCCTCCTGCTGTAGGCGAGTCTGTGCCCCTCGTTGCTGCTCGTGACGCCGTTTGTTGCCTCCTGCGCCTCTTACTGTGTATTTGGTTTTTAACTGTATCTCCGTTTCCACTCCTGTGCCTCTGATTGTGTAATTTGTTTTAATTATTTTATTATTTATTTTGAGTATTTGTAAAGCGCGGCTGATACCTTGCAGGCTTCCTGGCGCTGGAGAATACTCTGCTGACGGGTAACCGGAATAACTGTCGAACGGGCATTTATTAGGGGAAAAGCCAGGTCTTGATGCGTTTCCTAAATGGAAGAAGTTGTGAGATCTGGCGTATGTCAATGGGCAGGCTATTCCATAACTTGGCTGCTGCAACCCTAAAGGATCTGCCCCCGGTTCTGGCTTTATTAAATCTGGGCACCTTTACCAGACAGGCCGAAGATGAGCGTAAGTCTCTGGTGGGAGTGTACCACAGAAACAAGGCTTGCAGAGGTTTGGGCCCGAGTCCATGCAGAGCCTTAAAGACAATGCAGAGGGACTTGAATGCCACACGCTGTTTTAGGGGTAGCCAATGTAGCTCGGCCAGAGCTGCTGTGGCCGAAGACCTCCTCGTCCAGCCAAGAGCCAGCTTGGCTGCGGCAGATTGAATTCGTTGTAGTCGGTCCATCAGCGTGACTGGAGACTCAAGGAGCAGGGCGTTACAATAGTCGAGGCGACTAAGTATCGTACACCTGACTATCGACGCCCGGGCTTGTGCAGGGAGAAGTGGCATGATTTTACGCAGGGAGCGTAGCAGGGCTGTGCAGATCCCCACTGTTTTTGCTACCTGGGTTTCCATACTCAGCTTGTTATCGAGCATGGCTCCCAGGTTGCGGACCGAGGAGACTGGCAGAGGTTTGTCTCTAGTCTCTGGAGGCCAGAATTCACTCGGGAACTGGCGGGGTATGTTGGTGCCAGCACAAAACAGAACCTCTGTTTTAGAGGAATTAAATTGGAGGGAGTTTCTGTGTAGCCACCCCGCCGTCTCTCTTAAGCAGTCATGGAAGGTAGAAAAAGGAATGGAATCTTCTCCTTCCCAAGAGAGAGTGAGCTGCGTGTCGTCAGCGTAATTTATTGTTTTTATCCCAAAGGACTTGATTAGCTTGATTAGCGGGATTAGGTACACGTTGAAAAGAATGGGGCTGATGGAGGAGCCCTGGGGAACTCCCTGGGGCACTGGTGCAAAGGTGGATTGGAATGGGGGGAGGGAGACAGCCTGTCTTCTGTCCCGCAGATAAGAGTGAAACCAGAGCAGCGCGGTGCCCTCCACTCCCACTTCACCGAGTCTCTGCAGCAGCATACCATGGTTGACCGTGTCGAATGCGGCAGACAGGTCCAGCAGTATCAAAGCCACCGGTTGGCCCCTGTCTGCACGCATGCGAAGATCCTCCATGGCTGTCAAGACCGCTGTTTCGGTGCCGTGGGCAGGACGGAACCCGAACTGATGATCGTCTAGAAGGTTGTTCTGTTCTAGGTGGCAGGAAAGGCAAGAACTGACCCATTGTTTGGCGACTTTCGCTGGAAATGGCAGTAGGGAGATGGGTCGGTAGTTTGATAGACAATCTGGGCTCAGGGAGGGTTTTTTTAGGAGTGGAGTAACAAGCGCCTGTTTCCACGGGGTTGGGACATAACCACTGTACAAGGACTGGTTACATATTAGACGCATGGTGCCAAAAAGTTCAGTTCCAAAATTTTTCCAAATTTTAGGAGGCAGGGGGTCGAGAGGAGAACCCGAGGTGATACCGTGCGCCAGTCTTTCAAACTCGGAGGCCGGGATTGGAGGAAATTCCCGTAATCTGGCCATAAGGCCAGAGCCTAGAGACGTCAAGTTTTGAGAGCTGGTGTTTGGTCCCTGCATGTTGGGGGCTCCCAAGGAGGGAGGTGTTTTCAAGTTTTGAATAATGGTGTTTATTTTGTTGACGAAAAACGCTGCAAGATTATCACAGAGGGCTTGGGTGGGGGGCTGTGTGGAGATGACACAGTCTGGATGGGTTAAGTTTTTAAGTATCTGAAAAATACTTTTTGAACTATTGGTGGCATTGGTAATGATGGAACAGTAATATTTGGCCTTATTTTGGGCGATGGCAGTTTTGTACGCCCGGAGGTTTTCTTTCCAAAGAGTTTTGTTAGTGTCAGAATAGCCTTGCCTCCATCTTCTCTCTGCTTGTCTGCAGGCTAGTTTGAGTGCTCTTAACTGTACTTCTGGTTCTTTCTGGCACCCCCTCTCCGCTCCCTGCTTCCCGCCACCGTGACATCGCGGCCCGCCCCCTTTTCTTTATGTGTCCTCCCTGCTCCCGCCTCCCAGCTGCTCCTCCCTCCCACTGCGCCTTAAATGGAGACCGCGCATACGCACAGCGGTCACGCGCAGCGGGTGCGCCGATTGTGCGCCGATTGTGCGCCGAAGGCAAGCCCGCCTGCGCCCGTCCGTGCCTGGACCGCGCCCAGCGCCAGGAACCCTGGCCCCCGAGGACGCCATCCCACTGGATGGACTTACGACGCCGCCACCCTCCACACACTCAACGCCGGACGGAACCCCGCCTGCTACCAAGCCACGCCAAAACGCACCCACAGACCCTTCACCTGCCAAGCCTGCAAGTTCACCTGCCTCCGGACTTGCACCGCACCCGCCCAGCCAAGCACCAGCAGCAACCACCTCAAGTGCATCCTGCTCAACACCCGCTCTGTCCACAGACACGCCGTGGAACTCTGGAACCTGCTCGACACAACATCACCAGACGTCGCCTTCCTCACTGAAACCTGGATGAACGCCTCCTCAGTGCCCGACATCGCCATAGCCATCCCGGACGGATACAAGATCACCCGGAGGGACTGCGTCAACCAGATAGGAGGAGGCATCGCCATCGTACACAAGAACACCATCCGCATCTCGACCAACTCCAACGACACCTTCACCGCCGCCGAACACCTCCACTTCCAGATACACACCGACCCCAAGACCACCCTCAGAGGCACCCTCATCTACAGACCCCCGGGACCACGCACACAATTCAGCGAAGACATTGCAGACTTCATCAGACCGCACGCCCTCGCCTCCTCTGACTACATCCTCCTAGGGGACCTCAACTTCCACCTGGGGAACAACAAGGACAGCAACACCCCCACCCTGCTGGACAACCTCGTCAACCTCGGACTCAAGCAACTGGTGAACACCCCCACCCACTACGCCGGCCACACGCTTGACCCCGTCTTCTCCTCCAGCAAGCACATCTCCTTCAGCCACTCCACCGGACTTCACTGGACTGATCACAGCTGCGTCCACTTCAGCTTCAGGAGAAACACGACCCACCACCACCCACAACAGATTCCCCACCGGAGCTGGACCAAGATCACCGCTGAGCAGCTCACCACCTCCCTCCACCAGAACCCTCCCGCCAACACAACAAACCCCAACGAAGCAGCCAGCAACCTCACACAGTGGCTCACCAACTGCGCCGATGACCTTGCACCACTAAAGAACCCTCCCAGCAAGCCCAGAAGCAAGAAAGCCCCCTGGTTCACCAACAAACTCAAGGACTCCAAGAAGAACTGCCGCACCCTCGAGAAAGCCTGGCGCCATGATCAGACCTCAGACAACATGACCGCCCTCAAGCACACCACCCGCAAGCACCACCAGCTGATCCACGCCACCAAGAAGGCAGCATTCAAAGAATGACTAGACAACAGCGCCCACGACAGCAAGGAACTCTACAGCATCGTCAAAGAGCTCTCCAACCCCAGCACCGGAAACAACAACATCACACCCTCGCAAGACCTCTGTGACTCCCTCGCCTCGTTCTTCCACCGCAAGATCACCGACAACAGCTTTGGCGCACCAACCACGCACCCAACCGCCGAACCAATGCCCCCTACCACCACTCTCTGCAACTGGACCCCGGTCAGCACCGAAGACACCACCCGCACGATGAACACCATCCACTCCGGATCACCTACCGACCCCTGCCCCCACCACGTCTTCAACAAGGCCGACTCCATCATTGCACCCCAACTGCGGGACATCATCAACACCTCCTTCCACACCGCCACCTTCATGGAGAGCTGGAAGCACGCGGAGCTCAGCGCCCTCCTGAAGAAACCAACAGTGGACCCCACCAACCTCAAGAACTTCTGCCCCATCTTGCTCCTCCCTTTTCTTGCCAAAGTCATCGAGAAGACCATCAACAGACAGCTCGCCGCCTTCCTCGAGACAAATGGATCCCTCGACCCCTCGCAGTCCGGTTTCCGAGCCAACCACAGCACCGAGACCGCCCTGATCACAGCCACCGATGACATCAGATCCCTGCTCGACAACGGGGAAACTGCAACCCTGATCCTCCTGGACCTCTCTGCAGCGTTCAACACTGTCTGCCACCGCACCCTAATGCAACGCCTCAGCAACATCAGAATCCAAGGGAAAGCACTAGAGTGGATCATCTCGTTCCTCACCGGAAGAACGCAGAGAGTCCGCCTCCCCCCGTTCAGATCCGAGGCCACCAAAGTCATTTGCGGCGTACCACAAGGATCTTCACTCAGCCCGACCCTCTTCAACGTCTACATGAGCCCCCTCACAGCCATCGCACACCAACACAACCTCAACATCATCTCCTACGCCGACGATACCCAGCTGATCCTCTCCCTCACCATCGACCCCGCCACCGCCAGAACCAGCCTACATGAAGGGATGAAAGACATCGCCGAGTGGATGAAGAACAGCCGCCTGAAACTGAACTCAGACAAAACGGAAGTCCTCGTCCTGGGATCTTCGCCCTCCGCCTGGGACGACTCCTGGTGGCCCCCTGCCCTGGGCACATCTCCCACTCCCAAGCCAACGGACCACACATGCAACCTGGGCTTCATCCTGGACTCCTCCCTCTCGATGACCAGACAAGTCAACGCCGTCTCCGCATCCTGCTTCAGCACCCTGCGTATGCTCCGTAAGATCTTCCGTTGGATCCCCACCGAGACCAGGAAGACCGTCACCCAGGCACTCGTCACCAGCCAACTGGACTACGGGAACACCCTCTACGCCGGAACCACAACCAAACTGCAGAAAAGACTCCAACGCATCCAGAACGCCTCCGCACGACTTGTCCTGGACATCCCCCGACACAGCCACATCTCCGGCCACCTGAGAGACCCGCACTGGCTCCCCGTCAGCAATTGAATCACGTTCAGGCTCCTCACCCACACACACAAGGCTCTCCATGACCTGGGCCCCAAGTACCTCAATGACCGCCTGACCTTCTACGTGCCCACCAGCCAGCTACGACCGCCCAACCTCGCCCTCGCCGCCGTTCCACGCATCCGCAGAGCCACCGCCGAAGGAAGATCCTTCTCCTACCTGGCAGCCAACACCTGGAACTCTCTCCCATCCACCTTCGGATGACCCAGGACCATCTTTCCTTCAGGAAGCAACTCAAGACCTGGCTGTTCATGCAGTAACGTACCCCTCTTCCCCAGCGCCTTGAGACCCTTCCGGGTGAGTAGCGCGCTATACAAATGTTATGATTGATTGATTTATATACTGGCAGTCGCCAGTAGGTAGTTATAGTTAAAACCTAGTTTCCATAGGGAATCCGCAACATTCTATTTGGAATAACATAACAATCTTTATTTAGATATAACACAGATTTCTTTAAAAGAAAATTACAAAATTCACATTATATACAAGCTGTTTAAAATTCGATAAAAAGCTTCAACACTTCGTTAACCATAATAAGAGTAGAGATCTCCCACATCCTGAACCTCCTGATTCAATGACATTTTTAAAAAAATACAAAGCAGAATTTTAAAAAGTAATGTTCAAAACAATTCAGCCATTTTTTTTGTTGCTCTGAAAATCTGCAACATACATATAAAAGACAAACCAATGTACTTTCACAATCTTCTTTCTCCCAGAAAATGTCCTGCTCCGCTCTGTTCCTTCCCTGAAAGTTTGGGGGTGATTCGTGCAGTGGGGGCCGAGAAAAAAGGGGAGTCCCAAAATATGTTTTCTCCATGCAATTTTCCACAGGGACCTTTAGGACGGGCTCCTGCCCGAACTGCTGAACGGAATTATACCAAATTTGGCAAAAAGGTAGAGTTTGGTTCGCAGATTACACTTTTTGTTAAATGGTGTAAATCTGTTCAGAAGTTCCTGATAAAATCTAAAGTAAAATCATAGATATATCTGTAGACGAAGTACTGAACAAGTACTGTCCGAGGATAGTGTGCGTACCATTACGAGCACGAGCTGCATGCTAATTGTCTGTCGACTGTCTGTCAACACTCCAAACTAGGAAGTGTTGGCAGCCATCTTGCGCCTCGGTAGAACCGCGGCACAAGAAAGCAGCAAAAGAAATGTGAAAAACACGCAAAGAGGGCAGGGTAGAAACACCCTGACCCTGTAGGCCTGCTCAGGGGGTCCCACAAAGACCCCCTAGGCAAAAAACATTTAAAAAAAAAAAAAGTAAGTGTATACGCGTAAGGTGCGCGTATTCTGTAAAAAAGAAGAAAGAAACCAGTAGCCCGCTTTATTGTTAATTAGACCCGGGGGTCAAATCCTGGGGGGAATGTTTTCATTTATAATGGGTGGCCCAAAGGGGGGCCCACTCCTCTGACCAGGCCTTGGCCGAAATCCTCTGTAATGAGATAACCAGACAAGAGGCACACCCTTCTCGTACATCATGGCAAAGACCTGGAAAGAACTCCCCGTCAGCATCAGATGAACCCCACACTGAAAGCATTCGGAAGAGCCATTACACTTGCCTTTTTGAATGCCGAAAGCTGCACAAATCCCCCCACATACTCCACCAGCTCCTGGAAATCCTCACAGGTGAATAGTCTTCTTGCAATGCTTCACAACCAATCAAAAAAAGATCTTGAAAGTTTCTGTTTTTAACATACGAGCAAATCAGATATGTTTGCATGTACACGCAGTGAGAGGCAATTATTAAAGATGACTTGCTTTCGCAAGACCCCGAAAGGCTTCTTCCAGAATAAGTACGCACTTCACTGCAAGACCCCATTTAATGATTATCCAGGCTTTGAAGCCTAAACCCGTCTCTCACCACTTTCTCTTCTTTTTAGTGTATTGTGTATGGCAGACTGCGTGACCCTATGTCCCGAGCCCTTGAAGGCCCAGGAGACTGCCGCGCCCCAAGACCAGCTTCTGCAGTGTCCCAGAGCCACGCGGCCCCCTTCCCAACATTTAAAAGCCCCAGGGGGAGGTGTAAATTAATCGAGACTTAATACGTTGGTACAGCCCACTGTGCTTATGCTACCAGGAAAACACAACAACAGAATATGCCCAGATTTCCATCGTAGGGATTTCTTAGTTCCAGGTCTAGTTGTCAGATCGGCACACACAGTCCCTTATGGCTGGTATACACCCACACCACACCCATCCAGCGCATCCGTCACTACACACGTGACCCTAAAAAGACAGAGCGTACAATGCCCCCACGATCTCTCTGACTCCTCGTGTCCTTCTGGAGCCGCCATTGCTTTTACACATGGGGAGATGCTAAGTTGCAAGTGGAAATGCAATCTTGTTTGGATTTTGAAATTGAGAACAGATTTCACTGCTGTGTCTTTCAAAGTTCAAACTAAGTTTGGTATGGGAGGGCGGGAGCCGCAAGACTTTCGACCTCTCATAGCAAACAGCAGTATCCCGGGGGTAGGCACCCCGGGACACTGCAGGAACCGGCTCTGGGCGTGGTAGTCTCCTGGACTCTCGAGGGCACCAGGCTGAGGGCCACTGAGCCCCTGTCACACAATACCAAAATCTCCAGGGGGTGGTTGTTTCCCGGGTTTGAGGTCCACACACTTTTAATTTTGTAGGGGGGGCGTGGAGGCGCAAGTGGCACAAGGGGGTTGCAAATGTGGTACACAGTGTTTTGTTTTAGTTAGCTTTCCTTTCTGTCTTGTAGAGGATCCAGGGTAAATATAACAGTTTTTGTACAGCCAGTACCTTTCAACGCTATCCTCAAACGGCTTTCTGCCTGTTACCATAGTAACAGTTCATGGAACACTTGCGTGAGCACAGAGGTTAGAAGTTCAGCACAATATGTTGATAATTGAAATAGTTAATATGCTGGAGATTTATATTTTTTTTCATAGGAACCGTTAGTCTTAGAAGAAGTCAGTGGAAACATTTTGTAAGCGATTCCTTCCTGTTCGGGGAGTATTAGGGTAACGTGCTCCAAGCGGGACTTTACGAAACTTAATGTTCATTGGCTGTGAAGTATTAAAAGTATAAGTTTTGGCAGTCATTCTTTCCTCCTGTGCGGAACAACATGGACATTTTATTGGCTAAAGTGTTCCGAGCACAAGTTTGCTCCTTATTGGGTGGGAACAGTTCACTGTTGTCAGTGATATTGTGACGCATTTTCAAAGGAGATGGGAAAAGAAAGTAGTAGAGGGCAGGTTAGGAACACTATTAACTCTGTACAGTGCCCATAAGGTGGTGGAGAGGGATTATGAGGGAAAAAATTGTTTTTATATGTTTCAAGGGCCATTTATATGATTGCTGTGTGGTGTATAAATCACGGTGGAAAAATGACAGTGACTTTCACAGTTTTTTTTTATCAAGTTTGTGGGTGACATACTTCTTAGGAGTACTATTTACTTATAATGTGGTGTTTACTTTCCTGATGGGAAGGTGTGGTTGTGCAGCAAAAAATTCAGTCTAGGTTTGAAACATTTTTATTAAGCAAATACAAATAAACTTTTTTCAGAAACTGTCGCTGTATATATGAAAGCGGTGACAATTAAAAATGGAATTTTATAAAATATCAGTTAAGCATGGCTATATCCTTATTTTTTCTGCTACAGTTTGTAAAAGTGTTGCTCCACATTCTTGATGATGTAAGAGGGCATCAGTTACTTTTAGATAAAGGAGAATAGAAGTGCTACAACAAACACTCCCGCACTACATTATCTGAGATCAAGAGAACAAGTAAAAAACAGTTAAATACAAGTGACTTCATGTTACATAGAAATGTATGCATTTTTATTTTTCAAATATGTATTCTGTACAATTCGGGAATGGGCTGTCGTAGTGCTTAGAGGGTGCAGACTGGTCCACTAACAAATCACATACTCACTAAAGAAGATATAGGATGGTACTCTTATAATATATAGTACAGGTCCTGTTTATTCTTTACGGAGAAGGTGAATAGGAACCGCAAATAAGAATAGAAATTAGAAAATAACATTCAGAAATGTAGGGTTTATTAAATATTTAAAGTAACAAAGTATGCATGATAGCTATATTTTTCGTTCTGCAGTTTCGTAAAATATGTTTCTCGAAAAAAATATCTGATCAAGTACTTTTTAATATTTGAAAGTTACATTACAGATGGCGCTAAAAAAATTCCCTTTCCTCTTCTGTAGCAATAGGACAATCTATTATAATATAACAATTGATACCATTGTTACAGTAAAAAGAAAAGGAACATAAAGTTATGTATTTAACAGAACATCCATAATGAAATACTTTTGAGCGGTAATTATTTACTGAACTTCTTTTCTCCAGGAGGTGAAAAAGTTTGATCTTCGTGGCGATGGGTCATAAACTCCTCTGAGATCATGACGGTGAGAATAATAATATGTATATATTTTCACAGAACATGATCACAAGGGAAAAGAGACTGAAACATTGCTTGCTTATCGTTACTCTTTGTGACGACGGTTCATGAACTCCACTAAGAACACCATCACTGTTTATATTGTAATATACATATTAACAGTATGTGATCTCTAGGGAAAAACACAATAACAAGTGGAAGATGGTGACGTTGATTGTAAATGTTTAGGGTTTGCGTTGACGGGTCACCAACACCTCTCAAGCGAAGTACAGTGTCAATATTATAATATAAAAAGTCACTATATATAAGCTGAAAGGAGCCAGAAAAGGAGCAATGTTTGTTATAATCTATCTGTTTCTAAGAACAAGCTGCTGACATTACAGAGAAAATGCAAAAAACATGCAATAACTTATTTTTTCTAGATGTAAATGTTTAAATATTGACAAATAGCCACAAATTATAACTAAGTACTATGCCTATGCCATATTGAAACAACTTACAACTCCGGAATATGTTTGTTGACACAAAAATAGAATCCGATGCTAGAAAACGGAACCTGCAACACAGATTGGTGACTCAGAAATAACTTGCGAAAACAAAACTAATTGCACAGTAGGTGTGGTTTATATAGTTTTTGGTTATTTAGTAGTCTACGGAAGGAAGATGTGGCTCCGCCTATTTAGATGGCACGTTTTGCAGTTTATACGTGCTCGCGTTTTAACTGTTTTACTTCTGCATGTGTTGGGAAAAGTTACAAACTGTGAAGCTGTAAAAGTTTTGATTTCGATAGTAACACGTATAAGGTATTATTATCTACATACGTTGGAGAGTTTAAAAAGTGTTACTCGGTAAACTGTGTTCTTTGCATTTTCATGATTAAAAACTTCTAAATAGAAGACATTAAAAAAATATATTGTTAACACTAGAAGAAAAAAAGGATTAATATTTGTTATTATTATGCTTCTTAATTTAAAAAATGCTAGCATTTGCAAATCATAAACCTACCCTCGGAAAGGTGTGCTGGTGCTTGGGCCTTGGGAAGATTAAGAAAGGTATTTCTTACAGTGGGATAGTGGTGGGCTAAGATGCTGATGGACTATTGAATCGAACTGTGAATGGTGTTGTTGAAAGTCAGGTATTAGAGGTGCTGTGTCATGTCAGGTATTAGAGGTGTTAGAGGTATTAGAGGTGCTGTGTCATACTTTTATCACACTTATATGTTAATTACTGCTAATTAAGTTGAAAATATTTTTAAATTATAAGTAGGGCTGCTTGATTTATGTTTTTACTGATGTTTACAGATAAATACAAACAGAAAAGTATTTATTTTCCTCTTTGTATATATTTTAAACTGTGCATGAATACCGAAATTGGGTTATTTTGTAAGCGTTTGTAAATGCTGTCAGTGGTGAGTAGAAGGGCAATAGGTATGTTGTTCTAAAAGTAAAAGGGTCAAAACAATAAAAGACTTTTAGAAAAGATCTTTAAAGAGCAATATCTATCCTTGTGTAATAAAAGTTGCACATTTTAATATGAAAATTGTGTATAGTTTATCATGTAAGAGTGTTTAAATGAGTGAAAACTTTCAGACTTTAAGCCATGAGTGCATATTTATCAGTAAAATAAATGTGGAAATATACTAATTTCAGATAATTTTTTTTACAAAATCCGAAATATATATGTGTAAATAGATATACAATTATTTTTTTAAAAATATGGATAAATATAGATGGAAATGTCCAAAAAATAAATACCATAAAACCTGGAGGGATAATTATAAGTAAAAAAACACTACTGTTAAGTTAAGTTACAAATTAAAAAAACATATGCCATAAGCATTCAAATATATAACAAGGCTTTAAAAGTTTAAATTATTCTGTAGGTAAAATTTGTGGCTACTCCTGTAGAAGGCGTTAATACGCCGAAACGCGTGTCGATAAAGATTTAAAAGTTTTTGCCACTTTTAAACCCTTGTTATATATTTGAATTCTTATGGCATATGTTTTTAATTGTGTAACATTATATGGATTGTGTTATTCCCTTCATATGGGATTTTTTAATCATTATTAAAAATGATGTACAATTATTTTTGAAATATTGTTGATTTAGACTTCACTTATTTACTAGTGCCAATCCTTGAAATTGTTTATTGATTTTCAAATTTTAGATTGCCTAGGATTGATATTTTTCAAGTGTTTATCCCTGTCCTAGGAATCGTGTTATTCGCTGTCCAGGGGATTCTTGTTTTTCTCATACCATCACTGATGACACATCCTTGTGAAAGAGTGGCAGACCTCCTGTCACCCTAATATAACCTTTGATAAACACATTGAAAAATAGAAACTAAAATTTTCAAAACAATGGAGATACCAATACCAGTTAAAAGAACCTATTCAGTAATTACAAAATCTACATACACATCCATTCATTCACCAACAGTTCTATATAGTCACTCACATATGTACTCATACACTTAAACATTCTGTTACACACTAATACTTATCCATATAGTTACTCGCACACATTCTCACACATGTAAATAAACATCCATTTACTTGCATATACAGCTTTACACACACCACTACACTTACTTCTACAGAAAAGTACACATACTTACTCTCTTAAACATTCACTTATAGAAACTGATACTTATTCATACAGGAACTCTTCCAATCTCTCACTCTCACATATACTCACTTATATACATCAATACTCACATATACTAGTTTAAAACATATGTAGTTACTCATAAATACACTATTGAGACAGTCATTCACTCACTAACACACCCATACACACACTCATCTACCCATACAGTCCTGCACACATGCTGTTTTCAAAAGACATACAAACAGTGAGTCAGTCATTCATGCTTCTTTGCGCTAAGTAATATCCCCTACCGAATCATACAGACACTCATACTTATACTCAAAAATCAACTAATAACCCATATACACACTCATGTAGCTACTCACCAACCCATGCAGCCACTTATACACAAAGTGAGACAGATATTTAAATATTTAAACATTGCTCGCTAATACATGTATTCACTAAGATACACTTAATAAGTCAGTTATACAATCAATTTTTTTTAAAAACCCTTCCATTTAGATACTTATTCATCCATTTATTCTTCCATCGACCTTTAGATATACATATATAAAAAATATTTATTTTTCAGACAGATACACATTCACTGGATGATGTCATGAGTGATGTCATGAGTGATGTCACTGACCATGTCATGAGTGATGTAATATGTGACATCGTCAGCAGTGGATTGCGGGCGCACAAGTTATAGTTAGCTGAACTAACTATAACGAGGAATTTTAATGGTTTTGTATGAATAAAATGCCCAGCTAACTATAACATGTGTGAAACCTATGGTTTTTTCAGTGAATATATATATATATATGAAGCAGAGAACTCTAGGTAGTTCACAAGTTTAGGTGGAAAGCAGGTGCTGTATAGAGCACTCTCAACACCAGCGATTCTCTAGATCTGCTCACCTCCAATGTCTGCATTTCTATCAAAGTTTTTAAGCATAGGTTTAGCACAGTGCTATCCACGCCGAGATAGAAGGCCATGGTCAAAACCAAATATATAACAGATGTGCCATGGACTAAACCACATATATAACAGATGATATGTATAACTACATCTGGGTTTGTAAAATTGTGCACCTTGTCTAGAATTAGCCACGATGCTTGATTACTTTTCTGACATAATCTATTTCAAATTGTTGTGTGAAAATGCTGAGACCTAATGCAGCAATACCTTCTAAGTGAGATACGAAGGATGTTACAAAACGATAATAGTTTAAACCACTTCTATATAAACGATCACTAGATGTGGACCCAGCCTGATGCACTTCTAGGTGCTCAAAAATGTGTGCTCATATCCCTGCCCCTGCATGCCTTAAAGCTAAACCATAACTGCCATTTGACAGATGATGCTAATGTAACTCAAAATTGAAAGGTCTTATCTGCTAACCAGAACAAATCAGCTCACTATCTCTTCTGTGTTCTAAATGAGTATAAAATAATGCATAAACTGCCAAAATTTAACATTATGCTCAGCAGGTATCTATACCTCTTATAAATAGCGCACGCCTTATCGAGCCGATTGGGACACCATTTCAAACAAATGCCGTAGCAAACTACCTCTTGCCTTTGCTTAAACACGTTTGCTGTTAAAAGCCAAACAAATACGGTGTACGCTTTGCACGTTTATCTTGCTCTTTTAACCTCAATAAATAAATAAACACTCCAAAATCAATTCTGTTTAAAGACTAACCCGTCCCCGAAGTTACTACTTCCGGGTCGTTTGCTTTAACTTCCGGGTCGTTTTCTTTAAGTACCGGGTTCCCGCGACTATGGGTAGCGCTGGGATTCAACCCGAGACCCGCCATGCCGGAAGAACCTTAGGACCAGAGGCACTCGCCTAACAAGTAAGTCCCGTGTGCATGCCGTTTCTAATTCGTTCCACTTATCTCCTGTAATCACGCATATATACCATCCCCCTCCCTCATGGACGGAAACGTCCGAAATCACGGTACACTTTAACAGCACGCCAACTTCGACTGCTGTGTACATTTATTTTAATTGCCGCCGCACGCCGTCCCGTTTTCCGCGTGCTATCAGCCCATTAACTTGGTTACGTCCCACTTTCATTTCTCGTACACCTCTACCTTTTTATTTAATAACTACACGCACAAATAGACGTACTTATCAGGGCGTCAATGCCTTTCACATACAACTTTAATACTGTACAGAGACGTGGCATAGCATTTACCACAGTTCTATTATGCCGTAATAACAACAACGTAACAATTGCACTCTTATGTAATTATTGTATAGCTTTGAGAAATGAACAACATACTGGAATGTCTGTCTCGTTTTATACAATGCCATAAATATACAATGAAGATGTATGGATTAGCTATTGGTTTTTCTAATTATGTGCCTTCCGAAAATAGAAACCAAGCAAACCCCTTTTTTAGAAGTAACTAATGATTTTGCTATATGCACAGTAAAAACCCAGTGTAAGTCACTAGGACCATTACCATTTTTGAACCAATCGTTAATATGTGATCTTTTGGATGACAGTGCTCAAGATGCAGGCACAATAGCCACGCTTATAACAAATTGAATAATAGTTACTACCGCCAATGGGTTAGATAAATTACATGCAAGATATCACGAACCCGGGTATCTACGTTTACATAAAATTGTTTCATAGACAGATGTCTTTATATAGTACAAGTTTGTCTGGACTATTTACAATGTTTTATCTTAACATGCTATATATCGGATGTTAAAAACAATTGCACTCATGAATTGTTTTTGTTTGAATTGACAGAAATTGTTTTAAACTTGAAGAATTATATTTTCGTACTTGAGATACTGTTAAATATATGGAAACGACATTTGTCTACGTGATTTAGCCAACCTAGGTATTATGATTGTATTCCATTTTTTAATTGCACATTTTCTACGGATCTACCCTTCTTTGTTCTGGGACTTTGGGTTCTTTCTCTTTGATTGATCAATTGCATACTATGACACTTTTTCTCTACGCTTACAAAATTTTGCCGTCTTTCACAATAACTTTAAAAACACGTATATTGTTTCTTTCTGAAATTTCTTCTGCGCGGTTCTGGATCTTTCAATAATCACTACATCTGACTTTAGAACCATCACCTCTCTTTGAGCATGAAGATAAGTCTGCCTACAATGGCATCACAAAATCAAGTCAACCGCTTTCCACTCTAGGTGTTTCCTTTGTTTTCTCTTGGGGTCATCTGCTTTTAGACTACACAACTAAAACATTCTTTCTTATATCCTTCAACAGCCTTGAGAAAGCCCCGGCGCAAATCGCCAAGAGGGGGCGAAACACGTGTCGGCTGTCCTTGTTCTATGAATGAAAATAAAAATAAAGGAACTGCACTGCAAACAAAAATGTCTCTGTCCACCATTTTATGATCTGGGAAGAATGGATATTAATCTTGGAAAACTAATGTAACTTTATGTGGAGAACACACTTACCACTTTTCAAACCTGCAGCTGTTGCAACCCAGGGCCTCAATGTGACTTCCAGAGCTAGTTGACTGGCCTCCTGGCTAGAGCCTCAGGGAAATAAGGCTCCAGCAACCTTGAACTCAGCACCTTGACTCTGCCATCTGTGCCAAGTGGTGCCACCCCAGTCCTAGACCCTTGAGAGTGGGGGTCAAGGTGCTCTAGCAGTCCATACAAAAACCAGCAGGTTCCCATGACGCAAGGACTTCCCATTGACTCACAGCCCACATTGGATCCGCCACATGTGCGAAGGTTTCTCATCGCAGATCCTTGCATTGCAAATCTCTAATTGACGGGGTCTCGACCACGACGCTGGTTCTCTCATCATAGTCTCACAGCTCCTCGGAACCAAACAATCGCCTCAACAGGGTGACACATTTTTGCCACTGGACTTTGCATAACAAACCCTTGTCAATAGGATACAATCTCGCCTCAGAACTGATGCAGTGCTCTGCAACAAAGTTTTAAGGTGGTCTAACTGGGTCCCTGTAGCTGGCCTGTACTCCATTGTGACCGATATAAACTTGTGACTTTGTGATGGTTGGGCACAATCAGGTATCCACAGTTAGTTCTTTGCGCTTTTTGCCACTATTCTCACTCACATCTTTAAACTTGCATATCTCTGGTTCTACTGATTGCATGTTTGTCATTTTGGTCTGGTATTAGTTATTAGAATGTACTCCAACTTTCTAAATGGTTTTGGGATTTTTCTGGTGTTGTGTATTCACTCTATAACTGTTTTAAGTGCTTCATTAATACTTTATACATTGCCTCCATGTTAAGCCTGACTGCTCTGTGCCAGGCTACCAGAGGGTTGAGCACAGGTTAATTTGGGGTTTGTTTGTGCTCCCCCTAGCAAGGATTGTGGTTGCTTCTTGAGTAGGGGTTCACCACTCTTAATCAGTAACCAAATGTCTTACATTTGATTAAAACAATACTTGTTTAGGCTACTTTGGGTTGTTTGTTTGAAATATGGGAATTTGGCTTCAATTTAGGTGAACTACCCAACATCAGAGAGCAAAATACCCCAAAATATTCATAGAAATCCACTATCTGTAGCCCTACATTTCAAACACACCATTTATATTTCAAGTGGTTTTTAAGATTTTGATTTCTTTGAATCTCCACTTAATCAGTACTGGAACCTCGGAGACCCCCGCTGAATCGATATTGGAATCTGGGGACATCCACTTAGTCATTACTGGAATCCAGGGACTGCCACTGAGTCATTAGTAAAATCCAGAACTCCAGCCTACACATTTTCGATGTGTGTATTGGCATTTATATAGCGCACTACTTACCCGTAGGGTCCCAAGGCGCTTCGACCGCTGCGAAACCCTTCCTGGCTTCCCTGAGAGATGGTCCCTTAATGGGTATCTCCAGGGTGAGACCAGGCATCCCCGGCGGTCTGGTGGGGCCGTTAGTGAAGATGAGGCAAGCTAATGCCCAGAGTTGCCGAGTGTGATCGCTGATCAGAGTGGGCACCGAGGCGAGAGAATTATCGAGTCCGCTGACCCTGCTCCAGAAACCTGCCGCGCCGGGAATCGAACCCTGGTCCCGGGCCGTCCTCTGCTCTTGGGTCTGCCGCCTCTAACCAGTGAGCCACACTACTTGATTTGATCCAGAAAAGAATACACAAAAATAAAGAAACGAGCATAGATCAAACTAATACACATATTATGAAATATTTAATTCATAAATAGGGAAAAGTAAAACTTGTAATTTTAGTGGGAAGGTGGAGCTTTTCAAGGTCAATTGAGGCCACTCATTGCCCATATTAAATTCTATTTGACACACTTGCACTGCTCCCACAAACCAATCTGACAATGCAAACTCACTTTTTTGCCTCAATTTCAAGTCCTTTATGTTTACAGAACATTTTTACATCTTCAGCTCTACATTTATTTTTATTCATTTTAAAGGTTTTGTATGCTTCTTCTTTTACATGCACTGTATTATTCTGTTATATTATTGAATTTCCTAGGCAGTTGCGGACCCCCTGAGTAGGCTTAGTGGACCACCATGGCGCCCGGGACCAAAGGCTAAGAACCACTGCATTATACTAATCTCCACATTCTGAGTTGCCTAAAATGCCTATCTGGATAGAAACTGGAGTTTCAGTCCAAATAGGTATTAGGCATTAGGTAAATCTGCATAGGGTATTATTAGGGCAACTGGAATTATGAGACTGTGCGGCAGTGGCAACTGTTGCATAATTATAGATTTGCTGCCTGATCTTCAGATTAAAGACAAGAACAACATTTGTTTCTAGCTCAAATGTTTCAAAAGTTACTAAAAGTGTGACAACTCGTGTTGCCACACAGTGGCAGGCCTTTTTCAAACCTGAACTGGTCACTTTTCTGTTGAATATTGCAATATTTGGATGTCAAACTGGTACTAATGAGGTGCAACCAATGCCCAGACAGTGTTGCCAAGTTTAAATATGACGAAATAATGAAGTAATACTATAGAAAAAGTGCCACATTATACCTCATAATATTGCTTTTCTTGTTGCATAATATATGCAACCGTGCCACATAATTTGGCCTTTACCTGCTTCATGATTCCAGTGGCCCTGGCCATTATCGCATGGAAAATGACCACAGGTCATTCATGAGACGTATTCAACATCAAAGAAGGCGGAAGAATTGCCAACAAAAATTGGGAATGTCAGAGGCAATTTTCAATGGTATTCTCCACTCCACAAGAGATAATATTGATTACTTTTTGTGATACAAAAGCAATTTCCGCATCACTCCTTGTCATGTATGTTAAAATGTAACCCTTTTGAAACGTGAGAAATGTCACGCATGATTTTATATCATACCGTGTTTACATAAATTGATGTTTTGTTTATTGGAATGTTCTAAAACAATTTGGAGCCGGAATGGAAATAACTGTTTACTAATGAAATGAGTCACTGTGAGGAATGCGGTACATTATCCGCGCTATGTATTCCATGGATTTCAAACACATGTAATTTATTGGCAAACGTGTATCATTCTAGACGGTAGAGGAAATTGGGCATTTAGAAATGCATTTGGATGATTTTATGGTTCATTAATTAAAATATACTATGAGAAGTCAGGAAAGCACAAAGGAAAGTCAACTGCCTGCCCTTTACCAAGTTATCATGCAATATTCCAAATGCATTATCTTGATGGCTTGAAGAAAAAAAACATTAATCAAGTTAAATGCAAACAGCAACAACTCTTCAACGAGCGATGGAAGCATTCACATATCACAATTACTATTCAAGGTTTTACCTTTGTAATATATTCTGCTGCTATTGTGCTTATCTATGCATAAACAGGAGACACAGGTCGATTGTAGTATAATTATCAGTGAAGAGAATCAATAAGCACTGAAAGCATTAACTCGTCGCAGAAAACATTGCAAACATATCTCTGATTTTCTTGTCTTCATCACTCTTTGTAAAACTTGGTGTTCGCTTGTCGGTATTAGTGTGGCTCAGATGTTTTCCTTGAATAACTATTAATCCCAGAATTCGGAATTTCACCTTGAAAAACTTTAAAAGGAAAACAAAATTCAAACAAAATCTGGGGGGTTGTGCAGATGGACTGGATATTAAGGTAAACAGCCTGGCTGTTTTGTTTTATAAACGTCCTGTATTCAAGTTCACCTTTGTTTTATATTTGATTTAGTCGCTTTTTTTTTAAACTAGCGATTGTGATGTTTCATATGAATGAATTGGGGTTTTTATAAAGCGTGAGGCTACTCAACCAAGTGTCCTTGCACTAAGTCTAGTGTAAAGACCCAATGCTGAAACTTAGGGCCTGATTTAATCTTGGGGACAGGTTACTCAGTCACAGTGGTGATGGATATCCCATTCACTGAAATATAAATCTCGTTATCTCCTATGGGATTTTTATTTCGGTGAATGGAATATTCATCACGGTTGTGACAGAGTAACCCGTCCGCCAAGATCTAAATCAAGCCCTTAGCTAGGAAAAGACGGATAAACAGAGGTGATTAGCCAAGTTTTTAGCTTCCTACAGATGAATTCCTTTGTAGGAAGGGACCGTATGTCCAAAGTAAGCTGGTTACAGGCTGTAGCAGCTAGAAAGGAGAACACCTTACCTCCCTTCTTCATAGGCTTCATTCAAGACAATACCATCGTGGATGCTGACGGTGACCGCAGGGGTCTGGTAGGACAACAAGGAAAGAATCTGCCTGTAAGATAACTAGGACTAGCTTGGTGCAAAGCACGATGAACCAGAGTCAGGGACTTAAAAAAAATATGCTTCTTAATAGGCAGCCAATGAAAGGATCTTAACAAGAAGGCGCAACGTCCCTCTAGGAAGTCTCAGATTGAGATGAGTTGCCGTGTTTTGCACAACCTGGAGGCGACGCAACATAGCTTTGGACAACCCAAGGTAGAGAGCATTGGTGTAGTCCAGCCTGGAAGTGACCAGCGCATGTACCATCATCTTCCTACAGTGTGGGGGAGTAAGTACCAAAGTCCAGATTTATTAAGCCTTTGCATTGTTCTTGCGTCACGCATTGCGACCCAAGGACAACAGAAAGGCTTCAGTAATATTTACAAAGCCCAGAAAGGGCCTAGTTCAGCTGCATTGCATGTCTTTGTAAAGCAATATAACACAGTACAGGAGCATGTGCTGTATTGTTACATTTCTAGCTGGTATGCATTCAATGGGTGGAACAGTATTCCCATGCATCTGGCCTTGGATTTTGGTGCAATGTCAAATTTATGAAAGCCGGGTAATCACGGACTGTGTCAAAATGGTATATCTTACCCAGTGAGGCGTAAACAGGAGAAACATCGTTTATTTTTGGTGACAGGGGGAAAGGGGCTCTAAGAATTGTTTCTGTGCAGGAAGGTGTTTTTTCCTGCACAAAAACAATCCTGCTTGTAAGGTAGACGCCTTTTACTCTGGTGCAAGAGCACCTGCGATGGACGCATGCTGCAAACGGTGTTTAAGCACAGGGAGAGAGCAGAAATGCTCCACATATTTGTAAATATGGAGCAGTTCTACTCTCTCCCTTTCATGCAGTGCAGCAACTTTGCCTGCTGTCCTTTGAAGTGTGAAAGATTAGAAAATATGCCCCCAATGAATAAAGAGCTGTCCTTAATAATACTTGTGAGGGAGTAGGACGCAACACAGATTCAGATGTGCTTTTGACTCAAGAACCCAATTGAAAAAGTAGTTATACATATAATATTCGAAAGTCTTCAAAATAACCAGAACGTTATCAATATTACGTATTTATGTAGCAGAGATACATACTTTAGTAACTAAAGTGGCAATATAAAGGAGCAGTTACAACAAAGTTATATAAATAAATATATATTAACTGCAAATCAGTCTTGAAATAATTGCGTCTTTTTTGTAGTGCAGAAGCTTATTTGCAGCCACGGCCCATGCAGGTAAGAGCGGTGGGGCAGTGGGGCCGGGTGGGTGGGGTGATTGTGACAGGAAAATTAATTATTTCTTTCTTTTTCCATCGTGGTTGTCTGTCGAATCCCTCCCAACCCAGCCCCGCCGCTCTTACCTGCACGGGCCACGGCTGCTTATTTGAGCAGGAATGGGTTGATTAAGAAAGTCAGGCCTATCCCCTTTACAGACACCAACTACTCTGATGAAAAATACTTCAAGCACCAAAACTGATTCCCGAAGCAGAACACCCAAAGAGTGGTCTATTTCACAGGCTGGGCATCCTACAATAGTCCCAAAATAAAAGTAGGAAGAGACATCGGTACAGCACCTGAAAATAGTTCACTGTTTGGCTTCAAATGGATGTTGTTACAGAGGAGCTGCAATCTCAGTGAGTGGGCTTCACATCTCCTTATTCGAGATTTCTAAAGAGAGTGGTCACAATCCCTACAACTACTAGACTGGTACTCCTTATTTAATGCAATAAAATGCACCTATGAGACCAAATCCATCCTTCTTAAAGCATTCATGTTAGTAATGTTTTCCACTGATGTGGATTTAGAGGGTGATGCCTCATAAACTGACTCTGGGAGTCTTTTCAACAGCCTCCGTGGAATCTTTGAAGCACCTCAGTGGACTTGCCTAAGCATGTTCATATTATTATATCACTAAATGTCATTATTACTTCCTCAGTATTTTCAGTACTATCTTCATTGTATTTTTGGTATTTGTTCAGCTTGTTGGATTTCTGTATAAACACTTTATATTGCATTTATTGCACTTTTCATGTTGCCCAGTATATTTTCCTTTCTTGATTTCTAGATCTGTACACTTGTTCTGATCCAATAATATATCCTCACATTTTTTGACTGGTAGTCTTGTCCCACTTTTTATTGTCTTGAATTCACATTCAACCCTGGGGTACTGGATACTATATATCTTAGACGCACAGGATTAAGTGCAGTGGGGAAACCCAGGGGCACAAAGTGAGGTTGAACAAGAACATGTAGTCATGTTCTACATTATGCACAATCTCTGTAGGTCAATAAACAGATCTGCAGTTCATGCCATGCACTTAAGTCCATTACAGATCTAGTTTTTGTCTTTTGTATTATCAGGATACATATATTGTATGCAAAATATAGTTAGGCAAAACATGCATTGTATGTTTAAAATGTTGCTGATTTCACTTTGATTTCCTGCTCACAATTAAGTTGTCGGCATTTGGAGAGACTGTAGTTTAAATAAGAAAGCAGGGGTGGCTGGATGCATTAGAAAGGGATGAGGCAGGCGGAGTGCCCCACCTGCTTCCCAACAACCTAAAATAAACAACCACTCCCTTCAAAGGTCAAAAACAACCAACTTCTCCCTCAAAAAGCCCAAATAAAAGCAAACCCTTCACCCAAAACCCCTAAAAAAACATAACCACTAACTTTAATCACTACACTTACTCGTATTGCATATTTCTACTGAATAAAATAAAATTGTACTTGCTTGCAACTCCATGTCCTCTTCGGTGCTTCTCTGCAGACTGATGCACGTAGGATGATCCCCTAACCAATCCAGATGCTGCCCTCATACTGCTAACCAGCATGAGAGAAGCCCCTGGATTGGATGGAGTGGGCTGGCTTGACACTCATTCAGGCACTATAGGCCTGTGATTGTTCTCCACGCAGCTGTCTAAGACAGCTGGGTGGAGAGCTTCAAAGTGTGCAGGTCTTTTTTGATGGCAAAAACAGCCAGCCAAAGTGACATGCGCACTTTGGAGTGGCCAGTCAAGTCACTGCTCCAGTCATTTGCTGCCAATCAGCAGCAGAAGACATGCCTTCATTTGTCCTGGCTCAGGGGCAGGCTGGCAGCTGCAGAGCTCCATAGTGAAAAATAGAATGGCAATGAGAATATTTAATTAGCATTTATTTTTTTATTTTTTGTGTGGCGCGCAGCAGGAAGGGGGGGTGACATTCCCCTGCCCTAATGAAGAAACCGCCACTGTAAGGACACTACACTTGTTAGAAGAAACATTTCCTGGCAGATATGGATTTTAGATGGATAAAAATCACAGAATCACTTTGAGAATCGTGCTTTATTTCAGTCAGTTAATGCAGTGATATACACTTGAGCCTTCATTTACGATATTTTGACCTAGGGCAGCGGCGTAAACTTTCCTGCTGCACTGATCTAAGTCAAAAGAAAAGGGCAGGAATGTGGCATATCTATGACATATGGCACGTTCCTGTCCTCGTTCCCAGCAGTGGTGCACAAATGGCTGCCAATGCAGCACCTCTGTACCATAGTGCAAGGATGCCTGAGTTGAAATCAGGATGTTTTTATAGGGGAAGGAAACTCATAAGGGGGCCCTTCGAGCGGTGCTGGATGCATCAACAATTTGAAAAGCTGTGGAAAGAGTAAAGAATGTGAGTGTCAAATGAAGTTCATTGAAGTCATATTTAAAAGCATAATTCTTCAAAAAATTGTAGATATTTCTTCAAAGTCAACAGAGCTCACGGTTATCACAGACGTTAATGGGATCCATGAAGGTGGAGGAGAAGTCAGAAAATGTCTTGGGCCCTCAGTATGAGTAGCCCATTTTTTTCTATTGCTGTGCAAACATCTGCTAGTGCAGAGGCCTGAATCACAAGGTTTACAGTAATTACCTCATCCTCTGCCGTATAAAAATTTCCAATAAACACAAGAACTTGCAGGTTTTGGTTCTTAAACGTGTGATAGGTTTTACTTATTAGCCCTTTAGTTTCAAATATCAGTTCCTGGGATATCCAGGCCATTCGTCTTGAGGGCCTCAGTGTTTCTACAGGTATTTGAGCGGTGGCTGAGAGCAAAGATCAAGCTGGATTGCAGGGGTAGCTGGTGTGGCTATTAGTCTGTAGCTCCCATCTCCCTGTTTATGCCTCTATATATCACATCCTCTAATCTGTTCCATTGTTTACTGTCTCCGAGTCTTTGTTGCCCACATTGTTCCCCTTGCCTCTATCTCCAAGCACTGTGTTCATATGTGATGGAATAAAGTCGGTCTGAAATTGAATGGTTTTGATACTTGGTAATCACTCACTGGTAAGCAATATTGATCCCCTCTAGCTCAGGGTAAAGTACCATACGAACCCAACAGAACATAGTGGTTTGGTGGACCAGGCAGGGGTCAGTCAGATGCTCCTGCAACCATTCATCAGAGAGTCTGAGGCCACTGAAAAGAAGAATTTAGTGGTTGTGTTGAATGCAGCCCAGTTACAAGAGCTCTTCAGCCATGCCTTAGAACCTGCCCGTACCATGCACCAGTCTGACATATATTGAACCTCTTATGTCGATAGCCATCCTAGCACTGAAATATGGTCCTTGTGGCAGGCACCACAACACTCTGGATACTGAGAATAATGTCCCTTTCTATAATTTGTAAAATTATGAGAATGGCAGGTACTCCACCGACATCAGCACACTACCTCGCGCCCCTGAGGCGCTGCACAAACAAACACCTCTAAATACTTCAGAATTAGATCGATGTCACGTCTTCGGGTATTGCTCTGCAACACAGCTATGCTACGTGGGGTTGCTGGCACACCTCAGCTACAACCTCCTGTGCAACAAGCGGGTGTGGGCAATGAATGTGTGGTTGTCTGCTGAGAAAGTGAAGGAGCCTTGTAACAGACACTGTAGATGGCTTAACACTTTATTGGTGTCCTACTTTGTTATGGTGTACCCTTTGATGGCTATCTTGGAGATTACTACAACAACTTGCTGAGAAAAGGTGACTCTCAACAAGCTACACATGTGGAATTCTTCTTCCAGATGGGGGCACATGAGCAACCAGCAGCTGAGGACCGGCATGGTGCAAACCGTGAACTGAGGCCGAATTCTCAAAAGTCTTGCATTAGCAGCCACTGAGTTACCTAACCATAGATTAGATCTAGCGTACCCAACAGCTCCAAAGCAGTGAGTATAAGGAACATGGTTTTCCCTCCCACTAGAAAGCAGATTGCATTTTATTAGTATCAAATTGATACATCGCTGGCTGTTTAGAAATGGAGCAATGTTTGTCAGCCCCAGTTCCGACTATTAGTCTGGTTTCTGCTACTGATTATGTAGTTAGTTGCTCCATGTATCAGGAACGCTTTCGCTGCTGCTGCCCATATAGGACAAATTTTTAGGGCCTGACTCACAAACGTAAACTTACTCTTTTGATTAAGTTTACGATTGGTATTCGCAAAGGTATTCATGAGTAGTATCTTTACCAGTGTGTAGTCTCTGCCCATAAAAAGATAGGACAGTCCTATCTTTCTATGTATGGAAACTCTGCATTCATAAAGATATCACTTGCAAATCCCTTTGTAAACACCAAACAATCGTAAACTTACACAAAAGTGTAACTTTACCTTACCTTTGTGAATCAGGCCCTGAGTTTCTACCTGAAACTGGGAAACATTCTGGCATCACAAAATCCTAAACTATTGGCTTTGTCAATGTTTGGCTTTTGAGCTACATATACATGAAACATTCTTCATGAATCTGGAAGCCATATTAATTAGACAATACATTGCCAAGACCTCAACGCCTAACTTATAAAAAGCATAACGTTATCTTCCTCCTGTTCTCGAAGTTCTGTACCTAAACATGTATAGTTGGTGGTAAAGTGTGAAAGAAAGAAACCTACAAACAACTGCCTTTACATCAAATGCCCCATGGAATTACCTTTTTTGATTGAAGGTTATTACCTATCTTTGGTCTCCTGAATGCTCCCACTACTTGCACCTTTGTGAAGAATGTACTTATTCTAATATTCCCTGTCCACAGATTTGCACCCCAGCCAGAAGATTTGTATTCCTTAGCTCCAGATCACAAGTTGAAACTGATTTATTGTTGTGCAGTGTTAAATACTAGTCTTAAATAATGAATTCACTTATCTCATAACTGTAAATGTCCTTCATATTTGCCACGATTTACTTATTGGAAACATTGTTGTGATTTTCCTTTAAACTGTCATTTCAGTTTTGTTTTGCTTTCATTTACTCTGTGTTTGGTAATGGATAGGTCATTTGGTTTGAGGATTTAGTCATATTATTTGATAATCTTGTTTATCCATAATGTTCCAAATACACATTCACAGATTTTATTTTAAGTTAGCCACCTGTTAAGCATACACTAATAGATGAAATATGAATCTCTGCCACACAACCCATGAGAATAGAAGCATAGCTCGTAGATATGTGTGCTGGGTTTGAAGCCAATAGCTACATATGATCCAACTGCTGGTGCTATCCAAGTATCAGTTCTCAAATCCGGGAATCAGACAGTAAAAAATGTTTATAGTCAAGATATTTTTTTTATAAATGGCCATGGGCCATGCAAAGAAATAGACTCGGGAATGTAACATGTTTGCATCCACTTTTTCACTTCCAGGTCTTTTTGGTGTTTATAGAAGTTACTGCAGAAACTAATGCAACCCCTTCTGGGTATCCATTGTGTGCACACACATACCTCCCCCACACACACATATATTTATCTTTGTTGGGTTTAACCACAGCAAAAACCATAGCTAATAACCAGATCAGCAACAGTTGCAATGAGCAATTCGCACATGGATGCACATCAGAATTGAATGATAAATAGAAAGAGTGGAGTCACAGTGAGCTATACATGCCACGCCCTAGTCAGAGGGTGCAGTCTACTGACATACAGAAGGAGGCACCCACACCAGTGTGGTTGTGGCAAATGGAAACGCGACAATAGGACCTGGGGGGAGGGGGTTTGGGGTGAGACCCAATCGGGGCCAATGAAATGTCTTGTGGCAATAGCTAGGAGTTTTACAGGCCAATCAATCAATCAGGAGTTTGTTAAAGCGCGACTACTCACCCGTAAGGGTCTCAAGGCGCTAGGGGTGGGGGGGTGGGGGGTGCAGGTTCCAGTCCATCAAGGAGGGGGTCTGTCGAAGAGCCAGGTTTTGAGGTTTCTTGCGAAGATGGGGAGCGATGTTGTCTGTCTGAGGTGGAGCGGAAGGGCGTTCCATGCTTTGGCCGCGAGGAAGGAGAAGGAGCGGCCTCCCGATCTGGTCTTTCTGGTGCGGGGGACCACGGCGTAGGAAAGCTGGGCTGATCGTAGGGTACTTTGGGGTGCGTGGAATTTGAGTCGGCTGTTCAGGTATGCTGGTCCGGTGCCGTGGAGGGCCTTGTGTGCGTGGGTGAGCATCTTAAAGGTGATTGTGAATGTGTACCCCAGGCAGGGGCAGTAAACATAGAGTGCCCATGAGAACCCCCAGCAGGACTCTCCCCAAAAAGGCACAGGGGGACCCGGGAAAGTTAGTGTGAGACTAGAACTAGAGATGGAGTCCGTGAAGGAGTGCAGTACCCGCCTCCCTTACTCCATGATAACCCATTACATGCAGTGTTGTGCATGTGTTTCTTAATGTTGCATGAGCACAAGGAAAGTCTTCCTCGTGCATTTTATTAAATATACAAGCCTGTCTTAAGTGAGCCACATTAGGGAGGTGGCAGGGAGAATGTCTCCCCAGGATGCCCTCAGGGAAGGTATATGAATGATCTCAGGGAACACTAAGCAACTGTAATACAAGGGGGTCCTTAACATCTGTAAGCCCGTCCTGTACATGGGCTCTGTATGCACCAAATGAAGCTCATGAAGATTGGTGGAGTCTGTGGCTGCGTCCATTCTCCTTGAGGTCTTCTGTGACCACTCCAAGGCCTAGGGGATAATCTAAATCTTCACATGTCTCCTGAGGCAAGTGTTTTGATTTGAAGCATTGATACTTGCTGTTACGCATATTCTTAGGTATTTTCTGATCTGCTTCAAATTAAACTTTTTTCCATCATCAACCAATTATCATCAAATTCCTCCAATATTTTATCTGTTTAATCCACATAAGAATGCCAGTCTCTGAGGTCCTGCAACAACACCTCCATTGTGGGCCTGAAGACGACTGAATAGGTGAAGCAGGATCTCTCTATACTCGTTTAACAGATGAAGCATTGGCATTAACTTTTTTTAGAAGCAGCAGCTGCAGAAAAATTACGATTGCTGGAGTTGTTGATACCTAGTTTGGAATTAGGCAAGTCTGAGGAATCAAAGCCCAATGCAAGATATAAAACTTCTCGTTCAAGATTTCTTTTTAATTTGAGGAGTACTAAGATAAATTTTGGCTAAGATGTCACCTTTTTGGTTCTTCCCATAAGCAAAAGCATTAACAGTCAGGAAAGGACAGAACAACTTAATGGACTGTATCAAGGGTGTCTTTAGTATCAGTATCTGAAGAAACACTACAACTTACTCTAAGCAGCATAGTAAGATACCTTCAGTAATATCTGACAGGAAATATGAAACGTTTTATGTGGACCATAGTCTTCATCCCCTGTGTATTTGTCTCAATTTGTTCAGGATGCCTTCCTTACACTGATGGAAAGCCTTTGGAAATGATGGGGGAAGGAAAGTTATGTTGTCACTTCTGTCAGATTGAAAGAAAGGCATTTTACCACGTCTGTAAGCAGCTAATTATGTTATGGGGCACTGCTCAAGAGTATGCACTTTCAGAGCTCTGCATGTGCATAAAGTATCACATTTGCATGTCAAAACTGATTGGCTGTGACAGCCAACTTGCTTTTGCTAGAGGGACTAACCAACTGGATGTAATGGAGACCTCTTACCGAGACATGGATAAGAGATGCAACTTATCCTGAGACTAGTCTGATCTATTGCTCCTTATTGTGATCCTGTTTGGGCAGGGTCGCGGAGTGGATGAATAGTCATTCACTTAAGCACAACAGTAATAAGACCATAGTAATGGTACTGGAAAAGAATCTGTCCCTCTGGGGTCCCTATCACTGGCTGCAAATCCAGGGCCCTCTACCGGACCCAGCCACTAAAGTCAAGAATCTTGGCTTCATGTTGGACGACAAGTTGTCCATAAAGCCCCAGGTGCAGGAGGTGGCCGCCCCATGCTTTCCAATCCTGAAATGGCAGTGGAAAATGATTTGGCTACTTTCATTCCCAGTTCAAAGGATGGTAGTTCAGGCACTCATTATGTCAAGACAGAACTACGGCAACATACTTCTTCTGGGGTGGATAACGCCTCCATGAAAAGGTTGCAAGTGATCCAGGGCTCAGCCGCTAGGATGCTCTATAGACCCCTGAAAAGTGCTGCAGCATTGGGTCTTCAACGGGAACTCCGCCTGTTTATAGTTGAGAAGAGAATTCACTTTGAAGCCTTGTGCTATGTGCACAGAGCAAGATCAGGGGCTGGCATACAATACCTGCATGAATTTGTTAGAGCTCACAAACCTTCCCATTCCCTCCACTCCAGTGAACGTCCTCTGTGCGTTGTCCCCATAGTCAAATGCACATGGATGGGAGGCTGGTCCTTTGCTTTTCAGGGCTCCCAGTTAAGGAATGCCCTGCCAGAGCCTCTTAAAAGCCGACCCTCGCTGATGATTTCTCAAAGATAACTGAAGACCTGGCTGTTCTGAGCTAGCAGGTTTTGAAATAACCTGAACTGATGTGTCAGCATGGAGAAATTTCAATGGGGTAGTGGAGCTCTTTGTAAACTTTCCTAATAATAATAACTCTGACGGGAAACATCCTTTACAACGAAACTTTTTCCATGCAGTACCTTTACAACGCAGGAATTACAACGCAAGTCGTTACAACGACTTGAGCTGGAGGGCGCTGCAGGATAGGAAATAGGTGAATTTACTATCCAAAACCTTCCCTACTATCCACGGGGACTGGAGTTGGAATAGTAAATTAAACTATTCACTATCCAGCGCCCCCCATCGCAAGTCGTGTAACGACTTGCGTTGTAAAACCTGCGTTGTAAAGGCATGCGTGGAAAAAGCATGCGCTGTAACGACATACATCCACTCAGGCTGTGTTCGCTATGTATTTGTTTATGACAAAGGCTCCAATAAGAGCAACTCATCTAGTAGAAAGGCAGATTTATTAGGTTGGTTGGGTAACTTAAATGAACTATACCATAAAATTGGGGTTGTTGTACCTTCCAACTCTGCAGGGCTACTTGGAACTGCAAATAAGAGAATTAATTCTTGCATACATTTATTCTAGAAAATTCTTATAAAACTTGGATAAGGCACTCGGGGATATACCTCCTTCAATTGCAGCTGTCCATGGATAGCATCCACGTTCTGAAAGGTACAAGCTAAAAAAAAAGAATGTGGGAGGGAACTGTTCCACAAGGGTCGGTAGACCTACATAGTGCACTGTCCAATTCATTAATTAAAGTAAGAATTGCCTCTTTTCTAATGCTGTACCGAATATAAACCTTCTCATCTGTTTGTTCAAGTAGAGTCATCCTGTCTGAAAATCCTCCCTTCCTTCTCTGAACCACGCCAAGAATCTGCCTCAACCTCACAACAGCAGATAGTGCAGCTATTGTGAAAGTTGGTAATACATTTTGCAACTCTTTTTATACTTCGCTCCCGGTTACCATCCGCTAACAATTGATGGTATTTTGTACATTTATTTTGCTGTGTTTTTACGAAATACCTATTTGCTTATGCAGAATAGATAAAATATGGATTTGCCATTTTAGTAATTGCTATTAGTGCTTTAACATTTCATTTTGTAAAATTAAGAAACTGCTAATTATTCAATATAGTGTACAGTTTTAGAAAAGACACCATTACTGATTCTTTGTATATCAACATCGTACATCAGGCCCTTATGTATGGAGTGGGCTTGCACCTGATGCCGTATTTTGAATAGATTATCATTGACATCTAAAGGATTTACACAGCAAATATTGGGCAGTGTACTATGCCTGTCATATTGGAAATGCAAAATGGGGCTTCACAGTGTAAAGTAGTCCAATTACTGAATTTTAGTCTGGGGAGCAATATGTTTCTAACTCAAGTCTCCTCAGCATTCACTTCGGAGTTTTTGTTTACAAGAGTATCACAATATTGTTTTGACACACATATTGAAGATGAAGTTAGTGCAATGTTAGCAAGTTAATCTTATTCAGATTGAGGTTCAAAACTAGAAAACCAAGAAGAGGGAAGCATTTCTGTAGACGTCTGGGTAGCCTAGGTGTCAGTAAGTTTATCTAGAAGTCAGAGTTCTTGATCATTGTTTTTCAGGTGTGAGGATCTAGTACTACTGGTGCTTCCTTACAGTTTCATCCTTAAATGGTTGACTAAATAGATCCATGTGAGGTTGACATCTTGCTGTCTTCTTGCTAGTCAAAGCTTCAATGTACATCATGTTCTTTCAGTGTTTCTGAGTTGAGTAACTGTTAATACAGTGCTTTCAAAACATCATTGCAGCTCAGGATCTTCTCCTGCATATTTATTTTGGCTCTCAAGGTCAAAGGTGTACATTTATGCAATGCAAAGATCTATCAAGTTGCTGGCTTACTTAGTCATTTAAGTACCTGCTGTCGGTCAAGATTGGCGTTTGATCGCTAGCTGTAGGTTCACTCAGCATTTCTTCTTTTAGAGATGATCAAAAGTGGCTCAAAATTGAATCAATTTTGATTGGGATATATAAATCCTACCAAGAACAGTGGCAACGGTACTAAATCAGGGCATTTGTGACTCAGGCACAGATTTTGTTCAACACAATATAAACTCCTGGCGAATTTCGATCATATCACAGTCTTGATCACCTGACTAAAGGGATCACTTTTAATAATGTTAATTCAATTTATGTAAAAGGACCTTCCCCAGCACCAAGAAACCTTCAGACATATGTGTGCTCAAGAATTCCCAAATAAATAAAAGTAAGTGCATTCATATATGAATACAGTTCACTCATCTAGAAAGGAAATGTAAACATGATATCAATTCTAGAAAAGGTGCATTATCTAAATGACTTCTATTGGAAGTGGCCCCCACAGAATTACATCATAGGAAACATCATTTTAATATTAAAATACATCCACCTCATCAAGAAAACACATCAAAAATTGTGCTCTACAATGTATTTAGCCAACCAGTGGTAAACCATGGCTTTGTATAGGTGGCCTAAAACCATTGCATCAAAGATCGATAACATGTAGGCATAAGAATGCATTCGCAATCAAGGGATTGCCACAGATGGGATTTCAAGCCAAAACCAACAACTGAATTGTATGATCTCCAAATGTAGGCACCAATAAAAAAACTGTAGCTCTGAAAGGCTAATACTGTGTAGTCACCAAAGCCAAATAAGTAATGATTGCCTCAAACATATGTTAGAAATAGGACACTGTTCATAATAAAAAAACTGTTGGACTTCAGTCACAGTTGATGAAAGTATGAGGTGAGGGAGTGCACAGTATAGATATCAAATCCAATTTTTCCTTTCACAGATAATCTTTCTTTTAAATCTGTGCCTTAGGTAATCCAATGAATTAAGTGTGTTTGTTAGTCTGTACTAAAAATGACCATGTCATCCAAGCAAGCATTAGAGTACTCCTGATACGGGAACAGGATGTAGTCCAACAGTTGAGGGAGGCCTATGCAATCCAAATGGTAATTCTGTAAACTGAAATAAACCCTGGTGTGTGGAACAAGCATCTTATGTCTGTTGGTTTGCTGTAGGGGAACCTGCCAATACCGCTTGTTGATGTCAACTGTGGAGACATAATGCTATTTATATAGTCTGGTGATTAGGTCTTACCTTAGGTATGGGTTATCCGTCCTATGTGTATATATCATTAACATGATGAAAACAACACAAACTTGAATGGAACAATCAGATTCTGGGGGTAATGATTTATGAGATGTCCCATGTATTCCTGAATGGCTTGATGATGTTGAGTCATAGCATTGTTTGTACTACTTGCTGATCTGCTTTCCTTTGATATATTACTATACAATAGGGTCAAATCCAAACCTTGAGTGTCTAGGAAATGCACCATCAAACCTATTTTCCTTGAAAGATGGAATAATATGTCCTATGATGTGCATCAGTTTTTATAGGTCTTTCCTTTCTCTGGGAAATGCTGTTAATTCTTTATGAGGTCCTACAATGTTGCCTCATCATGTATGGGAATCAACTTCACAGTTTTTACTATTCCCTTTTTACAAATCAGAAATGGTTCTTCCCATTTCTTCAGATGATTACTATGCTAAAGCGGAATTGCACACTTTTTCACTAGATGTTTAGTTTTGTATGGGATAGATCCTTTAGTTCCATTACTTTGTATTGGCCTATACCTTTGCCAGCAGCTTGTTTTTGAAGATCAGCAGTAGTACCAATACTTAATCTACTGAATGCACGTAGTGTTCTCTTGTACCTTTGATATGATGTTTTTGTAAAATCTGGGCCTTCAGAAGGTTGTCCTCTGCCACTTAGTTTACTGCTTGAAACCTATCCTGGCCAACTAATATGTAGTCAAACATGATGTCTGTATGGTTGGCATATTCATCTCAGTCTTCAAGGGCTATAACTAAGAGTTCGCTATAATATCCCAAATAATAGCTCAAAGGGACTATAGTCAGTGGAAGCTTGAGGTATGCTTGTTAGGGTAAATAGTAATATTGGTAATACTGTGTCCCAATCATTGATGTTATCGTATATATCTTTCCTCAACATCTGAGTAATGGTTTGGTTGAATTTGTCTACCGGCCAAACAGTCTTGGAATGACAGACTGATGTCTTGAAGTGTTGCCTGTGGAGAGTTATACCCACTGGAGCAATTAATTGTGACATGATTCATGTGCCTGCCTTGATACATTATCATTTAATTTGAAATGTCCACTTGAGTACAAAACAGGGTTAAGCTGTCACATATGTATGCTGTTGACATGCCTTGCAATGGAAAAGCCTCCAGCTATCTGATGCATAGTCCAATACTACAAGATATGTTGAAGTGTCTAGTGTGAGCGGAGGGTTGCTTTTGGAACTTTTCTGGAGATACTTAATTAGAATATAAGCAGAAATGACATTATTTGCAGTTTTTTAATCTGTTCCATATACATTCCAGGGCAAAAAATATTTGCTGTTTAATTTACTTTGTTTTCTTTAGATCCCTGGTGCCCCGTATGAGTTGGCAATAGCAAGATGAAGCATTGCCTGGCAAATTTCTCCTGGAAGTATCAATTGCTTTTGAGAAGTTTCTGGAACTGTTCAGTGTACCAGTTCACATTTCCACTGAAATTATAGGCAAGCTGGCACTGGTCCAGTATCATCTTCTGCTCCTTCTCATTACAATGTGTATTGTAGTGGTGAATGCTATTTTTCCTGCTGGAATCTTTTCTGGTTACGTAGGTTTCACGTCCTTCAGATTGATAACAGACTGGTTGCTTTTCTTTAGCAAAACTGTGATTGGTTTGCTGTTCTGTTGGTTCCTAGTTTTCTGATTTTTTTAGCCTCTTCTTCTATTTTGACTCTGAAAAGCATTGAAATAGGTATTTGGATCTATGGAATTAGTTGTGAAAGTACAGCATATCATTACCTAGAACTGATGGTTTCAATAGGTTTAGTAAGACCCCTATAATCATGGGAAACGTCCTTCTGTCTACTTCAGGTGTCACTTTTCAAATGACATATGGTTTGTGTGCCCATGGAAGCAAGCTTATGAGACTGTCTGCCTGTTTTCTCTGCTTCTCCCAGGTAAATACTGATAACGGTCTGTATGTAACCACTATTAACAACAAACTTTGTCCTCTCTTTCTCTATCAGTAGTTACTTATTTTAGAAGAAATAGCCATTGTGTTTATTATATGTACAGTTGATCTCCATAGGACAGATGTCCATTTAGGGTTTGTTCCTATAGAGTGACATTAACGGGTAATCTATCCCCATTTTACATACTGAAAACACTATGGCTTTATTGATTGAATCCCTCATCCATGACAGTTCGATTTGTTTTCAAACATGTGTCTGCCATATTTCGAGATCTATAGTGTTGCAGGCGAGGGTTTTTCAAAATCTGATAGCTAAAAATTGCTATACCTCTGAGTCTTCATGAAAGTCCATCCATTTCAACACTGCTTTTCTGATATCTTGATACGGGTCATTCTATTAGCATATGCTGCCAGGTATACACTTTCCAAAATTACCTGCTGAAACCGGGACTAAAATATTTTACATGGAGAGTCTCTGCAGTTACAATTGAATTTACAAGGAGGGATTTAGCATATGCAAGAGAATACCCGAAAACTGGGAAGGAGAACGTAAGGACAGAAGATGAAGATTGGAGAACGTTGGAATTGACTGTTTTTGGGACACATCACATAAACCTGGAAGTTTATACCTGCAAAAGACAAAATTAGAACGACAATGCAAATACAATACAATAAAAAAATGGAAGCACAAAGAATAAGAGAAGACATGAATGATAGTCTATATGCTCTGTGGAAAATGATCTGTCTGTAATGGAAAAGATCTAATAATAAGGCAAGGAGAAGTTTTTCTTAAAGTGTCTTGGAAGACACTGTTGTGAGTTCCCTTAAGGGCCCACTTAGTTCTCCCATATTGTAGTCTAACTGCAAGTTGTAGGCTGCTTTGCTTTGCAAACATTGCACTCAGCACGTTTATTTAGTGCAACAATATTATTTTAGCAAAACAATGCACATGTTATTGTTATTGCTTCTTCTCTCTGGGACACAGTCTGAATATCTCGTACTAGGTCAACCAACACTGTGCTCGGTTAGCAACATAGCTTGGCAACTAGAAAAAAAATAAGTTAACTTCTGCTGTTTTAAAAAAGACACCTCATATGATATACACGAGACATGCCTTTTGAAAACAGAGAGAGGAATTTTTGCAGAAGAGAGGTCCTGAGACGACCGCGCCAGCTTTGCAGAACCTGAGATGCAGATTAAATAACAATAACACAAGGTATGCAGTTTGGTTCTAATCCCAGAAATCTATAATATATCACTGTGCCCACGTAATGAGTATAGGCTGATGCGGATATATTTATAAACATGGTAGGGCTTCTCATTGTATACGTTTTACTTGTGATGATTTTGCTGACATGCATATGTTTAATAGTTGCAGCACAGTTTTTTTTATAAAGGAGCACGATAGTTTCAATAAATATTGTAAACTGTTTGTCTTTCTTTAGTTTATTATGGTCATGCATAAGTGAGAAAACGAAAAGGTGACAATCGGTTTCCACAGTTCCCTGAGGGGAAGAGAGTGTTGTGTTCTGAGGTGCTGACTTACTTGTTAATCTAGGAAGGCTAGGAGGGCAGGTAAGACACTATGAGCTAGTCAGGATTAGGGTTCAGAGGTACTGATGTGGTATGGCGACTCAGTCCCTACATACTGAAGTTCTGTGATCCCAGGCATAGATCTGTTTGCACAGAATCCCTGCAAAATGGTGCTGCCAAAGCTTGGTCTGATACTTATTCACAGGTCTCCTGAGTAGTGCTTGAGTGTGTCCTTAATAACCCCTTACACCTACCAGTGGAGACCTACATGGTGTTGGGGATTAGTCCTCCACAGTATTTAGGAAGCACCAAATGCTGTGTTGTTTCAAGATTGAAAGTTAAAAAGGATAACCCATTTTTGTGTTGCACTTTATTTCCATTTCTTTTTTATGTTTGGCTTTTTATTATTGGCTGCACCAGCTGTTGGCATTCCTGTCAATTGCAGACCTGCCGTCCATGCATATGTAATGCATCATGGACTTACTAATGCTGGTGGTGCTTTTATTTTTGTGGTAGAAGCAGTTGATGCTTATTATTTGAAGGATTTTATTCTTGGGTCAATTTTCCAACTGTGGATGCTAATTCAAACACATTTCATACATATACTACTCCTTCACCACCAGCACATTACAGAGCTTATGCACTCATTGAATACACAATACTTGGTTAAATGGCACCTTTCCACATGTACCTACACCTGTATGCTTAGGTCCCCTCAGTAATGATGAGGGGACCTGGCCAGCACTACCTGGATATACTCCATATCCTGATGTAGCTAACCTAAATATTGTACAAACATATGCATTATATCTTGCATTGGTTACACAGTACAGATGCTTGACTCAATATGTTTCACACACTTTGTTACCTATGCCACCACCGCCTGGCATGCTAAGACAAGCCCAGTTGCCTGCAATGCCTACAAAAAGTCCTGTAATTATACATTCAGTTATGGGTAAGGTGCCCACTAATAGTGAGGTAATTTCATTTCGGATTGCCCAAAAAAAAGACAAAATTGAAGCTGTGTTTCCTCTTATGGGACCAAAAATCAACAAGAGAATATTAACTATGTGCTTACCGTGAAGAATGGTTCCCAGATTAGGGGCCCCATTCACAGAATGAACTTAAGACTCAATCCTAAACTTACTACTATTTTAGTATTCACAGAAAGCACTTACTACTTTTGGTATTCTCAGAATGAACCTACTACTTTTGGTATTCACAGAAGTTAGGATTTTGTCCTAAACTTGTCTTAAGTCTGTCTTAAGACAAATTTAAGACAAAATCCAGGAAAACTTACGGTTTGGAACTTTATTAAGCAAGCATTTTAAAAAGTCATAAGAAAATTTTATTCAGCATTTATAAAGAGAGCTTAATTCAAGAAAATATTAATCATTAGCAGAAATAAGTGAAAAGAGCATTTCCAAATCCTAACTAACTCTCTGTCTCTACCCTCATCGCCTGGAAACAAAGTCTTTTAAGTCAGCTTTCCTTACGTGTAATCATCGGACAGCAGAACACGTCCCTCTGGAATCAAGAAGCGTAAGCCAAAAATCTGCTCCTAGAGGCTATTCTTATTCCCTAAAACTATGGCTAAACTAACTAATTTCACATTCCAACAGCTGAATTCTGGCTCCCCATTGGCTGAACCACCTCACGCCACAGTAAACTGTGACATCTTCCACCTCAAGTCCAGGCTTTTACACAAAGCCATTGTTCATGCACAGAGTTCTGGCAGCACTTCCTCAGGCTGCTACATTTTGTAGCAAAAGATCGTTCGTGTAGTGCACAAAAATGCCGCGACTCACATCCTGGCCTTGAGCCTGTCCGTTCTGAGCTTCTCGTGGCACATTAGCAAACCTTTCCACAGAGAGCCTTTTGCAGTTCTTTTCAAACCTTTTCACAATAAAAGTTCATAGGCTTCTCATCCTTTTTCAAAATAAGTTTGTCTCATGTGGCTTTTCATCAGCAGGCCTCTTTTCAGAAAGCATCAATTTTCTGCGCCACTTTTGCTTGCGTCACTGCGCCACTTTTAGCTCACGTCACTTTCCAGAAAACTATTATTTAAACAAACACAAAACAATAATTAATTCAGGTAATGAAAGTCACTCTGTTTCCAACCTACATAGCTAATGTTAACCCATTAGTATAAGTCACCTAGCAGAAGCACACAGAAAAGCAGCACATTTAAAATCTACCATTCTTCACAATGTCCAGCAGGTTTCTTCATAAATCTGAAAGAGTAAAAAGATGATTAAATAATACACAGACAGACGATCACAACATGTAAGCACATATAATAAAGCACATGCCATGAATGATCAGCCGCATATTAATAGTGACAAAGACAATAGGACAAACATGACAAACAAAACAATATTAGTTATGTGTTACAAAACAGACTTGCAAATGCAACATAAAGCACATTAGTTCTGTATAATGATGTGGAATTTTACTCTAAATTGGTTTAATTAGAACAAATCATGCAAACACTCATTAATATATTATTTCAAGTTATGAGAGTATGACATCACGAGCCAGAATAAAATTATTTCTAAAGCTCGCTCCATCAACTCCCTCATATGGTGATTTCAAAATCACCACAACACCCAAAACATTTTACTTAAAATTTTATCTATTGAACATGTTTCAGGCTTACTCAGGATTAGTACTTAAACTCTAATTTCATCTATATTTCTGCAACTCTCATAATTAGTATTGAGTCTTACATCCTACTAATTCTATATCCTTTACCCTTTCTTTATTCAGCTAAGTTGGATCCTTTCCACCTTTGAATCCCCAACTCCCAATGAATTTATAGGTATCAACATTTTGAATTGCATAACTACATTTTGAATTGCACCAACAAAACAAATATCAATCTGAGTATTATAAAACAAAACAAAAAAACAAAAAGTAAAGTTTTTGAAATTTTTTGAAAAATTAGTACATAGTATATACCCCCTCTTTTTTTTTCAAATTCTAAAACATGTTTTCTTCGACCTTGCGTCTTACATAAAAGTGTTTCCAGCTAACACAATTTCTTCGACCTTGTGTCACCCTAACACAATTTCTTCAGCCTTATGCCAAAAATAAACCTCAACTTGAAGAACCTTAAACCTAGTCATTGTCACCATTTTGACTGCTACTGCGCTCCTCAACTACTGGAGGGATAGTTATGTAGGCCCATTCTGAAGACTTGTATTTTACATTTGGTCTCAATGGTCTTTTGCTCTTCCTGATAATCATTTCAATTTTCTCTTCAGCTTGCTCTTTTTTGTCTGAATCACTCTTCTGACTTGACACTTCGAATTTGAACTTTAAATCTTTAGGCCAGACATCACCTTTAGGCCAGACATAACCTTTCCTCAAGAGTTTCTTCACAGGCTTGACTTCAATATATTCAGCTTTCCAAGCCCTTCCTCTGAATTTTCTTATTTCTGACTCTTCATCACTCCCATCTGTATCTGTTTCTGAGACTTCAAATCCGTACCTAGGAACTTCTTTACTCGGTAGCTTCACTCCGTTAGGAACATCATCCTTAAAGCTGGTACTTGGTAATTCTTCCTCTTCTTCAGGGATCACCTTCAGCTTCCCAGTTTCATGGTTCTTGTTCCTGCACACAGAGCTACTTCTTTGTCTTTCAATACTTTCCAGGACTAAATTTTCGTCTTGCTCAGTATTGTCTGCTTCTGAATCTTCTTCTTTTTCTTGAGATTCTTTTTCCATCAGATTTTCATCATTTTCTGAATCTAGAATCACAATCTCTAGATCTTCTTCATTCAATGTTTCATTCACATTGACATCATCATCCAGATGTCGACCACCTTGTCGATCATCAAGATCTGGATTTTCTTTAGAACTTTCTTCTTCAGATTCTGAATCAGTTGCAGTGTCTTCACGAACTTCATCAGTGTTATCAGGTGCAGGTACACAAAGGGTATGATTGATATGCATCCACCCAGTATCTGTTGTGACTAGTAACACCTGTCTTGCTTTCTGCCACCTGGGTACTAGACAGTTTCTCCTCCGATGAACCTTTGTTCTGACCAAGTCTCTTGGCAATAGATCATGAGCCTGCTCCTTTTCCACATCTGTTCCCAATTGATGGAATACAGAAAATGTATCATTTTTTCTTGTTGGAAAGGCTTCTACCCATTTTGAAAATAAACAAATGATGACTAGGACATATATCAGTTTGTTATGTTGGGGCATTTCAAAGAAGTCTATTTGAATACTTGTAAATGAACCACCCTCCCGGCCTATGGTACCCAAATTCTCAATTTGACCATGGTACATCCGTGCCATGTCAGCAATCATGCAATTGGGCATAACAGGTCTGTCATCTTTGTAAACCCAAATTTCAGCTTCCTCTTGCTGTCTGAAACCTTCTTTGAGCCATATGTTTTTCTCCTCATCATGTGCTTCATCTTGTAATTGTTTTAACTCTTGCCATGTCTGAATTGCAAGGATTAGTATGAGGATGCTTGAAACATGTTCATTGAATTTTTCCCCATGGATTGCAACCCACTCCTGAGCACAAAACTTAGCAATGGTACCTGCGTGCTCATTGCCTTTTGAGACATAATTATTTTTCTCTCCATTTGCAGCACATTTTATCACTGCTTTTTGTCAAGAAACTCAATTTCTTTGTTGAAGTCTGGTATGCCCAGAACAGGAGCTTCACTCAAACTCTTTTTAAATTGCTCAATGGCTTCAAGCTCAATTTCTGTCAGGACAATTCGGTTTTATATATCTGCTTTTGTCGGACTTTGCAATGGCCTCATAATTACTGAGAAACCACTAATCCATTGGCAACAGGATCCAACCATGCCTAGGAACATTCTTTCCTGTTTTTGTGTCTTTGGGGATTCCATTGCCTGAATCATTTTAATTCTCTCAATAGTTACCTGACTGGGAATTCTCTCTTGGAACCTGAAAGCAAAAATTATTTGACTCTCTGGGTGCATTGGGACCCAATACCACTCCATATCATGTGGTATCTGACAATAGATCTCTACTGGTTTGGGCACAATAGGACAACAAGGGATAACTATCTCGTTAACCTTTCCCAGGTCTTGTACTATTTTGTACGTTTCATCTGGCTTTCTAATACTCATATCTGGTGAGTTACAAAGACTAGTCTCAATCTCCTTTAGGACACCCTGCTTAACGAATGTTTCAATAACAGGAATTGTTTCTGGCTTCATCTTGTACTGTGAAACATTAGGAAATGAGTTTCCCTGCTTGTTTGCAATTTTAACTGGATCAGGTCTGTCTTCCTTGTCTCCACTGAATCCTGTATCTGTATTGTATTTCTGCTCATTAACATAATTTGGAAATGGCGGTGGAGGTATCTCATTCTTCTGAATCACCACCTGTCGCTGAATTTGTAGCTGTTTATTCAGTAACTGTTGCTGCTCATTTATCTCATTCTGCATCTGTGGATTTTTACACTCTCCTACAAAAGCTAAAGTCGCTTTTTCCTTCTCTTTTTTCTTCGTCCGTTTTGTTTTCCATTTATTCAGACTACCCCATTTTCTCAAAGCCCAAATTAAATCTTTTATATGGGCAGAGGCAATCCTACCTGTATTGTTCAAGCCTTCAATGTCCTCATCATCCTGATATTTTTTTAATCTGTCTGTACTGATTGTATTATCCAGTAATTTGTACTCACCAGGCTGTGTCAGGTCAATCAGGTCAACGTCATAGTTTTCACTAGGTGAAACTAGAGTCATCACTCTCTCTTGCTGAGTTGGAATCATTACTAGCTCATTTTCAGGTACATTAAAATAAAGTTTTTCAGCAAACTTTTGAATTTCAGAATTCAATGTGACCGTTAAAGCTGCAGGACTAGTTTCATCTTTTCTAAGCACTGGGGGAACAGGTCCAATTGTCACAGGAACTGTCACTGCTTCCATGTTTCTGGTTAACTGCTCAATTAAACCATTTGTAGAATTTACATGACCAGGAATATTAATTTCAGAAGTACTAGGCATCTCATCATACCTACCTGTTGTGACACATTGAGAAAGGGTCTGGACTGGGACTCCATTACTCTGAACTGGGACTCTTGGCTTTACATTAATCTGCTTTCTTGGCGTCACATTAATCTGTTCTGGGGATCTGCTTTTATTTCTGTCCTGTTCTTTATTTACAACATAATTTTTACAATAATCAATTAATTTTTCTCTGACATGTTTATTATTTACATTCGCTGATTTGGGAGTCCATTCTTCATCTTCTTCATCTAAAATTATTTCAACAACCTTTTTAATCTTTTTAAATACATTTTTCATTTTCTGATAGCAGAAAAACGTTTTCTTCTTCTTTTGATAATAATTATCCATGTTTTTTAAAATACTTACCTTTATTAAAACTTAATCTCAATTTAAAATATTTGTTTACCTCATTGACCTTGCGACACTAGCTAATTAACACACAATAATCGCGAATTAGTCCTCAACTTTTGGGCAATAAGTAATCCAACTAATAAACCAAGATCAAGGACAAAGCTGGGTATTTTAAAAATAATATTTCTGCATGCGCCACCTGGAACACAGCGCAACCTTCCTAATAAACTTCGTCTATTTTTATGCTGCTATCAATAAATCATATACAGCTTTGTGGGACACTATTATTACACCAGTAATTAATACAGTAACTAGCAAAAAGGCTCAGTAATATTTAATTATTTAATTATGCTGCATGATCTTTCGTTTTTCCCCTTGACTTAATTAGATATGATTATCAAAAATTACCAATTTCGTTTGTGACACAATACTGTTGAGGCTGTTCCTTCTTTAGTGGCCTTTCTAGTATACAATGCTCATTGGTGCTATGACTGTTGTTACTATTATAGCTAAATTTGCAGCTCTAATGGCAGTTACTAATTGTCTGCTTATACCCAATATTGTAATAACTAATATTGCAGGTGGAAGCTCTGGGCACTAGCGTTTAAAAACAAAAATAAAGCCAAAACAATCTCGACAGTGATAACAATGGGCATCAGCACAAAAAATGCCTGGGCCAATCAATGCGGCTGCCACAGCGCTCAGCCAACCACAGTACCCACCCGAGCCTCAACCCATCAGGGCACAGCTCTTCTCTTTGCCCAATCAAGTCGCAGCTCTTCCCGTGACACTGCAGCACTTAGTTTAATCAGTGCGCGGCTCCTCAATAACACGACCTGATAATGTGTGAACCCCCACAATTAGAAACGCATTTCCCTCACGCTAGCACCAAACCTAAGCAAACAATCTCAATATACACGAAGGCCTTGCTCAATTAAAGCGCAGCCACTCGCCCAATCAGAGCGCGACTTGGGTATGACGCGACGACGTCTCCACCAATGACAGCACGGCGGTGACAAATACAGCAGCTGCAGGCTTTAGCTTCTCCCACTCGCTGACAATTTGACAAATTTCTTTTTAAAATCAATAGCGCGGCAAGTAAGCAGAGACACTTAAAAGTGTAAATAACACCGCATCACAGCGCACCTCCACTGTAACACTATGAACCTTCAACCAATCAGGGTGCGGTCCTGCTATGATGCAGCGGCACCTTGACCAATGAGAGCGCGGCGGCTGTGACGTAGACAGCCGCTGCAGCTGGCAGCTCTCCCCTTACGCTCTCCTTACTCGGAAAACGGCCCTCCCTTGCAAATTGAGCTGAGCTCACAATGCAACGCGCAAAGTTCGCCGGCCGTTATCTCTCATTAACCCTTTCGCTGCGGCCGCTATTCCGCCGCAGCGCTAAAAGGGCGGGGCGGCCGCGCGGCCGCCGCATGCTGGTGACCGAACCGCTCCGTCACCAGCTACAGTTGAGCTGTGCTGGTGACGGAGCGGTTCCGTCATGACCCGCCCGCTCATTAAAACTGTCGCGCAGGCGCGAAATCAGCGCCGCGCAGGCGCGGCGGCCGGGCCATGACGGAACCGCTCCGTCATCAGCACAGCTCAACTGTAGCTGATGACGGAGTGGTTCCGTCATCAGCAGGGGAGGGGTTAATTGTGACACGCGCGGCTATAGCAGAAAAAGAAACAGAATCGGGCACACTATTAAATGTATACTTTAATACTGAAATACTTTAAACAAGTCACAGCGCAGCTTTGCTGTAACACTTTGGAAACCTCAACCAACCAATCAGGGCGCGGCTTTGCCGAGACACTCCAGACGCCTGAACTAATCAGGGCGCAGCTCTGCTATGACGCGCCAGACAGTTCTACCAACCAGAGCACGGCGGCTATGACGCACACAGCCGCTGCAGCTCCAGGCTCTCCCCACACGCTCTCGCTCCTAAAAATAGCCCCTCCTTCACAATATTCGATCGGGGCACTTTTGAATCATTTTAAATAGCGCACAATACTTTTAAATGTATTTAAGTAGCGCAAAGCACTTTAATGCTTTTACTTTACCCTGAAGACTTTTAAAACGCTTTACAATTACATTTGGGACATTTTAGTAACTACACAAAAGAAACCATCTGCCTGCTTCTCTAAATAAAGAGATAGTTTAACACATTCATTCAAGTATTCTCAGCGTGGAATAGACAATGCTATTCTCACAGAATAGTCTCAATTGCCAATAGAGCAATTCTTACCCTACCCTTCTAACAGGTAATAACCAATCGTGTCTCTAATTGAATGCAGATACATTTAGCAATTCAAAATTTAACCCAATTGATATCACAAATCATTCACGCACTTTCAAACAGAAAACCCTGATCATACACACACGAATTCTTGGCAGGACTTGAACCAACCACAGAAAACGTCAAGCGTTGATAAGAATAGACGACGCTATCTCACCCTTCTCTCAAGCTTGGATAAATCCTACTACTCTTTTCACAGAAAGTTTTAAAACGGGCAACAAGTCCCTATACTTAATGCTACGATTTCATAGGCAATCCTCGCTATAACGTTTAACCAGACAATCTAAGGTCCCTAAACTTGTGTTGTACGTCCACAACACGTGATATATTCTATACCACAATTTTGAAGCAGAACAAATGCACTGTGTAACTCTTCTAGTCACACTACTCTTGCCATGGCAAACCAGGAATTTTTCACACTGCTGGAAAAAAATCATTAAAAGTACATATGAGTACATATAACAATCTGACAAAATCAAAAACTCAAAAACTCAACATATGTTAAACATTGATCCTATGACTATACCAACATATATGTAACATGAATGTCTAAAACAACATATAACCGTACGAATGCTACCAAAAATGTATCCAGCGCTCCTACTAAAATTCTGCATAAATGATGTCACTATCTACCACCATACTTACCAATCAATACCAGGCCCATAGAAATAACAGAGCAGCTGAATCATGAGGCGAATGGATCTAATATGTTTGTTTTGAAACTTACTGTAATAAACAAGACCAGCTTGTCATTTTAAAAGTTTATTCAAACATATTCAGGAAAACTTAGGTTTGGAACTTTATTAAGCAAGCATTTTAAAAAGTCATAAGAAAGTTTTATTCAGCATTTATAAAGAGAGCTTAATTCAAGAAAATATTAATCATTAGCAGAAATAAGTGAGAAGAGCATTTCCAAATCCTAACTAACTCTCTGTCTCTACCCTCATCGCCTGGAAACAAAGTCTTTTAAGTCAGCTTTCCTTACGTGTAATCATCGGACAGCAGAACACGTCCCTCTGGAATCAAGAAGCGTAAGCCAAAAATCTGCTCCTAGTGCCTATTCTTATACCCTAAAACTATGGCTAAACTAACTAATTTCACATTCCAACAGCTGAATTCTGGCTCCCCATTGGCTGAACCACCTCACGCCACAGTAAACTTTGACATCTTCCACCTCAAGTCCAGGCTTTTACACAAAGCCATTGTTCATGCACAGAGTCCTGGCAGCACTTCCGCAGGCTGCTACATTTTGTAGCAAAAGATCGTTCGTGTAGTGCACAAAAATGCCGCGACTCACATCCTGGCCTTGAGCCTGTCCGTTCTGAGCTTCTCGTGGCACATTAGCAAACCTTTCCACAGAGAGCCTTTTGCAGTTCTTTTCAAACCTTTTCACAATAAAAGTTCATAGGCTTCTCATCCTTTTTCAAAATTAGTTTTTCTCATGTGGCTTTTCATCAGCAGGCCTCTTTTCAGAAAGCATCAATTTTCTGCGCCACTTTTGCTTGCATCACTGCGCCACTTTTAGCTCACGTCACTTTCCAGAAAACTATTATTTAAACAAACACAAAACAATAATTAATTCAGGTAATGAAAGTCATTCTGTTCCCAACCTACATAGCTAATGTTAACCCATTAGTATAAGTCACCTAGCAGAAGCACACAGAAAAGCAGCACATTTAAAATCCACCATTCTTCACAATGTCCAGCAGGTTTCTTCATAAATCTGAAAGAGTAAAAAGATGATTAAATAATACACAGACAGACAATCACAACATAGGACAAACATGTAAGCACATATAATAAAGCACATGCCATGAATGATCAGCCGCATATTAATAGTGACAAAGACAATAGGACAAACATGACAAACAAAACAATATTAGTTAGGTGTTACAAAACAGACTTGCAAATGCAACATAAAGCACATTAGTTCTGTATAATGATGTGGAATTTTACTCTAAATTGGTTTAATTATAACAAATCATGCAAACACTCATTAATATATTATTTCAAGTTATGAGAGTATGACATCACGAGCCAGAATAAAATTATTTCTAAAGCTCGCTCCATCACCAAACGTGTTAAAACAAATACACAATAGGCACAGGACAGCTGCTTCCCTGGATTTGGGGATGAAACTAATGCTAAACTCTCCTCTGGTGTCCTCAAATGATTCTGTCTAACATTAAGGGTGAAGCGGCATCTCTGGCTATACACCAGAGGCTCACAGTTTTTACACAAGCCGACCTTAAATGTGAGCTACCTATAATTATTGGTAATGTGTTCACATCCTTAGGATGCAATAATTTGGGAATGAGACCAACTAAACCACCTCTTGGCAAACCTAGTACAGACAAGGAAGCCAAGCAAAACCGTGAGTTTGTCAAAAAAACGGATAAACCTAAACAAACACAGAAAGGTAAACCATGTGGAGGTTCTCTGAGAGGCGCTACGATTTTCGTGATTACACTAAAATCAAGGCTCCAGACAGGTATCAGACGTCTGGTAAATGTTCTCCTCACTCCTTGCAGTACTTGCCACTGAAAAGAGTCTCACACCGCTCATCTGACGTAAAGATAAAGAAGGAGGAGAAATCTGCTTCATCTGAATCCCCATTTCAGAAAACGAAAGTTGCGGCAATCACCCCGAAATATGCTGCAGATACTGAGAACCCTCCTCCTGCACAGAATTTGGGTGGTAACTCTCCTCCACAGCATGGCAGAATCACCATAGTGTGCTGTAATCTCAAAGAGTTTCTGGCAGTAAAATCAACTCATAACTTTGTTACAGTTGAAAAGCTAGATAGGCTCGTAGCTATTCCAGAAAGGTTTTATGATATACTATATACAAATTGAGGGTGACATACTACGTACCATCAAAGTAATTTTCTGGGAAAATGTAACTTTGTTTTAGGGCATCCTCAGGGTGAAGATGTCATGTTCCGCTCTTGTCCTTGATGAGGTCAAACACGCTCATGCAGCAGAATGGAGTCTTGAACAAGCCATGGCTTTATATTTCAATCATGTTGGCTGGGATATAGACTCTCTTTATCATATCATATCCATAAGGTCCAGTCCACAAGTGCAACCACAATATCCCATTAAACAATATTGTAAGGCACCCATTAAAAAAATATTCTAGCAGTTGGAGTATTAGGATGTAATTGAACGCTGAATCTCTCAGATGAATAATCCTCTTTTTCCTGTTTTGAAACTGGATAGTTCATAATGAATAGTCTTAGACTACAGACATTTAAACAGTACACACAGTCTAGCACTAATTAACCATTTAGTCTGTAAAAAATACAAAATGACCTTGGATTTTTTCAATGATTTCTTCAGTCAAAATTTAGCACCTGAAAGCAGAGATTGGACAGTATTCGTGTTATTTGGTTTTCAAAGAAGATATGCAACGGTTCCTATGGGCTATAAGAATAGCCTGGGATTATTTGTTGTCTGTATTGTGTCAATTCTGTACGATATTGATCCAGACGCATTGTCTTATGCAGATGATATCTCTCTGACGGGCGATGAGTTAAACCCACACTTGGCCAGAGTGGATCACATAATTTTAGGATTCACTGCATGTGGCTATGAGTTTCAACTTTCAGAAATTTAATAGCGCATTTCTAAGTGTCCTTTTCTTAGGATATGAACTTAAACATGAGGGGAGAGTCCTGCCCCTCACTTTTTGTAGAAGTGTGCATAATTGCAACCTCAAAATACATTAAAGAAACTACAATCTTTATTGAGATTCCTTAATTTTGGCAAAAAATACATTCCTGATTGTGCCCAATGCATTAAATCACTATCGGCCACATGCAGCAAAGGAAATTGCATTCGCAAACGGTGCGAATCGCAAAATTCGCCCGTTTGCAAATGCAATTTCAATTTTTGGAATGCATTAACATTTTGCAATTTTCGCAATTTAAGAAATCGCAAAATTGCGATTTCTTAAATTGCAATTGCATTTAAGGAATCTCAAATTGAGATTCCTTAAATGCAATGCATCAGACTCTGAAAATTTGCGAATTCGCAAATAAGAGGAGCAAATTACCATGAAGTTGACCTTGGGGCATGTGAGTGTGCAAAATGTACTTCTAAGCAGATTTCAGGAGTGCAACAGGATGTCCTTTGAAAACCACTGCACCCTTGAAATTGCATTCTTAATTTGCGAATTTCTAATGGTGAATTGCAAATTAAGAATGTCTTTCCATTCATTCCTATGGGCCTCTAGGCCCATAGGAATGAATAGGGAGGTATTCCTTAATTGCGATTCTCAATTAGAGAATCGCAATTAAGGAATTTTAAGAAATCGCTATTTTAATAGCGATTGCTATATGCATTGCAGTTTGCAATTCCTTAATTGCGATTCCTTATTTTTCGCAAATAAGGAATTGCAAATTGCAATATTGATGCATGTGCCCGTTAATGAATTAATTCTTCCTGATTTTTCTAATACACTTTGGACATCAAAACACCCAGATGCATTCTTTTACAATTTGACTTGCTTGCCTCTTGTCACTTACATACATGTGTAAATTAAGCATGGGCTGAAATTTCGATTCCGCTCGTGGAATTTGCGGATTTTCCGTGATTTCGCAATCCGCGAATCTTGCGAAATCGCGGTAAAATCGCTAATCAGCTTTGACGAATTTTCAGCCAAGCACTTACAGGGTTACAGCAGCAGGTGCAAAAGTTGAAGCTAATTTTTTGTAACCTTTTACAAAAGGGTTACAAAGAAATTAACTTCAACTTGGGCACCTGCTGCTGTAAACCTGTAAGTGCTTCCTGGCGCCTCGTTGCCTACTTGCAACTATTCTCTGACCCTGCTCTGACCCTTGAAGCAGGGTCAGAGAATAGTTACAAGTAGGCAATGAGGTGCCTGTCAAGAAAATTAAACCTCAACAGGAAGTACTGACAGATATAAAAATAAGCTTTTGCAATGCAATAGGTCTCGCATTAGGAAAGTTTGAGCTATTGGTCGTGTAAATGACAATTTTTTTTATTTATGTGTTAGTTTTGAAAATAGCTAAATTAATAGCTTTGTCATTTACAATGCCAATAGTTATAACTTTCGCAAATGTGACACCTATAGCATTTGTAATGCAACATGTTTTGTATTTACGTGACTTAGCTGTATTGATATTTCAAATTACAATGGCTTTTAATTTTTTTAAATAAATAATACTTAAATAAAAGTGATTTTAATTTATAATGGCAATAGCTTAAACCTTTGTAAACAACTTTTGTGAAGATTATGTTCAGTGTATTTTATTGTGACGAAAATCCAAGAAGAGAAGTGAAATATTAACATCTTTTTGTGACATTTGTAATAAAGTTTGAAACATTGAGAGAACATATTTGAACCAGTTGTTGTTGAATGGTTCAATCAATCAGTGACACTTATAAAGCGCGCTACATACCCGTAGGGTCTCAAGGCGCTGGGGGGGGGGGGGGAGCCGCTACTGCTCGAACAGCCAGGTCTTCAGCTTCTTCCTGAAGGAGAGGTGGTCTTGGGTCAGGCGCAGGTCGGTCGGGAGGGAGTTCCAGGTCTTGGCGGCCAGGTAGGAGAAGGACCTTCCTCCTGTAGTCGCTCTTCGGATGCGGGGGACGGCGGCGAGGGCGTGGTTGGCTGATCAGAGGTGGCGTTTGGGAGCGTAGAAGTTGACTCGGCTGTTGAGGTAGCTCGGGCCTTGGTCGTGTAGGGCTTTGTGTGCGTGGGTGAGGAGGCGGAAGGTGATTCTTTTGTTGACGGGGAGCCAGTGAAGGTCTCTCAGATGTCCGGAGATGTGGCTGGTTCGTGGGATGTCGAGGATGAGTCTGGCTGAGGCGTTCTGGATCCGCTGGAGTCTCTTCTGGAGCTTGGCGGTGGTACCGGCGTAGAGGGCGTTGCCGTAGTCCAGTCGGCTGGTGACGAGGGCCTGGGTGACGGTCTTCCTGGTCTCGGTGGGGATCCACCAGAAGATCTGGTTGCGCAGATTGATGCTGGGGTGGCACTGAGTGGTGCTGTGGTGGTGCTGAGTGGTGCTGTGGTGATGCTGAGTGGTGCTGTGGTGGTGCTGAGTGATACTGGGATGGTGCTGAGTGATGCTGGGGTGGTGCTGAGTGGTGCTGTGGTGGTGCTGAGTGATGCTGTAGTGGTGCTGAGTGATGCTTTGGTGGTGCTGAGCGGTGCTGTGGTGGCACTGTGTGATGCCTTGGTGGCGCTGAGTGGTGCTGTGGTGGTGCTGAGTGATAATGTGGTGGTGCTGAGTGATAATGTGGTGGTGCTGAGTGATGCTGGGGTAGCGCTGAGTGATGATGTGGTGATGCAGAGGGCAGAAAGGCACAAAAAGCAGTCTAACATAGGGCAGAAGGGCAGAAAAACAAGGGAAAAACAAGTCTAACAGAGGGCAGAAGGGCACAAAAAACAGTCTAACAGAGGACACAAGGGCAGAAAAAACAAGGGAAAAACGAGTCTAACAGAGGCCAGTAGGGCACAAAAAAGTTGTCTAATAGGGCAGAAAGGCACAAAAACGAGTCTAACAGAGGGCAGAAGGGCACAAAAAACGAGTCTAACAGAGGGAAGAAGGGCACAAAAACAAGGGAATAACAGAGGTCAGAAGGGCACAAAAAACGCCTGTCACGAAAATTAAACCTCAACAGGAAGCACTGACAGATATAAAAACAAGCATTTGCAATGTAATAGGTCTCGCATTAGGAAAGTTTGAGCTATTTGGTCTTGTAAATGACAAGTTTTTTTGATTTATGTGTTGGTTTTGAAAATAGCTAAATTAATAGCTTTGTCATTTACAATGCCAATAGTTATAACTTTCGCAAATGTAACACCTATAGCATTTGTAATGCAACATGTTTTGTATTTACGTGACTTAGCTGTATTGATATTACGAATTGCAATGGCTTTTAATTTTTTTAAATAAATAATACTTAAATAAAAGTGATTTTAATTTATAATGCCAATAGCTTAAACTTTTGTAGATAACTTTTGTGAAGATTATGTTCAGTGTATTTTATTGTGACGAAAATCCAAGAAGAGAAGTGAAATATTAACATCTTTTTGTGACATTTGTAATAAAGTTTGAAACATTGAGAGAACATATTTGAACCAGTTGTTGTTGAATGGTTGCGCAGATTGATGCTGAGGTGGCGCTGAGTGGTGATGTGGTGGTGCTGAGTGGTGCTGTCGTGATGCTGAGTGGTGCTGTGGTGGTGCTGAGTGATACTGGGATGGTGCAGAGTGATGCTGGGGTAGTGCTGAGTGATGATGTGGTGATGCAGAGGGCAGAAAGGCACAAAAAGCAGTCTAACAAAGGGCCGAAAAACAAGGGAAAAACGAGTCTAACAGAGGGCAGAAGGGCACAAAAAACCAGTCTAACAGAGGACATAAGGGCAGAAAAACAAGGGAAAAACGAGTCTAACAGAGGGCAGAAGGGCACAGAAAACCAGTCTAACAGGGGGCAGAAGGGCAGAAAAACAAGGGAAAAATGAGTCTAACAGAGGGCAGAAGGGCAGAAAAACGAGGGAAAAACGAGTCTAACAGAGGGCAGAAGGGCACAAAAAACGAGTCTAACAGGGGGCAGAATGAATCCTGCCCTGCATGTTTATCCACGAAGATGCCACCTTTTTAGGCAATACCTCTACTCAACTGGAGTACTTTCTACTGTCTAATCAGTAAGTGCTCCCTCGTTGGCTAAATGTATAGGGGCAGATTTACAATAACTGGCGCATCCCCAGGGATGCGCCAGTTATTGTACGATGCAGCTCTGCCACCCATGGTGCGCCGCATTTACAATGCGGAGCACCATGTGGCAAAAACGGCACGGATGCGTCACGCATCTGTGCCGTAAAAACAGAGCATTGCTGGAGCTGCGTCGAGCTTGCGGTGCAGCTCCAGCAATGATTTGGGGGGCCCTATCTCCCCAATGCTGCATCAAGCCTAGTGCCTGCTTAAAGCAGGTGCAGGGTTTTGACGCAGCATTGGCCTAAAAGTGACTGGGTGAATTCTTGTAGATTTCACTCAGCCACTTTTAGGAGGCGTTCCTGCGCAGGAACGCCCTCCCCTGTGCCGGAACGCCTCCTGATGGTGCAGGGCTTTACAACGTGATGCATCTCTCAGATGCGTCACGTTGTTATTACCCAGCCCCATGGCGCATCTTTTGTGCTGCAGCTGCGTCACAAAAGGTCTCGGTAGAGGGTGGGAGTGGTGAACCAGAGGGTGGCAGTGATGAACCAGAGGGTGACAGTGATGAACCAGAGGGTGGCAGGGGTAAACCAGAGGGTGACAGTGCTGAACCAGAGGGTGGCAGTGTTGAACCAGAGGGTGGCAGGGGTGAACTAGAGGGTGGCAGTGATGAACCAGATGGTGGCAGGGGTGAACCAGAGGGTGGCAGTGGTTAACCAGAGGGTGGCATGGGTGAACCAGAGGGTGGCAGTGGTGAACCAGAGAGTCGCAGTGGTGAACCAGAGGGTGGCAGTGCTAAACCAGAGGGTGACAGTGGTTAACCAGAGGGTGGCAGTGGTGAACCAGAGGTGGTGTGATGAACCAGAGGGTGGAAGTTGTGAACCAGAGGGTGGCAGTGGTGAACCAGAGGGTGACAGTGCTGTACCAGAGGGTGGCAGGGGTGAACCAGAGGGTGCTGTGATGAAACAGAGGGTGGCAGTGGTGAACCAGAGGGTGGCAGGGGTGAACCAGAGGGAGGCAGTGGTGAACCAGAGGGTGGCAGTGCTGTACCAGAGGGTGACAGTGGTTACCAGAGGGTGGCAGTGGTGAACCAGAGGTGCTGTGATGAACCAGAGGGTGGCAGTGGTGAACAAGAGGGTGACAGTGCTGTACCAGAGGGTGGCAGGGGTGAACCAGAGCTGCTGTGATGAACCAGAGGGTGGCAGTGGTGAATCAGAGGGTGACAGTGCTGTACCAGAGAGTGGCAGGGGTGAACCAGAGGGTGCTGTGATAAACCAGCGGGTTTCAGTGGTGAACCAGAGGGTGGCAGGGGTGAACCAGAGGGTGGCAGTGGTGAACCAGAGGGTGCCAGTGCTGAACCAGAGGTGCTGTGATGAACCAGAGGGTGGCAGTGGTGAACCAGAGAGTGGCAGTGGTGAACCGGAGGGTGACATGGCTGTACCAGAGGGTGGCAGGGGTGAACCAGAGGTGCTCTGATGAACCGGAGGGTGGCAGTCATGAACCAGAGGGTGGCAGTGGTGAACCAGAGGGTGACAGTGCTGTACCAGAGGGTGGCAGGGGTGAACCAGAGGGTGCTGTGATAAACCAGAGGGTGGCAGTGGTGAACCAGAGGGTGGCAGGGGTGAACCAGAGGGTAGCAGTGGTGAACCAAAAGGTGGCAGTGCTGAACTAGAGGGTGACAGTGGTTAACCAGAGGGTGGCAGTGGTGAACCAGAGGTGCAGTGATGAACCAGAGGGTGGCATTCGTGAACCAGAGGGTGGCAGTGGTGAACCAGAGGGTGACAGTGCTGTACCAGAGGGTGGCAGGGGTGAACCAGAGGGTGCTGTGATGAACCAGAGGGTGGCAGTGGTGAACCAGAGGGTGGCAGGGGTGAACCAGAGGGTGGCAGTGGTGAACCAGAGGGTGGCAGTGCTGTACCAGAGGGTGACAGTGGTTAACCAGAGGGTGGCAGTGGTGAACCAGAGGTGCTGTGATGAACCAGAGCGTGGCAGTCACATTGTTATTACCCAGCACCATGGCGCATCATTTGTGCTGCCGCTGCGTCACAAAAGGTCTCGGTAGAGGGTGGGAGTGGTGAACCAGAGGGTGGCAGTGATGAACCAGAGGGTGACAGTGGTGAACCAGACGGGGGGCAGGGGTGAACCAGAGGGTGACAGTGCTGAACCAGAGGGTGGCAGTGTTGAACCAGAGGGTGGCAGGGGTGAACTAGAGGGTGGCAGTGATGAACCAGATGGTGGCAGGGGTGAACCAGAGGGTGGCAGTGGTGAACCAGAGGGTGGCATGGGTGAACCAGAGGGTGGCAGTGGTGAACCAGAGAGTTACAGTGGTGAACCAGAGGGTGGCAGTGCTGAACCAGAGGGTGACAGTGGTTAACCAGAGGGTGGCAGTGGTGAACCAGAGGTGGTGTGATGAACCAGAGGGTGGCAGTCGTGAACCAGAGGGTGGCAGTGGTGAACCAGAGGGTGACAGTGCTGCACCAGAGGGTGGCAGGGGTGAACCAGAGGGTGCTGTGATGAACCAGAGGGTGGCAGTGGTGAACCAGAGGGTGGCAGGGGTGAACCAGAGGGTGGCAGTGGTGAACAGAGGGTGGCAGTGCTGTACCAGAGGGTGACAGTGGTTAACCAGAGGGTGGCAGTGGTGAACCAGAGGTGCTGTGATGAACCAGAAGGTGGCAGTCGTGAACCAGAGGGTGGCAGTGGTGAACCAGAGGGTGACAGTGGTGAACCAGAGGGTGACAGTGCTGTACCAGAGGGTGGCAGGGGTGAACCAAAGGTGCTGTGATGAACCAGAGGGTGGCAGTGGTGAACCAGAGAGTGGCAGTGCTGTACCAGAGGGTGGCAGTGGTGAACCAGAGGTGGTGTGATGAACCAGAGGGTGGCAGTCCTGAACCAGAGGGTGGCAGTGGTGAACCAGAGGGTGACAGTGCTGTACCAGAGGGTGGCAGGGGTGAACCAGAGGTGCTGTGATGAACCAGAGGGTGGCAGTGGTGAACCAGAGGGTGACAGTGCTGTACTAGAGGATGCCTTGGTGAACCAGAGGGTGGCAGTGGTGAACCAGAGGGTGACAGTGCTGTACCAGAGGGTGGCAGGGGTGCACCAGAGGGTGCTGTGATAAACCAGAGGGTGGCAGTGGTGAACCGGAGGGTGGCAGGGGTGAACCAGAGGGTGGCAGTGCTGAACCAGAGGGTGGCAGTGCTGAACCAGAGGCTGACAGTGGTTAACCAGAGGGTGGCAGTGGTGAACCAGAGGTGCAGTGATGAACCAGAGGGTGGCAGTCGTGAACCAGAGGATGGCAGTGGTGAACCAGAGGGTGACAATGCTGTACCAGAGGGTGGCAGGGGTGAACCAGAGGTGCTGTGATGAACCGGAGGGTGGCAGTCATGAACCAGAGGGGGGCAGGGGTGAACCAGAGGGTGACAGTGCTGTACCAGAGGGTGGCAGGGGTGAACCAGAGGGTGCTGTGATAAACCAGAGGGTGGCAGTGGTGAACCAGAGGATGGCAGGGGTGAACCAGAGGGTGGCAGTGGTGAACCAGAGGGTGGCAGTGGTGAACCAGAGGTGCTGTGATGAACCAGAGGGTAGCAGTCGTGAACCAGAGGGTGGCAGTGGTGAACCAGAGGGTGACAGTGCTGAACCAGAAGGTGGCAGGGGTGAACCAGAGAGTGGCAGTGCTGAACCAGAGGGTGGCAGTGGTGAACCAGAGGGTGGCAGGGGTGAACCAGAGGGTGACAGTGGTGAAGTAGAGGGTGGCGATGATGAACCAGAGGGTGGCAGTGGTGAACCAGAGGGTGCTGTGCCCATACACGACCGCATTGGTAACTTCGCCATGCAAGCGGCCCACGAACACGCAAAAAGCCCTGCGAACACGCAAAAAACCCCACGAACACGCAAAAAAGCAAAAATCCGCAAATTTGCACGATTTCGCGGATTTTGCGGATTGCGAATTCGATTTCGCTCGAATTCGCTGAACGCGAATTCGCACATTTCGCCCATACTTAGTGTAAATACCATGAAGCCAGTCATCTATGTTTTACCGAGTGCAATTGGATTTGTCTATATCACTTTTAACACAGGTGAGACAGTGCAGATGGCATATACATCACATGTATATTCCAATGTAGAAATGCATTTTTCCTACACTGAAATAAACTGACTGCGGTGCAGAAGGCTATTCTTAAGAAGCAGCCACATTCACAAGGGAAACATATTATTGTCATTACAGCTGTGCCATCTTAGAGGCTATCACAAAGGCTAGTTTTCCGAATGCTATACCCCTCTATCCTAGATGGATAATATGACAACATCCTTAGCAGCTGTTGATGGTCCTTGTCTTTGACCTGTCTGTACAGATACAACAATTCTTGCAGTAAGATGGTGTTTATCCCGTGTCCAATTTGGTCTTACCTCTTGAACAGTATAAACAGATTGTTTACACTGATGGTTCAGCCCAGCCTGCTATAAGCGCTAAACAGCAGTAATGGAGGGGGGGTGCTGGTGTGATCTTGGGCTTTAAATGACAACCACAAATAACTTGTACTCAGTTCTTAGGCTGTGCATCTTACAATCAAACATATGGATCTTGAATTTCCTACACTTATTGTGATTGATTTGCATTAATGTGTACAATCCCTTAATTAAAAATAATTGACATTATTGGTATCAGAATGGGTTCAGAGATTCTAGAGGCAACACAATCAAGCATAAAATGCTTTGGGTTAAAATGGCAGACCTCAGAGATAGGTTGCCACAGGCTCATGTTACACATACATTGAGTCATCAGCGTGTGGTAGTACACGTAGGAAATTCTTTGGCTGATGAAGCAGCCAAATCTGCAGTTGAGACTTTTCATCTTGCTGAACAATTCGGTGGTGGTCCCACCCTTCTAGGACCACCTGAGCAAAGTTAAGGACAAAAATACAATGCCGACTAAAGGCCCAGCAAAGCATTATGGGCGAGATTCTGGAGTGCAGAGAATATTATAGGATTAGCTCTCAGCTGATCCGGAGAGCCACTGCCCTGCCGCTTGAGGAATGTTTTGCTGCAATCACTGATTCTAAAATGAGATTAGACTCTGATATTTTAGCTGCCGTTAATGCTAATAAAGATCACACCCACTTACCAAAGAGACAAATACTTACCACTTGAACTGAACAAACATTCTTTTTGTAACTATTCCAGGAGTAGTGATCAATTGATTCCCAACCAAGACCGCAGACTAGCTTTAGTGATAGCTGCGCACAAAGGTGTTGCTTCCGCACATGCCCGTGTGGTGGCTACAATTGCACTACTAGTGCCACGTTATTGGTGGCATGGCTTATATCAACAGGGCAAAAATATGTCCTTTGTTGTGACAATTATCAACAAATTAATGCTTCCACTTTGGCTCGTCCACCGCAGACACACCTGGTATTTTCTACCAAACCTTTCTGCTGTATTTATTTGGTCCACTGTGGTCCTCTTATTTCGGATACAGTGTTTAAATTTATCCTAGTTGCATCTGATTCTTGCTCCAGATTCCTCTGTATTTGGCCACAGTATTCGGCTGATGCTCGCACTGGACATGCAAGTCAATATCGGGACACAAATGCAGTACATTCCAATCATACCAAGGCCCAGCTTTTGCTTCTAAAGCATACCGGGATACCATGGCATCCCTGGGTGTATAGGTACGTTATTTTTCTCCATTTAGTCCAGAGGACAAGTCTGTTCTCGAAAGGATTTACCATGACTTAAAGCAGTCCTTAACAGCTAGAGTATTAGGCACTGGGTGTAGTTGGATCTACCACCTCTATGGGGTCCAGTGGGCTCTCAACAATCTTCCAAAAAGATATAATGGCCAGACTCTATACCAGGTCCACTTTGCCATCAAAATGTTCATTCCAGACCTTGAGGGTCCAGACATTTTAGCGGTAGGAACATCCCTTTAAAGTAAATTATCATGTGCTGTTTTAAAGGACCCACAAACATTGTGTGACAACCTATGAGCAGTTGAAGATGTCTGCCTCTGCAAGAATCAAGGAGAAACCAGAATCTTTCAGCTGGATTTCACAAGTTGGGGATCAAGTGTGAGAGAAGGTGGCGGTGTAGAAGATGTTTGTCCCATCATTCAGAGCACCGCTGCCAGTCCTTGGCAAAACAATCCCAACCAAAGGCCCTGCAAAGCATTAAGGGGCAAGGAGATTCTCAAGTGCAGTGAATATTATAGCATCCAATGTCAAAACATTCCTCAAAGGGCAGGGCGGTGGCTCAGGTGAGAGCTAACACTATAATATTCACTGCACTCTAGAATGTCGTCTCATAATGCTTTGCTGGGCCTTTGGTTGGCATTGTATTTTTGCCCATAACTTTGCTCAGGGTGGTCCTACGAGGATGGGATTGATTCAATCCTTAGTTTTAGGAAGGACTCCAAAATCATCACTTCTCTCACTGCCACAGAATTCATGCAAAAACTCTAGAGTTAGCTACTGCACCCTCAGCCCTTTGATAGAACAACAAACCTTTACATTCTAAAAAGCATATAACCAATTCATAAAAGTGAGCTTTGAAAAATATCAGGCAATGAGATAGGTGATGATTTTGGGATCCCTCCTAACCTAGGGGGAGGACCAAGCAGATGCCTTGAGCACAAAGAGCATATCATGCTGAATGATTCGGTGGTGGTCACATCTTCCTACGACCACCCCAAGCAAAGTTTTGGGCAAAAATCCAATGCCACCCAAAGGCTCAGCAAAGCATTATGGGGTGAGATTTTAGAGTGCAGTGAATAATATAGTCTAGTATTATAGTATTAGCTCTCAGATGAGCCCCAGAGCCTGCCTTGAGGAATGTTTTGATATTGGATACTATACTATTCGTTCAGCATGATGTGCGCTTTGTGTTCAAGGCATCTGCTTAGTTCTCTCCCTAGGTTAGGGAGGACTCCAAAATCATCACCTCTCTCACTGCTTGCTATATTTTCATTTTTACTTTTGTGAGATGACTATATGCATTTTAGCATGTAAAGATAGAGTTACTTGTTTTTCTTACCAAAGGTATGTGAGGTTTCTGTTTTATTAATTGGGATGAGATGGCACAGAGTCAAGATTTTTTTGTTCAACTCTGCAGAGTTCCACGTAGTGGTACTCCGCCAACTTTGCCCACCTTTATTCTAAGCAAGGCTTAATGACAGAAGGAAATACATGGACCATAATGCATCACAGTGGTTGGGTGGAAAATAGGACTAAAGCATAATGTGGAGCAAGGTGTGCAATGCGCAGATTTTGAATTTCACTGGTCATTAGTGGTTCTATGGGACCATCTTTTCTCCGGCAGGCTGCATTTCCAGCTACACCTTCAAATGTTGTGAAGAACTATGTTAGATATTCTCTCAGGCAATAATTCTGCAGAACTGAAGATAGCAAGCATGTCAGGTAGCAGTAAGCTGTTTTGAGGCATCCTGGTCTTTCTCTTCTGCTGCCTGCATCAGGCTCCTTGTGTCTGTATGACTTGCTGGAAACTCTGTGGGCCATTTTGCATTGGCAGGTGTAAGACATGGATGGCCTTCCTCAACTATTGCTGCTCTGCTACTATTTTTATGACAGATCTGCACCTGATATTGTATCATAACTCGCTTCAGCCAATAATGACACTGTGAATCACAGAGTTTTGGTGTATGATCCAACTCTTTTGTCCATGAACAAATAGTCCTAAAATATTACATCTGATTTCCCCATTTTGGCTATAACCACTGAAAAGAGATATTTTGGGCCAGATGTAGGTATCCAAATACCGGCCGGTAACGGCCGAAAATACCGATTTCCGGCCGTTACCGACCAGTATTTGGGTACTGAGATGTAGGGCCACCTAAAATACAGATTCGGTAATTTTACCGAATCAGTCATTTTACCGATTCTGTAAAATTATCGAATCGGTAAAATTACAGAATCTGTATTTTTAGATGTAGGTAGCCCTGTAATCAGTGCTACAGGGCTTTAAGAATTTGTTATTTACCACCAACTAGAAGTTGGTGGTAAATAATGAAAAGCCTTGAAAAAGCATTTTTTTTGCTTTTCAAACGCTGCCATGTTGCAGCTATACATGCCCTTAGGGCGTGTATGTCTGCAACATGTGCACCCATACACGACTGAGGGGTGTAACAGGGTGCCAAAGTGACACCCTGCCACCCTTCAATGTTTCCCCCCGTTACCGAATCGGTATTTACCGATTTGGTAATTGACATTCATTCCTATGGGCCTCTAGGCCCATAGGAATGAATGGCAATTACCCAATCTGTAAATACCGATTTGGTAATTACCGATTCTTACTGATTCGGTAATTTCAAAAGAGAAATTACCTACATCCCATTTACCTACACCTAAATATTGAATCAGTATGATTCGGTACTTAAGAGTAGGTAAATCGAGATTACCTACATCTGGCCCTTTGTCTTTAATAATCCATATGCAGTCGTATAAGCTTTGTGTCAGAGTGCACAACCCTTAAGTAGAATCTCCTTATGGAAATCGCTTCTTCCCAGGCCACAGTAGATCTCTGGGAGTACTCATAGCTCTGATAGGTCTCTGTAGTACTGTGGGTCGTGCCTTGCTGGGTCCATGAAATATCTCCTCTGGGTTCCATGGAATGATGTATGACTCTGTGGGGAATGTTGGTGTGAATGGGTGACAGTTGGAGCGCGATATAGATTATGTGAGGATGTGCTCTGTCGCAGCTCAGTTGTAACCAGTAAACTTCACGTTGGAAGAACGCTGCTGCATTTAGTTTCTATTATGAAGAAAGTTACTACATTGGTTTTGGCAACAAGGATAATCAGGAATGACCCTGTAATAGAACTCACCAAAGCCGATAAAACACTTAAGAATTGTTGGTCTACTGAAGCTACTGCATTGATGATCGCATCCACCATACACTGTTTTGGTTCAATACCATCCCCTTGCATTACATGGCCCAAATACTCAACTTTATCTTTGAGAAACTCAAATTTCCCCATTTTGAGCATTACCCCATTGTCCTGAAAAATAGACAAAACTTGGTCAAGAATCTTCATATGCTCAGCAATGGTTGGTCCAAAAAGCAGAATGTCAACCTGAAATGCTGCTACGCCTTTATCACTTTTAAGAGTTGATAGATCACCCTCTGGAAAACCACGGCAGCTAAGGTCAAGCCAAACTGTATCCTGCTATACTCAAATGTCCCCCACCAGTGAAACAAAAGAGATAAAATGTCTTGAACTAGGCTCCAAGACCACCTGATGGTATGCAGAGGCAAGGTCTAACTTAGTGAACCACTTTATCCCAGTAAAAAGTGCCAGCAAATCAGATATATTTGGAAAAGAATGTCTACCCACATAACTTTGTTTAGGCTATACAAATCTACACAGACCCTCAAGTCCCTTTTATATTTGTGCGCAACCACCAATAGGGTCAACCAAAGTGACGACTCAATAGGCTTTATGATTCCTTTTTCACATTACCTTCGCTAGGTCTTCCTCTGTTAGCGAACGGTACGCAACTTAGATTGAGCTTATTGGGAATGGACCCTTCCCTGTCTTGATCTTATGGCAAAACCCTTCAATAGTACCTATTTCCCTTGAGAATACCAACAGATATTTCAATCTTGACTAAAGGGTGTTCAATTTGTGAATGAGGAAGTTAGAAGGTTTTTGAGGTCAGGAGATATCAAACACTTCAGCACATCACTGTATCACCCCAAGAGCAATGGTCAAGTGGAACACATGAATCACGTGGTGGTCAAATGTTCCAAGTACTCTCCAGTGAGTACTTGGGAACAACAATGTGGTGGTGAATGCAGTAAGTTCAATGGGGTGGTTCTATCACACTAGCCCACAAAGTTTCTTGTTAGTATCTCCTTATGCGTTATTGAGAGAAAAGAAACCTTCCACCATGAGATGCCCAAATTTGATGGACAAATGGGTTAAATTTGGTGTGTCTTTAGAGGACTGTAATGAGATGTTTAAGAGTAGCACTGCTGTGTCAAAATCTAAACAAAATGAGAACTATAACACACGGTCAAAAGTGAGGGAGATTGAGTTGAAGGAAGGTCATGTTATTCACATCAGGGAAGGAGTTTATACAAAGAAATTAGGAGAAAGCTTCAGTGGGCCAGTGGTGGTTGACAAGGTTTGTGGTAATGAGGTCAGAGTTAATGTAGCAAGTGGTGCAATGTTGGGAAAGTGGTGAAGTGTGGTGGTGACCAGATTGTGTGGGGGCACCAAAGAGAGATACTGCTGGAACCAAGGGAGAGGGATAGTCTCAGTTGCATTCTTCTGTTTTTCTTTTCTCTTTCTGTTCTCTCCAAGCATGCCAAGGTATTGTTGCTAGTGAATATTGTACTGGTATGGAGTTTAGGGTTTTGTAGATTTTGTACTATGATTAAATTCATAAATATATACATATATATGTGTGTGTGTGTGTGTGTACTCAGTCAATCAAAATTGCTTTATTCGATCAATTAAAATCATAAAAGCATACAAAGATATGCAGTTTTCAAAAAAGATAAAATCTATAACATTCCATAAGCCATTAGTAATAAAATTCAGGGCTAAATATTTCATGTTAAAAGTGTACAGCGTGACAGAAGAATTCTACTACACCAATGAATAAAACAGTCTAAAAGCAATAGACATTAGAGAGACAAGAGTATGACACATATTAGAACAGCCACATGAGGGGTTATTTTCTTTTGCCTCTTGCTCTTACTGCTGCAACTAAAAAACTGGCAATATAAAAAATTTCCCAAGGGCTGTTCAGCATCTGCAGGTACATTAAGGCTGGTCGAACCTGCTGGAAGCCCTTATTTTTTAAAATTAGGAAAATAAAATGCTTCCGTAACCTCAGGTAGTGATCGCAAAACATTTCAAAATGCATGGTGTCTTGCCTTGAAAAACTGTCACAAGAACAGGGGCCCAAGTCCTCTAGCCTGCTCCAACAAAGGGACTTAGCCAACAAGTAATGTAAACAGCTAAACCTTAGTCTGGTCAATAAAAAAACGATGTCTAGGTTTAGTGAATACGTCCAAGTAGGTCTCCATCATGATGGAAGATTTAAAAATCTAATGGGCTCGTACTGTGGGCTTTGATAGTTCAGCAACCTCTCTTTCTGAGGTTGCAAGGCGCAAGAATGCCGTCTTTCCCCAACCCACATCCTTGTTACGTAGATTTTCTGGGTTATTAAAAACATTGGGGCGATCTAGCTCCCTTGTAATATTTTTCACATAATTAGGCCATGGAATCCTACTGCCCCTATCTAATGACATACAATCCTTTATGATGTTGCAATTTAGCTCCAGTTCTGGGTTACACCATATAGAGATCCACTTGATATAAGGGGACATTTTAATTACATCGGTCACATAGCCAACACCCAGTTCCTCATGTATAATATACGAAGATGTAGACTGAGGAACTGAAAGCAGGCTTTTTCCATAGTTTGGATCTCTGGGAAATATGTGAACCCCCAGATGGCAAATCCATAACAAACGATAGCTATACATTTAGATTTATATATGTTTAACATTGCCTTCATTGGTTTAGCACCTAACCTTCGTGCGAAGACAAGTATCAAACCTGAGGAGCGAGCCATGGCTAATCCTTTTGCCCTTATCTGTGCATCCCAAGAGCATCTCTTATCAAATAAGATGCCAAGATACGGAAATGAGGTGACCCTGCTTATTTCCTTCCCGTCACAACCAAACGTCTTGATTTTACTGGTCTTTTCTCCCAGACTCATAACGTGTGATTTGGAAAAATTGACATTCAAGTCCAATGAGCCCTTAAAATCAGCGAACGACAATAACAGATGCTGAAGCCCCACTGCAGTACGTGCCAATAAGGCTGCATCATCTGCGTAGAGCAGGGCTGGAATTAGACGATCCCCCACATGGGGAATATCCTGAGCAGTGCCACATAATACTAGGTCTAAATTGTTAATATAGAGGGTAAATAGCAGAGGAGCCAGTATACAGTCCTGTCTAACTCCTCTTGTCACATCTATCTTCTGTGTCAGATTGCCCATTTGGTCGAATCTTACTGCAGCCGAAAGATCCCTATGCAGGTCGGACAAAAAGTGCACAATATTTCTGTCCATACCCATTTCTAGTAACAGAGCCCACAGCTTGGATCTATTTACTTGGTCAAAAGGAGAGGATGGATCCATGAACACAATATGGAGGGATCCTTTTTTGCCTACAGCATACTTTCCTATTATAAGATACAGATTAATATACTGATCCAGGGTGCTTCTGCCTTTCCTAAAACTGTATTAGATGTCGGACAATATACCACATTCATCAATCCATTTAGTTAATTTGTTTAGCACCACCCTTCCCATCACCTTGACTTTGGAATCAATCAGGGATATAGGCCTGTAACACCCTTGATCCCCTCTTTTACCCTTTTTAAAAAACGGGACCGTAGTTGATGTGGACCAGGATTTGAGCATTCCATATTGACATGCCATGTTCAAAACGTTGGGCAGTAACTTTGCCCATAGAAGAACATCTGTTTTAACCCCTTCCCTGCTCATGACGAGCTCAGCTCGTCATGCAGTACACTGTTCGTGTGCTTATGACGAGCTGAGCTCGTCATGAATAATAGGATTCAAGGATCTGCAGCACAGAGGGGGAATTACTGCAGCAGTCAAGGTGTTAAAGAGATCAGCCTGGACCCGGTTCGGCCCAGGAGCTTTATTGCCAGTCATTTGGGTAATGGCCACATCCACTTCTTGTGCGGAAAAAAACAAACTGTATTCAGATGTCTGACACAAGGGCCCTGTGTTCATCTTGTTGTTGCCACTATCATAGATATGTTTAAAATGGTTAAACCAGAGTTCTTCTGAGATGTTACACTCAAAAACATTGCTCTCGAGGCCAGAGAAAGGGGCCTATTTACTATTTCCCAAAATGTGGAGCTGTTCTTGATTATGTCAACAGACAGCAGGTCTTCCCATGCTTCTTGTTTGATTTCCAATTTGCGTGTATGCCTGGCCTGATTACTCACTTTTACATAACATCTACTTTTTGTAAATTGTTTAGAGATTCTTTATGGGAAAAGTAATGTATTACTGTGGGGCGTGCCTTGCAGGATCCACAGAATAGCTCCTTGGTGTTCCATGGAATTCTGTATGCCTCTGTGGGGAATGCTGGTGTTAAAGGGTGACAGTTGGAGCCTAATAGATATTGTGTGAGGCTGTGCTTTGTCGCAGCTCCGTTGTAAGCAATAAACTTGACATTGGAAAAACCCGGCCACATGTGGTGTCCTTTATGAAGATGGTTACTACAGTCTCCATTGCCTGGAAAGTAGTAAAAAGGTGATTGTATCAGAGAACTGCCAGGATCTTCTCTCATACTACTTACCATCTTTGCAAGAAGTAATATGTTTAGATATTCATAGCCATACCAAAGAATCCCACTCAAGTGGAAGGTGGGAAATAGGTGGTTCTGTCAGGGAACTGCCAAGGACTTCTATCATCCTCCCTGCTACCCTTTTCTGACTAGGTTTAACTGCTTCCAACCTTTTCTGACACCACCCTCTCTTCCTTGGTCCTGTTTGGATCCAGTGATTGAAGGGGAGTGTTTTTTTCCTCCTCTCTCCCTGTGATAGGCTGGAATTTTGGAGCTTTCTTGGGGCCCTAGACCCTATAAGTCCTAACGTGCTCCTTCCTTCTCCAAGTGTTGGAGCTTCCCAAAGAGAAAGCTTTCATAAAGCCTTACAGGGTGAAGACCAGTATGGAGTGCCCCTGCCCAACTAATAACTGTGGCCACCCCATGCATGCAAGTGGACCAAGATTGCAATGTCTGTTCAAACTAATGTTCAAGGCTCTACAAATAGTTATTCGATGATGGTGGTGTGTCAACCTGATTGCTACTCAGACTGCGGAGGTAAGTGGTACTCTGAAACTGCAGTATGTGAACAGTATTTCTACAACTCATGGAAGGCACAACACTTTTCGCTTATAGTGAAACACCCTTGACTTGTCCTTGGCACCTATTGTGATAACCCTAACCTGCTCTGCTCGGGTCCCCTGATAAGACTGCATGTTGCATTGAGGGTAACTGAATTAAGTAATAATACATCAAAATCATACTTTGTGTGGACAGATGACACAACTGCAGTTCATATACCAGCAGTGTCCAGTTTTCTTGGTTATTCCCCTAAATTTCTGGGTCAGGTGGATATTTTTTGAAGCATTTTAACAAGACTGTGGACCAAGATTTTAATAAAATGTGCGTTTCTATTTTAAGCAAATAGAAATCTGCCTGAATGCTTTTTACCCTAGCATTACGAACAAGTCAATTCTGTCTTACTACATTACGAGCCACATGGACTGCAGGATCATATATCATGTCTAAACCAGGCATTTGTCACTATTCTTTCTAGTTTTGGAGGTTAACAGTGCCCTTCTGTCAAACTCCTTGTCTTCCATTTGGATATGTCATAGAATCCCTTCGGAATATTCTCCAAGGAGAAGCCTGGTTTGTAAATCCAACTTATTGCTATCTCAAACAAATAAGTGCAATTTCTGCTGAATTTTAGAAATACCCTAAAATATATGATTATTTTAGGGATAAAGGATGTGAAATGTCAAAGTATACAAATGTATTTGTATTCTTCTCATTGATGAACTAGTTAGAATATATTTTCATCACTCTCACAATAGTCATTATAATAAAGAATCTGACCTTGTGAAAGAAAATGTGGGCGTGAATTGTAAATTGGAGTTACATGTTAATCCAGCACATGAACTCTTCCACTCCCTATTTTTGTCCTTTCCTAAAACAGAATATTTTGCATGGAAAGGTGAGCAAGTTCAGAAACTGCTATTGGTGTATAGGAAATGTGAGCATCTGTAGGTGCAGTGCAATCTTTGATACAACCTGAGCAACATGGGTCCTTGATCAGGAATATTGCATAATGCTGATACCCTCTAGGAGTTTGTAGGAGAGTGCAAGAAAGTGTCATGTTGATACTATCTGAAAATACATGATTGTGTTAGAATTAAGCCAGGAACAACACACAACTACTCACCGAAAGCACTCTAAAAAAAACTAGGAATGGAAGGGTACTTAAGACATATGGAAGGAGTAACCTACAAGTATGCATTGTAAAAGCTTTTGTGAATTGGGCCTTCAGGGCACAAATGTGAATTGGAGCCTTAGTTCACTAACATGCCTGCAGTACTGCTAATTTAGTCCCTGCCTGTTCGTTCTTTGCTCACTTTGGCACATGTACAAGATCCACTTCAGACCAAAGATTTTGACCAAGTTCACCAGGAAGGTATTTCCACCTTGACTGAAATTCCATCTACATACTAATTTGTTGAAGCTTAATAAAGAAGGTGGAAGGGTTACTAATTCGCCATCAGCTTGCTGGAGTGCAGAGTTATTGTTTATGCCTCTCCTACCTGTCTGGAGATTTGACATAAGCAGTAGCTGCTCTAGCACCTCCCCAAACTCTCTACCCTGCTGCAGAGACATGGGAGCAATTGACAGTAATCCAGGTTCTGTGTGTGCAGGACGCTGGTTCTTTATATAGTGTACCGAAAAAAAGTATACTGTGCAGAGTCCAGAGAATCACCAAATGGCACACAGAGGTAAAAACAGATAATTCTAATGCTCTTTTTATGGTAGTGTGGGCGAGCAGTTAGGCTTATCAGAGGGTAGTGCTGAGCATTTGTTGTACTCAACAGATTCAATAAATGAGACACCGCACTCAAGAATAAATCTGATACCAATTTATAAAAATAAAATCGATTATTATAGAATTTTTAAGACCAAGAACACAGTCCTAAGGTAAGTACTTTCGGGGTTACGGTTTTTCAAAATTTGGAAAATATATCACTTTTATGCACAAATACGCACCATGGTAAACAATGGGAAAAAAAGCAGAAAAATGCATAGAAAATCAGGCAATTCTTTCACGTTCAACTTCTTGTTTTAGGTTGATGTTGGGACCAAGTCCAAAGTTCCAGATGAAGAAGTTCCCTGCCAGGAGCAGAGTTACAAGACTCTTGGAAACTAGTGCGCAAAGACGAAGGGGCCACTTGAAAACACACTGCACAGGTGGACATACAGGTAAGTTCAAAGGGGTTCCTTTAAGGGGGTAGGTTGAAAGGGTCTGGGGGCCATGAAAGCACAGTGGGTAAGTAGACACTGGGGCCGGTCGGGCCAAGTGCAGAGCAAACAGGTCAGCCGGGCATCGTGCATCTTTACGTCCTTTAGGTAAGGTGCAGACAACTTTTAGAGGTGATCTCGGTACAGCCGTTCCACTCAGGAAGTAGGAGTCTTGATGTCCCTCGAGAGGTGCTTGCTTCTGGTGCTGTGGGAGTCCAATGTAGACTCTTCTTCTCAGTGTTTTTCGTTGGGGGTCTGGTACCCCGGGTATTGGTAAGCCGTGGCTCAGATATGTCCTGGTATCTCCAAATGTGATGAGCAGACAGATCTGACCCTCTGGAGCTGTTGTACCTTATCTTACTTTAGTGCTGCATTGAAGGAGGTAGTAGCAGCAAGTCAACAAACCGGACTTCACGGAATCAGTGCCTAAGATGTGCAAGGGTGTTTCCTGGCACTTTCTTGAAGGCTGGTGGTGTTCCAGGGTTCTTGGAGTCTTTCAGGTTTCAGAATGGCACAGCAGTAGTGAATGTTGAGTCCTCGGAGCAGCAGGCAGGGTTTGGTGCCTTTCTCTTCTGCACCAGGGCATCAGTTCTTAAATAGCGGGTCTTCTTTGTCCTGGTCTTCTCTTGTCCATTGACTCTGATATTCAGGTCTCGGGTTGCCACCTAAATACTGAATTTAGGGGCGTTACCGGGTAGACAGGTAGTTGCCAACGGCTTCCCTACTTTTAGGGTGTCTACATCCTCTACTGATCACTTCTTGTGGGAAGAGGCACTACCACCGTAGCCCTGCTAGGTTGTTTTTCCACCATTCTAAGTTGGTGGAATTTCAGAAGAAAGGTTCACATTGCCTTCCCCACCCTCAGGGAGGAGTAGGCTAAGTGGGGACACTTCTCCTAATCTAACTACCTTTGCCACCTTTTCTCCCATCAAAAGTAAGCAGGAATGTGATTTTCGCTTCCCCCACTATCTGGAGGTTCCTGGGTTGGATTTCAAAGGTGGCATTGCTGTTAAATATTCCTGCCCAGAAAGGCCATCCTGTACTCAAGAAGGCGTGAAGCACCTCTGCCCAAAGAACAATGATGGTCGTGAACTAAGTACTGCATTCTTTGACAAATGTCAGTCATGCATATTGTACTATGGGAGATGTGCTGAAAAATTATATTCCCTTGAGGACTCAAAGTATTGACGTATCAATGCATGCACCCATGATCACAATGGCTCATCATCTCTGCAGACATGCATATACATCCATAGAGTCACAAACATTTAGGTTATTTGTTGACAAATACAGTAATGACGGGCAGGAGTATCTCACCTAAAACAAGCATGTTGGATTTTAAATAACAATTTTTACTGCCCTCTGAGAATATCTTCAATCCCTCTTCACAGATCCAATCAGTCAATGAGAACACTGAAGTGAAGTGATTAAGTCAGAAAGGAAGGACAGCCAAACAGTGGAGATAAGTGAAATTGGTACTTAAAAATGTTTTACTTAAAAACTGCACAGAGAACTGAGGGAAGACAGTGATCAACCGGCTTGTCTATCCACCCACGGTCCATCGCCGTTCGGCCTGACTTCATGACAGCTGCTGCTACATTCTTCTCCGCACTTCGTCCAGAGGCTCCCCAAAGATGCTGCTTCTTCCTCAAACACCCCCTGCAGCTTTGCCCTGCGGAGCATTACCTTATCTAAAAAATTTTGGGGAATTTCCTCTAAGTCTGAAGCTAAGTGCAGACCGTTACCATTCCACATTTAGGTACCTACCTGCACTCCATCACGGCAGGCGATATTGTTGAACTTTGACCGAGTCTTGCTCGACTAAATGTCAGTGGTTGGCACCTTGATCTTTTTGGTGCGAGTTTTTACCTTAAACTTTAAAAATGTATAACTCTGGTTCTACTAATTGGATTTTTGTTGTTTTGTGCTGTCAAATTATGTATTACAATTGAGTCTATTTTTCTAAATTGGGGCGTTACCGGGTAGACAGGTAGTTGCCAACGGCTTCCCTACTTTTAGGGTGTCTACATCCTCTACTGATCACTTCTTGTGGGAAGAGGCACTACCACCGTAGCCCTGCTAGGTTGTTTTTCCACCATTCTAAGTTGGTGGAATTTCAGAAGAAAGGTTCACATTGCCTTCCCCACCCTCAGGGAGGAGTAGGCTAAGTGGGGACACTTCTCCTAATCTAACTACCTTTGCCACCTTTTCTCCCATCAAAAGTATAGCAGGAATGTGATTTTCGCTTCCCCCACTATCTGGAGGTTCCTGGGTTGGATTTCAAAGGTGGCATTGCTGTTAAATATTCCTGCCCAGAAAGGCCATCCTGTACTCAAGAAGGCGTGAAGCACCTCTGCCCAAAGAAGGCTTTGTGTCTTTCCTCTGAGAGCGCTGGTTCTCACCCCATGAGGTCAGAAACATGTCAGGTAGTGACAGGCTGGCGATAACAAGTCAGGACCTCACCAGTGCTTGGTTGGTTTTCAGGGGACTATTTGAGTGAATGTATTAATAAATCCATCATTGGCATCAGTGAGGATTTATTTAGATAAAATATTTGGTACCAAACATCTTAGAACATCCAGAATAGACTGGACATTGTAGGGGCATGTCTGCTCTTGTTGATATGCCCGCACATAGGATATACTGTACCTTGCCTTAGAGCTGTCTGCAGTAGGGGTGACTTTCCTATACCTTATGTAGTGTATTGGAGGCATGGAACACAGGGCTGTTTGCCATGTTGAGACGTATGACAGAACAACACATTCTGTTACAACGTATTCCTTCACCACACATGCGTTTCAATGTGAATGCCTTTACAACACATTACATTTACAATGCATTTTTTACAACAAATATTCCTTTACCACTCATTCCTTTACAACAAATTTCATTGTAAAGGCATGTATGTTGAAGGCATATGCATGGTAAAGGTTTTCCCTGACGCCTGCCATTTGTCTTCAATTCAGTCCTTGCCCTCCGCGGCCCCCAGCCCTTATTAAAAATACCGAATCCCTGCATTTTGCCCTAAAACTGGTCCCCGTCACCCCTCCATGACTCTCAGCCCTTGTTAGAAATGCCCAACCCCTGAGACTTCAAACCAGTCCCCAACACAACCCAGCGGACCCTCTTCAGTACTCATGTCCTAGGTAACGGGGGGGTACCAGTTACTAAGGACTTAAGGGTAGTTGAAGTTGTGTCAATTGGGGTACAGTGTTTGGGAAAGAGATCTGTCATTGGGAACCTGGTGAGCAGGGACCAAGTGCACTTACAGTTCGAAATCACGTCAGGCAATTGGAAAAATCTGGAGACTAACCATACAAAAAAGAGGCACTTCCCTACAGTGTGTAACTCTTCGCAATAATGTTCTATGGTATTAATGGGCCAGATGTATCAAGCCTATTTGCATTCACATCAAGCCGTTTGTGATTGCTAAAAGGCATTTTGGTATGTATTAATCCCAAATTGTGATTCTCTAACATTTTACCGAATCGCTATTGTAATTGTGAATGCATATCGATTCGATATTCAAAAGGAGGGAGTTTAGGATGTCCCTTTGAAATTTCAAATTGGAATGGTATTTAATATTCCTTTTCAACGCAATTTTGATCTTAAAACGGTAATACTTTACCACTGATTCCAAATGCGGTAACCATTTGCAAATGGGAAGGGCTACTAATTATTATTTGGAAATGAAAAGATTCATCCATTAGGAATACCAATTTAGTAATTGAAATTCAAAGATAATCACAGTTAGGAAATCAGTATTCCTAATGTTTGTACATCTGGCCCATTGTTATTCCACCACTGGAATTGATCAAGGTCACCATTTTTGCACTTGACAAATTTGAGAAAATGACAAGGTTTAGTCCGTTTCAATGAATGTTATTTTTTTTAAATTCAGGAAGCTATTTGCAGTCTGGCCACTGGTATTTAAAATGAAGGGATGTGTGCTTCTGTGGGAATTGAAAACCTTTAAATATGTTGCTGTTTCTTTTTACTTTCTGTCAGTAGTTGCATCTTAGTACATGGATGTTCTCTGTCTACAAAATGTATTTCTAATTGTGAGATACATATAAGGAATTGGAAAAATATATTTTAATATTACCTAGTGACAATCGCCACTGGGTAGCTGTAGTTAATTCAAGAAAAAATATCTTGTATTTTACAAACTGACAGCTAGAGTGCTAATATTCCACATTCAGGACAAAAGTGAGTAACTCTTGAATGCCATTCTGCTGAAATAGGATTGTAGAACCTCAAGCCTTTTCTATGGAACAGGCTGAAGTAAATGATTATTTAGGTGTACATGCAGATATTAAAGCAGCTAGAATGAGGAGGTATATGATATTTAGTAGTTATTGCTATATTATATTTTTAGCAGGCTCAAAATAGTTATCAAGAGAGAAATCCTTACCAAATATCTGTTACCTCAGTCTACCCATCCTTGAATTGCTTAAAACCATCTTAATGTTAAAATAGTTCAATTTTAGTATGCAAAGAGTTTTTTTTATGTTCCACTCAAATGCATGGGAGTAGATCTTTTAGAAGTGCAGGAAGCTACTTGCAGTCTGGTCTCATATTTAAAATGAACAGATGTGTCCTCCTATGATTAGTGAAACCCTTTGAATATGTTGCTGTTTGGGCATTTGTTCTTTTACTTCTACTTTTGTGAATGGTTACGTCCTCCTGCATGAATGTATTCTGACTTCAGCAAAAAAAGAATATTGTGAAATACAAAGAAGGCGCCGATAAAAAATACATAAATACATATATTTGTTGTCTTAAAACATGTTACTCGGTATATTTGAGAAACAACTGCATTCAAAAGTAATTATTTAAAAAATAAATAACATGTTAAATCAAGCAGAACAAAGAACAATAAGGTTACTATCTTAAAATACAATACAACTGTCATAGATTGCACAATTTTGACAGATTTGTAACATTTTACCTGTATGGTATGAACATTTAGAAAGGAATATTTTTGGGGATTCATGCATTTGAGGAACTTGAAGGAGTAGACATAAGAACTATTATTAGGTATATATTCATCTTTCGCCACACAAACATGAATTATCATAAAGATGTCTAATCCAGTAAGATTTCTTCAAATAAATGCACTTTCTTGTGAGCTAGGTGACTAGTCTCTTTCTTTACTAGAACTCGTCAGTCTCCACAGGCAGCTGTTATGGGAAGAAAGAATAGTGATTTGTCAGCTGTGACTGTAGGGAGGACTGTTTCAAGTGCCAGCTATACATTTCCTTCCTGGGTATATATTGACCAGCTAGGTGCCAATTAAAATACAGCATATTCACAGTGTACAACTGTCTAATTAACAGTTAAAGTTAGTGATCTATGACATACAAGCCACAGCTCTGGACAGTGCATATGCCTCTTTATAAGACAATATTTAAAATAATACATTTGCTAAAATGTGCTTCCCCAACTACAATTGCGTTTTTACACAGAGTTCCAGTTTCTTCATGTAGACTATGGCGCAAGCAGTGAGTGGGGGTGGACAGACATGCTACAATGCCCTCTAAAGACCAACTTTAATGAATACTAAAAAAGCAGGCTTTCTCAGTAGCATTCATTGCATCAATTTGTGTCGGATAGGGGCCTGTTCCATTGAACAAGCACCAGCCCGATACCAAGGCGGGACCAGGTAAGTATAGATGCATTAATTTGTACCACTAAAGTATGGTTTAGAAATGCATTCTACATAACAATTTTCATTTCTTGCATGACTATCTCAGTCTGCATTGCACCCTCAATCACACAAAAGGAGTTTGGAGGAATACCTGTAAATAGTCTTACTGCAAGCACTTGCTTGACTTAGCATTCCAACCCGTCATTTTTCATCCACAGTGCCACTCTCTATGACGGCCCTGTAATAAATGGGGATATTAGTTAAGAGGGATGGCTCCCCTATTGTAAACTATTCTATGTGTAAGGTTCTCTGCCTCTGCTAATGTACTTCCTACAAGCAAAACCCAATCTATCTTCAATAGTTATTTTTAGCTTTCAACTACTCTCATAATCTTTAACTTTGCTGCGCTTAATAGAAACTTCTTTAGCTTCCTAAGATACATCAAATCCGACTGAGACAATCATAACTGAATATGGTACCATACAGAGAACAATGATGGTCGTGAACTAAGTACTGCATTCTTTGACAAATGTCAGTCATGCATATTGTACTATGGGAGATGTGCTGAAAAATTATATTCCCTTGAGGACTCAAAGTATTGACGTATCAATGCATGCACCCATGATCACAATGGCTCATCATCTCTGCAGACATGCATATACATCCATAGAGTCACAAACATTTAGGTTATTTGTTGACAAATACAGTAATGACGGGCAGGAGTATCTCACCTAAAACAAGCATGTTGGATTTTAAATAACAATTTTTACTGCCCTCTGAGAATATCTTCAATCCCTCTTCACAGATCCAATCAGTCAATGAGAACACTGAAGTGAAGTGATTAAGTCAGAAAGGAAGGACAGCCAAACAGTGGAGATAAGTGAAATTGGTACTTAAAAATGTTTTACTTAAAAACTGCACAGAGAACTGAGGGAAGACAGTGATCAACCGGCTTGTCTATCCACCCACGGTCCATCGCCGTTCGGCCTGACTTCATGACAGCTGCTGCTACATTCTTCTCCGCACTTCGTCCAGAGGCTCCCCAAAGATGCTGCTTCTTCCTCAAACACCCCCTGCAGCTTTGCCCTGCGGAGCATTACCTTATCTAAAAAATTTTGGGGAATTTCCTCTAAGTCTGAAGCTAAGTGCAGACCGTTACCATTCCACATTTAGGTACCTACCTGCACTCCATCACGGCAGGCGATATTGTTGAACTTTGACCGAGTCTTGCTCGACTAAATGTCAGTGGTTGGCACCTTGATCTTTTTGGTGCGAGTTTTTACCTTAAACTTTAAAAATGTATAACTCTGGTTCTACTAATTGGATTTTTGTTGTTTTGTGCTGTCAAATTATGTATTACAATTGAGTCTATTTTTCTAAATTGGTGTGGGATTTTTCTTGTGTTGTGTTGTCATGTTATTACTGTTTGTGTGCTGCATAAATAGTTTACACATTGCCTCTTAGTTAAGCCTGAGTGCTTTTGTGCCAAGCCACCAGAGGGTTATGCACCGGATAATTCATTGAATTTTATGGTTCACCCTGACAGGGATTTTTGCTTTTACTTAAACAGGAGTCAATTCATGTACTCCACTTTACAAGGCTCATCATGCAAAAGTAAGTAGAACGCCAAAGTATTAAGGATCCCTCCACTTTTATCTGGGTTTGGCCTTGATCTTGGTCTCCTCCATTCTTAGATGGTGTGTTCCTTGCCAGAGTGGAGGAGGCAGAAGAGCATTACCAGAGTGGTCAGGATGATGGCAAGGAAGAGCAGTATCCGTACCAGGAGCTGAAATTGGTGCCCTTGTGTTGGATGATGCCAGTATCATATTGTGAGTTTCAAAGCATGATTTAATCCTTTCTCCCTCTTATATAGACTAATCATTCTTATTTACAACAAAATTCAGAGCTTACCTTTCTATTACAAAAGTTCCCTTTGAACGTTTGAAATTTTCATCCATTGTTACAACCCAAAAACCATTGATCGCTTTTAAATAGTGTACCTAATGTAGCACTTGCTTACCAATACTACTTCATATAAGGTAATTTAATTAGTACTTCATATAAATAGGTATACTCTTGCTTGATGTTTAGTTACAGGACAAGTGGCAATGACAAAAGGAGTTCATTAAGATTTATCAATATAACACTACATGCCTGTCATAATGCATAAAGAATAACAACCAAAGGCTTTAGATTTCTTATCTTTAAGTCTTGGGCCTTATGTAGAGTTTGTCGGATGGAATATTCGATCGCAAATGTTGTAAAGATGCTGTTTATATTCTTACACGTGTCATAGGACATAATCCACATCTAATAAGGCAGACAGGATAACCATCACATTTGTGACAGTAATCCATCTGCCAACCTCTAAATAAGACTCTTAACTTGTCATTTGCAGTTTATTTATATTACAGCCCTGAGGAAGTGGCACTGACATGGCACACATGATGGCTGGCATATCTGAAACATATGCTGTAATTGATACTAAATGAATAAAACTCTACTTGTAGATTTATTATGAAAAAGACTCTATCATTTGGATTCGGAATGTAAAGCAAAGATCCAAGGTCCTGATAAAAAATTGAAGAGATTTAGTTTGTTCTGAAATAGTGCATAAGGGGATATTAATGTTGCATAATATATAGAGCACCGCAGAGTACACACATATCCTTTTCATTTTCCCGTTTAAGAAATATAAACATTAACATCCTTAAATAAATCTTGACACAACAATAATTATACCTACATTCATGGGCCAATTACGATGCAGCTCATAAAGGCTCCTACCTGTGGTCGGAGCCGCATGGCAATGGGCGCTCAGTTTCCTTTCCGACCGGCTCATTATGATGGATAACAATAGCAAAAAATGTCCCTAAAGGAATCATTTATACAACAATTTTGGTATTTGTTAGTGTCATATCCATGAACACTTAGTTTGTGACAATCACCGGAGCTTAAATGATAACAACAGTTTATCAAAAAAGATCAAGTTTTTTAATAATACATAGATTTTTTGTCAATTAATTTTTTGGGCAACAGAAACTACCAATCATTTCAAACAATGTTGAGTGGTAGGACAAAGAACACCTTTCGCATTATACATGGGTTTTACAAATAGCCATGTTCAAATGGTCATTGCACAAACTCAATAGGTCTACAAAATCAAATTAAATTATTTGAGCAAAAACGGTGTTCATACGTCGACGTTTCGGTCCCTGGTGTCGCATGGATCCTTGGGACCATCTTCAGGACAAATAGTTGCACAATAACATCTAATATATAAAAACAACAATACTTAATGTCAGTGCTAAAAATCCAAAACTTGTGACACAAAGAAAAGGCTGTACAGTGTGCTCCCACTAGAAGGACAACAACGATCTATACAACACTAAACAAACCATAAGTAAACAAACAATCACCTAGATTTAATTAATAATCAATACAAGTACCAATCAACCTATACTGGTATACTTACATATTTCGATTGTCAACTGAATCACAGTATACAAGATGGACCAACCAATCAGCCATCTGTGGGACAGGGTGCAAAAAACCAACATGAATATCTAGTCGGAGTCCATACAGCTAATCTGTACCATCACCAACACCACATGTGAGATATAACTGTCTGATAGTCACTCACGTGTATTGGTTTTGAACTGTGACCTGAAAAATGAAGCCAAATGCCATATTAAAATATGCACCACCTAAGACCAAATATCAGTCAACTACACATCTAATCACTACCATCACCAACACCACGTGTAAGATATAACTGCCTGGTATTCACTCACGTGTGTTGATCTGAAATGTGACCTGTAAAATGAAATTATATGTCAAATTAGAATAAACGCCACCTCAAATACGGCCAAGTATTGCCAGTCAACTGTACATATCCACTACAAACATAGATGTCGGCACGAGTTTGTTAGCCTATCGCTTCTGTAAAAGCGGTATCTATTGTTACGGTCAGGCCAACAGCAAATTATGACATAGTATGAGCCCAGCTACGCAATGAAGACTCCGCGAGCCCTACCTAGTGGGTTCTCGCTTTCCTCACATGCGGGAGCGGTGAAACTCGTCCCGGGATGCCTGACTGCAAGGTTCTGGCAACATTCAGTGCCCGCGTCTGCTCCGAGAAAAGGACGCGGGGCTCTGACGTCAAACGTCGATCAGCACCGATCCGCGCGGCCATCTTGGAATGGGAAATCCTCGTGGTGGCTCAATCATGTAAACTCAATTAAACTGGCCGCCATCTTATAGTAGGTTTATTTATACAGCATTGTGTTCATTATGATGGATGCAGTCAGAAAGGGAACCGGCTGGTCATTCCAGTTGGCTTCCAATGGGCTAGTAATCTCAAGGGCATGGTTTTCATGCTGGCCTGTCTGACATGGAAACCATGTCAAAAAGCGTGTTTGAGGGCCCACAGCAGGGCCCCCTTTGGTGCACGGACTCCGGTTGGAGGCCGACAGGGCACCTATTGTACTCCCCTGTTGGTCCCTGCAGCTCGTGTATGGATGAACCACACTTCCCATTTCACTATGGGAGCATGCATTACAGTCAGTTTACGGCATGCTCCCATAGTGAAATATAGGAATGAAACGAACACTGTTTGGTCACATCTTAATGATGTGGTCGAGACCGCCGACCGGGTGTCAGCCAGTCCCAGGACTGAGTCGGTGTCGGGCGGAAGGAATTCCACCCGACATCGAAATCAGGCCCTCAATCTGCTGCACTTTTTCTAGTTGTATTGCATCTGAAATTATCTCAATATATCAGTCATTGCTTCACTCAGGTTGTATCATGTCCCCTCCACAAATATTTTACAGATTTCTTTCTTCATCTCGCTTGTTTGTTAAGGAGAAACTATTAATATGAATCATCCGCCATAATACTGTGGCAACCGTTCTTTCATGAATCACGCAAACATAGTACAGCATGTGTCAAGAAAGCAAAATCAGTGCTAAAGTACATATTTTAAGTATGCATAAAATTAATGAAGAACTTCAGTTCTGTAACCCACTAAAGAGTGTTTTTAATTAATCAGTCAGTGCCCAAGGCCTCACCACAGGTACCTTGTTTAATTTGCTGTTTTACAAGAGTTAGAGGAGTAGAGAAAAAAGCAGAAGTCGGTTCGGTTCAGCAACCTTTACCCTGTATGTACAACAACCAGAAAAGCACAAATATATACATACAGATAAGACTATTGATTACACAAAAATGATCCAGTTAATTAACCACAATGAAATCAATTAGGAATCATAATATTTTTTCTCACATGAATTGATTTTTAAACATATCCCAGGATCATTTAATGTAATTAGTAAATTCATAGCAGCGTTGGTTGTTCTTACAATGTGTTTTTTTAAACTATGGTTTTAAATAAATGCGCCTAAAATACTTATATAAATCACAAAAGAGTAGAAAGTACATGGTGCTCTGTTTGGAATGATCATCACATGGACATAAAGTTATAGGCCATATTTTCATTTCAGGGAAGGCTACTAGATGATGAGAATTCCTAATCTCAGCCTTATTAACCCCTTTAGCGTGGTGTTAATTCTCCTGCTGTGCAGGAGAATTAACGAGTGGGCGGGATTCGGAAGGCCCCCGGCCGTCGTGTGCACACGCCCACCATGATGCGTGACGGCCGGGGGTCGTCGTGATCACCGAATAGGTTAATAATACATTCACCATAACATCCCTATGGACATGGGGGCCTGTTGGGAGTTGTAGTGCAGCCCTCTCACACACCCCACCCACCACCACCGCCATCCCTATGGACATGGGGGCCTGTTGGGAGTTGTACTAGTGACCTCTCACACACCCCACCCACCACCACCGCCATCCCTATGGACATGGGGGCCTGTTGGGAGTTGTAGTGCCGTCCTCTCACACACCCCACCCAACACCACCGCCATCCCTATGGACATGGGGGCCTGTTGGGAGTTGTAGTGCTGTCCTCTCACACACCCCACCCACCACCACCTCCATCCCTATGGACATGGGGGCCTGTTGGGAGTTGTAGTGCCGTCCTCTCACACACCCCACCCACCACCACCGCCATCCCTATGGACATGGGGGCCTGTTGGGAGTTGTACTAGTGACCTCTCACACACCCCACCCACCACCACCGCCATCCCTATGGACATGGGGGCCTGTTGGGAGTTGTAGTGCCGTCCTCTCACACACCCCACCCAACACCACCGCCATCCCTATGGACATGGGGGCCTGTTGGGAGTTGTAGTGCTGTCCTCTCACACACCCCACCCACCACCACCTCCATCCCTATGGACATGGGGGCCTGTTGGGAGTTGTAGTGCCGTCCTCTCACACACCCCACCCACCACCACCGCCATCCCTATGGACATGGGGGCCTGTTGGGAGTTGTACTAGTGACCTCTCACACACCCCACCCACCACCACCGCCATCCCTATGGACATGGGGGCCTGTTGGGAGTTGTACTAGTGACCTCTCACAAACCCCACCCACCACCACCACCATCCCTATGGACATGGGGGCCTGTTGGGGTGGTTTAGACATTGGTGAGTATGTGGACTGCATGCATGGGTTGGGGTCTGGGATATGTGTCTTCTGAGTTGTGTGAGGCACACCATGTCGTTGTGCTCGTGGTGCTTGGTTTGTACTTACCAGCCTCTTCTCCTTCTTCAATTCCTTCAAGGGTCTCTGGGTGCAGGATGCTCAGCACCTTTTCCTCCCAGTCGGTGTAGGGTAAGGGCTCCGAGGGGGTTCCACAGCCAGTGTGATGTGCCCGGAGATGGTTTTTGGCACGGATTGCTTTAACACGGGTTTTGAGGTCATGCCACAGCCTCTGAATCTCCTGCTTGGTCCTCGGCACGGTCCCAGACGCATTCACCCTAGTGACTGTCCTGTCCCACATGTGGTTTTTCCTGGCTACGCTGGTCTGCTGCACTAGGGCCCCGAATAAGTGGGGTTTGACACGGATGATTTCATCCACCATTACCTTTAACTCTGTGTCTGTGAATTTGGGGTTCTTTTTTGGTGCCATGGTGTGTGGTGCTCGGGGTGTGGGTTTGAGTGAGTTGGGAGGTGCAGGTGTGTGGTGTGTAGGAATGGTGTGGTGGGTCTTTGTGTTGTGGGTATGTTTGGGTGGTGGTTATGTGTATTCTATCGGTGTGTGCTGTATGTTCTCTTGTGTCTCTTGCTAGCAGCTATGCTGTGATGCAGAGGATTTCGGGAGTGGGTGGGAGTTATTTTATAGTCTGTGTCTTGGTCCTGTCTGAATGGTTATTGGCAGTCAGGTGCTAGATGGGTGTGTTGACTGGTGTGCATTATGTGGTACTTGGGGGTGGGTCATTGTGTCTTGTGATTGGTTTTGATGTTTCATGTGGGTGGTAGTTCAGTTTCCTGTGTTTGGTATTAACCTCCGTCGCACTGTTTGGCATTGGTTTGACGGTAGGGATGTTGTTCGTGTTGGCCTTCCGCTGTGAGGCACGGTTTCTCGTTGCATTGTTACCGCAGCGGACGTAGATCGCCGTGCCTACCGGGGTACTTGCGGAGTTATCCTAATCGCGGACATGGACACTACGCAGGTATAGCGGGATATGTGGATGTTCTCGTGATCATGTGCGTACGCAGCGGCTGGTGTTTCTTCAGTTCCGTCCGCTTGCGGCGGTCTCAGGTGTATTCCGACCGCCGCGGACGGAGTTTGGTGTGCTCCGTCCGCCGCGATACGTGTTTTGTTCATATATTATCCTAATCGCTATTGCGGATCCTCCGCGGACCGGTCCGGAGTATCTTGCCACCTTCCTCGGCGGACGGAACACGTTTACGTCCGCGATCCTAATCGACCCCTTAGTATGGGTTATAGTTGGCTGAATCCACTCAGTCCTGTCCCCTATGGTACAGCCTAGTTGATTATTCATCATCTGGTTCTGTTGGAGGTGAGTTACAGACCCATTGGGACCATTATTGCTCCCTGGAATTATTTTTCCTCGAGACCCCAAATCTGTATTTTTGTCAATTGGCATACTAGTTGCCTTATTGACAGTGGCTGTTACTTGTGGGGGCTGATCAATAATGCCGCCCATTGCAGCATTCATCTTTCCCCATGCACTATCACCCATGTTCCTTAATGTGCCACTGATCTTAACTATTTCTTAATCCAGTTTGTCCAATTTTTTATAGAGAGGGTTTAGCAATTCTTCTATATTGTACTATTATATCAACAATTTGTGAGGCTTGAGTGTTAGTTAAGGACCCTTGCACGGGAAGATCATCCCTCACCTGGGCTATCCTATTCTGCGGTGGTCCTTTTTTATTTTTATTATTATTATTATTATTATTATTATTACTCCCTGCCTTTACCTGGCTCTTTTTACAGCCTCTTTTTCTTTTTGGGGTAGGTGATCCATTGGGCAAGTGTAATCATGTTATACCAGTCTACATGTGTGGGTCAGCACCTGGGTACCCCATAGTTTCTCTTAACGTTGGGGTACCTAGTTACTGGTAACAAGGAGCTTCCCTTGACTGGGCAATCTCTGGCTGGACTTCTCCGCTATCCTCATGAACCATCCCTTCCAACTCCATACCTGGGCCTAAGGAAAGGCTGCGTTCCACTCTGTCAATTTCAACATTGTTTGCACTAACTGCACACACTAAATAGGAATCAATATTAGCACATGGGGGATCAACTACTATTTTTTGCACTTTACGTTTCAACATTTTACATGGTGCTGTGCCCTCGTTCAGCTATAAAGTGCAAGGTATAAAGGGCAAAGTGCAAAAAGTGCGAAGTGCAAAAAGTGCAAAGATGTGCGGAATGCAATTACTTAGCGACTAGGGATTGAGTTCAAAGTGTCGAGAGCAGTACAGAGAGCTAGGTCCAATTAGGTAAATGCAAATCTAAAAACTTTAAAATCTAAAAGGACTTTTTTTTAAAAGTTAAGGAAATGGGTTAAAAAACACTATTCACCACTGGGTGTACTCAACAACTTCAATAGGGATATGCAATACATTATTATTATTAATATATTCATAAAAAGGTAGAATCAAGTGCAATTTGGCTGGACCGTTAAAAACTTTAAAAACTAATTTCTACTTAATCACCTTTACCCTTTCTGGTTTGGGTTATAAAAATGCCTAAATCTTAAAATGAAACTAACAAACAAAGGCCGCCTCTTCCACCTGCAACTGAAACATGAGAACAGAACATCCTTGCATACACATGAAATTCGCTGACTACCTCTAAATGCGAGAGTTTACCAGGGAAAATACATTTTCAGGCCTACACAATTCAACCAACATAGGAATAAACGAATAGGCCTTTCAGAAGCACAACGTTAACATTTCATTTAGGCCTTTATACTCAAATTATACACTCATTGTAATAATACTTTGCGTTACAACATCTACAATTATTACACATTAAGCATAACTCATTATTTCTTCGTGCAATCTTCATCATTGTTTAGGGTTCCTGAGGCCGAGAATCAATTCGGCGCCTCGCTGCTGGTCGCGCTGGTCGCGCGCTCGTCTGCTCTTGTACAACTTTTAAAAATCCCCGTTTTTCGGATTTCTGTTATTTTTAAACTACAGCCTTCTCCCCTGCTCTTATTTTGTTCTGGCCCTTACCTGCACAGTAATTTGTGGAAACACCACCGCTGTTTGGCGGGTCCGGGTTACCGGGAGGTTGTGGGTGACAGCGCCATCTTTGATTGGGGAAGAAGCGCGAGCGCCATCTTGGAGCGTCCAGGTCACCTGGGACGCCGAGACGACGCTATTTAATGCTCGCCAGTAGAGCGCAGCGGTCGCGCCCTCCCTGCGCCTGAGTCGTGCCAGAGTCCTGCCGGTCTGCGCTCGTCAGCGTCTCGGAGGCGTGCGAGGCGGGACTCTGGCCTCCGGCTCGTCCATCAAGCAGGGGGGCTTCTTCGTTCCGGTGGCTGGCTTTAGTCATCGGCCGCCCCAGGATGATTACTTACAGCGCTGCAGCTCTGTCTGCTCTGCGTCCTCACCAGCTGGGCTGCAAATATCTTTTACCCGGAGGCCGTCTTCTGGGTAAAGGTTGTCCTGCATGTGGTTGGCGTTCTTCGCCTTCGACTTCTTCTGCTCCATCAGCCCCCCCTCGGCACTATCAGTGCGCCCTATTGAACACCAGGTCCTTGGCCTGCCACTCCTCTGACATCTGGGATCTCCTTGCATACTCCAAATTATCATGTCTATTCTTAACTGAGACTTGGTTGGAGGCGGGTTCGGAACCGGATATTGCCTGCGCCCTTCCTTCCAACTACACCATCCTCAGGAAAGATAGAATTGTGGGCAGAGGAGGAGGTGTGGCCCTGATAGTGGACAAGGCCTTGGAGTGTTATTCTTTCCCTGTGGATAATATCGCAGGATGTGAAGCCCTTGGCTTCACTCTCCATCTATCGGCCTCGCAGACTTGTACAGGGATTCTCATTTATAGACCACCTGGGCCCATTGGCTCTTTCTTTGAGGACCTGCAGTCGGCTCTGTCCGTACCCTGCATGCGATCAGCACATTGTATGTTGCTGGGCGACTTAAACTTGCACATGGACTCTACAACTGACGCCGAAGCGTCCAAACTGCGGGATATCACTGCACTGCTGGGGCTTGCCCCTTTTATTGACAGTCCTACCCATGCTAAAGGCCACACGTTAGACTTAATTTTTTCTACGGTGCCTATTGAGGTGTCCCCGCCGCTCCCAGTCCTTTGGTCAGACCATTTTTTAATAAACTTTGTAATATCACACGAGTCCAGGACTAGCCAAAGAACACAGAAGGATGTGCCTCGACAGTCCAGAGCGTTTCACTTAGTGACTGAAGACATGCTCTCTGATGCTCTAGGGCGACATCCGTGTACACTGACAGGGAACCTTGATACTGACCTAACCTTGGTTCAGAACTGGTTGCAAGCAAGATTTGAGGAGCTAGTCCCATTGAAGTCAGCTAGAACAGCCCCCTGCCATGACTCCACTCCTTGGTTTTCCTCCACACTACGAAAAAAGCGCCAAGACTGTAAAAAGGCGGAAAGACTCTGGCGTCGTAAGTACGATCCTGTGGAGAAAATCAAGTACCGTGGTGTCATAAAACTGTACCATAAACAGATTGCTGAAGCCAAAAAGGAATATCTCGAGCATAGAATAGACCAAGCTGACAACATGAGTAGGGAACTGTTCAGAATTGTGAAAGAGTTTGTTGATCCGGCTGCAGGTGCCCTCTCACACTCTCATACTGAAGAGTGGATTAGGCAGCTTGCCGACTTTTTTGTCACTAAAATTATAAAGATTCAAGACTCCTTCCCTCCGGTGGATCCCCCCATAGTTGCCGATGCCTCAGGTTGCAAATGGAGGTCGACTCCATCATCAGAGGTAGAGTCCGGGCCCATGCTATCTGTCTTCCCACAGCTGTCCTGTGAAACATCCCTTGAGCTGCTATCCCGGCTTCAATCCGGATCACCTTTGGATGCCTGTCCAGCTAAGTGTCTGGCCAGGGTGGCTTCGGCAGTAAACAGCTTGCTGAATCCCTTGCTCAATTTGTCATTGAGCTCCGGGGTGGTACCTCGAGAATGGAAACACGCACTTATTCTGCCGCTGATCAAAAAACCTCTGCTAGATCCCTTGCAGCTGGCTAACTATAGACCGATCTCCCTCCTCCCTGCTCTGGCGAAGGTGGTTGAGAAACATGTTCAGCATACTCTTACCACCTTTATTGAGAATAACAACTTGCTCCATGATTCTCAATCTGGTTTCCGTGCTAATTGTAGCACGGAGACAGCCCTCGTTGAGGTGTCCGACGCCATCATGGAGACGCTCGATCAGGGGGGAAAGGCTATGTTAGTCATGCTGGACCTGTCGGCGGCTTTCGACACCGTCCCACACGCAGGTCTCCTTTCAAGACTCAGGGAGATAGGACTGCGGGAGACGGTGTTGGAATGGTTTCAATCCTTTCTAGCCGACCGTCGACAGGTGATCTGGGTTCCTTTCTCCGCTGTAATGCCATCGCTAGAGGTTGGGGTGCCTCAAGGGTCCATTCTGAGCCCCACCATTTTTAACATCTATATGGCCCCTCTAGCGAGGGTAGCGGAGGCGTTTGGGGCCCGGGTCATCTCATACGCTGATGACACCCAGCTCCTGTTTACCTGCAGGAAGGGAGAGGTCTTCGACGGCGACAGAATCAAGGGCTGTCTGAGTGCAGTCTTTGCGTGGTTTCAGCGGCACAGCCTGAAATGCAACTCGGATAAGTCTGAGCTGCTTTTTTTCGGCTGTGCCCCCGATCCTGGCTGGAAGTCGTGGTGGCCCCAGGACATGTTCTCTCCTGAGAAATCATCTTCCCAAGTGAAAAACCTTGGAGTGGTGTTTGATGACGCCCTCTCCTTTCGACCCCATGTTCTGGGGCTATCTGGGAAATGCTTTGGCATCCTCAAGATGCTCAGGAAATTCCTCCCACTGCTATCCCTGCAATATCGCAAGACTGTGGTCCAGGCGCTTGTGGGGTCTTGTTTAGACTATGCAAATGCGCTCTTCGCAGGCCTGCCAAAGTACCTTCTGTCCAGATTGCAAATTGTCCAAAATTCGGCGGCCAGAGCCATATTTGGCCTGCCAAGGAGAGCTAGTGCCTCATTGCTGCTAAATAGGTTGCACTGGCTACCTATTTCTAGCAGAATCAGGTTCAAAATCCTTACGCTGGCTTTCAAAGCCCTCCACTCTGTTGGACCCAACTACATTAGGAAGCGCACCGCTTTCTATGTTCCGCGGAGGATGTTGCGGTCAGCCAATTTGGCCACAATGGTTGTACCTGCTGTTAAACGAGTCCGGATGGGAGGTCGGCCTTTTCAATATGTGGCAGCTCGTTTTTGGAATGAGCTCCCTCTCTCCATCCGTAAAGCGAATAACCTCCTAGCTTTTAGGAAGGAGCTGAAGACCGTGCTTTTCTCCTTGTAATTAGTGTGACCGTTGTGTTTCTGCCTTTCTGTTTCTGGGTTTATCAGGCCTCTTTGCTAAAGCACCGGGACACCCCTTGGGGTAGCCGTGCGCTCAAAAAGCACGGCTATAACATAACATAACATAACATCAGGGTGCACCTTTAAATCAAAATGCATTACATTACACATAAGCTTTTCGTTAGGCAACTGCAGTATACTAAAGGTTATAGTTTCATTTCTCTTCTGAAAGGCACAAAAAAAATTCTATTCCTTCACTTGCACATTTTTGTTATTACAATACAATTCTACTAATCAAGGTTAATACAAGACAAGAATATATGCAGATGCGGACTATCCATGATTACAATGCACCCCTACCATTTTGGAGCACCATGGTGCTCCATCACTCTAAAGCAACTACCTTGATGATTCTCATCTTCCATTGATGCCGAGGTTAACATATGTTTTTAACTTATTGTTCTTTGTCTCCCATTTTTGTAAAGAGATTCTGATCACTTCCTCAACAGAGATCTAGACCTCTACGTGTAATTTTCTATGTAAAGCACACTGACGATTATCTTAGATAAAGTTGAGCTATATGAAAATGTGGAAATAAAAATAAAATGGTCTTCCACTGTCGGTCAGCGCTCGAAGTGACAGCATGGAAAATTGCAGGATCAAAAAATTATTTAATATTGCTGGGTGCCCATTAGGAACTCCAACTTCAGTCTTGAAAGCGAACAATTGACACACCTGACAACGAGAACTGTTGATAAATGTGTGTTCTATCACGCTTCCTGTTTTGAAATTAAAAAGAATTATCAAGTTTAGTAATGTTTTTTCTCACTTAAAACGTGCAGCACTGAGCAATAGCGTTCTTTAGGGAAAGTGCAATCTCATACCTCCAAGCAGGTGATTTAGAACTGATAGTGGTAACTGCTTCACAAATGCGCAGCACAATACAGCAATCTGAGATTCATTTTTTACAACAGAATTTTCTGACAACAATGTTGTCTTAAAAATGCCTCGAGGTTGTTGCTGACAACAAGTATACCTTTGAACATAGATGGCCTCCCTGAGGCATCTTAATAATACTGGTGATGCATATTGCTAAAATTAGCGCTGTCCTTCGTCCTCTCGAAGAAGGATATCATTCTTCATCTTCCACAATTACGTCATTGCACAGTAAAACATGGCTGGATTTCCTGTTGGTGTTCCGACCATCAAGGATAAAGAGTTCTCATTAAAATCACGAGAACCAAACAGACGTTAATCAAGTAGAATGGAATGATTTCACACATGGCTGTTAGTAAATGACCGGCAACACATACATCCTTCACTTGGTATTAATTTCTAGTTATAACCCTTTGTTTTAGAGTGACAGACTGATTGAAATACCTACTTAATTAATGCCTCTGCGTTGACACACTATTGTGTTCTGTAGTGCGCTCTATCTAAGAAATATAAAGAGAAAATCAATGTAAACTTCAGCAGATCTTTTGGTCAGTATGATACTATCCGACAATAGACTGTTCTTTAGAAATGTTTGTCTACGAGCTAAGGATTCTGAAACTCTGGTTTTGTTAAACTCCTGGTAAAACTAATGTTTGCTATGTTCTTCTTTAGTAAAGGCAGCAAAACATTTAATTAATTTTCTTCATGGCCCACGGTGCCTCTCCTATACAACTTAAAAATTTAAAAATATACACCTGAAACCTTTTATATTTAGACAAACCATTCAACTTTGATGTCTTATAGCAGAAGAGAGCTACGCATTGGTTCCCTCCCAATTGTAAATGTAAGCATTAAATTAAGTATTGATTCTGGCATGCTGGAAGCAGAAGGAAGTTTCTGGAAGCAGAATGAACTTCCTAATTACAATAATAAAACACACAGATTTGTTCAAATGTGTTTTTTTGGGCAACTTTGACACATACTTGTCAGTGCAACAGAGTGTTTATGACTCACCACTGCCACCTCCACAACACAATCGCTTATGTTGTTTGCAGAAGCAGCAGGCGCCAGGGCACAGTATATGCCTGTGACTTTTGATATTAGTAGGGGAGGACAAACGCATAATTAGTTCTTAAAATGAAGTTGAATTCTTAGAAAGGAGTCAACAATTAATGATAAAATGTCATTAATGTTCAAGTTGATGGCAGTCGTGACATTAGTTTGTGAAACTTGCCCCTATGTGAGTGTATAGTTGGAAACCATGAAACATCAGTTGAGACCTTGAGAGGATGAAATGTAAACATTTTCTAATACAGCGACATTTTAGCTGAGTTTCCAATGCGATGTGGTTTGCATCCGTATATCTTTTTTTGTACTGTTTTATTTTATGACACTAAACGAAAAAAGCAACTGTTAATACAGTGGCATTGAATGATCAGTTATACACCATAGCAGTTAGACTTTAAAACTGGCATTAAAGAAGCATCAGACAAATGTCAAACCATTAGGTATCTGTGTATAACAATTAAAAAGAAAAACTGCAATCAGTCAGCACTGCACCTATTGGTAAAGATATAAAGAAGGGGAGTAACACAGGATCAGAAAGAAACACTAGGTGGGAGAGTAGTGTTCCGTGTTGAGGGAAAAATAGCAACGGAAAAAAGGGATGTGGGGGACATAGGATGGGTAATGTTAGAAGAGGAAGAGGCTTATCATGTAAATCAAAGAATGAGCTCATAAAAATTGGGGTGAGAAAGATCCATAACGGTTATAAAAAGTGAAAATTAAGAGAATTATTATGTGCATGCCTCTGTGGTTGTATCAAACATATGCCACTTTCTGTAATATGGGAACAAAATGGGTTGCTGAACCGTTCCTGAGTGAAGAAATTATGTGTATTTGGCGTGACCGGGGGTGTAAAAATGACACCCTTGGGCATCCATTTTGTTGGATGTATTTGCCTCACACACCCGAATGGGTGTCATGCTTCATCATAGGCGTTGCTCCTCGTCGGGGAGGCGGTGCAATCCCCGACGGGCTCACCTCAAAGAGGGGCTCTTTAGCGGAGATCTTTTGAATCCAACTGCCTTATGGTGAAGTGCGGGTATGTGGGAAATAGAGCAGATAGCCTAGAGAGTGATTAAAATGTAGTAGGGAGTACCAAAGACACTCCTTTATTCTGGGGGTCTCCCGCTACGGTTAAAAACGTGAATCCAACTCACTGGGTGTCGCCAAGTTAAGTACAGTGGCCCTAGATGAGATTGGAAAAGAGATTGGTCAACATGTTTCCCGCATCAGGAAATTCCCCGCGATTCATCAGGACCTATCAGGTGTGGAGATTGTAAAAATTGCAGTCATTCAACAGCATGCTAGTGTCATGTGCGAAAATGCAAGCATTATGTGTCTTGGTTACCTCTGTAGTATTGTCCTATGTCTCAGGGTCAAGAATGATATACTACATCAGTGTTCGGCAGTTTGTGAACATCAGGGGAGAACCTTCAGGTGTGGCTCAAGCGGTGGCGATGGGTAGGTCTTACTGCTGGATCACGGGAAGCTTGAGCCACACCTGAAGGTTCTCCCCTGATGTTCACAAAACGCCGAACACTCATGTAGTATATAATTCTTGACCCTGAGGCATAGGACAATACTACAGAGGTAACCAAGACACATAATGCTTGCATTTTCGCACATGACACTAGCATGCTGTTGAATGACTGCAATTTTTACAATCTCCACACATGATAGGTCCTGATGAATCGCGGGGAATTTCCTGATGCGAGAAACATGTTGACCAATCTCTTTTCCAATCTCATCTAGGGCCACTGTACTTAACTTGGTGACACCCAGTGAGTTGGATTCACGTTTTTAACCGTAGCGGGAGACCCCCAGAATAAAGGAGTGTCTTTGGTACTCTCTACTACATTTTAAACACTCTCTAGGCTATCTGCTCTATTTCCCACATACCCGCACTTCACCATAAGGCAGTAGGATTCAAAAGATCTCCGCTAAAGAGCCCCTTTTTGAGGTGAGCCCATCGGGGATTGCATTGCCTCCCCGACGAGGAGCAACACCTATGATGAAGCATGACACCCATTCGGGTGTGTGAGGCAAATACATCCAACAAAATGGATGCCCAAGGGTGTCATTTTTACACCCCCGGTCACACCAAATACACATAATTTCTTCACTCAGGAACGGTTCAGCAACCCATTTTGTTCCCAGGTACTTGCTGTGGGCACTAGCTAATACTGGACCTTCCACTTTGCTAAGTGGTAAAGAGTGCCCCATTGATCGATTGATCACCCTCCCCTCCTTTGAAAACTACTTTCTGTAATATGACATCATAAAAAATTCAGGGCCTTCTATACAGTTTGGCAAATTTGTACTCAATCACAAATTTGACCACCTCCCTTATTACAAGTGCATTGTATCCTAATGCGGATGAATACTCCGTCGAGTTTTTGAAGGAGTACCCACCTGCCAAACTCCAAATAAGGCCTTCAGCCATTTATAAAGTCATAAACAAACATCTCGATTTCAATCATATTCTATTTCAACAATGTTATTCAAAAAGAGTTCCCCCAACCAAATTGAAAACTTCAGGTCTATCATTCACCTTGTATGGTACTTGTTCATATATTGCTATCCCATGTCGTTCTTGGAGCCATTCATTTAATATAGTGAGGACTGATGAGCGACAATGGCACAGAATATTTTGTTTTGTTTCTACCAGGAATACCACCAACCATCTGTGCTTATAAATGTTAAGGGTAACCAATTCTATTGTATCATGTAGAATAGCTAGGGTTGCTTGTTTTGGCAAAGGTATTTCTCCAACTTCTTTCAACTTAGCTCATACATCTACTGACTATGGGGCCAATTACGATGCGGTTGGAAAAGGTTCCAACACTTGGTCGGAGCTTGTCCGACTGCATAGTAATATGTCAGTAGGATTCCTTTCTGGCCACCTCATACTGAAAGGAATCCAACCGTTTATTCTGGCTGGCTTCTAACAGGCTCAGAGAGCCCATCAGCCAGTCGGAATGCGGCCAGTGATCCCAAGGGTGGCTCTTTCCGCCTTAGAGATTATGATGTCGGGTTTCAGCAACCTTTCCATGCTGGCCTTTCCGACACAGAAAGGCTGGTGAAACTCGCATTTGAGGGCCCACATCAGAGCCCCCTTCGGTGCATGGCCTCCAGTTGGAGGCTGAGGGGGCACCTATGGTTCACACTGTTGATCCCTGCACCCTGTGGGAGGCCACTTGAAGTGCTTGTCCCCGAGTGCAGGGATGAACTGAACCTCCCATTGTAAAATGTAGAAATGCAACCGAACAGTATTTGTTTGTTTGTTTGCATCCTAATGGGCCTGTCGAGACCACCGACCAGGTGTTAGTCGGTCTCATGACCGAGACGAAGACAGGCGGAGGCAACTCTGTTCAACAGCATAGTCAGCCTCTATGTACGCAGTAATGGGAAGTCCCATTATATATCAACAATATATCACATGCAGCAGGAGAGTAATTCTAGCATGTGTCATGCTCAAGAGACCTGCCTTTTCTATTTTTATTGGTAACCAATATTATTTGTTAAAGATCGTGAAATCATCATGATCCTGCAGTAATGCTTCACAATACCCAGGCTTTTAAACAACATGTAGCACAGCCTGCCTGTCTAGTCTAGAAGCTGTTAAATTCAGTGCTGAATATTGATTGGTAATAAGAACACTATATATACCCGACACTACCCATTTGTATAGTCCACACCGTTGTCGGCAATGAGTGATACCTTAAAATCAAATGGTGGGGCCCCGGATTGCTCCATAGATAATGCATTAATTGCTGATTATTCCAGGATTCTTAAGGTCTCAAATCAAATTCCTGTCTCAGATATTGAAAAGTCTTAGGCGTACCTCTTGTAACAATTTTCCAAGATTTTCTAAGCCATTATTTGACCAATTGGGCCATATTACTGATTTACCACCAAACTGGATCCCCTTAATATGCCACATAGGTTTTTAGCATGAAGAAGATGGTGTATCTGTAAGACCGTATTTGCTGGTTTCTTTGCTAAGAACATATCAGTAATGATCAGGTTTCGTAAGAGGAGGTAATCTGAAATCTGAGTGTAAATGGAAGCTTCTCCAATCTTACCCATCGAGTCTGGTTGCTGCCAATAGTATGATGATTGTGATAACTGTAACACCAGAAAATATGAGGTCATGTTGGATAATCAGAGGTCACCTTTTGTAGTATGAGCCCATAGTCTGTCAGCTTTCATTCTAGGTTTACAACTGCTCCAGATGTAAGTCCTTATCTATTAGTCTATCTGGGATAGTAACATCTTAGGGATCGGAATAGACAGTATGCTAAAGAAATTAATAGAATCGTGGCCTTTGTGTCATTTTTATCATTTGATTTTCCCCCACTATGATAGATTTAGGTTTGGCCATTTTTTGTAATCAATGCCAGTTTTAACAAAAAGTGGCAGTAAGTTGTCCTTCATCATCTTAAATTATCCTCCATTATTTGACCCCAAGGTATGTAAGTCCTTATGCAGTTCAGCACACTAGTAACCAGTAGCAGAATTTGTCATAGGTAGAGCCTCATATTGTCCCCTGTTTATTTTGTAATGAGAGAGGCGACTGGTAAAGGCGTGTGCGGTGTGGTTAAAGTGAGTAAAATATCATCTGCATAGCATTTTTTTATCAGTCTTGTGTAGGTGTCTGTCAATTGCAGACTTCATTCAGGAATGTTGTAGTGCTGCTGAAGGGGGCTTGATGCAGAGAAAGAATAACAGTGATAGATGGCATTCCTTCCAAGTGCCTCTTCCAATGTTGAAAGTCTTATAAAGAAACTCATTACCTCGGAACCTTTGTTATGAAATCATCTCAGAGTCTAATTTGTCTCATTAGTCTAAACAGGTACTACCCACCCCACCTGAGCAAAGGTCTTCTCAACAGCCAATAAAATAGCCAAGGCCTCAATTGAGTGGACTTTGATCTGCCAGAGGTGTTGAGATAGAAGGCACAGGTGCTTCCTTTAAGATCTGCTGGAGACAAAGCCAAACTGTTACTAAAGAAATAGCAAGTCTATTACCTTCCTCAACCTAAGATTTTCTCTAGGATATTCATATTGATGTTAATTAAGAAAATGAGACTGCAGCTTGAGCACTCTAGGGGATCCTTTTCTTCACTGAGGAGAAGGATAATGGTGGCTTTCTTAAAAAAGATTCCCAATGAACCAGAGTTTTCTGCTTACTTGAAAGCTTTATGTAACTGTGATACAATAAGATGTTTACTGGTTTTATGATGTTGATAACTTTATTTCGGTCAACACCCACCATAAAAGTGCAGATAAAATAAGTACATAAAAGCACAGGATATTAAAACAATAAATTACATATACAGTAAAACTTAAGCCTAAAATTGGATTAAACTTAATAGTTATCACAGTATACGATACAGTTAATAGATGAACACAGATATTATAAAAAACGTCTCCATCTACGCCACATCCCAAATAAAAACCGTGATACAGAAAAGACGATGGGAGGGTGGGTATCATATCTTAGAACCCTACAGGCATGGGCTCATTGGCTAAAACCTAAGTTCCTACAGAGTGGAATCAACCAACGTTTCCTAATTGTCTGGTAGGCTGGGCAAAAAACACAGAACATGGCATACATCTTCTTGCTTGTAATTACATGCCAGGCATACAATATTCTCTGCGTTAGCCCATTTACATGTAAATGCCCTAAGCGGGAGGCTGCCAATCCTAAGCTGCATCTAGAGTTTCCTTGCAAGGGAGGGATAAATTAAGTCCAAAAAATCCTCCATTCTGGGTTCAATTTTTACTTGAAGGAACTCCACTGTCAATCTTCCCAGAGTGGTGCGTCTCTGGAGAGATATTAAGTTCTGGTTCCTAGCATAGCACAGCAGCTCAGCTTTCGTTATCCTTGGGCAACTATCTACAGGGTTCTCCCACAGCTCAGGTAAACCAATTTGTCCACAAAGTGCCCTAATGTGTAAGAGCCACAAAATGTTTTTGGTTTTTAAGCAGCCCACACCTCTGTAAATTCTTCTTTATAGGAAGCTAATTCAGGCACGGACCAAAGCCTCTTCCAATACATCAGCGGCCGTACTGCGGCTGCCTCCTCTATAGGCTCTAACCTCAAGTCCATACGCAGGGGAATAAGTGGTGTGCTCGCTGGTAAGCCCAGTAAATTTCTCATAAAGGAATGTTCTACCCTCGCGAGGCTGTTTATACGTTTGTGTCCCCATAATGCTGCTCCATACATAGAAGCCGCTCTGGCCTGGAGTTTATAAATTTCTACGACCAGTGCCGCAGGCTTGCAATTCAAGGTTCTATGCACTTTACTAATTCCCCCCCCCCCCACTTGGGATAGCCTAAGGGCCACCTTTGCTGTCTGAGGGCCCCAATCATCGTTTTCCGTTAAGGTAATACCCAGGTACTCAAAAGTCTTTACTCTTTCCAAATATGTACCATTTAAAAGGGGGTTAGGGCGAGTCTGTTTAGGGGGGTTAAAGATCATAAACTTGACCATACCCAAGTTTATCTCTAGCCCGCCCAGTGTACAGAAAGCTGCAAAGCCGTCCAGGGTGCGCTGAATGACCGTTGATGTTTTGGACAACAAAAAAGTGTCGTCTGCAAGCATCAAAGCGGGCACCCGCCCGGTCACCAGCCTTGGGGCATCATTGTCTTTTACTCTCAGCAGATCATCTACAAGCCCATTTATATAAAGACAGAATAAGGTTGGGGCCAAGACCCACCTCTGGCGTACCCCCTTCTTCGCAGGGAAATGAGCCAACAGTTCCCCGTGCCTCCCACACCTGACTTGAGCGTAGTTATTTGTGTGAAGTCTATTCAAAATGTCCAACATGTAGGTGGGTAGACCCATACCTAGCAATACGCCCCACAACTTTTCCCTCAGTACTAAATCAAATGCGGCCCGCAGGTCCACAAAGATGAGGTAGAGGCTGCCACCCTCCACACACACCGTTTTCCAAAATAGTACCTGCAGCCTAGAAATGTGGTCTGTTGTGGAAATTCCCGTCCTAAACCCAGCTTGGAATATAGTCAAAATCTCATTTTCCCCTATCTACCCCTGAATTCTGTCTAAGATGATCCCGCCCATCAGCTTTTGTGCTGTATCTATCAAGCTGATGGGCCTATAATTAGACGGGGTTAGTGGATAGCCTTTTCTAAGGATAGGGACAATCTCTGCTCCGAGCCAGGTATCTGGCGGGTCATTCCCCTTGAGTATTGCGTTAAATAAAATAGCCAAATATGGTGCCCAGATTTTAGGTTGTGCTCGAAATAAATCCCCAGGAAGCTTATCCAAGCCTGGGGCCTTGTTAGGTAGAAGTTTGGCTATTGCGGTCTCAACCTCCGTAAGCGTAATTTCCAGGGGCCCATCCAAATGATACTTACACAGGGGGTCCACCATCCCCTCGCCTCGCTCAGTATCAAAGGGCCCCACCAATCGATACTCATGGCGAGGTCCTGGGGAAGGAGCGGGGAAACCTCTTCCACATCTCCCATCACAGGGGGTCCAAGGGTAGGGGACAAAGATAACTCTTCAGCAGGGTTAGCATATAGTGCCCCAAAATGGGCTTCCCAAACTACAGGTGCTATGTTTGTTATGGGAGGTAGTCCACCCCCACGCTTCCCGGTACTAACAATGGCCCAGAATGACTTGAACTCTTTGCTCAGGAGTGCTAATCTTAGTTCTTCCCATCTGTTCACCTCCCAGTTTTTCTTTTCCCTGTTGACAACCTGCTTGTACCTGAGCCGACACTGCTTTATACTAATTCTATCCTTATCTTTTATTGCGACTAACAGGTCTTTTTTTGCTTTCTGACATGATGCATCATACCAGGGGTGATTTTGGGCAGGGATAACCTTCGTTCTTTCGCAAGGGTAGAACACGTCCGATAGTTTAACAATCAACTGCTTGTGGATTTCTATAGTCCTAGTCTGGGCCTCTCGGTCAGGGATCTTTTCTCCCACCTCCCCCATTTCTATCAGCTGAGGTAGTGCCAGCTGGCATATTCCTGCAAGTTTAGTCGGAGAGTCCTGAAGTTTGGACCACTTAATTAGCCGCCTATTGTTAGATAGCAGGAAAGGTGGTTGAGCAGAGTTGGGCTCAGGGGCCGGGCTAGACAGACCAAAACTCCCAGGTTTCAGTGTCAGAACCAGGGCATTGTAGTCACTATCGCTCCGCAGGTGGACCTTAAAATCCAGAACCCTATCCCAATGTCTGGCTTCAACCATTATGTAATCAATGATGGAGCTTTGCCCTAATATGTTGAAGGTGGATAAGCCTGGTCTATCTGGTTCCACCCTCCCATTACACGCCTGCAGAGATGCTGTAAGGGATAATGATTTGATTTGGAGAACCAGCGGGGTCCAGGCTCTAACGGGGGCTATCCGCGGCTCAGGGATGCGCCAGTACTGATCCTCATCATCTAATTCACCCATGTCTGGCAAGAGGTTCGAACTGGCAGTTAAAATCTCCTCCAACTAATAGGGCTATTGCAGGGTCAAGGGAAGGAATAAACTGCCCTAATATATCAATGGTACCAGATTCCTGCCCACCCTGCTAAGGCCTAGAATAAATATTAAGTAGGGCAACCTGGATGGAGTCAGGGAGTGTTAGAAGAACACATTGAACATCGAGTGAGTTGGTAGGAATATGGACTGCCTTAGCACCCAAGTGCATACCCACCCAAATCGACAGGCCACCCGAGGGTCTCCCCCTACCCCGGGTTGTGGCCAGGATATTGAAGGTGGCAAAACCAACCATCGCGGTCTCTTCCAGCACCCACGTCTCCTGCATCAGACAGATGACATGATTTTCTATAAAGAGGCCCCACTCAAGCATAGATGATTTATTTCTCATCCCTGCCAAATTCTAGGACAGGACTTTAATACTACCATCCTTAGCCCCAGGACTAATTGGGCCTAAATCTCCCACTGGGCTGTATTCACCAGATACTGCCCCACTAAGGCCTCTCAATCACCTGCGTTCGTTCTATTGCTTCACCCATTAGCAGCTCGGCAACAGAACCAAATACACCCTCCTGCATCTCAGGCGATAAAGCATCAAAATCTACAGCCCGGTAGTCCCTCCCCATACTCTGCCCCTCATTAGCCCCAGTAGACTCCCTGCCCCCTGCACCATCTTGTTGAATAATGATGGGGGCACAGAGGAGATCAGCATCAACATTGCTCCCCATCTCACTACTTGGGGGCCTAGTTCACTGGCCACTGGCGGTGGGGGCCATTTGATCTCCAGGCGTCAATCCACTAAATCTAGAATACTAAACCTGTTATTCTGGGTCAACAATGAGAGCAAGGGGGTAGTTGGTAGTGGGCCCTTCCAATTATTTGCCTCAACTTGATCTGTGTATGATGGTAGGTTCTGAGCACCCCATAGTTGCCCACCTCTGTTTTGCTTAGGGCCCCACTGGGGAGAAGGATAAAAATAGGGCAAATGTAGGGGTAGAATTTGTGTTTTAGACCCAACTGGGGCTCCGTTGCAGATATAATCCGCAGCACAGATGTTCCTGAAGTTAATAATTACACAATTTCCTGCAATGGTTTTTGGCCTTACCCCTACCCAATCAACCCGTCTTGCAAACAATATTTCACCAGACACCTGTGGGGAAAGAGACCTATTAAGATTGAGCCACTGTATACATTTATTTTTAAGATCAGTATACGCTTCATTTTTCCCCTTGTCTAGCGCTGGAACCCTGGCAAGCACCACCACATAAGGTAATGAGGCTGGGGAGAGGCTGGGGAGAGGCTGGGGGGAGATCAATGCGGGGTAGGGCTTTTGCAAGCTTGTCCTCAGCAACATTTCTACTGCCTTGGGGTTGATCATCCACATGCCCTGTTATCCCCCCAGATGCCCTTCATCTAGATAGTACGTTGCTGTTATCTGCAATTCTTTCCCTTAATGGCAGAGGAACAGGATTAGTGGGCGGATTATGATTTATCACCAGAGGCGGTGCAGCAGGTGTGTTATTACTATTGGGCAGATTAGGGGAATTGGCCTCACCGTTTCCAGGTTGCTGTTCCCCATCACAAAGACCATCCCCCCCTATAGCTTGCGGATCTGTCGGCACCTGGGTAGGATCAGATTGTGACTCTGGATACAAAAGCTTGTTTTCAATCTGGGAGAGTCTATCATATATGGGGAGACAAGTCCTTGTGAAAATAAGTTCCAATTTCGCCCAAAACGCTGTTCCCAGATCTGACGGATCAACATCTCTGAAATTCATTAGAGCAGTGGCAATTTGAGTAGGCTGTGGGGTTGTTGCTGGAATATTTGAGGGTCTTGTACTTGGCCCCTCTCTCTTGTCCTTCCCTTTTTTAATCTTCGCTTTTATATTTATTAGAGGGGCACCACCACGCTTCCTTTTCACCACCACCTTTATGGCCTCAGTTTTAGATTTCTGTAGGGATCTTGTTTTTGGTCTCATATTTGGTGGACCTGTTTCCTCAGAATTAGGGTCAAGCGCACTTGTACTGGCTGGTGTAGTGTTCATGCTTTCTCATGAGGTTTCCAGGTTTTCACTGCCCTGAGGTTATAGAATTCCCACCTCACTACTCACTCTTATTAGGCCAGCACCGGTCCCAGGTTGTTGGTTTGGGGATACTACATGCAATAATGACCCCAGGGATGAGCTTTTATCAAAGGCTGGGTCCAGTGACAATCTTTTTTCAGTCAATTCAATTTCGCGAGAAAGCACAGATGATGCCCTGGTAATGAAATGATCCAAAGTGCCCACGAGGAAGCCACCCATGTTGGACTTTCTCCCCTTCGCCTCATTATTGGTAGCCATAGCAGAGACTTCGGGGCAAAAACCTCTCTAGATAGTCGCAGTGTAGTATTTAAATACACTGACCTTAGTTCAGCAGATGTTAGGGGGAGGCGCTGTCCCGTCCTCTACCGGGCTTGAACGGGCTTAAATGGGCCCGTCCTTGGCCCGAGCTTCACCTGGCGCCCGTCCGTGCACGTCCCGCGCAGTGGTGGGCGAGTGTGATTTAAATAGCGCTGGGAAGTGGGGCTGCTGAGTCCACAGGTGAGCGTGGCAGGGGCTCCTGGATGCTGAAGTCCTCCACCCTCCTTCAAGTGCAGCGAGAGTGGCCCAAAACACAATATGCGGCTGCGAGTGGCTCCTGCGAAGCGGGCCGTGAGACGTTTAATAGCGCTGGGAGGCGGGGCTGCTGAGTCCACAGGTGAGCGTGGCAGTGGCGTCTGGATGCTGAAGTCCTCCGCCCTCCTTCAAGTGCAGCGAGAGTGGCCCAAAACGCAATATGCGGCTGCAAGCGGCACCTGGTTTTATAGAATTCCCCTGGAAAGCCATCTTCTCCTGGGAATTTACAGGTCATCAAGTTCTCAATAACCTCTGCTATCTCTTCTGTGATTTTGCATCTAACAATGTTCTACGTTTTTTCTGATAATATAAGTAAATAAACAATATTTTCAAATAGTTGTTCTGTGTCCTGTTGGAGGGCTGGGCGGAAATAGAAGCGAGGAGGCTGAATGCATTTCTTAATGTGGACTCTTTATTGTCTTTAGGATATGCAACTTAAAGATAGTATGCCTTTTAAGAACAAATTTCTCCTGAGACATTCAGATCTATTAGCTACATGTTTTCTCTTCCCTCCCATCTTAAAAAGGGGAAAAAGAATCCAGGAAATAACCAAAGTACTTTTCTAAATATATGGACTCTTTTACACTTGTGAGTGAGCCCTATAATAGTGAACATAAGCGTTAAATGAGGAAAAGGTTCTTTCAACTTCAGGAGTCTTTTAATATAAAGCAGCTTGTAGTGGAGGTGGTGAAGGATTAAAGGGGATGGGCAGGATTCCTTTCAAAGTAAAAGTCTGTAGCGAATCAGGAGGGAAACAAGAAAGGAGAAAGGGAAATGACAACAAAAAACAATATCCTCATTCATCCATGGGCAACCTCCCGAACTCCCAGTCTGCCCACTTGTTAACACAACTGTTCCCCACCCCCTTCTAGGGACACATACCACAGACTGCCGCAGCTCTCCTGAGTTGAGGTCACTCAACGGCTAGCTCTGTGGGACACCACCAATCCTCACACCACGATTCTTGGGCCTCGTTGACATCGGTGTCCTCCTCTTCTTTCACCCATGTAGTGTGGTCCTCCTGCGTTCTGCTTCCTGCTTCCCAGCTTCTCTTTCCCTGCTCGTCTTCTTCTAGGTGTGACAACTTCTTTCCAGTGCTGCCGTCCTTTTCTTCGTAGCTCCAGGTGTGTGATTGGTTGGGTAGACTTGGGTCTCCCCCCTTCTGTTGTAGACAACAATAGTACTGTCTTAATGTCAATGCCTCTTTCCTCCCTGAGTCTCTCTTTTGTTTTTATCGGTTTGTCATGGAAGATAGGAGGAAGACGGGGAGGACACCGAAGGAACATAAGTTAAGTGGGGGGGCTCATACATTTTCTGACATGTTCCTATGTGAGGTAGGATACATTGTGTAAAGACTGGCATAGAAGACATCAAACTTAGTAATTTACATTGTATACTAATATGTCTCAGTATTTAGATCTCACAGTTGCTATGACAAATTGTGACTCTTGTTGTTTGGGTTAAGCAGCCAATAGCTATCTAGCTTTCTCACCCCACTCATATTTTCTTTTTTTTAATTAGACTAGAGCTTGCAACCTATTTGGCAACAAAATAATTCAATAATATTTTTGCTATAGTTAAATGTTGTTGTACTGTAGGACTAGGGTCAATTAAAAAGCAAGCCATCATATTAGCCATCTCATGTTGTTAGTCGGCTTGAATCCCTCATTTGGAAGCCTCTCCATGTGCCCTTCCTAGCAGCCCATAACATTTGTGCTATGGTTGAGAATGCCTCATTTTCTGATTGATAGACTCTTATGTGCGATTTGAGTTTATCTTTATCTTGAGGGCATCAGTATGTCATTTCTGTCAATTGTCATGGGGTGAATAAGGGGTGATCTGTTTCAAATCTATGCTAAAATCCCAGGGCAGTGATCCATAAGATGTCACCTGATGATTTTATACCTGATTACATCTGATAGTAGGATGATGTACGAGGAAATAATCAATATGTGATAAAGTGTTAAGCAGACAGAAATGGAAAGTAAAGTCTCTATGCACGGGATGGAGAAGCCTCTAGATGCCAGTTAACTTTTGGTCATTTTTATCATGTAATATTGCTCTTTCCATATTGAGTTGTTTGTTGGGGTATCATGACCTATCCAATGTCCAATCCCACTGTACAATGGCTGATATTTGTCTAAATTCAACCCACATACAGATAGTTTAGCCATGAAATCAAGTTTAGATTCATTCGAGCATATGAAGACCCAAGTATTGTAACCTTTTTTTTTTTACAGTCCTCATACAGCCTCTAATTAACGTTCTCGCAGGCAGCCACCTCCGATGCTTACCGGCATACAATCCAAGGTCAGTAATTTCAAAACGGTACCCAGAGGCCTGACTTGACTTCAACCATAGAGGTATAATCACAGGACCTTACCTGAAACCAACAGTTCGCTTATGGGGTCCCAATAATACTGACAGCTGCAGTGTCCCTTTTGCACTATTTTCTTTTCTATATAGTACACATAGACCACTGAACACCACCAGTCTGTCCAGTTAGGAGGCTCTGGGTGAGATCACTTCCTACAAATCTCTCTCCTTGCCAATAGAAGCAAAAAACCCTACAATTTCTTGGGGTCAATGGCAGTCCAGCCCGCCTTACAATGTCGCACAGTACTCCAAATAGTCTCAGCTTTAGGCTAATTTCCATCACCCGACCAAAGATACTTGCAAGTGGTTTTACCCACCAGGAGCCAAGAATGGGTCAGGGATGGACAGGTAGAAAACATGTGAACATCAACAGCATCCAGAGTACCACATTTTCTACACCTAGGGTCTTTGTTGTCGCTAATCTTCACCAGTTTCGTAGGTGGCCGGTAAATCGTGTGACGAGTAAACAGGGGATTTTTCTTGAGAGGGGCAGATTAAACTGTGGAATGAAGTAAGTTCAAAGATACTTGCCAAAGATCCTGTAGTTCCCCTTGCGGAAAGAAGTCTTTCCATACGCTGACTGCCTTTGTCAGATGTGAATGCCATTTAGTTACTTTCTTCTTCAAAGCCTTAGTATCAAGCAACTCTATATCTATATTGTCAAAAAGTTCACAACGTATCCAGTCTTTTGGTATGTTGGTGGTAGTCCGGCCTCCATCATAATCAGGTCCTAATGGAAATATAAACTACTACTACTGCATAACTATACCGTTTTTAAAAAGTATTTCATACTAAAATGGTTAAATTAAATAATCACACTCCAATGGAATCCATTTTGAAGAAAGTGTTGGACACTGAAAGGGTTGAGATGTACTATTCACATTCTAATCTAAACCAATTTAATGATGGTGTTGAAAACTAAAGGGGCAACTTTTACTATTCCCACTCCAATCTGAAACTATTTGGGGAAGATGTTGGACACTAAAGGAGTGACATTTACAATTGCCACTCCAATGTATGCCATTTTGTGGAAGATGAGTGGCACTAAAGAGGTAACATTTACTATTCCCACTACACCAATCTAAACCAATTTGAAGAAAGTATTGGACACTAATGGAGTGATATTTACTGTTCCCACTTCAATCAAAACCGATTCGGGGAAAGTGTGCAACATTAGTGGGGTGGCATTTACCTATCCCACTCCAATCTAAACCAATTTAGGGAACGAGTTGGACACTAAAGGGGGCAAATACCATTCCCACTCCAATCTAAACGAATTTGGGGAAGGTGTTGTACACTAAAAGGGTAACATTTACTATTCCCACATAAATGTAAACCAATTTGGAGAAGGTGTTGAACCCTTAAGGGATGGCATTTACTATTCCAACTAAAATGTAAACCAATTTGGGGAGGTGTTGAGTACTCAAGCGGTGACATTTACTATTCCCATTCCAATTCAAACTACTTGGAGAAGGCTATGGACACTAAAAGGGTGACGTTAGTAGTCACACTCCAATCTATACCAATTTGGGGAAGGTGTTGGACACTAACGGCATGACAATTGCCTTTTCCCCTCCAATCTCAAAATATTTCGGGAGGGTGTTGGTCACTGAAGGGGTGAAATTCACGGTTCCCACTCCAATCTAAAACAATATGGTGAAGGTGTTGGGCACTAAGGGGATGACAATTACTATTCCCACTCAAATCTAAACAATGTGAGAATGGTGATGGGCCCAAAAAAGGTGAAATTTAATATTTCCAGTACAATCTAAAACATGCATTGCAAGCTGCTGGACATGAAAATTGTATATACACAATCAATACTCCACACTCACACATAATCTTTGATATATAAAATAACATTTTAAAAAATTTATTAAAAAACAGTGACCCAAACGAAAACAATGTATATATTTACAATGAAATATTAACATATAAAACAATGTTTATCATTATTGATCATTGGGGGGGCGTGGCCGAGAGCCGAGCATGGCGGACGCTTGCTGAGTTAGCTCCGTCCTCTGCCCAGTAAAACAAGCATAACATCCTGATACCCTGACGGCCCTGACGACCCGCCCGGGTCAGAAAACTGCGGAGGCACTGCTGAGCGGACCGGTCGGAGTCTGGTGACCGAGGTGACACTTCGCACGTCGCCGACACATCCGACGCGGGGGAGGCCTGCTGGGAAGACGGAAGCCGCGGCCTCCAGTGGAGAGTGAGCCCGTACGGAGTGCGACCAGCCTGGGGGCGCCGAGCTGAAGGAAAGTGGAGTGGGCAAGGGACCGCCTACGGAGGACGAGCAGTGCCAACACCGCCCCCCCGGGACCCCGTTGGCACACTTGATGAGCCCCCCTGATGCAGCTGGCCGGAGAGACGCCGGGAGCTCCTCTGCCGCTTAGGGCCCACTGGAGGAGGGCCCACCGCGGACCTGCCAGACACGCAGCGGGGAGAGGCGGCCTGGCCGGGGACGAAGTGCAGCGGGAAGGCGGAGAGGCCCGGCGGCCACAACTGAGGCCCGCGCCATACCCGACTTGTGGCGGCCTGGACGAAGAAGGCTGGGGCATCCTGCAGTACAGCTGTCACACGCTGTGGGCCCCGAGGTGCAGGAGACGGCCCGGTGTTGTGCATGGCCCACACTGGAGGAGTAGGGAAGCCGCCGCAGACGAGCAGAGCCTCGAACTTGCTGGGGAAGTCACACTGTCGGAAAGGTGGCCCAGCCACTGCAGAGGCATCCGGCGGTAAGGCGGCCATATTGCCTACCGGCGGGGGACCTTCACTGTGACGCAGCACCTGGAGCACTACCCTGGTGACTCTGGCGTCAGCGCAGCTCACACCGCTGACGCCGGGAGTACTGCACATTGCAGGGGTCACTGGAACAAGGGAGCCGCTCGTTACGGCTGTGGGGAGCTGCAGGATCTGCGGGCGGAGGACCCACACACACTGGCGTGAGTTCCCCTGAGCGCCTAACGGAGAGACTCTGGCAGGGGGTGGACACCGCAGGGGTGCAGTCAGTCTGCACGGACACGCCTGAGGAAGCGCTAACAAGGACACACTGGGCCCGCCGACCCTCTTCTGAGCAGTACCCTGATAAGGGAACGGACCTTGCTTGGCATACCTCACTGGACGCCGAGCAGCTGAATAGCACAGTGGCCTGGGGTGCACCCCCCCCCCACGAGCAGGGATAGGCGATACCTTCGGGGGGCCAGGTGCGACAAGGAGGGAATACGCCACTTCGCTTCCGCACGGAGCCACTGGTGATTGAAGAGTCGAGCCCAGTGCACGTTGGATACCTGAGGCTGACCTACTGTACACAGGGAAGGGGACCCCCTGGGGACACAACCACCGCCGCACTGTCGTCCAGAAACATGGGCAGGAACAGGACCAAGATGCCTGAGAGGGGCGCAGACCAGACTCTGCAGTCTACAGGCTCGGAAGACCCACTGGCCTCCTCAAACGTCGAGATGGTGCCTCCGACGGGCAAGACTTCACAGGAGGCCAAACTGGACCTTATTCTGTCTGAGATAAGGGCTTCAAGAGAAGCGCTTGAAACGCGCATGGACAGTATGGCGACGGGTATGTCTCTACTACGCGCCGACCATAACAAGCTGGCGGAGAAGGTCACGGAACACAAACTGGCTCTGGACGACCTGATACCGCAGCAAACGGAGCAATCCACGAAAATGGAAAACATGGAGAAGCAGATGAAGCTGGTATGGGAGAGGATGGACGAAGCGGAAGGGCGGGCTCGCCGCAACAACGTGCGCATCCTAGGAATTCCGGAGCGCAGCGAGGGGAGGAACCCAACCCAGTTTGTTGAGGATTGGCTGAAGAAACTTGCGGGGCCACAGGAACTTACGCCACTCTACAGTGTGGAGAGGGCGCATAGGATACCGTCTAGACCACCAAAGCCGGGAGCACCACCTCGCCCCTTAATAGCCCGCCTGCTTAACTACAAAGACAGGGACATAGTCTTGAGAGTGGCACGAGAGAAAGCGCCAATACGATTTGAGGACAAAACTATCTCGATCTACCCAGACTTCACCCCGACGGTGCAAAGGGCCAGGTCAACGTTTATGGGTGTGAAGAGACGCCTGCGCGACAGGAATCTTAAATATGCCCTGCTGTTTCCAGCCCGCTTGAAAGTAATTCATAACAACAAATCACTCTTCTTTGACACGGCTGAGGAGGCGGCGGAATGGATGGAAGTGACGCTGACGCCGCCCAACTCGCAAGATCCATTTGAGGAGGGTAGACAGAGGGAAGGACGCTCGAATGGCGAGGAGCGGCAGCCCGGAGCGAGTGCCACACACGAGGAGGAGGCGGGCACGAGCGGTCCGGATCCCTTGGCTGGGATGCGGGTATCACAGGAGAGGTCCCAGCTGACAGAGGCCGCTCTGGCTGCACACAACGCGAATGGTGAGACGGTGCTGGATAGCGCCTCCGATTCCCGGACAGAGGTGTCTGGTTCTGCTGACAGCCTGCAACTGTTTCCGAAAATAACCGCACAGGAAGCTAATGATCTTTAAAGGGACTTCGGAAGACTCCGACTGGTAATGTACAGACTGCATGTGAGACTCTGGGCGGGTCAACTGGGGCTGGGGGTACGAACACCTGTCAGGGCACGCCGCAGGGATTCCGGCGGGGCCCAGACAAGGGAGAGCGGGCCCACACCCACCAGGGCGCAGCAATGGTTCTGTTCAATTGGCACCCCAGTTGGGTGCAAGTGTTTGGACCTCACAGTTCTTTGAATGGGGACCTTGATGTTTTGGGATTGTTTGTAATTAGGGCACTCATGGAAACCTTCGCAAGACTAATTGGAATAGGGTGGGACACGCGGAATATAATTGTCGCTAACAGTCATGGGGTCCCTTAGTGAATACAAAATGTGCACCTGGAATGTAAGAGACATGGGCTCAATCCAAAAAAGGCATAGGGTGCTGGCACAGCTCAATAGGAGGCGTGTTGCTGTGGCATACTTACAGGAGACGCATTTGAATAGAGATGAAGGTGTGAAACTGCTAAAGAAATGGAAGGGGCAGCTGTTTGCTACTACCTACTCAGTGTTCTCCCGGGGGGCGGCGATATAGATCAGGAACTCTGTCCCTTTTAAGATACTGGAAGAAAGGATCGACCCAGAGGGAAGGTATGTGCTTATAAGGGGGTTGTTGGATGGTTCCCCTGTTGTGCTTGGTAGCGTGTATGCGCCAAATACGGGTCAGCCGGTTTTCTTGACCGCGCTTAACAGAGTCTTAACTGAATGGTCGGAGAGTGTGTGGATTATTGGAGGGGACTTTAATGCAGTTCTAGACGTATCACTGGACAGATCGCACCCACCACTGCAGGCTACTGAAAGTAGAAGGCAGGCTGAAGCACTCTCGCAGTGGGCAATGGGCTGGGGGCTGGCGGATACTTGGCGATGCACGCACTTGACGGATAGAGAGTACACCTACTTCTCCCCTCCCCATGGTCTACACACGAGAATAGATCACATGTTCTGTAGCACAACATTGCTGGGGGGGGGTAGTGGCCTCAGAACACATGGGCAAGACCCTTTCGGACCACAACCCAGTGGAAGTCACGCTGAGATGGGGCACGATACCCACACCGATACCGACATGGCGTATGTCCCCGGAACTGCTTGAAGACACTGTTTTTAAGGCAACTATAGCAGAGGCAATCACGCAACATTTCCATTTTAATGGCGGCACGGCTAGTACGCGTCAGATCGAATGGGATGCCTTTAAGGTGACCATAAGGGGGGATGCAATGAACACACGCTCGGGCATGAGACGCCTGGTCTTAGAGAAGCTTAATAAAGTGGAGGGCAGCCTGGCCATGCTGGAGAGGGAGGCTGCGGGCACGAACTTACCTTTTACACCTTTGCAGGAGGCGCACATCCAACACGCCGAGCTGTTGGAGGAACTGCGTGTCCTGGACTACAAGGAATATACATGTAGGCAACATGCCCACGCTGACAAATCTGGGCCCTTGCTGGCCCGATTGCTGCGAGATAGCCCTGCCCCCACTCCAATACTGGAGGTTCTGGACCAAACTGGGAGGCTGGCTGTGACACAGATCGGTATAAATACTGCCTTTCGTGACTATTACGAGTCACTGTATGGTCCACATCGACGCATGTCGGACGAGGCATTCGAAGAGTTCATGACGGGACTGGAACTATCGCGACTAGAACAGGCCCAGAGTGAGGACTTAGCGCGGCCCATAACGGTTGCGGGAATCAGGCAGGCAATACGGGCACTCCCGAGAAACAAAACCCCGGGTACCAATGGCCTACCTGCAGAATTTTACGGGGCGTTTATTGACCTGTTGGCCCCGCGGCTATATGAGGTGTTTAACGAAGCAAAGAAAACCAAAGGGTTACCGCAGTCCGCGCTGCAGGCCCTGATTGTCTCGTTGCCTAAGCCGGGCAGGGACTGTTTACGGCCAGCTAATTATAGACCGCTATCCCTATTAAATACCGATCACAAGGTGCTGAGCAAGGTGTTGGCACTGAGACTGGCACAACATATTCCGAGCCTGGTCCACCCGGACCAGTGCGGTTTCGTGCCCGGTCGAAGCACTGCGATGAATCTGAGGAGGCTCAGTCAGCTCATGTTACACGAGCGTTTACCTACGTCAGCTGAGGGCTGTATTTCATTGGACTTGCGTCAGGCATTTGACTCACTCCGGTGGGATTATATGTTTGCAGCACTGGCACGGTTTGGGCTCCCGGCTGGCTTTATTGATTGGATCCGATTACTGTACACTCACCCCACTGCTAGGGTCCGCACGAACAGATGCATATCGCCACAGTTGGACATAGCGAGGGGTATGAGGCAGGGTTGCCCTCTATCCCCGCTATTGTTTATACTAGCGCTAGAGCCGCTGCTGTGCAAGCTTCGGCTTCGAGCGCAACACAGGGGCATCACGAGGGGAGGCGTAACTCATGTGGTGTCGGCCTACGCCGACGACATCATCCTTTATTTAAGAGACCTGCGCGGTGATCTGGACCCCATCCCTGGGCTCTTTGAAGACTTCAGTGCACTCTCCGGCCTCACGATAAGCGAATCTAAGTCGTATGGGTACTGCTTTAATGCCCTCGACACGAGCGCCCCCCTACCATTTCCGCCCCACAGTTTTGAAATGGCGGAAACAACCTTTCGCTACCTGGGGATACAGATCTATAGGACGGCGGCAGATATGCTTGACGGTAATCTGGGCCGCGCTGTGGCAGCTCTGAGGTCGCAGGTACAATTCTGGACCACGCTGCCATTATCGGTGGCGGGCAGGGTGGCCATCTCTAAGATGGTAGTGCTCCCAAGACTTCTTTACTACTTTACGAACTTGCCCTTCTTGGCGACAGCTGCTGTATTCCGAACCTTGAACACCATGCTAACGGAGCTGGTCTGGGGACGGGGCAGACGGCGCATAAGCCTGGCGAAACTACAGCTGCCTACAACGGCTGGCGGGATGGGAGTCCCGGACTTCCTGGCATATTACTACGCATGCCAATTACAATGGCTGGCCTATTGGCTAGCGGGTCGCAACCTGCACGAAATAGGCATGTCCGAAGCGGATAGGGAGAGAGGAGTCATACACACCCTGTTGCTGCCTAATGCTGCGATCCCTGGGCAATCTCCCCCCCTGCTCAAGTTGGCCATTACCTGCTGGAGGCGGGCCGTACGATACTCGTCCCCGGCCTCTTCCTATGCCCCAACGATACCACTGCTGGGGATCCCGCTGGGGACAAGCATATTGTCTACCAGGGCACTCGCTACGTGGACTGATGCCGGGGTAGCACAGGTGGGCGACCTATTTAGTGATGGACATATGATGTCCTGTGCGGACTTTTGCACGGTGCACCATACGCCTGGGGGAATGTTCTTACTACATGCAGGGGTGCGCGACTACATCACACGGCACTGGGCACCGGACGGCAAAGAACCAAATACAAATCCACTACACACGATGCAATACCTGATGGGTACAGGGAGCCATTTGACAAAATGGATTACAAGTGGTATACGTGAAGGGAGGGCGGTGTCGTTGCAGCCACTGCGCGAGGCGTGGGAGAGGGATGCAGGTCGAGTGTTTCGGGATAAAGAGTGGGAGCGGGCCCTTGCATTCCCCAGGAAAGTCTCGCGGAACCCAAAATTTAAATTCATCCAACTCATGATCCTACACCGCGCATACCTCACACCCCACCGATTGCACGTAATGTTCCCCAACACACTGGATTCATGCCCCCGGTGTGGCATGGAAGATGCGGGGATAATACACATGTTATGGGAGTGCCCGAAATTAGGTTATTTTTGGGCAACGGTACACACCGCCTTACACAGGGTGTCCCCCAACAGACAACACAACACTATATCCTCTAGCTTACTGGGACTGGGACCTGCAGAACGCAAGAAAAGTGTGGCCACAAGGTTTGTTGACCTAGCAATACTACTGGCAAAATGTACCATTACTATGAGGTGGAAGTCGAGCAGGCCCCCTGACCCGGAGATGTGGAAGGCAGAGGTGGTGAGGTGGGGCAAGGCGGAGGAGGGACTGGCAATACAGACCGAAGAGCGTAAAGGCTTGAGAAGGATTCCTATATCCCTCGAATGGAACACTATTATGTTATCCTTTGAACTGTTGGATGAGGATGCTACCTCTGTGGGGTCGTCCTTGAGTGATTGAAATGAGCTGATTGCTTTGGGGGTCACCGCTTCATTGGATTCCCCTAAGTACCCGAATGTCATGTGACAGTGGCCCACACAAGGACACAGGTGCACTGCACAGGAAGAACTCAAATTGGGCTGTGATGCCCTTTATGTGGACCTGAATGGCATAGCGACAAAGGGGTGGATTAACAAGGAATAGGGTACATACTGTACCGTCATGTCTGAACCCATACTATGCCTGAATAGGAGTGCCGGGGGAGGGATATTGGGAGGGGGGGGTTGGGGGGTTGAGTTGGGAATAGTGTAACAGGTTGAAAATAGGAAAAGGCAACATGAGCGAGTACGGTACAACTGATGTATTTCAATGGGATGTACGACAAGTGACTGCATGTACTGTAACGATTGTGCAATTTTACTATCCTGCAAATAAACAGTTTAAAAAAAAAAAAAATCATTATTGATCATTCATACAATTGATTAATATTTAACAAAATTCCTAAACTTCGAAACGCAACATGAAAAAAAATTGTACTTCAAAAATAAAAATCATAAAAGTTAAACACAAGCATTGGAAATGCAATAGGTCTCGCATCATTAGAGTTAGTGCTTTTAGAATTGTTGATGGGTTTTTTTTGTAAATCTTTAGCATTTTTGTTTCCTGTAGCCAATGCTAAAGAATTACAAATAAAAAAAGCCATAAACATTTCTAAAAGCTCTAACTCAAATGCTGCGAGACCTATTGCACTGTTGGCTGGCGTTTTTTGATGGTGCTGTGCTGGGAGAGAGAGTGGGGAGGGGTTGGAGAAGGGAGGGGGCGTAGAGCAGGGGGCGGAGCTATTGTATTAGTGCTCAACCCGTACCTCTGGGTTTTTCAAATGCATTGTGGGTGAAGCTACATAGTAGGTGATGGGTTGAGTCTTGAATGCGTTTAAGCAAAAAAATTCCACGCAGGGCAGTGATAAAATAAATGTACTAAAGTTTAATGGGGGGCTAAATAAATAAAAATTCTTCAATAACAAGTCATGGTTTAGTTATACATAGTGTAGCTCACACACTCGGGCTGTGCATTTGTCCAGTCTTACTACAGATCGCAAACACGACAAGAAATAGTGTCACCTCGGAGACCTAAATGATGTATCTTTTCCTAGATCAGCCCTTGGAGACCTGTGGTGCCTGCAGCCCTGAACAGGGGCTTTGCATTCGTCCGAGTATATATATTTTTTTTGGGGGGGAGAGAGAGGGGGAACGATGCAACAAACCCTTAGAAAACACATGTTGATGCCTGGCGCCAGGCAGGTCTGACAAGCACCGAGCACAGCGAGCTGCAGCTGTTTGTGCGACCCTTCTTTCAAGGAAGAGCAGGTATGTGTGATGTGAGTCCGGTTGACCTCGGTTGAGGAACAGGAAGGGGTGTGCATCGTTGTAGCAGTGAGTGCAGTGCCTGTGGCTGTGTGCTTGTCAGCAGGCTGCGGAGGGCAGGGTCCCACCGCTGCAGCTTTGGACCAGCTCAAGTGCACCACAGACGGGGCAGGGCTGGCAGCGGTGACCCAAGCTACAGCCAAGGGTCCCAGCAGCAAGGCTCGCAAATAATAAACAAGAGAAATTGTAAAAATGGAAGATGACGCCACAACAAACGTATGATATTCACATTTTCCATCAGTTGCACACACCATGACATCATGAACATGGCAATTAATCCATTCATTAAGGTGGGTTTCCTCCCAATCCTACCGGTGTTATTTGTTACTATTGTCAGATATCTTGAAATGACGGCCCCTCACTATGCACAGGAAAGTGTGTTTATTACTGGGTAATGTTTCTCCATATAGACGTTTACTTTTATTGTATATTTGTTGGAAGGTTAGCGCGTGTGCACACAATGTTGAACTGCTCTGTGGGAAGTCTGTTTTCTAAACAGTTCAACGGTGACAGAATACAGATTTTTGCAACAAAAAAACAAGCGAGAGCTATTGGCTATGCCAATGCTTGTTCATTTGAGCATACAGTGTCCTCCATAATGACAGCCATCAAAGCAGCTGACTATCTGCTGACCGGGTGAGGCAGATGGTAGAGCTTGGGAGCCAAGAGTTAGGAGGGCTGCTTGGAGCATGGACAGACCACTGGAGCAGTGTTTTTGCTGCATTTGTGGTGGGGGAGAGTTTATAACGCGAATGGGAGCAAAGTTCCAGAAGGCCTGTGCGGAGTATTGCGAGACCACGGAGGACTGTTTCTGCTGCATTACAGGCATTTCTTTGGTGGTGGGAGGGAAGGCACCCCACTGTGAGATGCAGTGTTGAAGCTGCAAGTTAAAGATAAAGCATGCCGCTCATGAACCGACCTACAACACACAGCAGTATTGTGGCTCATTACAAATCAAGTGCGTACCTTAATCTCGTACCAAACGTGAGCAGTGTTTCTAATCTAGTCAGGTCCACTTCATTTCGCTATAAATCATCACAGAACAGAAATATCCAAAGCATTCAAGGGTTGTTATGGGACGTCACTGCTTGCACTTCTCTCACAAACACTAAAACATGATGTCACATTATCCGGTGGGTAAAGTTAACAAGTAGGGAAGGCAGAGAAGGGGAGGGAGGAGGAGAAATGCGACACAAACAAGACGGAGGGAAGGAAGATAAGGGGAGGGGGGAGGAGAAATGCGACACGGCGGGCAGGGGAGGGGGCGGAGCGGGGAGAGGGGCGACACGGCAGGCAGGGGAGGAGAGTAGGAGGAGGAGGGGGAGGGGGGAGGAGAGTAGGGGAGGCACGGCCTAGCGGCCGTGCAATCAAGAAGTGAGGGGGCGGAGCTGGGGGAGTGTGAGAGAGAGAGTAGGCAAGGCAGGCGGCTGGGGGCATGTGCACGCGCTTTTAAGCTCAATGCGCATGCGCATTGAGCTTAAATTTCTCGTGCACTGCAAGGAATCGCCACGATTCCTTGCAAGTTGGGTTAAAGAGTGGATAAGCCCCCATAGTCTCGCAAGCTCGACAGGCGAGACCTAACAATATGAAACTAATTTTAAAATGTAATGTTAAAAATGTTTTTGCATAAAAGTAATACATTTTGGAATATATATTCCCAACATGAGAACTTATTCCAATAATAAACATATTTAAAGTGTATTTATTAAAATAAAGTTTACATTTTTCATGAATAAACCTATAACATATAAATATATAACAACATAATAATTTATACATCATAGATAAAACTTGTTTATTCTATTGTCATCATTTAATCAGATATTTAATCAATTATTACAATAAATGTGTATAAAAAAATTAAAAATGTATCCAATAATTTTATTACAATTACATCATTGTTTTCAACATTTAAAAAAGTTAAGATTTTTAAAGAATTTAATTTAAAAACTATAAAGAATAACTTTTTGTATAATATAAACTTACAAGCATTTTACATTATTAAAATTAAATTTGATATATTTTAAATGTTACCAAATTTTCTGATTTAAATATTTATTTTAATATTTGAAAAACGATAGTTTTACATTTGTCAATATTTATATATACACTAGCTGTACCCGGCCACGAGTTGCTGTGGCTCAGTCTGGTTAAATTGAATAGAAGGAAAAGAGTAAGCGCACGTTTCTAATATGTTTAATTTCACAATGCTTGTGGGTATACAATATGTTTTTGTGACTATTGTCTGTATGTGTCCCTTGTAGTAGTTGCGCAGCAAGCAAATCAATAGGGTCTGTTCGGCCTTTCTATTAAAAACACGCGCGTATTGTACACATGTGTATTCGAATCCAACGCTCTGTATATATAAACACGCGCTAATGTTGCAATGTGAACCAACTCCTCCCACCTCCCTCCGCCCACTTCCCGGTCTGCAATCCTGACACCAACTGTCCATCCTAATATATGTAGAATAATGTCTCTATGCGTCCTTACTTAATGTTGCAAAGTGAACCAATTCCCCCCCCCTCCACACACTTCCCGGCTGCCATCCTAACACCAACTGTCCATCCTTATATATGTAGACGATTGTCTTTATGCGTCCCTTGTATTTATTGTGCAGCAACCAAATCGATTTGGTCTATTTGGCCATTCAATTAAAAACACGCGCGTATTGTACACCCGTGTTTTCAAATCCAACTTTGTGTATATATAAACATGCGCTAATGTTGCAAAGTGAACCAACTCCTCCCCCCTCCCTCCACCTACTTCCCGGTCTGCCATCCTGACACCAACTGTCCGTCCTAATATATGTAGACTATTGTCTCTATGCGCTCTTTCTTAATGTTACAAAGTGAACCAACTCCTCCCCCCTCCCTCCACCCACTTCCCTGTCTGCCATCCTGACACCAACTGTCCATCCTAATATATGTAGACTATTGTCTCTATGGATTCTTTCTTAATGTTGCAAAGTGAACCAACTCCTCCCCCTCCCTCCACCCACTTCCCGGTCTGCCATCCTGACACCAACTGTCCATCCTAATATATGTAGACTATTGTTTCTATGCGTCCCTTGTAGTTGTTGCGCAGCAACCAAATCAATAGGGTCTGTTCGGTCTTTCGATTAAAAACACACGCGTATTGGAAACGCGCATATTCGAATCCAACGTTGTGTATATATAAATTTGCGCCTAATCGAATCCAACGTTGTGTCAAAATTTCAAATCAAACTGTGAAGAACTTTCAGAGATTTAAGATTTTGAACAAACGAACATTGACATTTTAATGTGTCTGTTCGGGCTTTCCATTAGAAACACGTGCGTATTCGACACGCGCGTATACGAATCCAGCGTTGTGTATATAAAAACAGGCGCGTATTCAAATCCAATGTTGTGTCAAAATTTCAAAGCAATCGGTGAAGAACTTTTGGAGATTTACGATTTTGAACAAACAAACATTTACATTTTTATTTATATCGATTCTAAATAAATATAGAAACTTATGTTTAAAAAAAATAATGAATTTAACTTACAATATTCACTATTTAAAAATCTCCCCATCCCTATCCCCTAAAAATCCAGCACCTCACTATTTTAAAAACATTTATGTATACCTAATTTCTACACATTAATACAACTAAAGATGCAAATAGTAAAAATGTAATAATTAATAAAATATCTTACTAAACACCCAAATTGAAAAAATAATGAAACATATAAAATCAAACACACTACAATAAAATACATGCAAAATAACACTTACAAACGATAATATATACAACAATATTCTCTAAAATGATATTAAAACAACATTTAAAACAACATTCTTACCTTCAATATGCCTGTCCATGAAATTCTTGTCATCCCAATATTCTTGTCAGAATATTTTTGTATCATAATATTTGATATTTTGTCCACCACCCCAGACTAAGCCACTCTCTGTCCCACATTAATTTCCCCTTAAGGTGGCAAAGGATCAATTTAGTTGGTCCTAGAACTCAAGCATAAGGTTTCTTCCTGTAAAGTAAAGATACCTCCTGGGTCGCAGAGGAATCTAGTACTAGCGCCATGTGAAGATATTGGTATTTTCAGTGGCGGGGGGGGGGGGGTAGTGGAGTCCAACATATGAAGGACAGGAGTAAAGGTAAGTAATTAAATAAATAAAACAATTTACCTTGTGCGAGCTGCATCGCCAACCCGGCAATAATCTACGTAAGTGCTTTGTATTTTGTTTTGCATTTTGTAGTGTTACATTACTGGTTATTGTTTTGAATGTTTAATAGTTATTTGAAAAATATGTGTGGCCTAACAAGATGACATGAGAATAATGGTTGAATCTTGTTTGAAAAAAGTACAAAAAGAAGTCAAATAAAAAATACACAGGCTTTGAACGAAGCACAGAAGTCTTGTATGCTTAATTAAGAAATGGTCTATCTGAACACTGTGTTTGTCAGTATAGTAATAATCATAACACCAGTCTTCAGTTAACCCAGTCAAAAATGAAAGAGGGAGAACATCTAAGCTCTTCATTTGTGAATAAAAGTGCTACTTAACGCAATCCTGAGTGCTTTCAAGAACAAGGGTCAACGGTTTCTATAACCACGACTCATGGGCAATGTGGGACATATTTTTTAGAACTTCTCAGCTGTCAAGAGAAGCTCTTACATAACAATCAATTAAATGGCTTTCTCAACACCATGACGAATTCAGTGGCAGGAATAGACTAGAACTGGCCATTTTAAACAACTTGATAATACGAGCACCAACATAATCAACAGCCCGATATTTAGACTGCACACGTACACCACTGATTAACTAAATTTGCCACGATCCTTCATGTCCTGAGCACCATACTTGAGGACTTAAAAAGGAATTTACAAATCTTAGGAACAACAAGAATTCCAAGAAGCAAGAACTGGAGGATACAAGCACAAGCAACAAGATAATCCTTCAAAATGATATGAACGGATTGGGTTATATAACGGAAGATAATGTAGTAAAGCAACCAATTTCTCCTCCCTTTTAATGACAAAAAAACAGAGAAAAACAATGTAAAGCAAGAAACAAGAGAAAAAATAGCATAATAGTGAATTTGCCTCAAAGAAAAACAATAACAATGGGGAACAATACAAATCTTTCCAAATATTGCAAAGCTAGAGGAAAAAAAGTATCATTCTTTGTTCAACAAAAACCCAGGTGATACTACTCCCGCTGAGGAATGTGAAGAAATAATTGACCAAGCTGAACAACAAGGACACCACAACCCGAAAAACGTAAAAATTGATACTCAATACCTCAGTTTGAAGGTGGGATTAGATGGAAAAAAACATGAGTGAATCAATGACAAAATCTATCCTCTTGAAGTCTGTAAATTAACAAAAGATAGCAATATTCCTACAAAACATAATAGCTCTACTAGATAAACTAGGAATATCGAAACACCAGCAAAACAATTAGGATGTGCGCAATGAGGAATCAGAAGGACACAATATAGAAGATACAATTTATTGGGCAATTACGATTCAACAATCACCTAAGCAACAAACTAGAGAAAACACATCTAGCACTTAAGGAGAACCATACCAAATATTAGAATCATCAAATCAGTTGATGCATTCATCAATAAAAGAGTATACAACTCTTGACTTAGGTGATAAAAAGAGTACAACTTATGACCATAAATAAGGAAAGAGACAACTTATCTTTAAACCAGAATACCATTCTAGAGGAAAACATGACATTTTGAATTGGAGGAAGTATTTTAAGACTCGTTAAATCAATCCCATTGCTTGTAAAAATTAAAAGTGAGAACATAGAATCTATTAGATTCTTATTAAACTTAGATGCTTATCAAGAACTCATACTGGTAATGTGGAATTCTTTCCACCTACCAAAACAAATCCCCGAGGAATATAGAACCTTCCTAACTGTCAAGGGAACAAAAACAAAAACAGTTAAGTATTCTCAATATTGAAAAATCTCATTGGCAAAACAACTAGCCTACCACCAACAGTTACTACTAAACTCAACGAGGAAAAGGCTATGAAACCTAATCAAGGTTGGTTAATAGCAGTCCTACATGGGGTATCTCAGGCCTAATAGGATAAACCCCAGTGTGCCCAGAGACAATCGTTTGATCAAAGGGAAGTGATAAAAATATGTTCTTGGAATATAAACGGTGTGCGGGCCAAGATTCAAAATGTGTACTTGACTTACATGGCTAGTAATTTTCAGATTTTGTTGCTGCAAGAAAGCTGGGCAACTCAACCTCACATGCTAGAAGATTTCACTGGGTATTTCGTCCCTGCCAGTAAATATGGGTGAATCAGCAGGGGCCAAGCAAAATTCATAGCAATAGACTTAAAATTAGAAAGTGAACAAGTGATCACAAATGGTGACAACATTCTAATGGTAAAATTATGTTACAATGAAAAAAAAAGCTTCTGCTATTATTAAACGTCTACATATATCCTGACACCAGTAAAAGGAGACAAATGGCCAGTAACCTTAGAAATATTTTACTACACCAATTGAATAAAGAGATAATCTCTGAAATTATAATTTCAGGTGACTTTAACAAGAACCTGCTGTGGACATACCAGACAAGAAGTCATATTACAACAGGACCATCTATGGGCTATTAGTAATCAGTCGCTAAACCCAGAGCCCAAAGGTTCAGGATGTATAATTGGCAAGAAATTAGTAAAAGTCCTGGAATCCGAAGATGGCGGCAGGCTAACGCCGGCTGCGAGAGCACGTCCTTGACCTGGGAGAGACTGCCGAGTGAGACTGCGGTGTCAGTGCCGGCAGGAGCGAGATTCAGTGGTCTAAGCGGTGAGCTTATGCGGGGCTTTTGTTTAGAAAATAATGGCTCGGGATCTTGACGGTTCTGTTTGATTTTTCTTCGAGATACTGCTGCCGAGTGGGAACCCAGAGGCGCTAGGACCTTGCGCACGCATGGGACGACCTCGGGAGAGCTATGCGAAAGATGCGACGCTACGGGCAGCTGTAGAGCAGCGCGGCGCCTGGAGTTTGGCAAGAGTTTGGTACAGGACGCGAGCGGCAGCGGCGAGGATTTACCTACATGGCAGTGGTAGAGGCAGGTTAGCGGTGAATACGGTGAGCGTGATCAGTTCCCCTCATGGAAAGCAAAGAGGGGGGCTGCTGAATGATATATGGGTGTCTAAGGAAAGTGTGGAGCACTGGGAGCGGTTTAGTGCAGCGTCAGTGGTGGAGTTAAAGGGTCAGGCTCCAGCAGAGTATAGGAGCCCCGAAGGAATGGACATTGTGACAGCATCAACCATAACTAGCATTGAGGAGAGGTTGTGTCCATTGCAGGGGAGTCAGAAGGGTCAAAGGGGCCAGGAGAGTCAGAAAAACGGAGGGGCAGGCATAACATTGAAACAAGCTCCAGGAGTTATTGCCCCCCAGTAGTTAGGAATAGATACCTCCTACGTTCCTTACATGATAAAGAGCTGCTACTCTCAGGAAGTAATGGACCAGGCTGCCCAGCCACATTAACCCCCTTAACCCCGAAACAGAAGAAAAAAGAAAAAAGTAAACTAGGGGATTGTAAAAAGCAGAAGAGAGGCTGTAATATTGCAAAAACAACAAAACCTCCTCCCTCTTTGGTATCTTACTTTAAAATAATGGAGAAGACAGTCTCCAGTCCTATATCAAACATTGGATCAGGTCCAAAAGGGAGTGGTGGGCAAATGGAGCAAGTGGAGCAAGCAAGTACTGGTGCAGGTACAGGACAGGCCCCCCCGGCTAATGTATTGGGAAATTCTTCACAATCAAATGTTACGCTCCAGAACAAATATGCCCCTCTGCTGTTGGACCCTGAGACTGACCTGGGAGATTTAAGGGGGACCCCAGAAGAGCTTGAGCTTGAGACAACACCCATATCTATATCTTCTTCTATACCCATATCTGCATCCATGTCCATGTCAGCGTCAGCATCATCAGATGAACCGCGGAAAGAGAATCAAAGCTTAGAGACCCTTTTACTTACTCTGAGGGAAGATCTCCTGGCGAGTTTGCTCCCTAAATTTGCAACATCGGAAGCCAACCAGAGTGAGATCACTCGAAAATGCACCAGTTTGGAGAATAAAATGGATGAGATAGGTACTAGAACGGAGGCCTTAGAGGGAGAGGTTGCTACCCTCACGAAAGTTTATGAGGCACACTCAAAGGCCATAACTGAATTGAAAGAGCAGAACAGGTCTCTGCAACTAGATTTGGAGCGATTGGAAATCCATTCCAGGAGAAATAATTTGAAGTTTCTAAAAGTTCCGGAGGGAGTAGAAAATGGGGATGTGAAGACCCTAGTATGCAAACTACTGTGAGAAGGTGTATTGAAAGACAGACCAGACATTGAATTGGAAAAGGAGATCCAAAGAGCACACAGGGATCCATTTCGGCAACATCCTGGGAGGAATGCACCAAGGAAAATCTTAGTAAATTTCCTAACATTCTCGGTGAAGGAGCTGATTCTGAGCAGGGCACTTACAGATACATCATTGCAGATCAACTCAGTTAAATATTCAATTCGTTCAGATGTAGGCAAGGTAACAGCTCAGCGACAGTGGGAGTTAGGATCACGTATGCAGGAATTAAGAAGTTTTGGCGCTCAAGTCATGATGAAATTCCCATATTTACAAAAAGGGGTGGTGAGGGACAGAGTCTCTGAATTAAGCAGAAAGCTCTCACCCAGTCAAAAGATCAGGGCTAGATCCAACACCGTTTTTTAGCTCACTGCACCATCCCAGTTTCAGAACCTGGCTGTATGCAAATTAGTCTGTTCCTGTCCCAGTGCATGATGGGAACAGGACAAACCAAACTACAGAAGCCAATTCTTACACTGGGAAGGAAACAAGCTCCCGGGGACCGGTTTCTGGCATTACAGCCGTATTCGGCCCGGTTTGCTTGAATCCTGATGGTGCAATGAGCAAGGGTCTCACATCTGAGAATACCCTTCCACGCTTAGGGTGGACAAAAATATTTACAAAAAGGGGTGGTGAGGGACAGAGTCTCTGAATTAAGCAGAAAGCTCTCACCCAGTCAAAAGATCAGGGCTAGATCCAACACCGTTTTTTAGCTCACTGCACCATCCCAGTTTCAGAACCTGGCTGTATGCAAATTAGTCTGTTCCTGTCCCAGTGCATGATGGGAACAGGACAAACCAAACTACAGAAGCCAATTCTTACACTGGGAAGGAAACAAGCTCCCGGGGACCGGTTTCTGGCATTACAGCTGTCTTCGGCCCGGTTTGCTTGAATCCTGATGGTGCAATGAGCAAGGGTCTCACATCTGAGAATACCCTTCCACGCTTAGGGTGGACAAAAATATTTACAAAAAGGGGTGGTGAGGGACAGAGTCTCTGAATTAAGCAGAAAGCTCTCACCCAGTCAAAAGATCAGGGCTAGATCCAACACCGTTTTTTAGCTCACTGCACCATCCCAGTTTCAGAACCTGGCTGTATGCAAATTAGTCTGTTCCTGTCCCAGTGCATGATGGGAACAGGACAAACCAAACTACAGAAGCCAATTCTTACACTGGGAAGGAAACAAGCTCCCGGGGACCGGTTTCTGGCATGATTTGCATATAGCCAGGTTCTGAGCTGGGATGGGGCAGTGAGATAAATAACGGTGATGGATCAAGCCCTGATCTTTGGACTGGGTAAGAGTGGTCTGCTCAATTCAGACACTCTGTTCATCACCACCCCTTTTGTAAATCGATTTTGGCCACTATAGGTGTGGCAGGGTATACTCAGACATGAGTCCCTTTCTCACTGCTCCATCAGGATTCAAGCAAGCCGGGCCGAAGACGGCTGAAATGCCAGAAACCGGTCCCCGGTAGCTTGTCTCCTTTCTGGTAAAGAATTGGCTTGGTAGTTTAGTCTGCCCTGTTCCCATGATGCACTGGGCCAGGGACAGACTGATTTGCATATAGCCAGGTTCTGAGCTGGGATGGGGCAGTGAGATAAATAACGGTGATGGATCAAGCCCTGATCTTTGGACTGGGTAAGAGTGGTCTGCTCAATTCAGACACTCTGTTCATCACCACCCCTTTTGTAAATCGATTTTGGCCACTATAGGTGTGGCAGGGTATACTCAGACATGAGTCCCTTTCTCACTGCTCCATCAGGATTCAAGCAAGCCGGGCCGAAGACGGCTGAAATGCCAGAAACCGGTCCCCGGTAGCTTGTCTCCTTTCTGGTAAAGAATTGGCTTGGTAGTTTAGTCTGCCCTGTTCCCATGATGCACTGGGCCAGGGACAGACTGATTTGCATATAGCCAGGTTCTGAGCTGGGATGGGGCAGTGAGATAAATAACGGTGATGGATCAAGCCCTGATCTTTGGACTGGGTAAGAGTGGTCTGCTCAATTCAGACACTCTGTTCATCACCACCCCTTTTGTAAATCGATTTTGGCCACTATAGGTGTGGCAGGGTATACTCAGACATGAGTCCCTTTCTCACTGCTCCATCAGGATTCAAGCAAGCCGGGCCGAAGACGGCTGAAATGCCAGAAACCGGTCCCCGGTAGCTTGTCTCCTTTCTGGTAAAGAATTGGCTTGGTAGTTTAGTCTGCCCTGTTCCCATGATGCACTGGGCCAGGGACAGACTGATTTGCATATAGCCAGGTTCTGAGCTGGGATGGGGCAGTGAGATAAATAACGGTGATGGATCAAGCCCTGATCTTTGGACTGGGTAAGAGTGGTCTGCTCAATTCAGACACTCTGTTCATCACCACCCCTTTTGTAAATCGATTTTGGCCACTATAGGTGTGGCAGGGTATACTCAGACATGAGTCCCTTTCTCACTGCTCCATCAGGATTCAAGCAAGCCGGGCCGAAGACGGCTGAAATGCCAGAAACCGGTCCCCGGTAGCTTGTCTCCTTTCTGGTAAAGAATTGGCTTGGTAGTTTAGTCTGCCCTGTTCCCATGATGCACTGGGCCAGGGACAGACTGATTTGCATATAGCCAGGTTCTGAGCTGGGATGGGGCAGTGAGATAAATAACGGTGATGGATCAAGCCCTGATCTTTGGACTGGGTAAGAGTGGTCTGCTCAATTCAGAAACTCTGTTCATCACCACCCCTTTTGTAAATCGATTTTGGCCACTATAGGTGTGGCAGGGTATACTCAGACATGAGTCCCTTTCTCACTGCTCCATCAGGATTCAAGCAAGCCGGGCCGAAGACGGCTGAAATGCCAGAAACCGGTCCCCGGTAGCTTGTCTCCTTTCTGGTAAAGAATTGGCTTGGTAGTTTAGTCTGCCCTGTTCCCATGATGCACTGGGCCAGGGACAGACTGATTTGCATATAGCCAGGTTCTGAGCTGGGATGGGGCAGTGAGATAAATAACGGTGATGGATCAAGCCCTGATCTTTGGACTGGGTAAGAGTGGTCTGCTCAATTCAGACACTCTGTTCATCACCACCCCTTTTGTAAATCGATTTTGGCCACTATAGGTGTGGCAGGGTATACTCAGACATGAGTCCCTTTCTCACTGCTCCATCAGGATTCAAGCAAGCCGGGCCGAAGACGGCTGAAATGCCAGAAACCGGTCCCCGGTAGCTTGTCTCCTTTCTGGTAAAGAATTGGCTTGGTAGTTTAGTCTGCCCTGTTCCCATGATGCACTGGGCCAGGGACAGACTGATTTGCATATAGCCAGGTTCTGAGCTGGGATGGGGCAGTGAGATAAATAACGGTGATGGATCAAGCCCTGATCTTTGGACTGGGTAAGAGTGGTCTGCTCAATTCAGACACTCTGTTCATCACCACCCCTTTTGTAAATCGATTTTGGCCACTATAGGTGTGGCAGGGTATACTCAGACATGAGTCCCTTTCTCACTGCTCCATCAGGATTCAAGCAAGCCGGGCCGAAGACGGCTGAAATGCCAGAAACCGGTCCCCGGTAGCTTGTCTCCTTTCTGGTAAAGAATTGGCTTGGTAGTTTAGTCTGCCCTGTTCCCATGATGCACTGGGCCAGGGACAGACTGATTTGCATATAGCCAGGTTCTGAGCTGGGATGGGGCAGTGAGATAAATAACGGTGATGGATCAAGCCCTGATCTTTGGACTGGGTAAGAGTGGTCTGCTCAATTCAGACACTCTGTTCATCACCACCCCTTTTGTAAATCGATTTTGGCCACTATAGGTGTGGCAGGGTATACTCAGACATGAGTCCCTTTCTCACTGCTCCATCAGGATTCAAGCAAGCCGGGCCGAAGACGGCTGAAATGCCAGAAACCGGTCCCCGGTAGCTTGTCTCCTTTCTGGTAAAGAATTGGCTTGGTAGTTTAGTCTGCCCTGTTCCCATGATGCACTGGGCCAGGGACAGACTGATTTGCATATAGCCAGGTTCTGAGCTGGGATGGGGCAGTGAGATAAATAACGGTGATGGATCAAGCCCTGATCTTTGGACTGGGTAAGAGTGGTCTGCTCAATTCAGACACTCTGTTCATCACCACCCCTTTTGTAAATGATGAAATTCCCAGCATCATTACGAGTTGTTTGGAACAACAAGACTTATAACTTCATTTCCCCACAGGAAGTAGACCGTTTTCTTGAAGCTATGAAGGATCACCAAGAAGTTCAGCAAGCGCAAAGAGAGGCTCGAAACTAAATAAATGTAAAAAACATTGTAAAAAAACATTGTAAATAATACAACAAAGAAAGGAAGGAAAAAAAAATAAAAAATAAAAATAGGAAGAAGGGAAGGGTAGGAAAAGAAAAAAGAAAGGAAAGGGGGAAGTAAAAAAAAAAAAGGAGTAAAAAAAAAAAAAAAAAAAAAGGAAGGGAAAAGAGAAAGAGGGAAAGAGGAAGAAAGGGGAAAGGAAAGAAGAGAAGGGAGAAGAGAAAAAAAAAAGAGATATTTAACATATATATCGAGAGATAAAGGGAAAGAGAGAAAAAAGAAAGAAAAAACTTTATTTATCATTATTTTTTTTTTATTTTGCACTTAAATACACAGATATGAGGTGGAGATAGAGGCATTGACACATTATATTTAAATACACGAAGGTGCGGCAGAGACCAGGCCAGGGATAAGGCTCTCAATGGCGATAAGATCGCCAAAGTTCAAGGGGGGGGTTCCTCAACGGAGGGGAGGGGGGGAGGGGTTAAAAAATATAAAAGAAAATTTTCCTCATATATCAATGTTATCTGAAATGGCTATGGAAATTATAGTAATAGCAAATAATGACGACAGAAGGGTTGGAATAAACGCAGTGATGGTCATCTTTTTCTTGTTTCTTCTCTATGATTAATGGCGGGGATAATTTAAAGTTTATAAGCTGGAATGTGAACGGGCTTAGAGAGGATAAAAAGCTTAATAGAATCTGCGAGTTTTTGAGAAAATCAGATGCTCATATTATTATGCTAGAAGAAACACATCTAGACCAGAAAGAATGTAAAATAGCCTTCAAAAATCAAAGATGGATACAAGATCTCCTCTGCTCCAATCAAAGCAGCAAAATTAGGGGTGTGGCTATCATTGTTAGAGTAAATAGTGGGATAAGGGTGGAAAAGTATGATACTGATGACACGGGAAGATGGCTGACTGCTTTCCTAACTATTAATAACATAAGGTTGACATGTGGAGTGTACTATGGGCCAAACCAGGATTGTCCAGATGCATTAATTAGCTTAAAATCTAGTCTATTGGAGCAAGATACACCTATTATCTTAGGAGGTGATTTTAATTTAGTTTTTGATTCGAAACTTGATCGTACTTCTAGGGCTGTCTCTCTCTCTCTACCTAAATCGAAGAGAGAGCTTAAAATTATCATGAAAGAATTTAGTCTTTTAGACGTATGGAGAGTCAAAAACCAGAAAAATAGGGATTACTCATTTTACAGCCACAGGCATAAACATCATTCGCGTATAGATTTTTTCTTAATTGATCAAGAGCTCTTATCTAAAGTCACGACCACTTCCTATGTTCCAGCAATATTATCGGACCACTCAGTAGTAACCCTGTCTATAAAGATTCCACAGGGAGGGCAGGCCAGAAGGTGGACATTAGACAGATCGATACTACAACAGGAGGAAATCAGGGGAGATCTGAGGAGACAAATGGAGGAATATTTTATGTTTAACAAGGCCACCGCTCCAGAACAAATAGTGTGGGAAGCTTTCAAGACCTACTTAAGGGGTCTATTTACCACTATAATGATAAAGAGAAGTAAGATTAGAAAGGAAACAGAGAGGAATTCATTACAGGTGATCAAGCAAAAGGAGCAACAGCTGCAGAAGGCTTCACTCGAACAACATGCTAACATACACATCTTACAACAAGAGTTAGAAAATCTGAAAGCGAAATATCAGGCGAATCTTGATAAGATCATCAAAGAAAAATGGGATTCAAGTAAACTTAGCAACTTCTCATATGGGGAAAAATGTGGCCGCCTTCTTGCATGGAAGCCTAGGTCTGATAGAGCAAGAAATCAAATCAACGGCCTTAGAGTGCAAAGCTCTGGAGATGTCTCCTATGCTAATGAGGTAATATCGGAAGAGGCAAGAAGATACATGCAGACCCTATATTCCGAAACCAAGGATAAATCTAATCTGGATGTAGATGGATGGTTGGAGGGGGTCAGACTTCCGCAGTGTCAGGAGGACGACTTTGACTTTGTAAGATCTGAGATAAAAGAGGGGGAAGTACATAATCAGATGAAGAAGATGGCAAAAGGAAAAGCTGCGGGCCCGGATGGACTCCCTGTGGAGGTATATCAAATTGGTGCGGAGATAATTGTCCCAGTTCTCACTTCTTTGTTTAACAAAATATATCAGACTGGTGAACCTATTCCAAAGACCTGGTTGGAGGCCTCAGTTGCTTTGATCCTGAAGCCGAATAAGGACCCCCTGACTATTGAATCATATAGGCCAATCTCCCTGCTGAACACTGACTACAAAATTTTTGCAGGAGTCTTGGCGGCGAGGCTGGCCAAAGTAATTAAAACTATTGTACGTGAGGATCAGAGGGGTTTCATGCCAGGTAGGCAGATTAACGAGTTGACTTTTCAGGCCATTACAGCAATAGACTATGCTACTGATAAGAAACTTCCGTTGACCATTGTAGCAATAGACGCCGCAAAGGCATTTGATCAAGTAAATTGGGATTATCTCTGGGATGTACTGTCCGGATTCGGCTTACCAACTAACTTCATCACCTCTATAAAAGCACTGTACCTGAACCCAAAGGCAAGGATTTTTGTAAATGGGTCGCTCACAGACTGGGTTCAAATATCAAGGGGTACTAGGCAGGGGTGCCCCCTTTCCCCCTTATTGTTTAATTTATATATTGAGCCATTAGTGAATAAATTAAGGGCAGATCATTTAATAAAACCCTTTTCCATAACCGATTTGGATCTAAAATTCGCCCTATATGCAGATGACCTTTTAATGTTCACTTACAATCATGAGGTAGCAAAACCTAGACTTTTTGAACATGCAGAAGCTTTTGGAGAGACCTCTGGATATAGAATAAATAAGGAAAAAACAGAAATCATGCAATGGAATCAGGAGGTAGTGTTGCCTGAAGCAAAATTAAGGATGAGGTACCTTGGGATCCAGTTAGTCCAGGACATTACTCAGATATCGAAAGTTAATTTGGACAAGGTGTATAAGGACATTTGTGGACAATTACAGCGTTGGTCTGGGCTCCCATTAAACATCTTCGGGAGGGTCAATCTTATAAAGATGATTATACTGCCAAAGGTAACTTTCTTGTTTAACTCAATACCCTTATCTTTTGATACAAAGGCGGTGGGTAAACTACAAGGAAAAATAGGTTCATTTATCTGGAACTCCAAAATGCCCAGAATTTCTGCTAAAAAGTTAAGAAGAAAATTAAAAATGGGAGGACTGGCGCTACCTGACATCTTGCATTATGGCCATTCCTTCCACTTTAAAAATTTCAGAGTTATGGCAGGTAAGGCAGATGCATCTTTTTTGGGACGTTTGTTTCAGGCAATATTGCATGGTATCCCCCAAGGCTACGAATATTTCTGATTTAAGTTTGGAGACCCCAGATTCTATAAAAAGGTCAGAGTAAAGGTTTTAGTTACGGCTCTGAAGAATTGGGTTTTCTTCAGGAAAAAATTACAAATTCCATACTATGCTCCTCAGGCCCCAATATGGGACTCTCCAGGGACCCCAGAATGTCTTAGAGACCAATTGTCAACCCCTCTCAAATTAGCAGGGCTAATGCAATGGAGAGATTTACAAAATGACCAACAGTTATTGGGGTGGGATTCCCTCTTCATGTTGACTGGAGGAACCCTTACAAGATTTAAATATTACCAGCTGTCAAGCTGGTGGTCTACTGAAATATTGGATTGTACATCTAACCCGAAATTTGATTTTGTAAATAGAAAGGGGCGTTGGGATAAAGAGCTCGCTTTTTGGTATGAGGCATTGATGGAAAAAGAGGGAGTTACTGATTTGGAACTTCAGAATCTCTGGGGAAATGTTGAGGGACTGGATAGTAACAAACTGGTAGACTTGTGGGGGGATTCTTTTAGCCTGGTGAACGGAATAGTAAAGTCAGCTCCTCTTAAACGAAACCATCTGTTCACACTGTACAGGGTGTATTTTTCCCCAAAAAGATTGACAAGGATCACAAACCTGCAATATAGCTGCCCACGGTGCAAATCTCTAGAGGCAGATGACTTACATATGTTTGTAGAATGTCCTAGTCTTAACCTGTTTTGGAAAAAAATTGAGGGTTTTTTGGTGGATGTGTTAGGAACACGGATTGTGGTGTCACCGGTAATGATTCTGTTCGGTCTGGAGACGGATTACCACCTCGATAATCTGCAGACTAAATTTATTTTCTATGTGATGTTATTGGCAGGACGAGAAATATGTAAAGTATGGAAATCTGAAGATGCTCCCACTTTTTCTGAATGTTTAAGATATATTATATATATTACTGAGTCTGATATAGCATGTGATAATTCCTCAGAGTCCAAGATCTGGGAGCTCCTTGTGGCATGGCGGAACAGATGAGAGTATTCCGATGATTTCACCTGGGTACTGTTGGTGCTTAGTCCTCAACCAATCCGGGGGTCGCCAAGTCACAGAGGCTGAGGTGGATAAAGCAAACAGTAAACACTAGAGGGGGGTATCTTTTCCTGCCTTCACTGGCATCGAATTCTGTGGTCGTAACATCGAGATGCCAGGGGGGGGGGGGAGAGGTTCTCCGTCTAGAACACCCAAAAAATTGGTATATGAGGAATACAAAAAAATATTAAAATAAATAAATAAAAAAAAAAGTCCTGGAATCCCTTGGTTTGAGGATCCTAAATGGGAGATTCTTACAAGACAAACCACCAGCATGGACCTACCAAGACAAATCCCGGATTGACTACTAAATAGTATCACTGAGTTTATTTCAGATGATATCCTCATACTGGGTTGCAAAAACAAATGGGATTGATCACGGCCAACAAATAATTTAGATTAAACTAGAATGTATGAGACATCACAAATTAAAGTCATTTCCGGGGGAGACAGTAATGGTAACTACAGTAGGCTGTCCTGAAGAAGGTTCCAAAGCCTCAATTACTAATACAGCACTAATATTGGTTGAGCTATGCTTTGAAGGGGACTCTCATACTGTAACAGCAATATGGGGACTTTTTACAAAGAAATTATAGGCCACTTATGCATTGAAAAATTATAATAAACAACAATCAAGCAGTCAATCAAAAGCAATAACCAGGATTAAACTATCTATTAGAAGTTGTATTCTGAAAAGAAATCACAACAGAATACTGACACAGATGACAAAGTGGCCTGATAACCTAGACCTCTGCTCAAAATCAATATCTCAAGTAAAACAAGCACTCTGGGCAAGCAAATTATTTACCAGTAAAATGAAAAACTCAAGAGACTTCTGGAAAATGATCACAGTTTGAATAGAACCAATACGACAATTACAACATCAACACTAATGGAAGCCAACTGTGTAGGGTTTTTAACAACACATTTGAATTACAACCCAGAAGTTAAGCAAAGTCATATGTCAGATTAATCCAAAAGACACTGGGGAAGGAACTTGTAGAAAAGCACCTCAGGACTGTGCTGTCGTCCCATTAGAGTAATGGTGCATGCACACTTCTTGTCACCTGTTCCCCTTTGGTGCCACTGGTCACAGATTCACAAACTATATTTCTTAAAGAGCAGTGCACCTAAACAAAAAAAACTTTTCAGTCTTTTTATATATTTCCTTTAAATCCTTTATTTTCAAATCCATATAAGATTTCACAAAAAGGCAGCCAAAGCACTTGGGTCAATTCGGCAACAAGCAAAGAGAACTTCTTTACGGCTGCAAATAGAGTAACATAAAACATATAGACAAAACATTATATAACTTGACTGGCTGACATAAATACAAATTCTTAAAATAATACAAAAGTATTATACATAAGTTTGTTGTCTTTTAGCGTTTCTTAATAATCACAATTCCTATATACATTTATTTTTTTATTTCTTTAATTTTTTATTGTATTTAAAAAAGCACACAAAAAGAAAATGTCATATATTGATCGACCCAAAACAGGAAGGAGAAACTAATTATGATGGACAAAATGCAAATCAAAAGCTGATCACCTACACCTCATTAGATCAGGCAAAGGGACTCCACTATAGGTATCTTTAGGCAATCCATATGCTGAGTAAATAAATAGCCAATCAGCCAAAGTATATTGTCAACTCAACATCTATAGTAAATAGTAGAGGTTGCTTTTTGTTAGAACCAACATTTAGTAGACCAAAAAGCAGGGTAACCTAAAACAACCAATGTTATAAAGGTTAGTACCTACAAACTAATCCAAAAAGAAAAAACTTTGATTTGATCGTCCCTATTAAGGACTTACCAGGTCAGTTAGTGCACCAAGAGTCGTAAATGTGAGCAGAAGGATAAGTTCCCTCAATCAATATTCATAATCCCTAGTGGGTTAATCACCGCCTAAAAATAAGAAGAGAAAAGACATCAAAGATGCACGATATGTAGCAAACACACACCATTACTATAGGGATTTCTCCCTTAATTCTCCCTTTCTTGCCCAACTATTACAAAAAGGACCTTTGTCTCACAGCGTACATCTATTACATCTTCACTCCATCATATTTAACAGTAGGCTCCCCTTCTTTAGAAAGAAAAGATTGCCATCCACATATGCTTTATATTTAAATATTAAAAACACACAATAAATAAAGTGAGAAATAAACATCACAGTAGCACATCAAAACCGGTACACTGTTATGGCGTGCAACTCAAACACATCTTAGTACAATTTAATGCAAAGAATCGGGGGTGGGGAGGTCCAAACCTAATGGGTATGTTTATCAAAATCTTTAGCTCAGCACCAACAGAAAGGAGAATAACACCTCCGGGCTTGCAGAGGCAAATGCCTAAGCAAGCAAAAAGCTAAACCCAGATATGAATTGCCCGTTACACTAAGTTTGAAATACAGGAATTTTTAAACAAACCCCAGAAATGAGTTTGTTGGAGACCTAAGGCCCTCAGCCCTATAAGATGAGATAATACGCCCACGCTCACAAAGAGACGTACCTTAGTAAGCTATCGTCTACACGTCCCACACCGACACCATCCAAAAGCAGAGAACTTTCATTGCCTTTCTCCGCTGGCTTTACATACTTTGAAAATAAGTGGAATTGGTTACACCTGTGAACCACGCATACAAAAGGAGGAAATCCATAAGCGCTATCTTTAAAAACGCGATCCGACACAAACCAAATAGGAATTTCACCACATTCAGCATTATCATTAGTGTGGTATATGCATGGACTTGGAAGGCCAGTCTCATCATTTTAGAAGAAAGGAAAATAACTGAAAATAACGTCATTAATAAAATGCAGAAGCTAGCTCGTACAGACATAGATGATCAGCGCCATAATGAGGAGTGCTTTGAACATCTTTCAAACTCAATAGTCGACCCATCTCGTACTGGGCGCCATCTTAGAATAACAAAAAGTGTGTTGAAAACGCAAATGTAAACCAAGATGAAAAAATTGGAGCGGTATCTGCCATGTGTGTGGTTGACATCAAAGGGAGACACATAGACATTAATAAATAGGATAATCATATAGTATTATATTAATAATTACCCCATATTTAAGTGAAATCCCATATCCCGTTTTACATACTAATACACCCTAAAGACTAAGGGCCAGATGTAGGTGGCCAAATACCGGTCGGTAACGGCCGATTTCCGCCTTTAACAACCGGTATTTGGAGTGTGAGATGTATGGGGCCTAAATATTACAGATTCGGTAAATTTACCGATTCAGTAAATTTACTGATTCTGTAAAATACCGAATCGGTAAATTTACCGAATCGGTAAATTTAGATGTAGGTGGCACTGAAAACAGTGCCACAGTCCCTTAAGAATTCGTTATTTACCACGAAATAATATTTCGTGGTAAATAACGAATTCCAGTGTACATGCACATCTGTGCATGTACACATCTGCCATGTGGCACACAAACATGCCCTAGTGTCACATGGCACACAAGCCAGAGTCAGGGGTGCAACAGGGTGTTAAAGTGACACCCTGTCCCCATTGACAATTCGGTAATTTTACCGAATCGGTATTTACAGATTCGGTAATTGCCATTGATTCCTATGGGCCTCAAGGCCCATAGGAATCAATGGCAATTACCAAATCGGTAAATACCAATTCGGTAATTACCGAATCTTAACGATTTGGTAAATGTTACCGAATATTTACCTACATGGCATTTACCGATTTGTAAATACCGAATCGGTAAAATTCGGTATTTACGTATCGGTAAATACTATTTACCTACATCTTGCCCCTAATCATGTAACATATTAGAATAGCAGGTGCCTCGTCGCCCCTATATATTTTTAACAACAAAAAATCGTAACACAGTAAAAAAGCGATACTAACAAATGCAAAGCTATCCAATTGTTGATTCTATTTATACTGACATTGCCTTCCTAAGTGGCAGAATCTGATAGTAGTTGGTGCATCGTATAAAAGAACACAGCTGCATCATCCCTTTAAGACCCCACATGAATAAAGGGGGTTTGCCTCGTAAATCAGTACAAGGACCAATAAGTGATCCTCATAACAGATTTCCAGAATCCAACTGTAAAGCCCCTTCAAGAAGCAACGTGAACAAAAGGTGTTTGCCTAGTAAATCAATACTAAATTCAATACCAGATCCTCATGGCAAATTTCCACAACCCATCTATTAAAAAGGATAATACCTCTTTATCATCTTTATTTCGACAACATTGTCATAAAAGAAGTCACATTACATTCCACAATATAAAATAAAATAGTACAATTCAGTTCAGTGCATTAGATTAAAAACATCAATCAGGGAGTAGCCATTGAGCTAAAACATCACTGGGAAGTACAAAATCCATAAAAGAAACATATAAAAACATGATCGTCACTTCGCTCCGCCGTTGGTTTAGGAATTCATTAAACTCTCAGTGGCTATGTGCTTGTATTTATCTATTCCCACTGGACCAAACATTCGGATTGGTCCGTCTCTTAATCCACATTGCTGCTAAAAATGTTGTTACAGCAAAAACGATTAGTGGGGAGAGATCAGTTTTCAGTATTCGGAATGACTCAGAGCACTGTCTAATCCCCAAATTTTTACAAATTGGAACTATCCACTTTTTCCGTGGGGTCTGATATGCAGGATAGAAAAAAACTACATGCAATTCATTTCCTGCATCCGAAGAACAGCCTGGACAATTATTTGGGGTAGGTGGGCACCATTTACTTGTAAGGGATCTGATTGGCAGAGAGCCATGTCTCCACTGGAGATAGAGCCTTCTATAGCTTGGGGGGCTGATATCATTCAGAACAGTCTCCAATTTATAATAGTCTTTCGTAATTAGGAATGTGTTAGTTAAGGTTGCTGATTGGGCACTCGCTAAACGGGCAGTTCAATTATATTCAAAATACAGGTTAGCCAACGGCTTGCGTGATATACTTGCACAAGCTTGCTCCGGGTTACTCCACATAAGAGGGAGGCTCAGCCTCTCAAATTCCTGTCTTATGTATTTTAACCAGGAGAGCTTCCACGCATTGGGCAATTTTAGAACCTCCATTAGCTCTTGCCTATAATTATCAAGTTCTGGAGTGACCCAGAGTCACCTCCAAAAGTTTAGCGGTTTAAGGCCCAATTCCTCATTTAGAGGTCTGAGGCCCAAATCTAGCCTTAGGGGCAGCAGTGGCGTACTTGGTGGCAGTGAAACCAGCTGCCTAAGAAACTTATTTTCCGTAATAACCATTGCTGGTGCACAGTTGGTGCCCCACAATTCACCACCGTAGATTACCGCCCCTCGTGCCTGCAGTTTATAAATCTCTAGCGGTGGTCCAATTGACTCAGCTGTAGCTTTACTCAAAAGTTTGAGGATAATACCTTCTATAGCAATATACAACTACGGAATGAGCTAATCAATATATATATATATATATATATATATATATATATATATTTTTTTTTTTTTTAATTAGGGAATGTTCCATCATTATGAACTATCATGCATTAGGTTCCCCAAATATTAAACTGCTTGAACTAGTCATCCATCCACATCTCCCTCCACCACATATCACATTCCTGTATTATATCCAATATATCAATCAAAGAAATTTGAAATACATGAATATATGAAGAAAGTAAAAGTAGAAGAGAAGGAAAAAGAACAGGAAAAGCGAGATGTAAAACCACAACCGAATTTCGTAAAGCCGTTGTCATAGTTGAGATTTCAACAAAATTTCTTCTACCTTTGAGCATACTCTTACAAGTTCTTACACATCAAACTGGGGAGATACCTCACAAAATATATTCCAAAATCACATTATCAATGCACAGATCCAAGGTCGATGATTACCCTATATAAGGTGAAAAAGGAGCATAGTAGTAAAATAGTCATATTACCAACAGCAAATTGGAGATCTATTAGAGGATAACATTAAATACCATTAAATAAATCAGAGCAGGAAAGCTCATTAAGCAGACTTGGTCAGGTGATGGCAGAAATACAGGTTTTAAGTTAAAAAGTAATGAAATTCATTATCCGTATTATGGCCGCTCTTTATAGCATGCAGCCTCCACTTTGCCTCTTTTTGTCTTAGAGCTAATTCTCTACACCCACCTCTGTTATTAATTGGCACGTGTTCATAGGTCAGATTACTATAGATGAAAAAAAGAAAAAGGAATCCTGACATGGAATTAAATAATACTGAAGACCAAGGGCGCAAGCTCATACGAAAATAGAGAAAACAGAGAAAAGATGGAGCTCCAGGTCGAAACGGATTTACATTTGCCCTTAAATAAAGATTACCCTAGTGTTTGGACAGAATACCTGTCTAGAGTTTTTAACAAAGTAGTTCAATCATAAATCATACCAGAGTCATGGAAAGGCTCTGTAATAACACCCATATATAAAAGTGTGACTGGGCACATCCTGCCAAACATCATTTAATTGCATTACGAGATACACAGGCTAAACTCTTTGCAGGAATTGTCCTGACTGAGCTATCAAAATGGGCAACAAAGAAGCAGATAAAAGAATGTCCAGAGCGCAACACCACATGTATCGTAAAATCTTCCTTATCCATGATGACTTTATTCTTGCTGTTTGATAAAATCTTCTCCAGATCTCATATAGCCAACACATGTTTCATCAGTTCTGATGCCTCCACATCTCTGACTTCATCAGGGCTATAAACAAATTAACAACCTATATCTGAGTCGTACTAGAAGTATTCACACATGATCACCTCCACCACAGCACCGATGTGCTCATAGGTGATCCAAAATTGATCATAAGTGTTCAAATCGATTATTGAACCAGCATATTAACATGCAGCTCTTATATAAATATGTACTTTATCAAAGAGAGGCAATTGTGAACACCAGTACAGTCATCTACACAATAATAGTCACCATATCAAAGATCAAAACATTGTGTATAGTCAAAAAGAAAAGTCAAGTGTTCAATGAGTGGAACATAAACCACACCTTACTGCCCTTAAACACCTATGTCGATATCCCAAGACAATGAGCTCAATTGAAAAAAGTCCATCCAAATCCCAATAATAAAATCCATCGTAGTTCAGATGTTAAAGGCTTGTACTAAGCAAAAGTATGTGCTGGAGTATAGGGAAAAAATATAATAAATGTATCTAACCATTATGTTCCATACCAACTCATGCAGGTCACATCATGCATCACAAAGGCTTTCTATGCACCCTTACTGTCAGTTTTTGAAAGTCCTCGTATCCAGGACAAAAAGGGTAACCACATTGGGTTATCTGAAACCTGAAGGTAATAAACATGAACGAGACAATATAAGTCTCATATTACGGTCTATTTAAAATCACCACCACAGCACCGCAACAATGGTCCTTGCAGATCAATTATATTGATTACTGTTAGCTCCGGTTCTCATAGTAAAGGAACCAGCAAACACATGAAATGTCACAGAGTACATACAAGTAAAGCAAAAAAGCATCCGTATAACATGCCCAAAATTAAAAACAATCTCCACATTGAATATGTTACTAACTTTGGCTCTTCAAATACACGAGCCACACGGCTAAAACATATAGCTAATGTGCATGCTGAATAAGCAGCGATGCACCCATGTATCATGCACAATCTCAAAATATTTTCCATAATGAGTATATGAGTCAGATTTCTCTCTATAAAAAATTTTCTTTCACTTACCAAAGCGGCAGAGAGTACTCCCCACTCGATTATACCGGCGTTGTGCTCGAGCGCCATATTTGATCTCCCTCCTATATAGTCCCAACCAATGATCAAAAACCACATCTGCAGAGCATTAATAAATTAATTACGCATCCTAAAATAATCAGTTCAAATTATAGGCATGTAACCTGCTTAATGCGGAATTATTGATTTGAAATTTCTTGAAAACTGTAGTTTTACACGTAACTAACCATACACAAGATGGCTGCCACTGGCTTCAACGTAAACAACAAAGTTTGATTTAGGCGTGTAGTTAGCCACGGGACTATCATTTATTGAACAATAATGCTTTATTGTTCTTGAGCACAAATACCTGTATTATAACATCAGTCTCACACAGTCAGTCACCACGTATTTAATACACTCTTCTACCATTAAGGACCAAATAATATCGAACCTTACTCAAAATATACAGTATTAATCGGAGATAAAAATGCAAATCAAAGACAACAATATTAATTGAGCCGAATATTTATAATCCTCATCTATTCATATTAAGTCCTGACCAACAGTTACTACACTACAAGGAGCTTTAGCCCATATTATCGGGCGTCAACAGAACCATTAAAACACCAATCTCATGTACCTTTCTTATATGTGATACTATAATCCTAAATCCCTGAATCCTTCCATCTCACCTCCTGAACCCCTAAACCCAACTCCTTCCATCTTATCCCTTGCCCCCCTGTTGCCTCTCTCGGACTTACCCCATCTCTCAGTTCCTTCTTCACCCATCGTCTCCCCTACCCCCTTATTTCCTCTCACTAACTTACCCACCCCCTCTTGTACACCCCACCTCGTTACCCTTACCCAACAGCATTTGACCTCCCCTGCATCCATCTCCCTTACAAACACTGATTCCCTTCACCTTCTTCCACCATTATACCCTCTCACCATCTCACACTCCTCTTTCCCCAATCAAGTGGATTATTCTCAATCTCTACTTACCTTCCCCACTCTCAACATTATAACTTGTTGCGACACCCTTGTCTCCCTGTCCCCTAATATCTCCCAGTCCCCTAAAGTCTCCCAGTCCTACAAGGTACATGTCCCCCTTTCTTCCCCCTCCACCCATGACTCTCTCACCCCACCTAATGTTTGCCCCAAACTGCTCAACTCCCCTGTTACCCCCACGCCTACTCGGGCTACCTCTTTAACCCCGAATTCCCTTTGCTCGGCTACACACTCCCCTCCTATTGATCTCCTCCTGAACAATCCCCCCCTTTTCTCCACCCTATACAATGCCTCAGTGACGCCTCCTGCCTCCCCCACTTACCCCCTTATATCCCCCATTCTAATAACTTTCTCTCTTCTATTCTCCTCCCTCCCTCTGACTCCCACTCCACCTCACCCTCTGTTGCACTTCATACTCTCCCCCCCTCGATTAACCATCCCCACACCTCCCCAACAGCCCCCATATCCTCCACCGATACCTCCTTCTCACACTCCCTTATTCGCCCTAACATCCCACAATATACCAGACACGCCAACCCCTACTGTCTCTCCTCCTCATTCAACTATATGTCCTCCTAAATTGAATGCCACTCTTAAGTCTACCTCCTGCATACCCCTACCCCCAAAAATGATCCTCCCCCATTACAATTCCCCCCTCATCCCTCCTCTAGGATTTCCCCCCTTCCGCCCCTGACTATCCCCCTCTTGATAACCCTTACCTTTCCAACCACCCAAAAACTACTGATACACTTTTCTCCTCATTTCCTACTCAATTACTCCTTAAGGTCGAACTTCTCCTTTCATCCCTCGTTTTAGAACTCTCCTCTCTCAGAAACGATATCTCACTCCTTGTTAAATCCCTCCCCTCAGATCTTGTCCACACATCAACCGCCTCACAACACACCTTACTGTCGCTCATCGACACTCGTCTCAATCCACCCACAAACAGACCTCCTATTTGTATCACCAACACCAATACTTCCCCCTTCCCTGGTAACTACACTATCAGATCTAAACACACTGAACCCTCCTTAAGCGTCCCACCCTGCAATATCAACATGAGCTCCCCTCCTCAAAGTGATATTTGCTCTATAACCTCAGGAGCTAACTTGTCTAGGAACCCCCCTGTCTCTCTCTCTTCTGCCTCATCCACTATCTCCCCTACCAGTCAATCCACTAACCCAGTTCTCTTAGGAACGAACAGACTCCCCCCACTTCTGTCTTCTCCCAGACCCCCAACTACTTAGACCTATCCCCCCCCCTGTCCCCCCACCCCATTACCTGTCCCCTCTCCCCTCTGCTGCATATTGATAAACTGCAGACCCGCCTCCTGCCACGCAACTGAGATTGCGGAAACCATTCTTAATGAAAACATAAACATCGCATTCCTTACTGAAACCTTGCTCAATGCCCACTCCACTCCTATCCTCGACTTGCTCATCCCACCAGGCTACTCTATCATTAAGAAAGATAGAATCGATCAAATAGGAGGAGGCCTTGCCCTAATCTTTAAAGATGAACTTGACATCTCACTTGTTCAGCTCCAAGACCCCTCATCTTTGAATACCTTTGCACCGACCTCACTTTTCCTGGCTTTCCCACAACTCGGCTACGCACTATTTACCACCCCCCCAGAAATTGCCTCCCCTTTACTGAAGAGATGACTGATCTTATCATTCAAGCATCACTCTCCCATTCCAAGAATCTCTTCCCTGGTGATTTAAACATTAACTGGAACAGCACTGATGACCCTGGTGTCATCCTATTTAAAGAAGCCTTGGACATCACTGACTTGACCCAACTCTGCCATGCTCCGACTCACTCTAAAGGTGCCACCCTCAATGCTATTTTGACAAGCAAGGATCTGGCCTCTCTCTCCAATATACTTCCTGTAGACTGGTCTGATCACCACCTTATCCTCTTCACCCTGAATAACCCCATTACTCGCCCCACCCATGTGAGCACTTTACCTGTGAAACCTACTTGCAGCCTTCACCTTATTCCACCTGGCGAACTGGAATCTACACTTAAAACTTGCTTACTTCTCCCCCCTCCCTCTCTTAACACCAACGACCTTACTGACCATTACAATAAGCCCTCGACCTAATTGCCCCAATCAAACTCAAAAAACAAAAATACATCCCTCCCAAGTCCTGGTTCAATGCCGAACTTAATAATGAAAGGCGGACCCTCAGACAATCTGAACGTGCCTGGAGGAGTCATCTCACCTCTGATAACCTGGCTCTCCTGAGAACTACCAGAGCCCACTATAAAAAACATATCTTCAACGAAAAGGCCTCCCTTCTCAACTTGACCAGGCTAGAAACCGCCCCAGAGAACTCTTTAATATCGTTAAAAAACAAACTTCCTCTGGCCCTCCTAAATTAGCAGCCTCTGTGGATAGATGCGAAGAAATCGCCATCTTCTTTATGAATAAAATCAATAACATCAAACTATCCTTCTCTACCCCCGCTCTCTCTCCAACCTCCCCTTAACCAATGCATCCTCCCTATCATTCCTAATTCACTTTCATCCTCCCCTCCACCACACCTCGACCCCTCTTAACCCCTCCCTGCCCTCCCCCATCTCGATTCATCACGGACGGGACACCTTTTGAAAAACAAGGCTTCATGGAGTGAAGTTAGTCCAATTTCTGAAACCACTATCATCAACATCATTTCTAAACTCAAACCATCCTCACACTACAAAGACCCTCTTCCCTCCCATTTAGTTCAAGAACTCAAATTTATCATAGCCCCAATTTGGACCGATATCATCAACTCCTCACTTTCTACTGGCTGTGTTCCTGACTCCCTTCAGCTAGGGCAAATCTCCCCCATTCTTAAAAACCCCTCTGCTGACCCTAATGACCTTAACAATCTGCGCCCTATCTCTAACCTTCCCTTCCTCTCTAAAGCCCTTGAAAAATGCGTCCTATCCCAATTAGATAACCATATCAGCTCCTTCAATCTCCTCAACATTTTCCAATCTGGCTTTAGAGAGGGATGCAGTACCGAAACTGCTATGCTCAATAATACTGACGACATTTATCGCTCTCTGGACAAAGGTGAATCCTCTCTTCTAATCCTCCTTGATGCCTCGGCTTCATTTGATACTGTCCACCATCCCACCCTTCTTATTACCCTCAAAGATCGCTTTGGTTTTGAAGGCACTGTCCCTAATTGGTTCTCTTCGTTCCTCCAAAATAGATCTCAACAAATTAAACTTGGTCACTGCCTCTCCAAACCTCAACCTGTCTCACTCGGTGTCCCCCAAGGATCTATCCTCTCCCCAACCCTATTCAATCTTTTCATGGAACCACTCACCCTCATTCTCAAACAAGCCAAAATCAGTTATCACCTCTATGCCGATGATACTCAACTTTACTACAAGATCAAATCCCACAATGAGATCCTTCACCTCATGATACTCTGATGAAAGTCCAAACCTGGTTCCATCTCAACCATCTCAAACTTAATCCTAAAAAAGCAGAAATCATCCTGTTCACTCCCAAAAATAACCCCCTTCCCATTCAACTCTGGATTAACGATATCAAAGCACGCAATTGCACCCTCTCCACCTCTAATTCTTTCAAATCACTAGGCATCAGCATCAACCAGAATCTTAATCTCATACCCCACACAAAAAATGCAGCCAAAATTGCTCTTTTTACCCTTCGCCACCACAAAAAAATTAAACCTTTTATTCCAGCTGTCGATTTCAAAACCGTTGTCCAATCACTTGTCCTTTCCAGGATCGACTATGGCAACGCCACTCTTACTGGCACCCCTAAAGTCCACCTTTCACCAATCAAATCTGTTCTCAACCTAGCTGCCAGACTTATTTCTGATTGTAAAAAATTTGACCACATCTCCCCTGTCCTCAAAAACCTAAACTGGCTTCCAGTTGAAGGACGATCCACATATAAGATTGCTTGTATCACGCACAAAGTTCTTCACCAAAACACCCCTTCTTACCTTTCAAGCAAACTACAAAAAGCAGGATGCTCCAGGTCCCTGAGGAGCACTAACTCCCTTGTGCTGATCCCTCCTAGACTAAAATGTAAAAAGACTCAATCTCGTGCATTCTCTGGTACTGCTCCGACAATTTGGAATTTTCTCCCCAAAGACCTTCTCTGCAACCCCTCTTACCCTCTCTTCAAAAAAAGACTCAAAGTACTTCTCCTCAACAAACACTGGGGTTCCTAAAGTTACTGACTCTGACCCCGCTCATTACCGCTCTACTATGATTCACACTTTACCCATCCCCTCTCCCTCTTTCCATTTTCTCACTCCCCTTCTCTACACCCCCTTCTTTCCCTAATTTCAACTCCCTTTTATCCCTCTTATTCCCTTTGTTTCACTGCCCCTTCACTCATTCAATTCAATGTTTTACCTTTTGTGAATTTTTCTGCACATTGTAAATTGTATATTATTTCTTAATATGTCTACCTACCTTGTAAAGCGCTCTGATACTCTTGGGTCCAGCAGCGCTATATAAAACCTCATGAATAAATAAATAAATAAATAAATATAAGAAACGTATAAGAAAGGTACAACAATACGGGGGATTATCAGCCCTAGTTACCCTCCAACACTGAGATCAGTAACCTGGCTACACACTTTGAGTAATGGCTCAAATAAATGTGGCCGGTGCAGTATGTGTAAGCTAGCCATTGGTGGTATTAAGGAATTCAACTTCAATGGCTCCAAAACTTTTAAAATCAAGAGTCACATTGACTGCATGACAAAATATATAGTATATGTATTGATCTGCAACTGTAAAATGATTTATGTTGGAAGTACCATCCAACACATGAGGGAGAGAATTATGGAATACTTCAGAGATGTAAAACAAAGAGGTAGCAGATACCCATTAGCGCAACAAATGAATGTCTGTAATGCCCTGGGTAAACATCTGCAATTTAGATTTCATGGTATACAAGCAACCCCTATGGACAGGAGAGGGGGAAATAGGTCGTTGAGATTGCGGCAGAATGAGGCTCGATGGATAATGACATTGGACTCCGTTAAACATGGACTCAATTTAGATCATGAAATGCAATATTTTCTGGGCACATGAAATGGATGAAGTCAGGTTATATTTCTAGTGGCCACATCTAATGTCATAGGTTATAATATATCTCCTTCCATATATGTGATACATTTGAGTGACGGGAAAGAAATGTTATTAGACTTAACATTGTCTACAATGGTGTAGCTTGGAAAATATAACTCTTAACATGTACCAACCATTTCAGTAATGTATAAGGACAGAATTAATATCTTAAATATAAAGAACTGTGTATCTGTATCCCCTTATGATGTAGATTGATGAACAAGGAATCTTGATTTTTATGTGCATTGCTCCCAACATTGTTATAGAAATATTGACTTACTGTGTATTTTGATGTACACGGTTTTGGTCTGATATTTGGTTGCCTTTTCCAAATTCTTACAATTGCTTATCTACAATAATTTTCTAATCCTTATCAGTCTTTATAGAATATATGGATATGTAATTGCATTTTGGTTTTATGTATGTTAATGTTCCAGGTAATGAGCTCACCATTTGGTTTTGTAATTATTGTATTTCGAATGGATTTATAACGTTTTAGAAGTCGAGTTCGAGTAGATAACTATAGACATGTATTGTGAAAAAGAGTGCGCTTGCCATTTGTTCGATATATTAGGTGAAGCCTAACTCGAATTATGATGAAATATCTGAAGATTATTCTGTTAATAATGAGATTGGTGTTTTAATGGTTCTGTTGACGCCTGATAATGTGGGCTAAAGGTCCTTGTAGTGCAGTAACTTTTGGTCAGGACTTAAAATGAATAGATGAGCATTATAAATATGCGGCTCCATTAATATTGTTGTCTTTGATTTGGATTTTTATCTCTGAATTATACCATATATTTTGAGTAAGATTCGATAATATTTGGTCCTTAATGGTAGAAGAGTGTATTAAATACGTAGTTACTGACTGATGTTATAATACAGGTATTTGTGCTCAAGAACAATAAAGCATTATTGTTCAATGAATGATGGTCCCGTGGCTAACTATACGCTTAAATCGAACTTTGTTGTTTATGTTGAAGCCTGTGGTGACCCTATTGTCAATGGTTAGTTACGTGTAAGACTACCGTTTTCAAGTAATTTGAAATCAATAATTCCGCATTAAGCAGGTTACATGCCTGTATTTTGAACTGATTATTTTAGGATGCATAATTAATTTATTAAGGCTCTATAGATGTGGTTTTGGATCATTGGTTGGGACTATATAAGAGGAATATCCAATATGGTGCTCGAGCAAGACGCCGGTATAATCGAGTTGGGAGTACTCTCTGCCTCTTTGGTAAGTGAAAGAAACATTTTTATAGAGAGAAATCTGACTCACATATTCATTATGGAGAATTGTTTAAGATTGTGCATGATACATCGGTGCTTCGCTGCTTTTTCAGCATGCACATTAGCTATACGTTTTAGCTGTATGGCTCGTGTATTTGAAGAGCCAAAGTTAATAGCATATTCAATGTGGAGATTGTTTTTAATATTGGGCATGTTATACAGTTGCTTTTTTGCTTTACTGTATGTACTCGGGTGACATTTCTTGTGTTTGCTGGTTCCTTTACTATGAGAACCGGAGCTAACAGTAATCAGTATACTTGACCGTCAAGGACCATTGTTGTGGTGCTGTGGTGGTGATTTTAAATAGACCGTAATATGAGACTTATACTATCTTGTTCATGTTTATTGCCTGCAGGCTTCAGATAACCCAATGTGGTTACCCTTTTTGTCCTGTATACGAAGACTTCGAAAAACTGACGATAAGGGTGCATAGAAAGCCTTTGTGATGCATGATGTGACCTGCATGAGTTGGTATGGAACGTAATGGTTAGATATATTTATTATTATATTTTTTCCTATACTGCAGCACATACTTTTGCTTAATACAAGCCTTTGACGTCTGAACTACGGTGGATTTTATAATTGGGATTTGATGGAATTTTTATTAGGTGAGCTCATTGTCTTGGGACATCGACATAGGTGTTTAAGGGCAGTAAGGTGTGGTTTATGTTCCACACATTGAACACTTGACTTTTCTGTTTGACTATGCACAATGTTTTGATCTTTGATATGTGACTATTATTGTGTAGATGACTGTACTAGTGTTTACAATTGCCTCTCTTTGATAAAGTACATATTTATATGAGGACTGCATGTTAATATGCTGGTTCATTAATCGATATGAAGACTTATGATCAATTTCTGATCACCTATGAGAACATGGGTGTTGTGGTGGAGGTGACCATGTGTGAATACTTCTAGTATGACTCAGACATATGTTTTTAATTTGTTTATAGCCCTGATGAAGTCAGAGATGGGGAGGCATCAGAACTGACGAAACACGTGTTGGTTATATCAGATCTGGAGAAGATTTTATCAAACAGCAAGAATAAAGTCATTGTGGATAAGGAAGATTTGATTGGACTTTTTATTTTACGATACATGTGGTGTTATGCTCAGGACATTCTTTTGTCTTTGATATTGGATTGGTTTACTAGTCCTTTTTTGGGGGGTATTAGTGGCTGTCTCCATCCTTGGAGCACGCAATATAAATAGTTTGTACCAGATAAAGAGGAACACTTGAAAACCCTTTGCGCAGGACAAGCCTTGCCCCTATTCATCCTGTTTCTCATGAGAAGTAGATGATTCCTGTAAACCAATCAGGCTTTATGCAAGGGCTCGTTACAGCAAATAATATTCTAGTACTCTCAATACTAACTGACAAATATAAATCCTGGAAGCAACCATTATACCTATGCTTTGTGGATTTTAAATCCGCCTTCGATTGTGTGCCCCGATTAATCCTTTGGGAAAAATTGGAGAAACAAGGAACACCAGCTAACCTTCTCAATGTAATTCAATTACTGGACTCCGACACTTGGTTTAGAGTTTGAATAGGTGACAATTCCCACCTATCAAGAAAAATTAGCACCTCTTTTAAATTAAAACAAGGATGTGTTCTTGCACCATATTTAATTAAGCTTGTTTTTATCGAACCTAACACACGCCCTGGATAACTTGAATGTTCATCCCCTTACGTTTGCAGGAAGACATATATGAAATGTATTATACGCTGATGACGTTATTCTACCATGCCAAAGAAAGATAGGGTTACAATGCCTTATAAACAGAATATCAAATTACTCTTTTGTAAATAGCATGGTAATAAACAAGGCTAAGACCAAAGTAATGGAAGTTAATAACAAGAAACACACAAAATACAATCATAAATGTTATCTGCAAAACCCTCAATTGGAGGAAGTGAAGACATACAGGTACCTGGGGGTACTATTTGAAAATAAGCGTTAATTTCAGTAGCACAAGGCGGACCTGCAAAGGAGAGGTAACACCTTACTCATGCCATTCCAAACTCTACAGGTGTTCCTGGGAGTACCAAGTTATCTCTCACTCTTAAAGGTAATAAATGCAAAATTGTTGCCTGGTATTACTTGTGATAGTGGGGCACTTAGAGGTAGGGATTCTCTAACCTTAAACAATGCTCCCACAAAGACATTTACGTTTATTTTCCGACTTCTCTATGTTGGGTCACCAGCCCAAATTAGGTTAGAATTTGGATTACCCAACCAGCTCATTGCAAGGGGAGGTCAATATATAAAGGTATGGAAAAGAATAAAAAACAAATATTTCCAACGCAATGTGTCAATCGCTTTACTAAGAAGTACAAGTGAATCAAAACTCTCAATTTTGAAAGTTTCTACAAACAGCTTTAGACAAGTACTTTAGTGCATTCAATTTGGGACATGTCTATGTCAAAAAAGTTATCAACAGAATAGCAATACACTTGTCGATGCTGAAGGACAAAGAATCATTTTCAAAAAGAGCACACCCGTGGAAGCTTTTGAATGAGTACAATACTTCTAAATCACAATCTTACCTAGAATCTACTTTGTCTACAAAACTAGAAAAAACACACTTATCAAAGCATGATTTGGCTTTCTCCCTTTAACATCTCATTCAGTGCCATGGCTGAGTTCAATAAAACCCATGTCCTGCAGTTTATGCAAAAATTTAGAAGAAAACATAATCCATTTAGTTTTTATATGCCCAGACCTGATGGAAGACAGAAGGGAACTATTAAAGAGACATTGTAACTTTTGTGGAATACAATCCTGCAGACAAGCTCTGAAAAAGATCTCCTAAATCAACAGATATAGTTCTGAACGTGGCTTTTGTAAAATGTGTGTTACTGGCAAAAAGGAAACTAGACTCCTGTGAATAGACACAGTAAACCCGGTTGACTGAATCTACGGAACTATGTCTATAGGGGGTACAAATTGGGTATGCATAGAGGCTAATTTGCACATTATGGCCTGAACTAGAAAAGACATGCACTTTTTCTCATAATGGTTTCGGCAAGAAGGAGTTAAGTTAGAAATGTATTGCGGTGATCACCCTGGCATCCTAACAAGGACTTTTTGATTTGTAATATGAAAATATGTTTATGTGCTTACATGTATTACTTTTAATGTAAACTTGTTTCATTATATGTGAATATTTTTATAAGTACACATTGTATGATTTTAAGAAATCAAACAATAATTTTACTCTCACTTTCACTTTCCAAAGGAATGCTATCCATATTGGTACAACATACCCTTTCTGGATAATCACTGCCATCTCATGAAGAGCTTATTATTAATGTAGCTGTGGGCTCATAATACTCTGGTAAAGGTCAAGTGAACATAGTGAAAAACGTTACCCTTCACAAATCAACCTCTACCTTGTAACTACATAATGGGAAAGTCTTTAACTAGCTGTCCCCTATCTCTCCATGATCTAATGGGACAGAGGAAGATGAGTCTCTTACAGTTTATCAACTCTTTTCCTCCAATTATACATTCTATAATGCATAGCCCACAGCTTTTAAGAAAGAGAGCTCCTGACCACGCTATGAACCCCTTCACACTTCTAAATACATACAAATATTACTGAGGTATTGCCTTATGTGATGCCACAATAGTCTGAACTTAATCATAACTTGGGATCAGTCCCACACTGTTTAATATATTACTTTATCACCAATTTAATGAATGCAACTACAACTTCACAACAAACTATCAAGCTTTAAAATGAGTTATTGTTTTGACAAGGGTGGGGCAAATTTATAAGGGGTCCCAAAGATGGATGAGTATATTTGAACTCAAACCGGGATTTTGCCACCCGAAACAGGCAAAGCTGTTGTCCGAAATTATTCCAAATGTCGCTTAGAAACGGAGCCCAGTTTGATTTGCATTTTTATATTGATGTTAATTGGTTCACTAGTTATTCCTAGATTTTTGACAATGTGTACTTGACTGCGCAGGAAAACACATCAAGCCTACGAATTTCCAAATTCTTTCAAACTTTATGAATAGAAATAATCCTTACTGTTTGAAATTGAACTTTTTGTTCCATCGAGTATTTTGTGATGTCATGTTGAAAGCTACGAAGTCTATGAGCATCGTGTTGGAAAATCATTTATAGTGCAATGGTGAGCAGTGTGAGCACACCACATCCCAAATGAGGTCTAGTACAATCCTAAGAGGAATGGATAATGCCTATTTGCCTCATAATAATTGCAAGATAAAAACATCTATTGCATGACATCCCCTGTCTTTTGTTCTATCTGCTTTGCATGATTTAGAACTCTGGGTATAATATCTGGGCGATAGCCAGCATTAAAAGCCCTGTTCTTCCACTTTAAACATAGCCAAATTGGCTTATTCCTGATTGACAAGGTTACGTTGGCTTGTGTCACTAGTATATGCTGGATAAAATCCACCTAGAGCCATCCACCACATTCACTACAGTGACAGTGAAAACGTGGCTACATGCATACTGCTGTTATGTAAAACTTGCAGTGCGCCCTTTCAATATAACCCTTTTTAACAGCTAAAGACTCACCTTTTGAATATTAGCAATTCATCCCTATATAGGCCTTGTAGCCCACGTGCTAGTGTGGGTGCCATTTATAACAAGTAGAAAAATAAATATTACCCTGTCCTTTCAGTGACACCACCCATAGAGCTATTTTCACATTGGTAGGCTATGGTGGGCCTAGCTGTGCTATTAAGAAAACCAGAGTATAGATTCAATCAATACATTTATAGAGCGCGCTACTCACCCGCGAGGGTCTAAAGGCGCTGAAGTGAGGAGGGGGGCGCTACTGCTCAAATAGCCAGGTCTTGAGGTGTTTTCTGAAGGTTAGATGGTCCTGGGTCAGTCATAGGTTTGCGAGGAGGGAGTTCCATGTCTTGACGGCCAGGTAGGAGAATGACCTTCCTCCGGTGGTGGCTCTGCGGATCCGTGGAACGGTTGCGAGGGCGAGGCTAGCGGAGTGGAGCTGGCGGGTAGGAGAGTAGAACGAGAGGCGGTTGTTGAGTTATTCGGGGCCCATGTCGTGGAGTGCTTTGTGTGCGTGGGTGAGGAGCCTGAACATGATCCTCTTGCTGACGGGGAGCCAGTGCAAGTTTCTCAGGTGGGCCGATACGTGGCTGCGGCGAGGAATGTTGAGGATGAGTCTTGCGGAGGCGTTCTGTATGCGCTGAAGTTGTTTCTGAAGTGTGGCTGTGGTTCCTGCGAAAAGGGGGTTTCCGTAGTCCAGTCGGCTGGTGACGAGGGCCTGCGTGACAGTCTTTCTGGTTTCAGTGGGGATCCACCGGAAGATCTTTCGGAGCATGCGCAGGGTGTTGAAGCAGAAGGATGAGATGGCGTTGACTTGTTTGGTCATCGTGAGCGAGGAGTCCAGGATGAATCCCAGGTTGTGTGCGTGGTCCGTGGGTGACGGTGTGGGGCCCAGTGCTGTGGGCCACCAGGAGTCGTCCCAGGCGGATGGGGATTGTCCGAGGATGAGGACCTCCATTTTGTCTGAGTTCAGTTTCAGCCGACTGAGCTTCATCCATTCCACGACGTCCTTCATTCCTTCCTGGAGGTTGATTTTGGCGGTGGTTGGGTCTTTGGTGAGGGCGAGTATCAGCTGGGTGTCGTCGGCGTAGGAGATGATTAAAATCATAATGCTGCTAACTCTAAAATGAGACCAACTTCAAAAATAATTAAACCACTATTTTAATATTCAATTCATTTCAACTTTATTTCATTTCAAAGAAATCATAAAAAAAACACTACAGTGCATACTTAAAAAAAACATAAGCTAAAAACATTATAACCAAAAATGTTAAAACATATGTTAATATATATAATATGTAAAAATAAGCAATACGTTAAGACCTTTAAGCTTGTGACACACAAATAAGACTAAAAACCATCTGACAGTCACTCCTCAATAGATTTTTGAGATTTTAATGCTGCCTTTAAAAAGGAACCGATTTCCTGCAAACAACAGGGTCCCCTAAGAGCTGTCTATAATGAAGGGCAACCCTGCACTTATGAATCAACATTAACTTCAAAATAGGCTTTAAGCGAAGCAGGAAGACAAGTGTGTAAAATGTACAAAGAAGCATACAATGGAGCAATGATTGTACGAATTGCCCACCACAAGAGCAGGCCAAAGCATTATTAGCACAGGTGCTCTGACTCTCCCAGAAACACAAGAACCCCCATTCCGTCCACAATCTAAAACTAAAAAGGAGTGATATTTCCAATAGGACAAATCCAAGGTTAAATGCCTAATAGATTCTACTGAGTCAAAAGCCTAATATAGTCCTGTATGGAGCTTTTGGTGTATTCTACATCTAAGCCCTGTGATCTACCAAGGTCCTGGAACCAACACTTGGCCACCTGTTTATCGCTTTTAACCAAAATTAGGGGTGATTCAAACATGTCAGATAAGGCAAGAGCATTTAATTTGCTTTGGACAAACAACGACCAAATGATAGACAAGCCTTCTCCAAATTGAGGCAATCCCGAATGGAATCCCTATTCAGACTGCACTTTTTATTAACCCAAATCTTAACCCACAACAAAAGGAGGGCCTGTTTGGCTTTCTCTGAAATATATTGAAAACCAAGCTCCGAATGAATAACATAAGGGGAGGTAGTAGAGCCAAGGCGGAGGAGATGTCTACATATCCAGTTTTCCGGTTTTCATTAGTCTCTAAAGGATGGGCATTAGAATACCCCCAAACTCCAGCACAGTAACAAGCAGCAGGAACCCACTAAGATTTATATATATTTGCTTAGATTATTGGTGTCTTTCAGAAGGGGTGGCATTGAGGATAGACACTGTTAGTCACCTACCGCGGACGCTGTCTGACCCAGCTAATATCCCCAGGGCTAGTGGGGTAGAACACCCCTTGAGGTTCCCTGACATGGCACTAAGAGACACTGTCTTTTCAGTTGAACTAGGGAGGAGGTCTCAAAATACTTTTCCTTAAATGAGGGATCAGTGGAGTCCAAGGCTGTACTATGGGAGGCCTTTACAGCATACATAAGAGGTGTATGCATATCCAAAAGTGCTGGAGTACTTAAAGATCTGTGATGAACACTAGCACAGATAGAAGGGCAGCTCACTGAACTAGATCGCATTGAGGCAATCATGGTTATTTCCCCCCGACTTGCAGCAACATGCAACGCTTTTGTCTGAATTCCAGGAAGCAGCTGAGCGTGAAGCTCATTACCTCAGAAAATACGCATTTGCCAGACGGTACGAGGAGGGCGAGACGCCCGGTAGAACATTAGCTAAAATAATGCAACAGTCTCGCAGATCAACATACATAGCGGAATTAGTGGATAAGGGGGGAAACGTAACTTGTGATTTGGGTATCTTTCATGAGGTGCTTGCCTACTATACCACATTGTATGAGCCTTGGGTCTCCGGGTGCCCTGCAGACTATAGCGGATATCTCGATGAGATAGCTCTCGTGCGGATGGAGAAGGTACATCTGGAGTTCCTTTCTGAGCCCTTCTCGGATGATGAAATTAGTGAGGCCATTGATGTGCTGGATGGCTCAAAGGTGCCTGGGCTTGATGGATTCACAGGGTGTTTCTATAAGAAATATAAGACTATAATTGTTCCCTATCATGTTGACATGTATCAAGAGGCAGTGGAGGTGGAAGTGCTCCCGCAGACTCTGAGGGAGGCGTTAATAACATTGCTGCCAAAGCCATTGAAGGACATGCAGTATTGCAGCTCCTACCGGCCATTGTCACTGCTAAACTTTGACAATAAGATATTAGCCAAAGTACTGGTGACTCAGCTGCCACTTATTGTTGAGAAACTGATTTCACCAGCACAGTTGGGTTTCATTCCTCATAAATCTACAACTCTCAATTCGAGCACATTGTTTGCCACGCTGCATAGAACAGCACCAACGATCCCAGCAGTCACTGTACTGCTTGTGGCCGAAAAGGCATTCGATTTGTTGGAGTGGCATTTTTGTATACTACATCTGGACAACTTGGGGTGCCAGAGCATTTCCTGGTGGAGGTTAAACTATTGTACACGCTGCCCACAGCTCGCATAAGCCTCAATTGAACTCTGACCTATCAGTTTAGGCTTACGCAGGGTACGCAATAGGGTTGCCCACTGTCCCCATTATTGTTCATGATTGTTCTCGACCCATTGGTACGGCATTTATAGGATAAGCATAGTCATCATGGTCTGTAATTTAACACAGGACCCTACTCCTTACACTCTACACCTACAATATTATTCTATAAACGAAAAACCTGGATGATAACTTGACATCGCTGTTACGCGAAGTGACTAGGTTCGGCGTCCTGTCAGGGTTGCATATCAACTGGAAAAATCGGAAGTCTTTCCCCTAACAATAGCATCTTGCGATAGATCAGTGGAATACCCGCTGACCTGGTGTGATGAGTTGGTGAAATACCTCAAGGTTCACCTCCATAGAGAGAAGGATTGCATTTTGCAGTTGAATTATGGCCCTGTTATGGAAAAATTAGGGCATTAACATTGAGCGTTGGTTATCTCTACCCTTATCAAAGGCTGAAAGAATAGCCATAATAAAGATGGTGTTCTTCCACAATTCCTGTATCTTTTTCAGAACATCCCTATACCATTGTATAATAGTTTCTTTACAGAACTTCGTACACTGGTGATAAAGCTGGTATGGGGGGAGGCAACCTTGCAACGGCTGGGACACACTCATGCTCCCATATGAGAAGGGTGGGTTTGTGGTCTCGAACGCCGAGGTTTATTATTTGGTGGCGCAGACTAGTTTTGCCCGTCACTGGTATCATATTGATGTCAGGATCCCCATTCACAGGCGGCAGACTTGGCGCTGCCGGCACCTCTTAGCACTCTACTGCTGGTTGGAGACCCATGAGATCCGCACAATATTCAAACATAATCCACGACTAGCTGGGCATTGCATAAGCTGAAAACATTGACAGGATTCCATCTGCTGTCCTCTCCTGTATTGCCACTAGCGGGGAATGGCTGGATCCCTATATTACAGGAAGGTTTAGTGAAGCGTATTCTGGCCAAGTTTCACCTAGTGAGGTTTGGCGATCTTTTTCCAAAGGGTCACGTTTTTTTGTGCACCGAAGATCCCCGTTTCCGTGATGCTACCGTAATGGATCATTTCGTGCTGCTTAGACTACAGAGGGCATTACATGTAAATTTGCCCTGCTACCCATTAGAACCATCATATTTTACAATATTCACAGGGGTTATTAAAGATGGGGATGGTAGCCATCGCACAGCGAGAATGTACAAGGCAGTGTTCTCTCTGCTTCCTAGTCCGGATGTGGGTGTGAGGGCGGCATGGGAGTGAAACCTTGGACACCCAATCACTGGTGCGCTGTTGGACCGGTGCCGCACTCAAATACGCCGGGTTTCCCCCAACCATCGCCACAAGTTGTTGCATTTTAAATTCTTTTGGCGGACATATAAAACACCCAGTAAAATGCATCATATAGATCCCTCTTGTCCCAACATATGTTCTCGATGTGGTTGCCTGGATGCCGATTTTGTGCAAATTACATGGACGTGCACCAAGATAGGGACTTATTGGCAGACAGTCTTTGTAGAAATATCTCACATGGTCAAGATTGAAGTCACATCCTCACCCTTCATGGCGCTACTTGGATACATATACAGTCTCCCTAAATCTTTAAACTACGTTTTGTCGCTATTGCTCTCCTTATTACTAAGCAGGAAATTGCCTTTAATTGGGGTAGTAAGCAAACTCCCACATTGGAGGACTGGTTACGGAGCATGACATACTGTAACGCTATCAGTGATACATATGCTCAACTACAACCACCAGCTGCCAGTCCATCTGGCAACCGTTCCAAAGCTACCTATTGATGACGGGGGAGGGGACTAACGCCGCAACACAATCCCAATAAAAAAGCGGGGCATACTAGATGGGGAGGCACTGAGCACTGCTATATCTCTGCAGTCAGTAGACACCTGATGTTATATATCATATCAGGGCATATATTGATAGTAGCTATGCACCCTATTCAAACATAAATGTCATGCAACAGACCTGGAATATGCTCCATTTTCATTATTTTGTACTGTAATTATGATATGCCTTTTACTTCTGTACTGTATGACCATGTAAGGGACAATGCTGTATCTTTGTCATCTTAGTTTGTATTACCAATAAAAACTTTATAAATAAAAAATAAAAATAAATATTTACATATATTAATTTGAGGAAAGATAGTTCTACCATTTGGGGGAGATTTTAAATTGTTCCTGCTGACCTGCTAAGACTTAAACTGAGTTTTCTAAACTGCGTATGCCAAGAACCGGAGGTGTCAAAGAATATCCCCAGGTAGCAAAAGATATTCACTGGTCCCAACAAATGATTATTAATTGTTAATTTAAAAGTGTTTCTCCTTCCATGGTCACAAGCCTTGATGTGCTTCCAACAATTAGTGACTAAGTCAAGCTTACTCTTGAGTTTACAAAGGATGCCACCAACATGCAAAGTGCTCTTGGGGTTCCTACCATAAGTACTGTATTGTCTGAGCAAAGTAATGCAGGTATGGACATATTCCCTATTTTCAGAATATCATGCGTGGTGGCAGCCAAGAAGGGACTCAGGTTGTTAATACATATAATAAATAACAGAGGGGCCTGGATACAACCCTGCCGTAACCCTCTGTCTAAAGGGAAGGAGTTGGTCAGCTCACCCATTGGGCCGATTAGAAACTTGGCTGCAAGTCTTCATGTAAAGAGAACAAAAGGTTAACTAAACCCTTATCAACCCCTATCTTTAACAACATCAACCAGCGCTTGGGACAGTTTACTCAGTTGAATGCAGTTGAGAGATCCATGAAGGCCAGTTACAGGGCAGGGGCAGGTTGCTCAACTGTGCCAAGCCCAGTTCTAAAGTCATATTGATAAGGACAGAGTATCTTATTTTGATCTATCCAAGACCTTAAAATGTATCCTTCCCAAAATCTTTACTGTACTATTATTGAACAAAATGGGTCAATAACATTTCGCGGACATAAATTCTTCTTTTTTTAAAATAGGGACTATTGTTGAAACTATTTAAACATTCTTAAACATCCAATTCAATTGTGAAGTCAGATTTTATTAAACACAAAGGAAAGTAACTTTTTGAAAGTTACACTTTACCTGACCAAGTTTTCAGAAATAGCATCTGCCAACTCCCAGTCTATTCTGAGCCCTGAATGAGGTGTGAACGAGGTGTAAACTTCCTCCCTAGAGCTACACAATAGGTTTACCTGAATTGGTAGAGATGACTCCTGTGAGCTCAGAAGTAGATTCAGGGTGGGGTCTGGGGTCAATCTCCTGGCCCAACCGTGTCAAATCCTGTCTGACAGGTATGTTACACTTTGGTGCTCTTGAAAGGAAGGATGCCAGGACCATTCACAAGTATTCCCTGCCTTGGTGCTATAGCATCCCGCCTTTGTCCAACCAGACTTTTATCTTCTATTTTGTTGTGGGTACAGAGCCTGATTCAAACTGGATTTTAATGTTAGACTTGAGAGGACGCCAGTGATTACCAGCGATTACCATAGTGCATTGACCACAAATTTAGTGCCACCATTTTTAAAATTCCCTGGAGCATAGCATTATAGACCTTTTTGTAGTAAGATAAACAACATCAACATACAAAGTGTGTAGGGTTGCCCCTAGGAACTTTTACCCTATTGGTTAGGGGGTGCCTAAGAGTTATCCAAGGCAAAACGGTGGCACCTCTAATCACATCAATAAGAAAATGTTCTATATCTTCAGAGGATCAGAAGAGGACCTCTTACTGGACCTTGTACTTCTCACCAAAACCTGGCTTTAACCAGTATCTGCTCTCAACAAAATCAACACCTCAAACACCCACTCCCCTAGCTAGCCAGAGCCATGGAAAAACTCATCAACTCCCAGCTGGTCAACTGTCAGACATTTCCACTCAGCTAACCTACCCCTCAACCACATTTCCTGCTTCTGTCGCACCCAGAGCCGGGAACTCTACCACATCAGAGATGCTAGCTCAATTTTTGAATTCTGAAAGAAACTGAAAGCCTGGCTTTTCAGATAGGCCCCCATGCAGGCTCTCTAATCTCTTCACAGGTTCCAATATATCCTCCCAGTGTTATGTACATTCTACAAATAGAAATAACGACAAGTGCCTCAAGTACAAGAGAATCAAAATTTGCAGTAAGCCTACAGTCCAGAGTCAGGTTAATTAATTCTTCAAACATTAGATTTAAATTACACTGCTTGAGCAAAGTGTTTCAACTTAGAGGATGTCTTGCAAAAACGGTGAATTTCACATTAATCATAATTCAATAAATGTCACTGAAATTCACTGCCACTAGTTGAATGCAAAGGCATACCTCAGCAAGGGACTGACTAAAGCAAAACATTTCTCACTGTATGACAGCTACGGAGAGCCATTTTTGCTGTAACCCAGAATTTCTGCAGGTGTACCAGATGACCTTAAAACACAAGATCTACCTTTACATTCAGATTTTACATGAGATGTCAGCCAAGTTCCTTTAATAACATTTCATGTAATTTTCATTAAATTGTGTAGAGAAAATGCCCACTCCTGATTTAAGTATACTTCAGAAATGTAGTAATTTTGGGCTTCATCATGATGGCGGTTAGGCTTACATTCGACTGCCGTCATATTGGAGACGGGACCACCTGACTTGCTGTCAGCGGTCCCGCCAATGGTATTACAATGCGACCAGCTTGGTCCCGCCAATGGTATTACAATGCGACCACCTTCAAGGTGGTCGCAAAGTGTATCTTTTGTGTTGCGGCGTGTGCTGCGGCTTGCAGCACATACAGCAGTACAAAAATTGTACTTTTACCATATCCTTACACTATGCAGTGCCTGCCACATGGTGCAGGGATATATAATGGAGGGCACCATAGCTTCCCCCTAAGCACATAACTGAGGGTCAGGGGTAGAGGGGGGCCTATTACGGGCCTTCAATGTCCCTTTCTACCAGCCTTTTCATGGCTGTTAAACTGCCATGAAACACCTGGCGGACAGAGACACCATAATCCCTACGGCTGTGCCTGGCAGGCACCCCCACCATTGTTGGGATTGAGTCTCCCTCCCACGCACCAGCAGGCTCAAGAAGCCCGTCGGGTACATGGCGGTCGGTCTTTCAGACTGCCAACCATCCGCCTGCCATTGTAATATGGCAGGAGGTAAATATGGTTCCGATGGTGGTGGAACCACCACCGACGGGCTGTCTGTGGCAGTCCCACTGTCATCGTAGTCAGGCCATAGGTTCCCAAGCACTGGCTTGCCAGTTTCGGAAAATACACACATTAGGCAATGGAATACAACATTCTAATTTTTACAAATAAGCTTCGCTCATTCACACAAAAGCATGCAATGTTCATGAAAAACTACTGTTGTCCTAAAATTCCTAATTGGCAGGTTTAGTAAATCTATGTTTGATCTCCATGCTCCAATTGCCACTGACTGTCAACATCAAAAACAAAAATGTCCTTCATATCAAAGGGATTTTCACCACCAGTATGCAATAGTTAACCAAAATATTGTCACGAACTACCACAGCCACCGTTATGCCGGGGATTGCCATCCTGATGTCACAAATTGTCATAATATACTAAGGATATGGCACTAAAATAGTAGGGATAGCAAGATGGTAGTCAATATGATGACATGCATAGCTTGAATGGAACAAAGAATGTCCGCAGTATTATAGGAATGGGTCACAGTTGTGTCTGTTATAAACAAAATGTTGCAAATGGTGTACTCAGTATTCCGCAGATGTGCCACCATGTTGCTAGGGATATTTTATTTAATTTGACATTTATAAAGCACAACAGCCACCTGCTGCCATCTTAGAGCTAAAAGATCTAGAATTCCTACAGACACTCAAACAAATCATTGTATGAATGCTGCAAACATCAAGGGAAGAGCTGTGTCTTTAGTTTTTTTTCTTCTAAGTTTCATCAATGATCTTCCACAGTCTTGCTGCGGCCTCTAAGGAAGATCAACAATACATAGTGGTTTGACAACAGCTGGGCTAACTAATGCAGCATTCTCTAAGCACAGATTCCACCTAGGAACCTAAAAAGAGAAGCTTTCAGTGAGAATATTAGGTCCATTTTCAAACAACACTTTGTGGACTCAACATAGAGACTTTGAACTGATTTTTGGGTGAACCGCGGCCCAATAAAGTTTGGCTAAACCAGGGATGATAGATTCTTGGTTGCTAATATTTAGGACCATTCTAGCAGATGCATTTTGCACCAATTGACGTTTATTTGCCAACTTAGCCCGGGAGGCTAAAATAGGTTGCTTATCAATAGTCCAGCCTCGCAGATATATTTAATCATTCATGTTCTGTACGTTTTGTGGTTGATCAAAAGGTGAATAATCCATTTTAGGATCACAACTGAAGTAAACAGGTCTTAGTCACTCCCTTAACCTGCTCTTCTATTGTTGAATCAGACTTAAATATTATTGGAACATTTTTACACTTGGCTTTGGTGTGGGTTGCAGACCTAAAGAGGAAGGCCAGAAAACATTGTTTTTCACTGTTGTTTGGCAGAATGGCAGGAGAATTTCAGTCTTTACCCCAGATCCAGAAAGTCACAAAGAATGCTTAACAATATCACAAGGAATGACCACTGTTAGTCCAGAGAGAGTAAATATGCCATTTGGAATGTCACTGTATAAATATAGCCTACTATTATGCCAGGGAGTCTCGTGAAGAATGACCTCACTGTGACAATAGTGTACCACAATTACACCATGAAAAGTCAGAATGTCAACAACGAGTACTTTGTGCCATTATCGGCCACTATTATGATATGGCTAGCCAGAATGTCAATAGAAATATCCACAAAATATCAGGTATATGCAGTTTTGTAATTGTTAGGCCAGGGTGAACCAACACTGTACCAAGCATACCCTATCCTTCACCTCCTTCCACAAACGCACCCAATCAGTCACTCACATCTAGTCACATGTTCACATGCTCACATACACGCATGCACATCCATAATCATACATTGACTTTACATTCTCTACTCACTTACCTTTCTAGGCCTGGCTGAAAAGTAATAAAACCTAATCTGCCTCTGCTGAGGCCTGTAGATCCTCAGGAATAATCATGCTGCAGGCATAGATAGAATCAGTTTTGCTTGTCAGCTATTGCTCATCTCACTCTGTTCCCTGTCTCATTTGCCATTCAGGAAAAGACTCAATGAACAAGGTGTGGTCTTTTCCTGAATGAAGGCTGAAGCTTCCCCTGCCAAAATGTAAGGCAAAGTAGTAGGCTTGTTTTACATTCTCACAGTAAATTGAAGAAGGTATGCGGCTTAGCCACACTTTGTCTACATGTAGAGCACACATGCAAGGCAATCATTAGCTGAAGTGATGTCATGATATTGGCACTCAGCTTAAATATTGAATTCTTAGAGGGTTATCTGGAAGTTGTGGGGCTACACCAACCATGCCTTAATGGATAATTTACTGCAGTTGCTGGTGCATAGTAGTATTGTGTACAGCTATAAATAATGTGTGGGTTCTATTGCTTATTACTTTGGCCTTGCATTTCAGATCTGCTTCAAATATACCAACAACAACAAAATATGTTGTCCTCTGTTTGGTCTTTGAACATTACAGGCAGCTTGATTAAGCAGGAGTAACTAATAGGATGTCCCAGAATTTACATTTTGGCATTTTCATAGAGTATAATTGAAAATTCAAGACTGATTCAGTGCCATACCTAGCCGTGACTGGGGAAAAAGAATGCCAACAGAGAAAGCGCCCTTTACTGCAGACATCCAGTGACTCAAACACTGGTGGCACCTTAGTCAATGATGGATGTCCAGCAACTACCTCAACCATAATACATCAAACCAGAATTCCTGGTATTTACCAAAAACAACAAGCAACAGTTAGTCCAAACCTGCCTCAACAATGTGAACTTTAGTAGATTAGAGCCCCAATTATCATTCAATGCCAAGTCACTGGACACTGACTTCACCCTCAAGGAACATGTGGCCAGGAGAAACAAGGCACCTGGTGTCAGCTCTCTCCATGAAAGAAAGTAACATTGCTCCTCCAAGACTGTGACTTCAGAACAGCTGTTCAAGGTCTCAAACTCTTGTGCCTGGTTGGTGCCTTCTGCACATCTTCTCACACTCCAAACAGGCCTTCTCTAAGGGCACATTACATGCTGCACCAGAATCATCAAGAATAATCTGATAACATCAATCCCACCCTTATACAACTCATGTGTCTCCCCTTAACAATCAACAGAATGTTCAAAACGACATCCTCTACAAAGTCATCACAACCGCTATCCCAACCTTTATGCGTTATAAGCTCTCAGCACAGCACAGTGCACCACCAGATGGGTATAAAGAAGTCCAGGGTCCGCTGTGGGTTTCTTCAGAAGGGCGTTGTTTTCTGCGTGCTTCCAGCTTTCGGGGAAGGTTGCTGATGCAAATGAGATGTTTATGACGTTCCGGACATGTGGTGCGATGATGGTGTCGGCTTTGTTGAAGATATGATGGGGGCAAGGGTCCGAGGGGGAGCCGGAGTGGATTAAGCATGGGCGGAAAATCCGTTTCGCTCGCGGATTTTGCGGATTTTCGGTAAATTCGCAATCCGCGAGATCCCCGAATCTCCCGCAAAATCCGCAAATCCGCGAGCAGCGGATTTTATGGCTTGCTCGCACTGTTCGCGTGAGTTCGCGGCTTGCCAGTACAACTTCGCACCCCGCGAGTAAGTGCTAAATTGCAGAAATACGATCTTAGCAAAACTGAAACTACTTACCAGGTTCAAAAGTTCAGGCTCATCATTAGTAGCCATTTCCTGTAGTGCTTCCTGAGGGGCCCCTCCAGAGTTCAGTTGCCAGTTGCAACTATTATGTGACCCTGCTCTGAACCTCAGAATAGTTACACATATGCCACAAAGGTCCTGAATTACAGCTAAGGGAGACAAGCAGGAGCCAGGCTGGAAGTTAAAATCCATTATTCAGCCCCTAATTCATTATTGTCAGTTGGGGCAGGGCAGGTGTTGTAACTAATTTTGCAACAATGAAAGCACTTAGCAAGTGCAAAAGATCACTAATCAGGAAGCACTAAGGAAGCAGGTGCCAGCTAAAAAAATATTCTGTGACACATTAATCAGCCCCAAATTAATTCAGGTCACTTGAGGCAGGGAAGGTGTGCTTTGCTTTGCCGAAAATAATGTACACTGGACAACCAGAGGGTGTGGTGATGAAACAGAGGGTGGCATGGGTGGGCCAGAGGGTGGCATGAGTAGTCAGAGAGTGGCAGTGGTGACAGAGAGTGGCAGTGATGAAGAAGAGTGTCCCAAACAGGCTGGACACGTAGAAACAACAAGTTCGCAAAACTTGCGACCCGACAGGTAAGTTCGCAAATTGCGAAATTGTAAAAACCCTCGCGAACTGGCAGAAACACGCGCGAACACAAAAAAAAAAAATCCGCAAATTCGCGGGAATTCGCGGATTTTGCGGATTGCGAGTTCGCAAATCCGCAAAATTCGCGAACGCGAGATTCGCAAAATTCGCCCATGCTTAGAGTGGATGGAGTTCATGACGTTGGTGGTGTCTTCAGTGCTGGTGGGGGTCCAGGCATTGAGGGTGGTGGTGGGGGTTGCTGGTTTTTTGACTGGAGGCGGAGTCTGGGGTCTGAAGCTGTCGTGTATATCTGCGATCTTATGGTGGAAGAACGTGGCGAGGGAGTTGCAGAGTTCTTGAGACAGTGTGATGTCGTTGCTGGCGCTGGGGTTGGAGAAATCTTTGACGATGTTGAAGAGTTCTTTGCTGTTGTGGGTGTTTTTGTCTAGTCGCTCTTTAAATGAGGTTCTTTTGGTGGTGCGGATCAGCTGGTGGTGTTCGCGGGTGGTGGTCTTCAGGGCTGTTCTGTTTTCTGAGGTTCGTTCATGGCACCAGGTTTTTTCAAGGGTTCAGCAGGTTTTCTTTGAATCTTTGAGGGCGTCTGTGAACCATGAAGCTTTCCTGTTGCCGGTCGTGCCTGGGGGGGTTCTTCAGTGGTGCGAGGTCCTCGGCGCATTTGGTGATCCACTGTGCGAGGTTGTGGGCTGCGTCGTTGGTGTCGGCGGTGTCGGCTGGCGGGTTCTGGTTCAGCGATGAGTGGAGCTGGTCCGTGGTGATTTTGCTCCAGCATCTGCGGGGGATTTGTTGTGTGCGGTGGTGGGAAGTAGTCTTTTTGAAGGTGAAGTGGATGCATCTGTGGTCGGTCCAGTGTAGTCCGGAGGAGTGGCTGAAGGAGACGTGGTTGCTGGCGGAAAAGATGGGGTCGAGCATGTGGCCCGCGATGTGGGTGAGGGTGTTCACCAGTTGCTTGAGTCCGAGGTCGTCGAGGTTGTCGAGCAGGGTGGTGGTATTGTTGTCGCTGTTTTTCTCCAGGTGGAAGTTCAGGTCCCAAAGGAGGATGTATCCTGGTGAGGCTAGTGCGTGCGGGCTGATGAAGTCGGCGATGGTTTCGCTGAATTGTGTGCCCGGGGGTCTGTAGATGAAGATTCCTCTAAGGGTGGTCTTGGGGTTGGTGTGAATCTGGAAGTACAGGAGTTCGGTGGCAGAGAGTGTGTGTTCGGCGTTGGTTGTGATGTTGATGGTGTTCTTGCAGAAGATGGCAATTCCTCCTCCTGTTTGGTTGACGCGGTCCTTCCGGGTGATCTTGTAGGCGTCTGGGATGGCTATGACAATGTCGGGGGCCGAGGAGGCATTCAACCAGGTTTCCCTGTGGAAGGCGACGTCTGGCACTGTTGTGTCAACGAGGTCCCATAGTTTGATGGCGTGCTTGTGGACAGAGCGTGTGTTGAGGAGGATACAATTGAGATGGTTGTTGTTGTTGCGAGGCCCGGTGTGAGGTCTGTAGGTTCGAAGGCAGGTGTAGTTGCAAGATTGTCAGGTGAAGGGTCCTTGGGTTCACTTCGGGGTGGCTTGGTAGCCGGTGGGTGTTCGTCCGGTGTTGAGTGCGTTGAGGGTGGCGGAGTGGTATTTCAGTCAGGTAGCGTGGCTCTGGTGGAGGCCAGGGGATCTGGCGCTGAGCACGGTCCAGGCGCGGACGGGCACAGACGGGCTTGCCTTAGGCGCGCCAGCAGCGCACCCGCTGCGCACGCCCGCTGTGCTCGCCCGCTGCGGGGCCTCCATATGAGTGGGAGTGGGAGGGAGGAGCAGCTGGGAGGCGGGAGCAGGGCGGCGCCTGGGAAAGCGGGTGGCGGGGCTGCAGGGATGCACCAGCGGGAAATAGTGGCACAGAAAGAAAAAAGGGGGGAAAGGACACAGTGGCAATGCGGGGGAAGGGGGCACAGAAGGCAGAGGGGCACAACGGTCCAAAAAATACAATCCAATACAAATACAATCAATACAGAGTCAAGGGCAGCAGGAGAACGAGGTATAGAGGTCAGAGGGGGCAGAGGGCACTCACGAGACCGCAGGCAGCGGCAGGAGCAAAACGGCGGCAAACAGCAACAGCAGGGGTAGCCTCACTGGAGGACCGTGTGGTGGCTGGGGGTGTGACCTGAGGACAGGGTCAAAGGTCTCACTGTGTGGTATTTGGAGTGTATGTTCCATTGCAGAGTGTGTGAGGGTGCAGAGTGTGAAGGTGCAGAGTGTGTGAGGGTGCAGTGTGTGTGAGGGTGCAGTGTGTGAGGATGCAGTGTTTGGGGTGCAGAGTGTGTGAGGGTGCAGAGTGTGTGTGAGGGTGCAGAGTGTGTGAGAGTGCAGAGTGTGTGAGGGTGCAGAGTGTGTGTGGGTGTGGTGTGTGTGTGGGTGCAGTGAGTGAGGGTGCAGTGTGTGTGGGTGCAGTGTGTGTGAGGGTGCGGTGTGTGAGGGTGTGGTGTGTGAGGGTGAGGTGTGTGAGGGTGCAGTGTGTGTGAGGGTGCAGTGTGTGTGTGAGGGTGCAGTGTGTGTGAGGGTGCAGTGTGTGAGGGTGAAGCATGTGTGAGGATGCAGAGTGTGTGATGGTGCCGAGTGTGTGTGTGGGTGCAGAGTGTGTGAGGGTGCAGAGTGTGTGTGGGTGCGGTGTGTGTGTGGGTGCAGTGTGTGAGGGTGCAGTGTGTGAGGGTGCAGTGTGTGCAGTGTGTGAGGGTGCAGTGTGTGTGAGGGTGTGGTGTGTGAGGGTGCAGTGTGTGTAAGGGTGCAGTGTGTGTGAGGGTGCAGTGTGTGTGAGGGTGCAGTGTGTGAGAGTGCAGTGTGTGTGAGGGTGCAGTGTGTGTGAGGGTGCGGTGTGTGAGGGTGCAGTGTGTGTGAGGGTGAGGGTGCAGTGTGTGCGAGGGTGCAGTGTGTGTGAGGGTGCAGAGTGTGAGGGTGCAGAGTGTGTGAGGGTGCAGAGTGTGTGAGGGTGCAGAGTGTGTGAGCATGTAGAGTGTGTGAGGGTGAGTCCCCTGGGAACATAAACTATGGGAAAATGAATATTGGGAAACATTACATACGTGCGGCAGTTTGCATGGCAATATGTGATGGTAGTATACAAAATAAAGAAACACAGAGGTAAATGCCAACTATAAAAAATCCATTAAGTTGTGAGAGACGCACAGCAGCTGTGATTTCATGTAAATAAAACAAGTCACTGCGAACACGCTGTGTAGCCAATAAATTATATGTCTGCCCCTAAGTCAACCAAGTTTCCCTTCAAGTCCCCCTAAAACTGAAAGACTTGTGCGGACCTGACAAGTTGACTTGTCTCTTTCTCCTCTCTTAGTCTTTGTGTGCCTGGCTTTGTTCTGCCAGTGCTTGCCTCTAAGTGGCATCAATGGAGAGCGGCACTGTGCAGTCACCGAGTCCTTGGATACCCTTTGTGTAGCGGGGCTACCTGGCACCATGTTTCAGAATTTATGTAAGAATGCCTCATTGGGACTCACTGAGGGATGCCCTTTGATGTCTTCGGGACTTTAGCCAGTTCTTCGTATACAACATAGCCCCACATATTCCAACCTACGATCGTCAGAGTTTGTGACAGAATCAAGGGCTGTCGTTTCATAAAGCTTTATCTTTCAAGACTGTTTGCAACTGCTGCATTTTTTGCAGAAGCAGCTGAAGGACCCCATGAATTGCAGATATTCCAGACAAACATGCAGTGGGATGAGAGGATAACTCACTTGTAGCAGGCAGATTACTTATAGACTGTTCTAAACGTTAATGGACAAAAATACACTTGTGGGAACCGCCAGTCAGATCTCTCACCATAGAAGAGTTGATGAACACGTTCACGTCTGTGGTGGATTTGGTGATTTGAGTGTGGTGTGCTCAGAGTTGTGTGGTCTGCGCTTCAACAAATGTCCCCATGTCAGGATACCACACATGGTGAAATGAAAATGAAATGAAATGAGGCATTTATACAGCGCTGCATATACCCGGAGGTGTCTAGGCGCTACCATCAGATCGATAGGATTGGGCAGGGTTAACTAGTACTCACCCTCTGAAAAGCCAAGTCTTTAGACCCTTTCTGAATTTTAACGGATTTGTTTCTTTTTTTAGTATTACTGGAATGGAGTTCCAGAGTCTGGTGGGGGTAAAGGTAAAGATCCTGCTCCCCCATTTACTTTTCGGGACCTGGAAGTGACAAGATAGAATCTGAGGTGGACACAGTGACAATGCCTTTAAGAGTTAGCTCCACAACCAAACAATGACTTTAGTAATCCCCACAATGGGAAAAGTCGAGCTCAGATATTTTGGCATCAGAAGATAAGTGTTAACCTCCTAACGAAAAGCAGTTGGCTAGCAGAATTATCTTGGGGAGGGGAGCTTTGCATAGATAATACCAGCTCTGATAAAAAAAAAAATGTAAGTGAAGTTTGAGTTCAAGGTGTACGACGCATACAGTTTAAGTATTGCCCCAACTCTAGCCACCCCCGTGAAAAGAATCATACGAAGTGGCCCCCAACTTCAGAGGGACGTGAATTAATTGTGATTGAAGCACGGGACCCTCCATCCGTCTAGCACGTCGCCTGATTGGCATTTGCTATTTATATGCAATTATAGCGATCCTTGGAGAAACACACCAACACATTGCCACTAAAAGCCATTGATCATCCGGATACAGGCCAGGGCCACTTACCCTGGGGACCTTTAATTAGGATCTGAGCAATTTTAGATGCTGCCCAGGGTCCATGGCATGCCAAATGGACAGCGCGCAGCACTTCCTGGGAACGCTGAGCGTCCGAGAGGTACCGAATGTGCGCGCCCTAAGGACCACACAGCCAGCGCGTGGGTGCAGCAGCCCGGTCCTGCAGAATGTGGGGGCAGGGGCAAGAAAATGACAGGGCAGCTGAATAAATAGGCGTTACGAGAGCCCGCTACTTCGAGTGACAGTCTCTCAACACATATGCAATATTTTGCGAAACTATGACAAGCATTTTGAGGAATTGTGTAAATAAGCCATGCACTGTAAATCGCTGCTGCTAAAACACTGCAGACACACATTTCTTCCAAGTGTGTTTTCGAATGGACCAGCAGGCGTGCCAATTATGTTTACCTTTCTGAAATGGATCATTAATGCACCTTCATACTTTTTAATGGCTGCTGTGATTTTAGACGTCTGAAAAGTGCGAGCACACGTATACTCATGGAAAGTAGGTAATATTTATCATCAGTGCGTTCTCCTCTAGACAGGTCTCCTGAAATGTGCCACAGAAGTAAAAATCCCAGCATAAAGTTGGATTTATTTAGTCTCCCCTTCATCCCAGTGCGTTCCAGAGGTTGAAGTAAAGGAAACAAGACGTCAGCGCTTCGCCGTGAAATGGATCCAAAAAAAAAAAGAAGCTTGCGAGTGGCGCGCGCACGCACACCACTGCGAGCATATGTATTCAATTATCGCGGGTGTGTTTGACCGCGATGATTGAAGACATATGGGCTTTGGTGCACGTAACAGACACCAATAGGCCATGGGCAAGCAACACAATCGCCTATGGCCTATTGCGTGTTCTGTTAAAAAACAGCACTCACGCAAAGCCCAATCAAAATGGACCTTGAAATGCACATGCATGAGCTGTGTGGAATTTCAAGGTCCATTTTTGAAACCACACTAAAAGGGCTTTTCGCTCGCTTTGCTTGCGAGCCCTAAAAAGCAAGAATAGGAACATTTCATCTTCATACATTTCTTACATCCCTACTCCAGGCAGCAATTGGAGACCAAATTTTACTATCACGTATTCTAGAATTTCTCCCTCTAGCCGCATAGATAGCTTTTTCTTGATCATAAATCCCCAAAAAAGAGCTAGCCACATTTGAAAACTTGGGGAATCCGCGTCCTTCCAGCGGGCTGCCAGTATTATTCTACAGACTGCTGTCCCTAGGAATAGACATGTTTCCTCTTCCGTGCTAAGCCCAAGAGTACTATCATAACCAAGAATAAAAAAGGTAGGCGATTCCGCCACATTATGGCCAAACACTTCCTCCCAGAATTCTGATAACATTTTTTTCAATGGTGTTAATTTAACACATTCATAAAACATGTGCACTAGGGTGGCAGGGCCTACTCCACATCTCGGACACTCATCATTTCATCTTTTGCCCCATGCATGTAACTTAGTAGGAGTATAATATAAATCGTAAATATTTTTGTATAATTGGGCTTTTAAATTGGAAGATAGGAGTAATCACGATGTTAACAGCAGACACATATCAATACCTACATTAGGATTAACAAGTTTAGAGATGAGCAAGATGGAGTCAGCATGAGTTCTCGCTGCTCGGCTGCTCACGCCGGATGCGTTATGATCGGCTAGCCACCCTGCGCCTCTCAAAGTAATGCCGGTCTGTCACGCACGTTGGGTACAGAGGCTGAATGGAGCTCTGATGCTATCTTCCCGTGGAATCCGCGAGATCCCCGAATCTCCCGCAAAATCCGCAAATCCGCGAGCAGCGGATTTTATGGCTTGCTCGCACTGTTCGCGTGAGTTCGCGGCTTGCCAGTACAACTTCGCACCCCGCGAGTAAGTGCTAAATTGCAGAAATACGATCTTAGCAAAACTGAAACTACTTACCAGGTTCAAAAGTTCAGGCTCATCATTAGTAGCCATTTCCTGTAGTGCTTCCTGAGGGGCCCCTCCAGAGTTCAGTTGCCAGTTGCAACTATTATGTGACCCTGCTCTGAACCTCAGAATAGTTACACATATGCCACAAAGGTCCTGAATTACAGCTAAGGGAGACAAGCAGGAGCCAGGCTGGAAGTTAAAATCCATTATTCAGCCCCTAATTCATTATTGTCAGTTGGGGCAGGGCAGGTGTTGTAACTAATTTTGCAACAATGAAAGCACTTAGCAAGTGCAAAAGATCACTAATCAGGAAGCACTAAGGAAGCAGGTGCCAGCTAAAAAAATATTCTGTGACACATTAATCAGCCCCAAATTAATTCAGGTCACTTGAGGCAGGGAAGGTGTGCTTTGCTTTGCCGAAAATAATGTACACTGGACAACCAGAGGGTGTGGTGATGAAACAGAGGGTGGCATGGGTGGGCCAGAGGGTGGCATGAGTAGTCAGAGAGTGGCAGTGGTGACAGAGAGTGGCAGTGATGAAGAAGAGTGTCCCAAACAGGCTGGACACGTAGAAACAACAAGTTCGCAAAACTTGCGACCCGACAGGTAAGTTCGCAAATTGCGAAATTGTAAAAACCCTCGCGAACTGGCAGAAACACGCGCGAACACAAAAAAAAAAAATCCGCAAATTCGCGGGAATTCGCGGATTTTGCGGATTGCGAGTTCGCAAATCCGCAAAATTCGCGAACGCGAGATTCGCAAAATTCGCCCATGCTTAGAGTGGATGGAGTTCATGACGTTGGTGGTGTCTTCAGTGCTGGTGGGGGTCCAGGCATTGAGGGTGGTGGTGGGGGTTGCTGGTTTTTTGACTGGAGGCGGAGTCTGGGGTCTGAAGCTGTCGTGTATATCTGCGATCTTATGGTGGAAGAACGTGGCGAGGGAGTTGCAGAGTTCTTGAGACAGTGTGATGTCGTTGCTGGCGCTGGGGTTGGAGAAATCTTTGACGATGTTGAAGAGTTCTTTGCTGTTGTGGGTGTTTTTGTCTAGTCGCTCTTTAAATGAGGTTCTTTTGGTGGTGCGGATCAGCTGGTGGTGTTCGCGGGTGGCGGTCTTCAGGGCTGTTCTGTTTTCTGAGGTTCGTTCATGGCACCAGGTTTTTTCAAGGGTTCAGCAGGTTTTCTTTGAATCTTTGAGGGCGTCTGTGAACCATGAAGCTTTCCTGTTGCCGGTCGTGCCTGGGGGGGTTCTTCAGTGGTGCGAGGTCCTCGGCGCATTTGGTGATCCACTGTGCGAGGTTGTGGGCTGCGTCGTTGGTGTCGGCGGTGTCGGCTGGCGGGTTCTGGTTCAGCGATGAGTGGAGCTGGTCCGTGGTGATTTTGCTCCAGCATCTGCGGGGGATTTGTTGTGTGCGGTGGTGGGAAGTAGTCTTTTTGAAGGTGAAGTGGATGCATCTGTGGTCGGTCCAGTGTAGTCCGGAGGAGTGGCTGAAGGAGACGTGGTTGCTGGCGGAAAAGATGGGGTCGAGCATGTGGCCCGCGATGTGGGTGAGGGTGTTCACCAGTTGCTTGAGTCCGAGGTCGTCGAGGTTGTCGAGCAGGGTGGTGGTATTGTTGTCGCTGTTTTTCTCCAGGTGGAAGTTCAGGTCCCAAAGGAGGATGTATCCTGGTGAGGCTAGTGCGTGCGGGCTGATGAAGTCGGCGATGGTTTCGCTGAATTGTGTGCCCGGGGGTCTGTAGATGAAGATTCCTCTAAGGGTGGTCTTGGGGTTGGTGTGAATCTGGAAGTACAGGAGTTCGGTGGCAGAGAGTGTGTGTTCGGCGTTGGTTGTGATGTTGATGGTGTTCTTGCAGAAGATGGCAATTCCTCCTCCTGTTTGGTTGACGCGGTCCTTCCGGGTGATCTTGTAGGCGTCTGGGATGGCTATGACAATGTCGGGGGCCGAGGAGGCATTCAACCAGGTTTCCCTGTGGAAGGCGACGTCTGGCACTGTTGTGTCAACGAGGTCCCATAGTTTGATGGCGTGCTTGTGGACAGAGCGTGTGTTGAGGAGGATACAATTGAGATGGTTGTTGTTGTTGCGAGGCCCGGTGTGAGGTCTGTAGGTTCGAAGGCAGGTGTAGTTGCAAGATTGTCAGGTGAAGGGTCCTTGGGTTCACTTCGGGGTGGCTTGGTAGCCGGTGGGTGTTCGTCCGGTGTTGAGTGCGTTGAGGGTGGCGGAGTGGTATTTCAGTCAGGTAGCGTGGCTCTGGTGGAGGCCAGGGGATCTGGCGCTGAGCACGGTCCAGGCGCGGACGGGCACAGACGGGCTTGCCTTAGGCGCGCCAGCAGCGCACCCGCTGCGCACGCCCGCTGTGCTCGCCCGCTGCGGGGCCTCCATATGAGTGGGAGTGGGAGGGAGGAGCAGCTGGGAGGCGGGAGCAGGGCGGCGCCTGGGAAAGCGGGTGGCGGGGCTGCAGGGATGCACCAGCGGGAAATAGTGGCACAGAAAGAAAAAAGGGGGGAAAGGACACAGTGGCAATGCGGGGGAAGGGGGCACAGAAGGCAGAGGGGCACAACGGTCCAAAAAATACAATCCAATACAAATACAATCAATACAGAGTCAAGGGCAGCAGGAGAACGAGGTATAGAGGTCAGAGGGGGCAGAGGGCACTCACGAGACCGCAGGCAGCGGCAGGAGCAAAACGGCGGCAAACAGCAACAGCAGGGGTAGCCTCACTGGAGGACCGTGTGGTGGCTGGGGGTGTGACCTGAGGACAGGGTCAAAGGTCTCACTGTGTGGTATTTGGAGTGTATGTTCCATTGCAGAGTGTGTGAGGGTGCAGAGTGTGAAGGTGCAGAGTGTGTGAGGGTGCAGTGTGTGTGAGGGTGCAGTGTGTGAGGATGCAGTGTTTGGGGTGCAGAGTGTGTGAGGGTGCAGAGTGTGTGTGAGGGTGCAGAGTGTGTGAGAGTGCAGAGTGTGTGAGGGTGCAGAGTGTGTGTGGGTGTGGTGTGTGTGTGGGTGCAGTGAGTGAGGGTGCAGTGTGTGTGGGTGCAGTGTGTGTGAGGGTGCGGTGTGTGAGGGTGTGGTGTGTGAGGGTGAGGTGTGTGAGGGTGCAGTGTGTGTGAGGGTGCAGTGTGTGTGTGAGGGTGCAGTGTGTGTGAGGGTGCAGTGTGTGAGGGTGAAGCATGTGTGAGGATGCAGAGTGTGTGATGGTGCCGAGTGTGTGTGTGGGTGCAGAGTGTGTGAGGGTGCAGAGTGTGTGTGGGTGCGGTGTGTGTGTGGGTGCAGTGTGTGAGGGTGCAGTGTGTGAGGGTGCAGTGTGTGCAGTGTGTGAGGGTGCAGTGTGTGTGAGGGTGTGGTGTGTGAGGGTGCAGTGTGTGTAAGGGTGCAGTGTGTGTGAGGGTGCAGTGTGTGTGAGGGTGCAGTGTGTGAGAGTGCAGTGTGTGTGAGGGTGCAGTGTGTGTGAGGGTGCGGTGTGTGAGGGTGCAGTGTGTGTGAGGGTGAGGGTGCAGTGTGTGCGAGGGTGCAGTGTGTGTGAGGGTGCAGAGTGTGAGGGTGCAGAGTGTGTGAGGGTGCAGAGTGTGTGAGGGTGCAGAGTGTGTGAGCATGTAGAGTGTGTGAGGGTGAGTCCCCTGGGAACATAAACTATGGGAAAATGAATATTGGGAAACATTACATACGTGCGGCAGTTTGCATGGCAATATGTGATGGTAGTATACAAAATAAAGAAACACAGAGGTAAATGCCAACTATAAAAAATCCATTAAGTTGTGAGAGACGCACAGCAGCTGTGATTTCATGTAAATAAAACAAGTCACTGCGAACACGCTGTGTAGCCAATAAATTATATGTCTGCCCCTAAGTCAACCAAGTTTCCCTTCAAGTCCCCCTAAAACTGAAAGACTTGTGCGGACCTGACAAGTTGACTTGTCTCTTTCTCCTCTCTTAGTCTTTGTGTGCCTGGCTTTGTTCTGCCAGTGCTTGCCTCTAAGTGGCATCAATGGAGAGCGGCACTGTGCAGTCACCGAGTCCTTGGATACCCTTTGTGTAGCGGGGCTACCTGGCACCATGTTTCAGAATTTATGTAAGAATGCCTCATTGGGACTCACTGAGGGATGCCCTTTGATGTCTTCGGGACTTTAGCCAGTTCTTCGTATACAACATAGCCCCACATATTCCAACCTACGATCGTCAGAGTTTGTGACAGAATCAAGGGCTGTCGTTTCATAAAGCTTTATCTTTCAAGACTGTTTGCAACTGCTGCATTTTTTGCAGAAGCAGCTGAAGGACCCCATGAATTGCAGATATTCCAGACAAACATGCAGTGGGATGAGAGGATAACTCACTTGTAGCAGGCAGATTACTTATAGACTGTTCTAAACGTTAATGGACAAAAATACACTTGTGGGAACCGCCAGTCAGATCTCTCACCATAGAAGAGTTGATGAACACGTTCACGTCTGTGGTGGATTTGGTGATTTGAGTGTGGTGTGCTCAGAGTTGTGTGGTCTGCGCTTCAACAAATGTCCCCATGTCAGGATACCACACATGGTGAAATGAAAATGAAATGAAATGAGGCATTTATACAGCGCTGCATATACCCGGAGGTGTCTAGGCGCTACCATCAGATCGATAGGATTGGGCAGGGTTAACTAGTACTCACCCTCTGAAAAGCCAAGTCTTTAGACCCTTTCTGAATTTTAACGGATTTGTTTCTTTTTTTAGTATTACTGGAATGGAGTTCCAGAGTCTGGTGGGGGTAAAGGTAAAGTAAAGATCCTGCTCCCCCATTTACTTTTCGGGACCTGGAAGTGACAAGATAGAATCTGAGGTGGACACAGTGACAATGCCTTTAAGAGTTAGCTCCACAACCAAACAATGACTTTAGTAATCCCCACAATGGGAAAAGTCGAGCTCAGATATTTTGGCATCAGAAGATAAGTGTTAACCTCCTAACGAAAAGCAGTTGGCTAGCAGAATTATCTTGGGGAGGGGAGCTTTGCATAGATAATACCAGCTCTGATAAAAAAAAAAATGTAAGTGAAGTTTGAGTTCAAGGTGTACGACGCATACAGTTTAAGTATTGCCCCAACTCTAGCCACCCCCGTGAAAAGAATCATACGAAGTGGCCCCCAACTTCAGAGGGACGTGAATTAATTGTGATTGAAGCACGGGACCCTCCATCCGTCTAGCACGTCGCCTGATTGGCATTTGCTATTTATATGCAATTATAGCGATCCTTGGAGAAACACACCAACACATTGCCACTAAAAGCCATTGATCATCCGGATACAGGCCAGGGCCACTTACCCTGGGGACCTTTAATTAGGATCTGAGCAATTTTAGATGCTGCCCAGGGTCCATGGCATGCCAAATGGACAGCGCGCAGCACTTCCTGGGAACGCTGAGCGTCCGAGAGGTACCGAATGTGCGCGCCCTAAGGACCACACAGCCAGCGCGTGGGTGCAGCAGCCCGGTCCTGCAGAATGTGGGGGCAGGGGCAAGAAAATGACAGGGCAGCTGAATAAATAGGCGTTACGAGAGCCCGCTACTTCGAGTGACAGTCTCTCAACACATATGCAATATTTTGCGAAACTATGACAAGCATTTTGAGGAATTGTGTAAATAAGCCATGCACTGTAAATCGCTGCTGCTAAAACACTGCAGACACACATTTCTTCCAAGTGTGTTTTCGAATGGACCAGCAGGCGTGCCAATTATGTTTACCTTTCTGAAATGGATCATTAATGCACCTTCATACTTTTTAATGGCTGCTGTGATTTTAGACGTCTGAAAAGTGCGAGCACACGTATACTCATGGAAAGTAGGTAATATTTATCATCAGTGCGTTCTCCTCTAGACAGGTCTCCTGAAATGTGCCACAGAAGTAAAAATCCCAGCATAAAGTTGGATTTATTTAGTCTCCCCTTCATCCCAGTGCGTTCCAGAGGTTGAAGTAAAGGAAACAAGACGTCAGCGCTTCGCCGTGAAATGGATCCAAAAAAAAAAAGAAGCTTGCGAGTGGCGCGCGCACGCACACCACTGCGAGCATATGTATTCAATTATCGCGGGTGTGTTTGACCGCGATGATTGAAGACATATGGGCTTTGGTGCACGTAACAGACACCAATAGGCCATGGGCAAGCAACACAATCGCCTATGGCCTATTGCGTGTTCTGTTAAAAAACAGCACTCACGCAAAGCCCAATCAAAATGGACCTTGAAATGCACATGCATGAGCTGTGTGGAATTTCAAGGTCCATTTTTGAAACCACACTAAAAGGGCTTTTCGCTCGCTTTGCTTGCGAGCCCTAAAAAGCAAGAATAGGAACATTTCATCTTCATACATTTCTTACATCCCTACTCCAGGCAGCAATTGGAGACCAAATTTTACTATCACGTATTCTAGAATTTCTCCCTCTAGCCGCATAGATAGCTTTTTCTTGATCATAAATCCCCAAAAAAGAGCTAGCCACATTTGAAAACTTGGGGAATCCGCGTCCTTCCAGCGGGCTGCCAGTATTATTCTACAGACTGCTGTCCCTAGGAATAGACATGTTTCCTCTTCCGTGCTAAGCCCAAGAGTACTATCATAACCAAGAATAAAAAAGGTAGGCGATTCCGCCACATTATGGCCAAACACTTCCTCCCAGAATTCTGATAACATTTTTTTCAATGGTGTTAATTTAACACATTCATAAAACATGTGCACTAGGGTGGCAGGGCCTACTCCACATCTCGGACACTCATCATTTCATCTTTTGCCCCATGCATGTAACTTAGTAGGAGTATAATATAAATCGTAAATATTTTTGTATAATTGGGCTTTTAAATTGGAAGATAGGAGTAATCACGATGTTAACAGCAGACACATATCAATACCTACATTAGGATTAACAAGTTTAGAGATGAGCAAGATGGAGTCAGCATGAGTTCTCGCTGCTCGGCTGCTCACGCCGGATGCGTTATGATCGGCTAGCCACCCTGCGCCTCTCAAAGTAATGCCGGTCTGTCACGCACGTTGGGTACAGAGGCTGAATGGAGCTCTGATGCTATCTTCCCGTGGAATCCGCGAGATCCCCGAATCTCCCGCAAAATCCGCAAATCCGCGAGCAGCGGATTTTATGGCTTGCTCGCACTGTTCGCGTGAGTTCGCGGCTTGCCAGTACAACTTCGCACCCCGCGAGTAAGTGCTAAATTGCAGAAATACGATCTTAGCAAAACTGAAACTACTTACCAGGTTCAAAAGTTCAGGCTCATCATTAGTAGCCATTTCCTGTAGTGCTTCCTGAGGGGCCCCTCCAGAGTTCAGTTGCCAGTTGCAACTATTATGTGACCCTGCTCTGAACCTCAGAATAGTTACACATATGCCACAAAGGTCCTGAATTACAGCTAAGGGAGACAAGCAGGAGCCAGGCTGGAAGTTAAAATCCATTATTCAGCCCCTAATTCATTATTGTCAGTTGGGGCAGGGCAGGTGTTGTAACTAATTTTGCAACAATGAAAGCACTTAGCAAGTGCAAAAGATCACTAATCAGGAAGCACTAAGGAAGCAGGTGCCAGCTAAAAAAATATTCTGTGACACATTAATCAGCCCCAAATTAATTCAGGTCACTTGAGGCAGGGAAGGTGTGCTTTGCTTTGCCGAAAATAATGTACACTGGACAACCAGAGGGTGTGGTGATGAAACAGAGGGTGGCATGGGTGGGCCAGAGGGTGGCATGAGTAGTCAGAGAGTGGCAGTGGTGACAGAGAGTGGCAGTGATGAAGAAGAGTGTCCCAAACAGGCTGGACACGTAGAAACAACAAGTTCGCAAAACTTGCGACCCGACAGGTAAGTTCGCAAATTGCGAAATTGTAAAAACCCTCGCGAACTGGCAGAAACACGCGCGAACACAAAAAAAAAAAATCCGCAAATTCGCGGGAATTCGCGGATTTTGCGGATTGCGAGTTCGCAAATCCGCAAAATTCGCGAACGCGAGATTCGCAAAATTCGCCCATGCTTAGAGTGGATGGAGTTCATGACGTTGGTGGTGTCTTCAGTGCTGGTGGGGGTCCAGGCATTGAGGGTGGTGGTGGGGGTTGCTGGTTTTTTGACTGGAGGCGGAGTCTGGGGTCTGAAGCTGTCGTGTATATCTGCGATCTTATGGTGGAAGAACGTGGCGAGGGAGTTGCAGAGTTCTTGAGACAGTGTGATGTCGTTGCTGGCGCTGGGGTTGGAGAAATCTTTGACGATGTTGAAGAGTTCTTTGCTGTTGTGGGTGTTTTTGTCTAGTCGCTCTTTAAATGAGGTTCTTTTGGTGGTGCGGATCAGCTGGTGGTGTTCGCGGGTGGCGGTCTTCAGGGCTGTTCTGTTTTCTGAGGTTCGTTCATGGCACCAGGTTTTTTCAAGGGTTCAGCAGGTTTTCTTTGAATCTTTGAGGGCGTCTGTGAACCATGAAGCTTTCCTGTTGCCGGTCGTGCCTGGGGGGGTTCTTCAGTGGTGCGAGGTCCTCGGCGCATTTGGTGATCCACTGTGCGAGGTTGTGGGCTGCGTCGTTGGTGTCGGCGGTGTCGGCTGGCGGGTTCTGGTTCAGCGATGAGTGGAGCTGGTCCGTGGTGATTTTGCTCCAGCATCTGCGGGGGATTTGTTGTGTGCGGTGGTGGGAAGTAGTCTTTTTGAAGGTGAAGTGGATGCATCTGTGGTCGGTCCAGTGTAGTCCGGAGGAGTGGCTGAAGGAGACGTGGTTGCTGGCGGAAAAGATGGGGTCGAGCATGTGGCCCGCGATGTGGGTGAGGGTGTTCACCAGTTGCTTGAGTCCGAGGTCGTCGAGGTTGTCGAGCAGGGTGGTGGTATTGTTGTCGCTGTTTTTCTCCAGGTGGAAGTTCAGGTCCCAAAGGAGGATGTATCCTGGTGAGGCTAGTGCGTGCGGGCTGATGAAGTCGGCGATGGTTTCGCTGAATTGTGTGCCCGGGGGTCTGTAGATGAAGATTCCTCTAAGGGTGGTCTTGGGGTTGGTGTGAATCTGGAAGTACAGGAGTTCGGTGGCAGAGAGTGTGTGTTCGGCGTTGGTTGTGATGTTGATGGTGTTCTTGCAGAAGATGGCAATTCCTCCTCCTGTTTGGTTGACGCGGTCCTTCCGGGTGATCTTGTAGGCGTCTGGGATGGCTATGACAATGTCGGGGGCCGAGGAGGCATTCAACCAGGTTTCCCTGTGGAAGGCGACGTCTGGCACTGTTGTGTCAACGAGGTCCCATAGTTTGATGGCGTGCTTGTGGACAGAGCGTGTGTTGAGGAGGATACAATTGAGATGGTTGTTGTTGTTGCGAGGCCCGGTGTGAGGTCTGTAGGTTCGAAGGCAGGTGTAGTTGCAAGATTGTCAGGTGAAGGGTCCTTGGGTTCACTTCGGGGTGGCTTGGTAGCCGGTGGGTGTTCGTCCGGTGTTGAGTGCGTTGAGGGTGGCGGAGTGGTATTTCAGTCAGGTAGCGTGGCTCTGGTGGAGGCCAGGGGATCTGGCGCTGAGCACGGTCCAGGCGCGGACGGGCACAGACGGGCTTGCCTTAGGCGCGCCAGCAGCGCACCCGCTGCGCACGCCCGCTGTGCTCGCCCGCTGCGGGGCCTCCATATGAGTGGGAGTGGGAGGGAGGAGCAGCTGGGAGGCGGGAGCAGGGCGGCGCCTGGGAAAGCGGGTGGCGGGGCTGCAGGGATGCACCAGCGGGAAATAGTGGCACAGAAAGAAAAAAGGGGGGAAAGGACACAGTGGCAATGCGGGGGAAGGGGGCACAGAAGGCAGAGGGGCACAACGGTCCAAAAAATACAATCCAATACAAATACAATCAATACAGAGTCAAGGGCAGCAGGAGAACGAGGTATAGAGGTCAGAGGGGGCAGAGGGCACTCACGAGACCGCAGGCAGCGGCAGGAGCAAAACGGCGGCAAACAGCAACAGCAGGGGTAGCCTCACTGGAGGACCGTGTGGTGGCTGGGGGTGTGACCTGAGGACAGGGTCAAAGGTCTCACTGTGTGGTATTTGGAGTGTATGTTCCATTGCAGAGTGTGTGAGGGTGCAGAGTGTGAAGGTGCAGAGTGTGTGAGGGTGCAGTGTGTGTGAGGGTGCAGTGTGTGAGGATGCAGTGTTTGGGGTGCAGAGTGTGTGAGGGTGCAGAGTGTGTGTGAGGGTGCAGAGTGTGTGAGAGTGCAGAGTGTGTGAGGGTGCAGAGTGTGTGTGGGTGTGGTGTGTGTGTGGGTGCAGTGAGTGAGGGTGCAGTGTGTGTGGGTGCAGTGTGTGTGAGGGTGCGGTGTGTGAGGGTGTGGTGTGTGAGGGTGAGGTGTGTGAGGGTGCAGTGTGTGTGAGGGTGCAGTGTGTGTGTGAGGGTGCAGTGTGTGTGAGGGTGCAGTGTGTGAGGGTGAAGCATGTGTGAGGATGCAGAGTGTGTGATGGTGCCGAGTGTGTGTGTGGGTGCAGAGTGTGTGAGGGTGCAGAGTGTGTGTGGGTGCGGTGTGTGTGTGGGTGCAGTGTGTGAGGGTGCAGTGTGTGAGGGTGCAGTGTGTGCAGTGTGTGAGGGTGCAGTGTGTGTGAGGGTGTGGTGTGTGAGGGTGCAGTGTGTGTAAGGGTGCAGTGTGTGTGAGGGTGCAGTGTGTGTGAGGGTGCAGTGTGTGAGAGTGCAGTGTGTGTGAGGGTGCAGTGTGTGTGAGGGTGCGGTGTGTGAGGGTGCAGTGTGTGTGAGGGTGAGGGTGCAGTGTGTGCGAGGGTGCAGTGTGTGTGAGGGTGCAGAGTGTGAGGGTGCAGAGTGTGTGAGGGTGCAGAGTGTGTGAGGGTGCAGAGTGTGTGAGCATGTAGAGTGTGTGAGGGTGAGTCCCCTGGGAACATAAACTATGGGAAAATGAATATTGGGAAACATTACATACGTGCGGCAGTTTGCATGGCAATATGTGATGGTAGTATACAAAATAAAGAAACACAGAGGTAAATGCCAACTATAAAAAATCCATTAAGTTGTGAGAGACGCACAGCAGCTGTGATTTCATGTAAATAAAACAAGTCACTGCGAACACGCTGTGTAGCCAATAAATTATATGTCTGCCCCTAAGTCAACCAAGTTTCCCTTCAAGTCCCCCTAAAACTGAAAGACTTGTGCGGACCTGACAAGTTGACTTGTCTCTTTCTCCTCTCTTAGTCTTTGTGTGCCTGGCTTTGTTCTGCCAGTGCTTGCCTCTAAGTGGCATCAATGGAGAGCGGCACTGTGCAGTCACCGAGTCCTTGGATACCCTTTGTGTAGCGGGGCTACCTGGCACCATGTTTCAGAATTTATGTAAGAATGCCTCATTGGGACTCACTGAGGGATGCCCTTTGATGTCTTCGGGACTTTAGCCAGTTCTTCGTATACAACATAGCCCCACATATTCCAACCTACGATCGTCAGAGTTTGTGACAGAATCAAGGGCTGTCGTTTCATAAAGCTTTATCTTTCAAGACTGTTTGCAACTGCTGCATTTTTTGCAGAAGCAGCTGAAGGACCCCATGAATTGCAGATATTCCAGACAAACATGCAGTGGGATGAGAGGATAACTCACTTGTAGCAGGCAGATTACTTATAGACTGTTCTAAACGTTAATGGACAAAAATACACTTGTGGGAACCGCCAGTCAGATCTCTCACCATAGAAGAGTTGATGAACACGTTCACGTCTGTGGTGGATTTGGTGATTTGAGTGTGGTGTGCTCAGAGTTGTGTGGTCTGCGCTTCAACAAATGTCCCCATGTCAGGATACCACACATGGTGAAATGAAAATGAAATGAAATGAGGCATTTATACAGCGCTGCATATACCCGGAGGTGTCTAGGCGCTACCATCAGATCGATAGGATTGGGCAGGGTTAACTAGTACTCACCCTCTGAAAAGCCAAGTCTTTAGACCCTTTCTGAATTTTAACGGATTTGTTTCTTTTTTTAGTATTACTGGAATGGAGTTCCAGAGTCTGGTGGGGGTAAAGGTAAAGATCCTGCTCCCCCATTTACTTTTCGGGACCTGGAAGTGACAAGATAGAATCTGAGGTGGACACAGTGACAATGCCTTTAAGAGTTAGCTCCACAACCAAACAATGACTTTAGTAATCCCCACAATGGGAAAAGTCGAGCTCAGATATTTTGGCATCAGAAGATAAGTGTTAACCTCCTAACGAAAAGCAGTTGGCTAGCAGAATTATCTTGGGGAGGGGAGCTTTGCATAGATAATACCAGCTCTGATAAAAAAAAAAATGTAAGTGAAGTTTGAGTTCAAGGTGTACGACGCATACAGTTTAAGTATTGCCCCAACTCTAGCCACCCCCGTGAAAAGAATCATACGAAGTGGCCCCCAACTTCAGAGGGACGTGAATTAATTGTGATTGAAGCACGGGACCCTCCATCCGTCTAGCACGTCGCCTGATTGGCATTTGCTATTTATATGCAATTATAGCGATCCTTGGAGAAACACACCAACACATTGCCACTAAAAGCCATTGATCATCCGGATACAGGCCAGGGCCACTTACCCTGGGGACCTTTAATTAGGATCTGAGCAATTTTAGATGCTGCCCAGGGTCCATGGCATGCCAAATGGACAGCGCGCAGCACTTCCTGGGAACGCTGAGCGTCCGAGAGGTACCGAATGTGCGCGCCCTAAGGACCACACAGCCAGCGCGTGGGTGCAGCAGCCCGGTCCTGCAGAATGTGGGGGCAGGGGCAAGAAAATGACAGGGCAGCTGAATAAATAGGCGTTACGAGAGCCCGCTACTTCGAGTGACAGTCTCTCAACACATATGCAATATTTTGCGAAACTATGACAAGCATTTTGAGGAATTGTGTAAATAAGCCATGCACTGTAAATCGCTGCTGCTAAAACACTGCAGACACACATTTCTTCCAAGTGTGTTTTCGAATGGACCAGCAGGCGTGCCAATTATGTTTACCTTTCTGAAATGGATCATTAATGCACCTTCATACTTTTTAATGGCTGCTGTGATTTTAGACGTCTGAAAAGTGCGAGCACACGTATACTCATGGAAAGTAGGTAATATTTATCATCAGTGCGTTCTCCTCTAGACAGGTCTCCTGAAATGTGCCACAGAAGTAAAAATCCCAGCATAAAGTTGGATTTATTTAGTCTCCCCTTCATCCCAGTGCGTTCCAGAGGTTGAAGTAAAGGAAACAAGACGTCAGCGCTTCGCCGTGAAATGGATCCAAAAAAAAAAAGAAGCTTGCGAGTGGCGCGCGCACGCACACCACTGCGAGCATATGTATTCAATTATCGCGGGTGTGTTTGACCGCGATGATTGAAGACATATGGGCTTTGGTGCACGTAACAGACACCAATAGGCCATGGGCAAGCAACACAATCGCCTATGGCCTATTGCGTGTTCTGTTAAAAAACAGCACTCACGCAAAGCCCAATCAAAATGGACCTTGAAATGCACATGCATGAGCTGTGTGGAATTTCAAGGTCCATTTTTGAAACCACACTAAAAGGGCTTTTCGCTCGCTTTGCTTGCGAGCCCTAAAAAGCAAGAATAGGAACATTTCATCTTCATACATTTCTTACATCCCTACTCCAGGCAGCAATTGGAGACCAAATTTTACTATCACGTATTCTAGAATTTCTCCCTCTAGCCGCATAGATAGCTTTTTCTTGATCATAAATCCCCAAAAAAGAGCTAGCCACATTTGAAAACTTGGGGAATCCGCGTCCTTCCAGCGGGCTGCCAGTATTATTCTACAGACTGCTGTCCCTAGGAATAGACATGTTTCCTCTTCCGTGCTAAGCCCAAGAGTACTATCATAACCAAGAATAAAAAAGGTAGGCGATTCCGCCACATTATGGCCAAACACTTCCTCCCAGAATTCTGATAACATTTTTTTCAATGGTGTTAATTTAACACATTCATAAAACATGTGCACTAGGGTGGCAGGGCCTACTCCACATCTCGGACACTCATCATTTCATCTTTTGCCCCATGCATGTAACTTAGTAGGAGTATAATATAAATCGTAAATATTTTTGTATAATTGGGCTTTTAAATTGGAAGATAGGAGTAATCACGATGTTAACAGCAGACACATATCAATACCTACATTAGGATTAACAAGTTTAGAGATGAGCAAGATGGAGTCAGCATGAGTTCTCGCTGCTCGGCTGCTCACGCCGGATGCGTTATGATCGGCTAGCCACCCTGCGCCTCTCAAAGTAATGCCGGTCTGTCACGCACGTTGGGTACAGAGGCTGAATGGAGCTCTGATGCTATCTTCCCGTGGAGGGGCCCACTTTCAATCGATTCGTAGCTGGCAAAACTTCAGTGGAGTAACCCGCAAGGCTTTACTGATTTTAGCTGTCACTCTTGCCGATCCGAAAGTACGAGCCGTCTTTTATTCTATCGTGGCAGCAATACTTTCTTCCCCTCCGGTCACTCCCGCTGTTTTCACTGCTGCCAACGGATCCTTACGCAGCCGGACCCTGCCTTCCCATAATTTCAAAGGAAGCAAACTTGGCAGACTCGACAGGAGCGCCATGAGCGCCCGGGGCACGAAGAGGCGCTAAGCTGAACTCTAAAACTCACGTATCCCCCACTGGGACTACACCCTCAGGGAAATCCAAGCTGGGATTGCAGCAAGAGGGGAGTACAACGGAAAGCAGGCCTAGTGGAACTTTGTCCACCAGCCCGAACTTAACTGCTGCTGAATACTCTACTGAAACAACCAAGCCCATAGGGGACCAAGACATCCCCTCCCAGGCCCCTGCCCTAGCTCAACCAGCTATCGACTCTATCCAATCCCAGACTCTCCCTGTAACTCAAATACAGGCACCGGATAAGGGATGTAGTGATGCCAGTCTTACTCCTGATTTGCAGTTGGCAGGGACAAATAATGTCATCCAAAGCTTAGTGGTGCCCCCCGGCTCACAAATTCCCTGGACTCTCGAGACAGGGTTGGAACACTTCTACTCAGTTTCAGACAGTACACCTACCTCATCCAACGAGGGTGGGTCTGAGGACGCCAGTGAAGGTGATAGCGAGGTCTCTCACAAGGACGCAGGCACTGTTCAGCGCCCTAAAAAACCTATAAGCAAGAGTAAGCACCGCAGCCAGCTGAAGTGGGATTACTCTGATTCTCATATGTCATATCCCCTTGACGAAGACGATCGTAACTCAACTCAGTGGGGAAGTTCAAAAAGCCTGCAGGCAGACACTAACGAACCCTCTCTAGCCTCCATACTAGCCTCCATTAAGGAGTTCCATGAAGAGGTTCAGGCGGATAATCGTGTGGCCAAAACGCTGCCAAGAAGTTGCAGGGTGGCTTAAGGCGATTGAACAAGACTTGTGCCAATATCAGCGACCGGGTCACCATGGTGGAAGCTTGAACTGAACACTTGGAATCAGAATTTCTGGCCAGTAAACAGCAGGGGGAGTCCAACACAGCTTGCATGGTCGACCTGATGTCTAAAATGGAGGAGCAGGAAAATTGCCAGCGCAGGAACAACCTCCGCCTGCTTGGCATTCCGGAGGGGAAGGAGAGGGACGATCCAAGACGCTTTATTGCCAAATTCTTACAAGACTCCTTTCCAGACCACCTGGGCTGGGACTGGGACCATTAAGTACAGAGGGCGCACCGTTTTCCTTTCCACCAGAAACGGCAACACAGCAGTGGTAATTCGTCAGGAGGGCAACCAAGGGTATTCCTCATCTACTACGGAAACTTCCTCCTTAGACAGATGATATACGACCAGGCTCGCTTCAACTCCAAGAAAGGAGCCAATGGAATACCATTTTCTGCCAAGCCAGACTTCTGTCATCAGACAGTTGAACGAAGATGGCGTCTGAGACAATTAATCTCCCCTTTCCAGCAGAAGGGAGCCGAAGTCTACCTCATGAATCCCGCCAGGCTCAAAGTAATCACTAACGGGACCACCAAAGTCTTTCTCTCTGAAATAAAAGCTGGGGAGTATCTGGAGTAGCTGAAGTCCAAAAGAAGCAACAGATGAACATCCTGCTCGTTGTGTTGTCAAGATTATCTGGACGCCTCCTGACATTGCCTGACATTGCCTTTTCTGCTTTTTTACGGTTCTTTCTCTCTTTGTTTTCCTCTTCTGTTCTACATATATTTATGCACAAGGGGCTACTAGCCGTCTGGAAAATATGGTATGGCCTTTTCATTTTTTTCCGGTGTGGCAGGCAGTCGGGGCTCATGATGATTGCCATCATTCAGGTCTTACCTGATTGCTCGAAGAAGGGGTGGGAGGGTGGGGGGGCGGGCGAGGCACCTTAATCGAAAAGACTGTCACAGAAAATGTAATTACTTGCTTTTTTTGTATTTTTTGCACACACACATCCTTAAAACTTATCCTTTATGGCATTATACAGGATTGTGGGAGTTTGACTACTTATCGTTTTCCCTTTTTTTTGTTCTTATAAATGGCTAAGATAGATACATTACGAATCGTTTCTGTCAACAACTGTGGGCTTAATGATCACTCTAAAAGACAAAGTGTGGCGTTGGGGCTCCGTTCTTTGGGGGGGACATCAACTGTCTGCAAGAAACCCATATTGAAGGCTCTCAGAAGCACCTACTAGATACCCTGGGGTTCAAAGTCTTGGGGGCTACTACACAGGGCTCTAAAACTATGGGGGTTGGAATTTTGGCAGAGAGAAGACTTTCTCTTAATACTCAACGGGTCAAACTGATTCTCTTGGTAGATGGGTTATAACTGAGTGCCATCTCTCTGATAGCCCCCCCTTCAGCCTCTGCTCAATCTATGGCAGTAACACAGATGATTCTGGTGTCATTAACCTGGTCTCAGGTGAACTAGCGCACTGGCCCACCCTCATTGTACTTTGCAGTGACCCTAATTTACATCTGCCTTGCGACTGGGAGACTGACAGCAACTGGAAATATAAGGGTAGGAAGCCCTTGGTGCTTCAGGCCCTGGCCAACCTTGCGCAGGCACATGGATTAAGAGACTCTTTGGCCAGACTAATTCCATCCCAGCCCGGTTACACCTTTTTTCCGCCCCACATCACACCCTTGTTAGGCTAGACAATTTTTTCCTTTCATTTTCACTCATTGACAAATGCACCATTGAAATAGCACCACGTTTCATGTCCGACCATAATCCTCTTATCCTTAACTTCAAGGGGCTTGGCAAATGTAGGGAGGCTTCTACCTGGAGTTTCGAGAAAGCTCTTTTACAGGACCTGACGTATCAAACACATATGCAAAGATGGATACAGGTATTTTTAGAAATAAACATTGGCTCGGCTTCCTTAATGACTGTTTGGGACACGTTAAAAGCAGGGATCAGGGGCGAGACCCTTAGATTTTCAGTTGGTAAAAATAAGAAAGCGAGGCTCCTGATAAGTAACCTACGGGGGAAGCTAAAGATAGCCGAAACTACATTATTCTAATTTATTCAAACAGGACAAGATATCGAGAAAGTTCAGAAGGAATTAGTTCTGGCCAGAGCTGAAATTGGGGCGATTTTTGCGGAGAAAACTGCTACAAAGTGGGCAAGTTCACGTGAGAAAAATTACAAGTGCAGTGATAGTATCAGGCACCACTTGGCTGTCAGGACTAGGCAACAGGTCTCCAGCAGCAAGATACATACAATCAAACTCCCATCGGGAAGTGAGACCAACGACTTTGATCTCATACGGAGGGGTTTTCAGGATTTCTACTCTAAGCTATATACTGAGGAAAATCCTGGTCTGAATGAAACACTTGAGAGCGAGATCTCTCGTTACTTTAGTGAGATAGATCTATAAACACTTACCCCAGGCAATAGTGATCTACTAGAATTAACCCCAACTTGGGAGGAGATTCTGGAATCCCTCTCCAGCCACCCCAATGGGAAAGCCGCCGGCTTGGATGGCATCCCAGTAGAGTTTTATAAGATTTTTGCCCCCCAAATTAAAACGATTTTTACAGAGGTAGTAACTTCTATCTTTAATGGGGCTTTGTCTCCTACCTCCTGGTCCAAAGTCAGAATAGAAATATTCCCCAAAAAAGACAAATCTCCTTTGGAGATGAGCTCCTACAGACCTATGACACTTATTAACTGTGACTCAAAGATCTTTTCCAAGGTACTAGCAATTAGAATTTCCTCCGTGGTCGAGTCTCTAGTATCAGAATGGCAACAGGGGTTGTTGGACAGGCCACATGAAGGGCCGCTCTCCCCCGGCCCGACCAGGCCCGAGCCCGGTCACGCTAGTACCACACACCACCATTGCACGTCCTCCGTCCCCTCAGGGACCCCTGCCTTCGAACATATCAACCTCGGCCCGATCCACTGCTGGCCCGCGCGCCCATCCGGGACGCCATCTTGGACACTCCACCACGAGGCCGCCTGGCCCCCGATCGACCTCAACCCTGGGCCTAGCCAGGCCTCAGACACCCCGGCACCACCATCCACCCAGGAGGTGAGCGGGCTACTTGGCAAGTCAATGGGAGAAAGAGGTGTCGATGGCTCTCCCCCGCCAAGTGCCGCTCGGCCATCGCCTCCCCGGGCGCTGGCTCCACCCCCCTGCTGGGTGTCGGGACACCCTCATCCCGGACCTCCCGACCTCCAGGTGCGAGGGTCCGGACATCAAAGAACATCAGCCCTATAACTGGGGCAGCTCCAGAGCAGGAGGGCAGTTGTATCTTGGAGTCGAGAGACGCAAAGAAGAACTCATCCTTGACGGACTACTGGCGCTGCCGTAGCTCTGCCTCGTGCACCTTCGTCTTGCCTGCCGGCGCTGCTGCAACCTTCGTAACCTTCCAATCCTTCATCGTCGTCGGGACCTGCTGGCGTGGCCGCGGACCGTTTGCAACCATCATCTCATCGGGACCTGCTGGCTCCGCCACGGACCGTCGTTTCCTTCGTCCATCTCGGGACCTGCTGGCTCCGCCGCGGCCCGATCATCTAGAACGCCGAGCTCGAGGATTGAGAGCTATCTCCACCTTTTGGTAACAAGACTGTCCCGCTACCCTTTTCCCAAACCAGAGACCAGAATCGAGGGGACCCCTGAGTCCAGACCTCCTTGTACCATTCCATCGTACTTAAAGAATTGCCTATAAAGTATCGTTGAACTTTACCCTTGTGTGGTGTCCGTCTGTGGGGGGGAAGTTACTTGTCTGTACGATCGCTGGAGACGGCTCTCCCCGGAGACCTCTCCCCTTATCCTCGGCCGACCCTCCCGGTCCGTCTAACATTGGTGGCCAGCGGCGCGATCCGAATCACCGCATAACCGTACAGAGAGTAGCTCACCCCACGGCGAAATCACGATGACGACTAAAGAAAGCGGAGCAACCGAGAAATTCCAGATGGAGAAATTGGACGAGTACAGCCATCGTGAACTAAAACAATTCTGCATCGAACTAGGTATCGCTACCACCGGACTAAGTACCAAAGACGATTTTAAGCATGCCCTAGAATCTTGGGCAGAAACCGGGGCTGCCGGAACCCCTGATCAAAGCATCGCAGCAAAAACCTCCACGGCCCCTGAAGAGCGAAGAACGGGTCTCTCGCAAGACGAGATCCAGGAACGAGAAAAAACCCGACTACACGAGCTGGAAATGGCCCGACTCAAAATGGACATTGAACTTAAGTTGGCCGAACAAAAAATCAACTTAGAGCACCTGCGTCTCCGAGAAGAAAGAGAGGAGAAACAGAGACAAAGGGAGCTCGAGGAAAAGAGACTGGCATATGAACACGAGCGAAAACTAGCTGAGATCGATCTACGCAAGCAGAATAAAGAAGTAGGGGTGTCCGAGCAACCCCACACCCCAGGGGCAACAGAGAAAAAGGTACACATCCCCAAAGATGTCGTTCGAGAATACTTCCGAGAGGACGACATCCAGCAATGGTTTAAGGCCTATGAAATCGCTATGACTGCACACCGGATCGATAGAAGCGATTGGGGAGCCGGTCTATGGGGGAGATTCCTCAATGAGGGCCGCGACGCCCTGCTACAGCTCCCGGACCACCAGATGACCTCCTACGACCATATGAAAGCTGCACTCCTCACTCGCTATGGCCTCACACCCGAGATGTACCGTCAGAGGTTCCGAGACTGCACCCGCATCCCGGGTACAACTTGGGTGGACTATGTAAACTACTTTAGCCGAGCCTTCGAGGGCTGGATCAAAGGAAGCAAGGTCACAACCTACGAACAACTGTTCAATCTTATGGTATGGGAGCACCTGTCGAACAATTGCTTCATTGAACTCCGCCAGCACCTCCTCGACAGCAAGTTAACGGATCCCCGGCAGCTCGCAGCCGAAGCTGACCGGTGGGAAATCACCAGAGTGGGCCGGAATGGGTCCTACGAACAGAACAGGAACAACAACGGTCAGCACCGTCCCCGAGGAGGAGGAGGGGGCCAAGGACGAGGAAGAGACAACGCCCCGGTCGCCCCCGCTACCAGCACCACCCCCCCGGCCAACCGGGGCAGCACCCCGGCGCGACCGGGATACCGAGCCAATGTTACGTGCCATCGATGCCAACGAGTCGGCCACTATGCAAACGACCCAAACTGCCCCCAGTACCAGAGCCCAAAACCCCGCCAAGTAGCAGCTGCTGCTCTGGGGGAGGAACAGATCTCAGAGGAACAAGAGGAATATGAACAGGAACATCAAGAATGGGAGCCAGCCGCCATGGCCCTAGCATGCTTAGGGGGGAAAGACATGGTCCCGCGGGTCCCCCTACCCGCTAACACCCAGAAGTACAGCCAGTGGGTGAGCATCAATGGACGCCGGGCCGAAGCCCTTCGTGACACCGGGGCCAGTGTAACAGCCGTCCGCTGTCACCTGGTGACCCCAGAACAGTATCTACCGAACATTCTCTGCCCTGTACGTTCAGCCGATAACTCAGAAAGCCTGTGTCGGATGGCCTGCGTCCCCTTCGAGTGGGGAGGGGTCTCCGGCATGTTGAAGGTAACGGTCCGAGACGATGCCCCCGTAGACTGCCTCCTGGGGAATGACCTTGAAAGCTCTCCGTGGGCAGCCGTAGAACGAAGAGAACACCTGGGGATGTTAGGCGTCCCGGACTGGGCGTGTGTCACCACCCGGTCCATGGCCGCCCGTGCCAACCCCCGCCCAGAGGAACCCGAATGGCCGGCGCCGCCGCCTCCGGTCGCCCCGGCCGAAACCACCGACCGTGACGTCCCCCCAGAACCAGCTCAATCTCCAGACCTCGCTAACCTCGACCAATGGCCTCAAGAGGGGGGGCCCACGCAAGAACAATTTCGCCAAGAGCAGAAGACCTGTCCCTCCCTCGAGGGACTCCGCCAGCAAGCGCTCGCCCAAAGCGCAGGGGATACCTCCGGAACACACTGGATCTACTGGGACAATGATCTGCTTTACAGTGAGCAAAGAATCACGGAGCTGGGGGCCAGCCGGGTACTAGTGGTGCCCCTCCGTTTTAGAGACTTTCTGCTGAACCTGGCCCACGATGTCCCCCTGGCGGGACACCTGGGTCAAGATAAAACCTACAGTCGTCTGGTGACCCACTTCTTCTGGCCCAAAATGAGGAACGATGTACACCAGCATTGCCGATCTTGCCCCACGTGCCAAGCCAGTGGAAAGAGCGGCCGCAAACTAAAAGCCCCCCTGCAACCTTTTCCCGTGGTCACCACCCCGTTCGAGAGGGTCGGGATCGACATCGTGGGGCCCCTGGACCCGCGTACAAAACAAGGCCATCGATTCATCCTGGTGCTAGTGGACCACGCCACCCGCTACCCCGAGGCTGTTCCCCTGCGAACTGTGACAGCCCCGGTAGTCGGCCGGGCCCTAATGGGGATCTTCTCCCGTGTGGGCTTCCCCCGAGAAGTCGTCAGCGACAGAGGCACGAACTTTATTTCTAAATATATGAAGTCCCTCTGGCAACAGTGCGGGGTTACCTACCGATTCACGACCCCCTATCACCCTCAAGGAAACGGACTCGTTGAGCGGTTCAACCGCACGCTCAAAGGGATGATCGGGGGGTTGGAAGAGCCCCTCCGTCGCCAGTGGGATGTGTTGCTGCCGTGCCTCCTCTTCGCATATCGAGAGGTCCCCCAGAAGTCCCTGGGCTTCAGCCCGTTTGAACTGCTGTATGGACACCCAGTACGGGGGCCGCTCAGCCTAGTCAAGGAAGGCTGGGAGATGCCCCCTCTCAAGAACCCACCAGATGTCTTCCGGTACCTCCTAACCCTCCGCAACCAGACCCGGCGGTTCAGAGAGCTGGCAAAAGCCAACCTAGAGGCCAGTCAAGAAGACATGAAAAAGTGGTATGACCGGAATGCCTCCTCCATCGAATTTGAACCTGGGCAACAGGTATGGGTGATGTCCCCCACCGAACCCTGCGCCCTGCAAGACAAGTGGACGGGGCCCTTCAAAGTAGTCGAGCGCAAGGGTCCTGCCACCTATCTCATCGACATGGAATCTTCCCGGAACCCCCTCCGGGTCCTCCACGCTAACAGACTGAAGCCCCACTTTGTGCGTTCCGAACTCAGCCTCCTGATGGCCACAGACAATGGGGCTGAAGAAGACTCCGAGCCCCTCCCTGACCTCCTACGGACTCGGGAGAAAGACGGCTCCGTGGACGGGGTCCGACTCTCAGAGGCCCTCACCCAAGAGCAACGCCAGGAGTGTCGGGCCCTCCTATCACAGTTCGCCAGCCTGTTCTCCCTCACCCCAGGTGTCACTTCCTGGTGTGTGCACGATGTGGACACGGGGGACAGCCCCCCTATCCGCCACCGGGCCTACCGCGTGCCAGATCGGGTACGGGCCTGCGTCCAGGAAGAGGTAGCAAAAATGCTCACGCTCGGGGTCATCGAGCCCTCAGACAGCCCCTGGGCCAGCCCTGTAGTACTGGTCCCCAAAGCGGCCGCCCCAGGCGCCACACCGGAACTCCGGTTCTGCGTTGACTACCGGGGCTTGAATGCGGTCACCCGAACAGACGCACATCCCATCCCCCGGGCAGATGAACTAATTGACCGCATGGGAGCTGCCCGCTACCTCAGTATTTTCGACCTGACGGCGGGCTACTGGCAAATCGGCCTCACACCCCGGGCCCAAGAACGTTCTGCCTTTTCCACCCCCGATGGCCATTACCATTTCAAGGTCATGCCCTTCGGCATGAAGAATGCCCCCGCAACATTTCAGCGGCTCGTCAATCAGGTCCTGGCGGGGCTCGAAGGGTTCAGCGCCGCCTACCTAGACGACATCGCTGTATACAGCCACCATTGGCCCGAGCACCTCCACCACCTCCGAGCAGTGCTACAAGCCCTTCAGCAGGCTGGCCTCACGATCAAGGCCAGCAAATGTCAAATTGGTCAAGGGTCTGTAACCTACCTCGGACACCAGGTGGGAAGCGGCCTGGTGGCCCCTCTGCAGCTCAAAATTGCCGCCATCCAGTCCTGGCAGCCCCCCATCACCCAGACCGAGGTACGAGCCTTCCTGGGCCTCACGGGCTATTACCGAAGGTTTGTGAAAGACTATGGTACTATAGTGGGGCCCCTCACAGAACTTACGTCCAAAAATCAACCCAAGAAAGTCAACTGGACCGCAGATTGTCAAACAGCATTCGAGCAATTGAAAGCCGCCATGTGTTCCGCCCCTGTGCTCCAGGCCCCCGACTACAGCAGGGAGTTCGTCGTCCAGACGGATGCCTCCGACCATGGCATTGGGGCAGTCCTGTCTCAAGTGAACGCCGAGGGCCTTGATCAGCCAGTGGCCTTCATCAGCAGACGACTCCTACCACGAGAACAACGCTGGAGCACCATAGAGAGGGAGGCCTTCGCGGTGGTATGGGCCCTCAAGAAGCTCCGGCCCTACCTCTTTGGCACACACTTTCGGGTGCAGACCGACCACCGACCCCTGCAGTGGCTGATGCAGATGCGGGGGGAAAACCCGAAGCTACTACGTTGGTCCATCTCCCTACAAGGGATGGACTTCACCGTTGAACACCGGCCTGGGCCAGATCACGCCAACGCAGATGGCCTGTCCCGGTTTTTCCGCCTCGACGAGGAGAGTCCCCAAGAGGATGGGTAACTCTCCCCGCCTTCAGCTGGGGGGGACGCATGTTGGACAGGCCACATGAAGGGCCGCTCTCCCCCGGCCCGACCAGGCCCGAGCCCGGTCACGCTAGTACCACACACCACCATTGCACGTCCTCCGTCCCCTCAGGGACCCCTGCCTTCGAACATATCAACCTCGGCCCGATCCACTGCTGGCCCGCGCGCCCATCCGGGACGCCATCTTGGACACTCCACCACGAGGCCGCCTGGCCCCCGATCGACCTCAACCCTGGGCCTAGCCAGGCCTCAGACACCCCGGCACCACCATCCACCCAGGAGGTGAGCGGGCTACTTGGCAAGTCAATGGGAGAAAGAGGTGTCGATGGCTCTCCCCCGCCAAGTGCCGCTCGGCCATCGCCTCCCCGGGCGCTGGCTCCACCCCCCTGCTGGGTGTCGGGACACCCTCATCCCGGACCTCCCGACCTCCAGGTGCGAGGGTCCGGACATCAAAGAACATCAGCCCTATAACTGGGGCAGCTCCAGAGCAGGAGGGCAGTTGTATCTTGGAGTCGAGAGACGCAAAGAAGAACTCATCCTTGACGGACTACTGGCGCTGCCGTAGCTCTGCCTCGTGCACCTTCGTCTTGCCTGCCGGCGCTGCCGCAACCTTCGTAACCTTCCAATCCTTCATCGTCGTCGGGACCTGCTGGCGTGGCCGCGGACCGTTTGCAACCATCATCTCATCGGGACCTGCTGGCTCCGCCGCGGACCGTCGTTTCCTTCGTCCATCTCGGGACCTGCTGGCTCCGCCGCGGCCCGATCATCTAGAACGCCGAGCTCGAGGATTGAGAGCTATCTCCACCTTTTGGTAACAAGACTGTCCCGCTACCCTTTTCCCAAACCAGAGACCAGAATCGAGGGGACCCCTGAGTCCAGACCTCCTTGTACCATTCCATCGTACTTAAAGAATTGCCTATAAAGTATCGTTGAACTTTACCCTTGTGTGGTGTCCGTCTGTGGGGGGGAAGTTACTTGTCTGTACGATCGCTGGAGACGGCTCTCCCCGGAGACCTCTCCCCTTATCCTCGGCCGACCCTCCCGGTCCGTCTAACAGGGGTTCATCCCGAAAAAAGGCACAACAGAGCATGTCAGGCGAGCCATTGCCCTATTCGACGCCGCACAGGCGGCCGGAGACCCAATGTCATTAAAACTCTTGGACGCTGAAAAAATCTTTGACTGGGTCTCCTGGCGATTTCTGTGGGCCGTCATGAGCAGGATAGGCTTTGGGCCAAAACTCACACAGGCGGTACAAGCTCCTTATATGAAACCAACAGCCTGTGTCTCCATTAATGGACAACTAACTGGGCTATTCAACATGTCCTGGGGTACCAGGCAGGGGTGCCCATGCTCCCCTTTGCTGTTTGCCCTTTATTTAAACCCCTTCATCAAACAAATTGAAAGAAATCTTAATATCCCTGCAGTCAGTTTCCATGGCAGTAATATTAAAATCATGGCCTACGCTGACGATCTGGCTATTACTTCGCCTGATCCCTCAAATTCCATAGTGGCTTTAGAAACTGAGGTGCAAAAATTTGGAAGGCTTTCTGGCTATGCCCTGAACAAAAACAAAACACAAATAATAAAAAATAGTCACATTTCTTGGGCTGACTACAGGGTGGTCCCTAAGGCAAAATATCTAGGAGTCTCCATCTCCTCCAACCTGGACGTGATTGTTACAGACAACTTAGCTCCACTTGCCATACACACCAGGAAGGCATTGAAACAAATTAACAACCTACACCTAACCCTTATTGGCAGATGTAATGTTATAAAGATGACATACTTTCCCAAACTTCTCTACTTTTTTCGTACAATACCCCTGAAATTTAGCAAAGCAAACCTGCTGAAATTCCAACAAATATTCACACAGTTTATCTGGGCATACTCCCAACCCAGGTGGGCACTAAGGCAGTTATGTCTACCAAAAGAACGAGGAGGCTGGTCCTTTCCTAACATTACGCTATATTACTGGGCCTCGGTTCTACAGTACAGCTCCGAACTGGTAAGAGAGTCACCTTTCCCCCAAATATTTGGGCTTGCCTCGACTTTCCAACTTCTATTGGGTGAACAGCTCTGTAGTTGTTTACTCCGAGAGACTTCTTTCGGATATTATAAAAGGGTGAGATTTAAGGCATTAATGAATTCTTTTAAAGTTTTTCGTAGTATCCGCAGAATTTTCGGGCTGGGTAGATGTAACCATTATTCTCTAACTTTCAATAATGACAACCTTCCTGCCATCTTTGGAAAGTCCTATTTTTCGGACTGGCACAAGGCCGACATTCTGAAATTGGGAGACCTCATTACCAGCGAGGGAGTCATACCCTTCACTGAGCTATCAGCCAAATTTAGCCTAAAGAACGAAGATGCCTTTAAATATTTCTCCATTCATGATTTCCTCTCCAGGAAGGTCGGGGGGCCATAGGATTTATGGAAGTAGATCTTCTTAACACACTGTGAAGCCCCTTGGCCCCTCGAATTGGTCTGCTATACATCATCATAAATTGACAGACCCCGGATGATCTACAAACCATAGCAGGCAAATGGCACAGTAAACTTGCTTCCCCCAACAGTGTTTTCTTTAACTCACTCGCCTTGTCGCAAAATATTTTACTGTCAGCCAAATTACAGGCTCAACACTTTAAAACCATTTTTTTGTACCTTACTCCCAGCAAGATTGTAAAGTGGGGGCTGGCCAAGGCACTCTTTGCCCACGCTGCTCGGAATTTGGTGCCAATTCTATTCATATATTTGCTACTTGCTTAAAGCTCTCTTCAACACTAAACCGCATACAGGAATTCTTAAGGGAAGTCACCACTCTGCACATAACATTAAATCCCACAATTATTATGTTAGGCACACAGTCAGAAACTTCGTGGGTGAAAAGAGAGGGCTTAATTTTTACCGTGATGGCAGTCTGGAGGATCTGTGTGGCCACTGCCTGGCTCAACCCAGAGCCCCCTTAATTTTCTCAGTGGCTTGCTAGGCTCGTCGCTACTTATCACTTAGAAACAGCTGTCTATGCCAAAAAGGGGCGCAAGGGCCGGAAAAAGGGCCTTGAGGTGTGGGAAAAACTTTCTTCTTGGCTGAAACAGTCAGAATAATTTTGTTTACTTTTCTACCTCCTAATGACGATTTTTCTCTGTTGAATCTTGGCTCCTCCCAGTAGTTGACTCCTGTTATTTCTTCAACTTTATGCCATCTCAAACACAGGACTCTAGATTGTGGATGGACAATTATTTCCTTTTTCATTTCTTTATTTTTCTTTTTCTCTTTTCTTTTTCTGTTGTGCCTTTCTTTCCAATTACACGTAGTTCTCTTTTCACTTGGGGGGTGGGGGCTGGGAGGGGGGCTCAATTCGATGTGATGTTTCTGTACTTTCATTTATTTTGGCAAAGAAAAAAAATAATTTATTTAAAAAAAAAAGATTAACAAGTTTACCTGCCCATGATGTCTCTATATGTTCCAAACCATCTTTAAGTTTTTCCAAAAGCATATCATAGATAGTTCCTATTCTAGTTGAGCGTTTACCTATATTATCAAAGAATGGAATGTTCTCAAGTGTAGTTCTTGGAATTTTTAAATTAAGAATAGTATTAACTTGGATGAACTTAAAATAATCAGTGTTAGGGATAGCAAAGTTTGTCTGAAGGTTCAGAAACCTGGTATCTGAATCACCACCCAGGATATCCCACACTGTGGTAATCCACATATTTTCCAAATTTTTGGCAATATTGTTGTTAGCTTGTATTGACAATAAGGAAGAGTGCCATAGTGGAGTGTATCTGTTAAATTTTGGGATTGCCAAAATTCTTGAAGACTTCTTCCATATTTTCCAAGCACTGATGATAATTTTAAACGTAACTTTTTTATAATAAGACGGTTCTAATTGTCTCAGCAAAAGGCCTTGTGCTTTTTTTGCAATTGCTAGCTCATAGATAGGTGGTATTTCACTGCTCTGTGTGCTTTCAGTGAGTGACATTGTATTAAATAGCGGTGCCATTTGATGAATTAGAGCAGCTCAGAGGTAAAAGATCATATTAGGAATTGCTAAACCACCCCTATATTGAGGTGAAGATAGGTATGTCATAGCCCTCCTAATTGTTCTGTATTGCCAAACAAACTTAGACATTTGTGACTCAATGGATTTGATGAGATTATCCTTTACAATTAGAGGGATAGCTCGAAACAGATATAGTAGCCTGGGAAGTAGATTCATTTTTAAGAAGTTTCCCCTACCAATGATTGACAGATGTAGGCTATTACCCTAGTAAGATCCTTTTTTATGACCCTCATTAAGGGTTCGTAGTTAAGCTTGTTAATGTTTTCAACCTTTGGAAATACACATATTCCAAGATATGTGGCTTTATCTGCTTTCCTAGGATCTACATATTCAATATTGTCGGTGCATAGAACCGCTATTTTGTCTCGATTAAGCGGGTACCCAGAATAGTGGCCAAACAACTGGGTAATATGTTCTATTTCTGCGATTGCCTCAGCGGGGTTTGGTGTTACTACCGCCACATCATCGGCATAGGCGAGTACCTTAGTTTCATAAGTGTCAACGACGATTGGTTTTATTTCCCGAGATCGTACTAGTTTTAAAATCAGAGGGCTAATGTACATGGCAAACAATATCGGGAAACATGGACATCCCTGCCTTGTACCTCTAAATATTAATTGAGCTGGATTCAATACCCATCACTTGGAGCTTGGCTCTAGGGTCTTGATACATTGCTCTGATTGATTTCGCAAAGTCGGGCCCAAAATAATTGAGCTCCAGCACTCCCCATAGAAATTCCCATGATACTCGATCGAAAGCTTTCTCAACGTCAAGGAGGATCATTGACATCTGGCCCCCAGTCCCGCTCATGATGTCAAAAAGGGAGATGACTCTACGTGTACGATCCGTTGTGCCCTTGCCGGGAATGAAGCCATGTTGCCAGGGGGAGACCAGATGTTCGATGACCCTCCCGAGCCAATTGGCCAAGATCTTTGTGTAGAGCTTTGAATCAGAGTTAATCAATGAGATTGGGTGGTATGATGATGGAAGCTCAGGCGGTTTTCCCTTTTTAGGGAAAATAATTATGCTAGTTTCCTTCCATGACTCTGGCGGGGTACCGCTCCACTGTATCCCAATAAACAGATCTAATAAGAAAGGTATTATTTAATCTCCTAGAATTCTATACAATTCTAGAGGAAGTTTATCGGGACCTGCAGCCTTCCCTGAGGCCAGGCTGGATAGGGCCAATTGCAGCTCAGTGACCGTGATCTCTTTTTCCAGATTTTCCCTAGTCATATCATCAATGACCCTACTCAGCCCGGTGACCATTAACAATTCCCTTAGATATTCTCTGATTTCATTTGAGTCAGTTATCCCGTCACTTTGATAGAGCTTTTGATAATACTGCCGAAATACTTCAACAATATCACCAGGTTTAGTATATTCTTGACCCTCTAACTTAATAGTGGTGATCGTATGATAGGACTTCTTCTGATGAGTACGCAGTGCCAGCTGCTTTCCTACCCTCTCCCAATTTTCATAAATATTATTTTGGTGTGACTGAAAAGTTTCTGCTGCTCTCTGTGTAAGCCTGTTGTTAAGCTCTGTTTTAATAACTAACATTCGGCGCATGGTTAGTCCCCCGTCTTCACCCTGAGCTATTGATGTGGTATGTTCTTCCTCTGCTCTAGCCAGATCTTGCATCAATTGGTAGTTAGCCTTCTCTTGCTGTTTTTTACGTCTAGCTACATAGCTAATTGTCTCTCCCCTGAGGGCAGATTTAGAACAGTCCCACACTATCCCCCTAGATGCGCTATTCGATTGCTCTCAAAAAATACCCGAGTCCAGGCAGTTATATACTTTATATAGTCTCTGTTAATCAAGAGTGTTCTATCAAATGTCCAGTTTGAACGCAGCCTGTTGAAATTCGCTATATTGATTGTTTGGATCAGTGAGTTGTGATCAGAGATTGTCTTCGGGCATTTAATAATTTCTGCTTGAGTAGAGTAGTCTCTTGTTATCAATATATAGTCGATTCTTACATATTTATTAAGGGGGTGCAAAAAATATGTATACCCAGGATCAGACTGATTTTTAACATCCCAAATATCTATGAGATCATAACTATCCCTAAGTTGGCTAATGGCTCTAAACACCTTCGGTTTACGTCCTGTATATATATCCTGCCTCTGCCTTCTACATGTGGGCCCCAGGGAAATATTAAAGTTGCCACAGAATATAAGCGTTCTTGGCCAGGAGGCAAGTTCTGATTCTAAGTCTTCAAATATTTGTGGGTCGTCCTGATTTGACCCATAAACTGAGCAGACAGTAATATTTCAAGTTCTATAATATCCCAACTTCCATGAATGTCAACTGCCTTGTGTGTAGCTTGTCCAAGGGGAATTTTAGCTACAATGGCTACCCCATGAGTATTCGATGTTTGTGTAGTAGAGGCAAGCAGATTATATCCTGGGACTTTTAATAGGTCCCTTTTATCCCCAGGCAGGTGAGTCTCTTGGAGGCAGAGTATATCAAACGAGTTTTGTCTAATCATCTCATATAATCTATCTCTCTTGCCCCTGTCATTAAGTCCAGCCACATTCCAAGAACATACCTTTATTTTCCCCATTACGGTTTACATGTTAGTTCCCATGGGATCTGTGCTCTTCTCAATTTTACAAATATTTCCGGCATCTTGATCTTTTGCATATCCTCTAACCATTTTATCCATGTTGTTGTTTTCTTATTTTTAATCTTGGAGTTGTTTTTTTAATTGCTTTTTCCCCCTGCCTTTCTACCACCACACCCCCTCCAAACCCGCCTCCCCACCCTCCCCCCAACACCCAAAGTGAGGCATTCAGACTCCATAAGAGTCTGTTTTGTGATGGATATGCGTCTCCAGACCAGTGTTCAATTTGATTCCCCTAACTCCTTGAACATACAGATAAAATAAAACTACATAATTTTAACACATACAAATACCGAATTGTACTAATTCCCTATATAGTCCCATTTCTTAATCCCTGCCCTCGATCGATTTAGTCATGCTATAGATTATGCGGTTATACTTGTTGCCAACACTTGCTAAATCTATTTAAGCTAGTCAAGGTATTCTTTAGCTTTAATTTCCGAGAGAAAGAATTTCATTTGGCCCCCATAAATCTCTTTGAGCCAAGCAGGATTATTGAGATATGCCTGCGCTTTTTTTCCTGGAATGGCTTAATTAGCTGGTGTAGCCTCCAACTCCTTTCGATGGTGGTATGGCAGAAATTGGGGCGCACAAAATAAGAGATCCCACCTCTAGCATGTTTAGCTTCAGGCCTAGCTTTCTCAAAGGTTGCCTGGAGGAGGAGGAAATTACCCAAAAAAACGAGAATGGCCCAGGGATATGCCCCAGGTTTCACTGGTTGTTTTAGCATGATGGGTACACGGTGTGCGTGCTGAACTTCTGTGGCCCAGTTCCAACCGGATAATTCCGGCAAAGAGTCACGAAGAAGATCCACCACAAATGATCGGATATCTTCCCCCTCTGCCGCCTCCGGAACACCTAGTATGCATAAGTTATTTCTACAATGGCGATTTTCGAGGTCCTCTAGCTTCCATCTGACATCTGCCAGCTCGACCTCAAGAGATTCGGCCCGCTCCTGGTTCACGGCTATCTCAGATTCGTTGGAAACAATTCTGGACTCCAGTTCGGTCACTCGATCCCCAAGCGTGTTGACAGTTCTAGTCAATTTGCGCACCACCCCTTGCACCTTTCGTAGAGCTGTCTCAGCTTTACCCCCATCTTGTAATGTCTCTTCACGGTGCGCAGCGATGGCTTGAAGCACAGTGTCAAGTTTCGGCGTAGTAGGATTTGAATATGCTGAGCAGTCTAGGTGCTGTGGTAAGCTTGCCGAACCGGATGCCAAACCAGATGGACTAGCAAGCTGAGTAGACGGGGTAGAGTCTCAGGCCAATTCTGTTGCCCCATGATGGCTTTTTTTGCGTCTCAGCACAGTTTTTGGTTTGACCTTGGAATCTTCAGCTTTCTCGCCACTGTCGCTCTCATCCGTCAAATAAGATTCAGCTTTGTCAGACAATTCAAGTTCATCCAAGAAAGAAAAGAAATCATTGGGGTCTTTGTCTTGTTCAACACCAGTACTTTCTATGTTATTCAAATTTAATAAGTAATCTTCCCAGTGTCGATCGCTGTCTTGGGGTCAACTAGGTTTACTTGAAGCGTTGTAGGCTTATAAACATCCCCTCCCCCAGCGTGTTGCTGACTAGCTTCTCCAGCTCCAGCCCCAGCCCTATTGTCAATGCTGGGCCTCCCTTCTTCATCTCCTGTGTTAATGTTAATGTTAGTATTGATATCAGAGTCTACCATCGTAGGGAGCAATGAAGGAGACAAACCTTCTTTATCCCCGAGATCACCGAAATCGCAGTCACACCGTACCCCCGTGCTTGTGCTCACTTCAGGTGTCACATTCTTGATCTCCTCTGGGATTGGTAACTTGGGCCTCCCAGGGGTATCAGAAGCATTGGGGACATTGGCCGGTATTGCCGCAGTATCAGGGTGTTCATCCGGTAGAAATGCAGCGGTAGTCAGTTCGGCCGGGTCTCCTGCATTGCTCTTCCCTCCGCAACCCAGAAGGAGTTTAGCTGGTGTTCTCCGCAGCATGTCCGCCAGCGATGGCCGGTCGCACTCTCCTTCCTGGCTGCAGTTCCTCCCTGCTTTGGCATTCTGGAGCCTAGAGCAGTCTCCACCATGGCTCCACCACCTTGCTTGCCCGCCGGCTCGCCAATCTCTCGCTGTGTCTCGCTGCTCTCGCTTTGGCAGCAGCCGATGTGGCCACATTCTTTGGAGCCATATCAGCGTCAGCTTCACCCTTGGGACTCACAAAAAGGTATGCTCCGTTTCCTGTTCTTTCTTGTACTTTAGTACTGTTGGGTATCTCCTTCCATAGGTATCGGAGTACCGCGAGGCCAATCAGTAGCTGGGTTCTAACCGGCTCCCTTCCTTCAGAACAGGACCCCGCCACCATCTCCTCACCTCCTCGCCTGCCAGTTTTTTTGTTTTTTTTGTATAGCACAAAGATTTTTAGTGCCGTGTTCTCAGCATGTTCCAGCTAGGTTTTAGTCAAACATTGGTACATGTATCAGCATAATCCGCATCTCCACTTCTAAGAGCACTGGTCCGTACGCACTGCGGTCTCACACAACCGCCATCTTGCCCCGAGCCCTCCTCAACTTTCCCAGCCCTCTAACGTTCCAAGTCATGAACCAGACTTTGCCTAATCGCAGTTTTAAGGTCTTTGAGCATAACAGTAACTTATTTTTAATTGCAAGGGTGTGCTTCTGTTTTTCTTTATTATACTATTGTTAAGTTACTGAACTTAGTGATTAAACATAAGGTACCTTGATGTAATTTTGTTCACTTTTTGGATTTTATTAGAAGAAACTTGATCAAGTGACTAAAATGTGCTTGTACGCTAGTCACTAAATCCAGAAAAACATGTTCCTTCCCTTTGGGTATGCCCAGATGGCTCTGGGGGATGCATTTAACCATGTAGGCTTGGCTTGCGACACACTCTGCAGCTTCTGGGTGCACATCTTGGTCTTCGTCTGCTCTCTGTGCAAAGTGTCCCTGCTTTCAGCCACACACAGTGGGCTCATTGTGAATGGTGTAGCATTTGGATACAACGTGTACCAATCGGTCTAACTCAAGCACTGGTTTACAAATATCATAAAGGCTTACACAGCAAAAACCACTTACTAGCCCAACCAATCAAATCATTCCTGTTTGTAAGTTGGCTGGACCAGTTTGCTACCGAGGCACAGCTAGTGAAAAAAAAGCTTTCCAGCACATCACATCAAATTTAATATGCTTTTCAAATATTTCTATTTTAAGTAGTTTGTGGCCAAAAATGCTAATACATCAATATTTCTCCTGAGCAGATTAACTGCAAATATTCATAGGATCTATTCTGGTGTACGTTCTAAGTTCATAACAATTATGATGTATTCTGTCCATCAATGTTTGCTGGAGCAGAAAGGAAAATTTGCAAACAGGATTGCAATTTCGGTGTACCCGTTTCCTCCCACCTCCTTTGGCAATTTGCACATCTCAAACATTGAATCAGTGTTGTACAAGCTATGTTTCAGCAAAATAACAACACAACACAGACTTTAACCTCTAGGGGAGTAACGCAGGCCCCTGAAACAAGCCTATGCGAGAAGGGAGGAGGGAGTGACAGTCCTTCAGGGAACCACCATTCTGCCCAAGTACAAGGAAAACCTGGGTGATATGGGAGATTTGGGGCCCCTCATCACATTCTGCAGCCCACCCCATCATTTTGTGATTGTACTACTGAATAGCGACATGAAGAATATCGACATACAAGAATGTCAGGGATAGAATTTAGAGGGACTAAATATCAGTAGGTTAGTGCATTCATAGAATATAGATTATATTCCTAACTCCACATCTACCCATGGACATCATTTAGGAGTCACCAGGGGTCGCAGCTGCGATCCCCGGCTTGCTCCCTGCAACCCCTGGCACTGCCTTTGCTATCCCTGGTCTCAGTGGTTGCAAAATCAGTGGCAAGAAGAGAGGGGCGACTTTGTCCTCCTTGATTTCAGCTCATTTTATGTTACACTAACAGTGAATAATTGTAGATTATTCACTGTTAATGTAAAAACTGAAGCACCAGGCAGGCAAAACATGTTTTTAAAATGTATGTTGTGTTCAGATGAGACTGTGTTTTTGTGATAAAGGCAGTGTTTATGTGCAAGCATGTGTGTATATGAGCATGTGTGTGTGAGTAAAAGTGGTAGTCAGTGATAGGAGTGGCAATACATTAATTTAAATGTTATTGAGTATGTGTGAGAAAGGATGAGTGATAATGATGGTGTGAGGGTAAGAGTGAGGGCAAGGGCCCTGCTCAGCCATTGCTCACTTTGCCTTATGTATGCTTACCAGATGGGTCAAACACAATGCGCTCCAGATGCACTGCCTAAATTTTTTAGTGTAGGTAATGTTATAGTATCAAATTCAACGTTCATAAATCTTAGGTGCTCTTTTGGTAGCGTCTCGCGACCTGTGACGCTTGGATCTATGACACCTTAATCGTGCTCCCAATAAATCATTAGTTGCATCCCAAAAGGCACTCTATAAATCTCCTTTTTATTAAAAACAAGGATTCCACTCCAGGGTATCTTGATCATACAATGATTTTTATTCTCATGAATTTTATGTTATTTTTATAATTTTTCTTAACTTTTCAGAAACATCATATCCATTGGATTATCATTGCATTAATCCATAACTCCTATGCATTTCGGGCATTATGACGCCCTTCCTCAGGGAGTAGCACTGCAAATTCAGAAGAAAAACATATGTACTAGTAGTAAAAGCATATGTATTGATAGTCAAAGTAACATGTACTGGTAATGATGCTCATAGTGCATTCGAATTGGGCCGTAAAATCATACCGTGCGTGTACAAGTGAAAAAACGAATGTGAGCATGCGTGAAAATGACGTGAAAAAAATTAATCCGGTGTTCAGCAAAAACTAAAACTTACATGATAAGACTGTTCGCGATGTATACCTCGCAATCTGAAAACAGACATCCCAAGTTAGTCTCATAGCCACTTTGAAAAAAACAACATATTCTCAATGCCTCGCTGTCAATAACACTGACCTAATTCCATATATATCGCTAAGTATTCAATAATCCATGTTCTTACGTTCTCCATCAACCGGACGCCACTTTTCCGTGTTAAATCTCACCTTCGCTCTCATTGGTTAATATAACCATCACATGATGCAATGACTATAGACAACAGAATCTCCTCGTGAAACGAAAGGTAACCACTGCTAACTCAAAACGGTGCTACAAAAATACAGTATAATTCCTGGTAATAATAAAAGTTCCCGGAAATATAGGGGGACCACTGATCGAACAAAGTTATCAAAATGACCCGAAAATATGACCCGAAAAAATCCGCTGTGTGTACTTCAATGGGATGTGTGAATATGTTACAAGTCTAAATAAAGTTGCATTATACAAAATACACAATATCATCATTTTTGAGTTTCATGTCACATAATTATAAAATCGCAGGCATATAACACAAGACATGTCAAGGGAGGCAAAGAAAGTCAAAATTATAAAGTTAATCATAAGTAACATGCAAATTCGATTCTGTCATTTGGCCCATGGGGCTTGCTTGAACATAATTTTTGAATCCAGTAATTTTCACGCTGCAACAAGTATTTATTATTGTCTCTTCCTTCTCTCAAAATCAAAACAAGATTGACAGAACACAAATCGAACATCAGGACAAAAAAATCAAATCATCTGTAGCAACTCATTTCCTGGAAGCTCACCACAGCATTTCTCAGTTGAATTTTTTAATATTAGAGTGTGTTGAATTGAGAGAAGGAAGAGACAATAATAAATACTTGTTGCAGCGTGAAAATTACTGGATTCAAAAATTATGTTCAAGCAAGCCCCATGGGCTAAATGACAGAATCGAATTTGCATGTTACTTATGATTAACTTTATAATTTTGACTTTCTTTGCCTCCCTTGACATGTCCTGTGCTATATGCCTACGATTTTATAATTATGTGACATGAAACTAAAAAATGATGATATCGTGTATTTTGTATAATGCAACTTTATTTAGACTTGTAACATATTCACACATCCCATTGAAGTATACACGGCGGATTTTTTTGGGTCAAATTTTCAGGTCATTTTGATAACTTTCTTCGATCAGTGGTCCCCCTATATTTCCCGGAACTTTTATGATTACCGGGAATTATACTGTATTTTTGTAGCACCGTTTTCAGTTAGCAGTGGTTACCTTTCGTTTCACGAGGAGAGTCTGTTGTCTAAATTCATTGCATCACGTGATGGTTTTATTATCCAATGAGAGCGAAGGTGAGATTTAACACCGAAACGCGGCTAGCGTCCGGTTGATGGAGAATGTAAGAACATGGATTATTGAATACTTGGCGATATTTATGGAATTAGGTCAGTGTTATTGACAGCGAGGCATTGAGAATATGTTGTTTTTCTCAAAGTGGCTATGAGACTAACTTGGGATGTCTGTTTTCAGATTGCGAGGTATACATCGCGAACAGTCTTATCATGTAAGTGTTTGTTTTTGCTGAACACCAGATTATTTTTTTCACGTCGTTTTCACGCATGCTCACATTCGTTTTTTCACTTGTACACTCACGGTATGATTTTACGGCACAATTCGAATGCACTATGAGCATCATTAACAGTACATGTTACTTTGACTATCAATACATATGCTTTTGCTACTAGTACATATGTTTTTCTTCTGAATTTGCAGTGCTACTCCCTGAGGAAGGGCGTCATAATGCCCGAAATGCATAGGAGTTATGGATTAATGCAATGATAATTCAATGGATATGATGTTTCTGAAAAGTTAAGAAAAATTATGAAAATAACAGATAAAATTCATGAGAATAAAAATCATTGAATGATCAAGATACCCTGGAGTGGAGTCCTTGTTTTTAATAAAAAGGAGATTTATAGAGTGCCTTTTGGGAAGCAACTAATGATTCATTGGGAGCACGATTACCAGATGGCTCTGCCTTGGGAATGTTGTGCACCTGCTATCCTTCCATGTTCAGTGCCCTCTTCTCTTTGTACTAGGCTTTAACCCCTGCCCACTGTTGATGCTTCCTGGGAGTGCCCTCTTTCTTCTTGATGCTTCCCACTGTTGTGAAAATGCTTCCCCTTTCCTTTGCATGCTGCTCTTTCAAAGCTGTTAGCTAAGGTCTGCTTACTGTGCATACCTCTGGAAAGTGCAGCTCTCCTGGTGAGGAGTAACCATTTTATTTTTTTGCAAATAGATTTTTATTGGCTTTTCAAGGTGACATCATAGGAAAAACAGCCCAGAGGGCACAACAGATGATCAAACGGTGCAATTAAAGTTCAGTGCAGTTATCCCCCTGCCCATTGTCATAAGGTCTGCCTTCCCCACCCAGTATCAATCCTCCCATTGGGTAGACAACAGGTACGCCCCCCACCATTCCACTTCCCCTCCCCATGCCTAGCTTTATGTAAATATCACAGAGCACCTCCTCATAATGGACATCCCAGCAGGGTTCCTCATGTGAATGCCACCCTCCGTCCGGCCTCCCCTCCCCAAACTCCATTAGAAACTCCCAGCACCCATCCCGCCCTCTCAGGCATGCCACTGTCTCATTAAAATGTCAATTCGTAGCCACCTAACACATCCACCGCGTTCCATGTCCCCTACATCCTGAACCCCAGGGTTCAATATCGTGGAGAGAGTGGAAGGAAGCCCTCAACTAGTCCTTCCCAGGCCCCATGCTATGCTCGAGCCTGCGAGGAACCTCTGGATTCAGTTGTCCGGTGCTGCGTCCACCTCCCCCAGTGTGTCTTCTGTGTCCTCAAGCGGGTGCTTCACCAAGTCCACCAGTGCCACACACGCGTGCACCAGGGCCATTGTCTTTTCATTCCGTGTGCGTAGCTGGTGAGGAGTACTTATACCTTCTAATTAAAGACAACGCGGACAGCCTAATATCTACCTGATCACGGGGTGAGTGCTATGCTTGTGAGGGGATTGGGTGGATGTTTTGCCTGTATGAGGGTAGGGTGAGTGCTGAGCCTGCAAGAGGGTAGAGAGAGAGTTATGTGACTGTAGGGTGAGCCCTGTGTGAATGAGCGTAACCTGGGTGTCCCTGTGCGACTGCGTAGAACATGAGTGTATCGTCTCCTATGTGAGCATAAGGCAGTGTGCCTGCTGTGTGTGAGGATATGACAGTCACTATCCCTTTGAAAGTGTCAGGAGAGCATTGTACCTGTGTGAATATTGTGTCTGTGCGAGGATAGGGTGAGCTCAATGTGCGTGTGTATAGCATGAGCTTTGTGTCTAACATCTGTGAGTGCAATATGAGCACTCTGAGTGTATGCTGAGCACTGCTTGTGTGAGTGTAGGCCAAGCAGTCTACATTTTATGAGTGCAGGGTAAGGTGGCAGACTGGCTTCTATGTGCTAAGACAATAAACACAGGTAGTAAACAAGCACTGGCGTTGCCAATAGGTCTCGCAGTAGGAAAGTTGGAGCTATTACAATTGCAAATAACAATGCCTTTTTTTTTGTTTTCATTTTAAAAACATAAAGGGCTTTGTCATTTACAAAACCAATAGCTCCAACTTTCCTACTGCAAGACCTATTGGCAACGCCAGTGCTTGTTTTGTTATATTTTTTATTTACCGGTCCTGATGGCTTTTGCCACTTGGATTGATAACTGTAATTCTTTTTGCATGAAAGCACTACCTGCAATGCCGAACAACCCAGCAGTAAATTTAAAATTTAAAACATTTACCGAAAGGACCACATGTGGGGTTAATTAACAGAGAGCAGTGAGTGAAGGAGGAACCGAGTAATCTGAAAGTGTTTTTTGAAATATAGAGTGGCTTCGCAACTGCTGGGCCCTCCCAAAAAAGAAATAAAATGAAAATATTTTATTCCATGGATCACAAGAGGTATGGTAGCAGGTAAATGAACAAGCATTTGCACGGCCAATAGATTTTGCCTTTGTGACGAAACGGCTTTGCCAAGTTTTTTTTATCTTTGATGCTATACAGCATGATTAAAGTTTTTTTTTTAAAAAAAAGCCTAATTTTGTCGGTGAGCACACCACATACGTACACAGAGGAGAGAAGGACTGTAGGTGAAACAAACACACCAGAAGGAAGGCTGGGGAAATGGAGGCAACGCGGGGAGGGCGGGAGGTGGGCGTAAGCAACACAGAGGAGAGGAGCACTTTGGGTGAAACAAACACACAAAGGAACACGGGGAAAATTAAAGACGGGGTGTCATCCGTTGTTGAAGCTAAACGTGGTAATAGCCAAAAATAGGCACTCAAATCTCTTTAAGCAGCGATCTCAACTGCTAATGCAGAGTACTTCTGGTGTCGTGTCTGCACAGGCTGCTATTAAAAAAGCACTAAACATTCGCCATGAACAACGCGGGATCGGTCGTCTTTTATAATCATGTCTTGTTTGGTGTCACTAAAGTATGAAAAAAGTTCATACCTCCACCCCTGTTGTGGTCTTTCAAGTGGAGAATAGTCAACGAACGTGTCAAATGAAAGCGCCTGGTCACGACACAAAAAACATTCGAATTTCTTATTTGGTTGTCTTTATTTTGCTAGCGACATGTGGTCCTTGAAGATGTAGAAAACACTGGAAGCATCTGGGCAAAATTCGAGAGGTGGAGATGAATAGTTAGCCGAGTTTGTCGTTTTGAAAGCTGCCGGTGGTAAGATTTCTATTTCACAAGCAACGGGGGACCTAGAAGCAACACAAAGGAAGATGGGGGGAAATGGACGCAACGCGGGGAATGTGGGAGGTGGGCTAAAGCAACGTAGGACTGTAGGTGTCAACCGTGTGCAGAGCGCACGGCAAGGCGGCACCGTAAAACAGGGTTTATTGACGTGCTCTTGCAATTCCAGTCAAGAGCCACCTCCCTTTGTGCCTCTCTCGCGCGTCCCCCCCATTGCAAAGCTCTTAGAGTAACAAACAACTGGGGGCTTGGATGATCTTATAGGCAGCATTCTAAAAGTAAGGCTGCTCAGTTGGTCAACGCTCCTGCTACAATAATCTGCATTCAATTTGAAGATCCAGTGATCAGATACAAGCACGGTCAACCAACCCGTTCATCCTTCTGGAGTAGATAAAATAAGCACTGTTGGCTAAGGTAGCACAAAGGAAGATGGGGGAAATGGACACAACGTGGGGAGTGTGGGAGGTGGGCTAAAGCAACATAGGATTGTAGGTGTCAACAGTATGCAGGGCGCACGGCAAGGCGGCACCGTAAAACAAGGTTTATTACAATTCTAGAAACTATCTCTCATTATACATCATACGTCGCGTGATCGTCTCTTTAAAACATTGGCATAGTTGTTGCGCAGTTGTCCTCTTTCATCATCAAAGAAATTGAGTCCAAACAAAAAAAAAATCCATTAAAAAATGTTCCAAAGTCAGCTGGTGTTGGAGTCGCCCTTCGCGTGCAGTATTGATTCTGTTGGGTGTGAGATCCGGTTCATAGCGTATTAAAGGGTTGCCGAAGTGCAGACTTCGCTGCCATCCCACATCGGAACCGTGTTAAACCCCCTACCCATCTAGGCGCTCTTCTCTGCCCGTACCGTGACACCACCGCGTGCAAATCTGCCCATCACCACGCGTGAACAGTGCTCCCCACAGCGAGTGAATATTTCCTCGTTCCCTCGCCGCGCGTGCAGTGTATTCTCCCACTGTGGGGCGATGCATTGAAGCCGTGTGTTCCTTATCATGGTTCTGTGTCCGTGTCTCGTGCACACTCAGCTTCCACATGTGCCGCTGCAAGCCTTTATCTTCAACCATTTATAGGTATTATAAAGTGTCTTGCTGTTACTTCAAAGCGCTAGAGGGCTGAAGAAAACTGTACGCTTAAAAACCTTTCTAGTGTCCATTGCACAGCATTTTCCGTGGCGTGACTGTTACACATTCTCATTATGGTCTGTGGGTTGCACAGGATGACCATGGCATGTCACTTGAACTCCACCCTCGGGTCCGGGCTTTGCACGACGTCGCGTGACCTGCCGCCGACTGGATGTCTCCTGCATGGGGGGCCAGATGTACTATAATACTGATCGCAAAAACTGGTGGCAGTCTGCTTGCAAGTATTTCTCTTGATCAGTATGGAATCTGTAAACGGACCTATGCACGGTAAGGTCGGCTCACCAAATTCTGGTTAGTTGCAAATTGCAACTCAATTTGATGGTAAACAATCAAAGGGGCGGTGGCCTGCAAGGACCAGAAGACCTAGTCTGTGATTGTGTTTAAATAAAGTATTGTTTTTGATTTAGTCTGTTTTCTTCAAACGATAGGGGTTACTTATAAAAAAGTATTGTGGCATTGGTCTCTATTATCGAGTCCTAAAATTGCGCACGGTTCAGAGAAGAAGAAAGTGTCCTATTTTTGTTTTATTTATGACTGTGTTTCATGTAATGAAGAGACTCTCACGCTAATGTTGCCTTTATATAAGGAAGCTTGTCGAAAACTCGCATATTCAATGGACACTCAGTAAAACACCAACCTATATATTTCAGTGAAAGTATCACCTCAAAAGCTGTATCAATGCCTGTTGTTCCTTCCTTTTCTCCACTGCTCTTCCTAGCTTATTGTTGTGGACCTATAGCCTTTGTGTTGATAAGAAAATGTTGTGAGTTAAGAGAAACGAAAAAAAACAAGACGGAGGGAAGGCAGAGAACGGGAGGGGGAGGAGAAATGCGACACGGTGTGAAGCAGCAGGGGCCTTTAAAGTGAAGCTAAGCTTCACTTCAAAGGTGTGGGAGGAGTGCTGCTACGGCCTGGGGGAAGCTGGCTGGGGAGGGGGAGGAGAAATGCAAGTTTATGGCCCAAAAGCGCATGCCTGTGGCCACATGAACTTAATGAAACCGCAGCAAAAAGCCCGTGGTTTCACGAGGATTTTGAGCACTTGAATTCTCGCTCCCTCAATGCGCTTGCGTGCATTGTAGGTCACGAGACCTAAAATTGCAACATTTTGCATGTCTTTTTTCATGTCTCTTTACATGCCATTGCTAGTGCTTTTAATTTGTAACCACCATAACTGTACTTAAATACTTATGTACTATATATGCATATACAAAGTAGAAATGCATAATTCAGGCAAGCCAAGAAAGCCATCTCTCAGCCAGACCTAAACTGAAAGTATCAAAAGGGCTGCATTGCCTTACCTCTTTCTGGATGGTGTCCTGTTTTGTGATCTAAAGCATTGATGATCATTCTGGATGACCTCATGTTTTTTGTACAGTACTATTATACATGTTTCGTTACCATTGCACTAAACGTGGCGTCTTACAGTACTTTGAGATACTTTTAAGAATCATAGTCTGAATGTTTTGTGCTCTTAACTGGTATTAAAAAGGTAGGTTTTATGTGAATGACACTGACTAAGAAGATTACATAGCACAATGTGTACCATTATCCAGTATTTTTACGTATTTTTGTTTCGTGGCATGTATGTTATATTGTATTTTTCCTAAAAGAAATATCATTCTTTAAAAGTCTCTTCACTTCACATTTAGTTACCTTATGTAAATGTGATGGTGTGCTGCTTTTATTGGTTATTTATAAACAACGTTATGGAGCCCTTAGGCTGCCTCAACATGTTGAAAGAGGAGAGGATGGGATGGACCAGGTCAGAGGCCAAGGGAATGATGGAGGAGCTTTGTACAATGCTTGTACCCCACCAGCCCGTGGAGTTTAGTTTACAAATGATAGCCAAACGTAGGTGTTGGCTGGCTGGTTAAGAAGCTGGGAACAGAAGATGGGATACAGGAGCATGAACCTGGGGATAAGATGTGGCGTAACTGCCAAAGCTTCTGACTTTGGAACTGAGGACCCAGGTAATAGTTTCGACATCAGATCAATATCCCGTGATTCGGGAAAATCACTTATTGCCCCTGTACTTAAAAGCAGTTATTAACAGACAGGGACCTAGTATACTAGAGATAATGCTTGATATATTGATAGAATTCACTTTCCGATGCCCCAACCATCCCCTTTCTCATATGTAAGTTAGCATCATATGGCTAACTAATGGAGTGCGTATATATACTCATGTTGAATTATTCTCGTTTGCTATCTTATTTTTCAAATGTATGTGTGACGATATTAGTTCTTTAGCTTAGCTTGTGTGCCGCCATTTTGTGTATCCCTCGGTGTCCGCGAGCCTCACTCGCTCATCTGCCCCTCCCGCAGGAATAGAGAATTTCACTAAGACAGCAGTTTTCGTTTCTCAGCTTACTGTGGCCGAAACTAACAAGTCTCTTTATCAGTAATGTTCTCATGCCCCAGAGACGCTGAAGCCTAGCTCCATGGCCTTGAGTAAAGATAGCGATGTATCCTCTGCAGGTGCAGATGCCTGCTGCATGATGGCATTGTTCACTGGTCTGGGTTTCAGTAATTTTCCAGAAGGGGCGTACCCTAATGAACTGTGTTGCATTATAATGTATTGCTGTGATGCAGAGAGTCAGTCCTCTCGTTCGCACTCCTAGGAGTGAGGTCGGACAGGGCCCTCTCATATGAGTGTTGTTTGGCCTAATAAAGACTATTGTTTATTCTTCTCCACTGTCCGGCTGACTTCCTACAGAGTTACTATAGGTGAGTGCGGTAAGTCACTCGGGTGGATTTGAGCCACGCTTATCAGATGGCGCCCGAATAGGGACCCCGCGATAAAGATCTTTCTCACCCATAAGTGGGTAGCAGAAGACCGGGGACCCGCTGGTCGGCACGGTGGGCCCGGGTACCCATCTGATGCCGAGCTTGGTTCTCGCAGCGCTGCCCCACCCTGCTGATCGGGAGAGGTCCCGGTTCGGATCTTACGCCGGGGTCCAGAAGGCGGAACTCGAAGCTGACCGTGTTGGTCCTGGCAGCCGGTGGTGGAGAACGGTAGAGGTCGGTGCCGCCTACGGAAGGTGAGTGGTCCACCTGTGATTGTTTCAGGAACTGTAGTGTTCCGGGAGACTAGGGTGTCTCCAGTGGTTTGAGGAGCCGGTGTGCTCCTGGGGCTAGTGTGCTCCGGGGAACTCAGAGTGCGAGCAGGCGCTCTGACAAACTTGACGAGGTTGGGGGAATATCTAGATATATTGTTGGTAGTGATCCGACCGGGTGGTACTGTGGTGAAGGCGTGGCTCATTGCGGGTGGACTCCGGTACTTACCCTGAACTCCTAGAGTGGCGGTTCAGTGGAGGTGAGTCCTGGGTCTCCCGTGGTAAAGTGCGCAGTGATCCGTAGTGCCGCACGGGGAGCGGATTTGTTCCCCATCCTCAGAACAGTTAGCGTACTGTTCGGTCTGCGGTAGGGTCCAGGTTCCCCAGGACTTGGTCGACGGGCCTTGTCCCATTTGATAACACGTGTTTGGAGGTATTGTATATGTGTGTGTGGTTTCCCAACATATAATTATATGTGTGTACGAATGAGCTCGAGCTAGTGATTCAAGGTAACGAAGTTTGTGGAGAAGTGTTTCTTTCACACCAAGGCAGAGATGCCGTGTCTCAGTAAGTTACGATGTTTTGGATGCTGTTGTCGCCCCTCAGATACTAGGCTGGCCGAGAGCCAACCTGCACCCCCTGAGGGCACTCCAAGCTTTGATATATATATATCAAGCATGGATTGCCCCCGATTTTGTTTGGCACTTTATGGCACCGGTACACCGCTGACAATGTGGATTTACAATGGCCCTTGACAGGTTCCTTCGAAGAAGCTAAATTGGATTATTTGCAGGACAAATTGTTTGCTAGGCGTAGCCGTCAAAGCATGTTTGATTCTTTAAGAGTGTGGCAGAAAGAAGCCAGGAAACGTAAGATGAGAGAAGAGAAAGAGGCTTTTAAAAAGTCCGCGCAGACTATGGCACAGAAAGCGAGAGAACATACTAAGAATGAGAATGAGCAGCGTTTGGAGCGCGCAGATAGGCTTTGCAGGCTGAAAGAAAATAAAAGTTATGTAGTGCGAGAGGATGACCAAGATGAGATGGAGGACATTTTGAGTACCCGACCCCCTCCTCCTTATGCCCCGCAGTCATTGTACCCCTCCCTGCCAGCTCCGGCCTCCACTAGTGGGGCTCCGGATCTATCGGCAAGTGCCCCACACCAACATGGCGCAGCGATTTCTGCTTCCCCGCCTCCGACACCTCTCGTTTCCTTGCTCCAGACCACTTCGCCTGCACCCTCCCAATTCTCTTTAGCACTCCCTACTGTTTCAGCTAGCACCACTCCTAGTCAGGAGATGTTAACGCCGAGTCGAGGCGCAGGTAGCGGACTGTTCTCACAGGTACGGAAGTTGCTTACGCGTTCTACCGTTGGTTTAGATGAGAAGAGTATGGTGGCTAATCAGGCATGCCAGTGGGCTAGGAATAATATTTATTCGTTTGAAGATATTTGGTCCACAATGAAAGATTTTGAGCCCTTGATGCAACAGCACGCTTTGTGGCATATGTCAAATGTATTGATACCGCTATGGGAACAGGGGTATGGAGGTGTGGCTCCGGCGACTTTGCGAGATATACAGAGTGGAGCCTTCAGAACGAATACTGGGGTGAAGGAGGTGATGCGTAGTTTACGCGCTTTATTACAGTACAGAAATTAATTGCCCTCTGCAGGTATGCCCCATTTTCCAGGTATACATCCAATGCGTGAGGTGCATCCTATCTTTCATCCCGAGATTCCTGAGATGGTAGATCCAGTCACGAACGCTGTCACCAGGAATAGGGTAGATGCACATTTTCAGGAGCAATGGGTGTATACACCCTGGAAGAGAAGTGAGGTGTTAGCCTTAAAGGCTCAGTTGCCAGATTCTAGGAAGAACCCTACTGCATACTACAAAGAGTTAACGGAAGCCGCGTCTTCCACTGTAATGACTTTGGCTGATGTTGAATTGTTTTTTGGGCTTTTGGTCCCAGTTGATGTGCGGCGGCAAGTGAAAGGAACAGATCATTCGGAAGAGTTGGGGGGTACGTGGCAGGAGTTGCAGGATTGGGATAAAGAACGTAAGCCAGGAGAAAAGCCGAAAGCTGAAATTTTGGCCTTACCGGGGCGCATAATAAAATACATGCACTCTCTCATTCCCACGAAGAAGGTAGCCTGGGACAAGTTGACGGCTTGTAAGCAGAAAAAGGATGAGGCAGTCTCGGACTTCTTCACGAGGTTTGAAGAGACGTTTATGGATTTCAGTGGGCAGGATGTGTCACAGGATGGGGGGTTGCGACTCTTTGTTAATAGGTTCGTAATGAACTTATTGCCCGAGATTTCAGCAAGATTGCAAGCGTCAGAGAGCACATGGACAACGTCCTCTCCTTCTGGTATCCTCAGTATGGCGCAGTATTATGAACATAGAGAAAATGAGAGTAAGGACAAGCAGGAAAAGAAGGCTAAGGATTTGAAGACTAGGGTTTTGTTACAGCAAGTGTCGAGGGGCCGAGGAAGAGGTGCAGCGCCAGGACGTGGTGGTGGCGGCTATGGGAGAGGTGAAAGTAGAGAACGATTGGGACCAAATCAGTGTGCGAAGTGTAAGCAAGAGGGGCATTGGTGGAGGGATTGCCCACTGTTTCAGTCGAATGCTGGTTCAGGGCGAGGACGAGGAAGAGGTAGTGGTGACTTCGGGAGACAGAACGCACGGTCAGACGGAGGCGGGAGGCCGGGAGGTAATTACTTCGACAATGGTGCAGACAGGCAACAGCTGCAGAGGGGTGGTGGTCAGTACTATAATGACGATTACTCCGTAGACGATTTGACAGGGTTCTCCCATAACTAGGACAGCGTAGGACAGAGCGAGGGACCAGTGCCTGTGGAAGTTGATCAGAGGGGACCCTATGTTGAGGCAGACTTATTGGGGTCTCAGCAAAAATTTCTAGTGGATACGGGTGCAACGAAAAGTTCAGTAGCTCATTCTCGGGTCCCCGGGGCGACTCTGTCTGGCAAGAGCAATATCTCTGTGGGTTTTTCAGGTACCCCGGTGATTAGCCCCATTTCTAAACCCCTTACGTTGACGATTGGTCATTTCACTGTTGATTCACCGTTCCTATTGACATTGAATTGTGGAGAAAATTTACTGGGCTTAGACTTACTGAAGAGGTTACACGCCACCATCTATTGTTCCCCGGACGGCGTGTACCTCACGTTGGGCCCGACTGTTGCTCGCCCACTACAATGTTTTTCTAAAGATGACCCATTACCACCTGAATTTGAAGGGATACCTAACAGTTTGAGGTCTGTCAATGATACCGATGTAGGTAAAATGGATATCGCCCCGGTAACAATAAGGGTAAAGGTGGGAGCGAAACTACCCAGGGTTCCAGTGTACAGGATTCCTAGGGAGGGAGAAAAAGCCCTTCTACAGATAATACAAGATTTGATTAGGTCTGGTGTAGTGGAGGAAACGGATTCGAACATATGTAACAGCCCTATACTACCGATCCTTAAGAGACGGTCGCCTGAAGCTACAGATAATACTCCTGATGTATATAGGTTTGTGATTGATCTGCGCCATGTGAATAGAGTAGTGGAACCCCAATACCCGGTGGTCTCAGACATTACTACGATATTGACAATGATTCCCCCTTCTGCTAAATATTTCTCGGTTCTGGATCTGAAAAATGCTTTCTTCAGTATTCCAGTACATGAAGACACCCGTTATCTATTCAGATTCTCATTGGCTGGCCGAAGCTTCAGGTTTAAGAGAATTCCCCAAGGGTACACTGAAAGTCCGAGCATATATAGTCAGGCACTGAAAGCGCAATTGGATGAACTGGAACTTCCACCTGGCAACGTCATGTTGCAGTACGTGGACGATATCCTGATAGCGTCGGACGACGAGCAGGGTTGTCGAGATGCTACCATTAAATTACTACACCATTTGGCAAAAAGGGGGCATAAGGTGTCCCTTCCAAAGTTTCAATACTGTCGAACGGAGGTTACCTACCTCGGTCACCTCCTTTCGAAAGTGGGGAGGAGATTGACGCCAGAGCGCATAAAAGCGATTACTAATATGAAGGTACCTAATACGCAGCGAGAAGTGCGTGCATTTCTGGGCATAACATCGTATTGTCGCCAGTGGATACCTAATTATGCGCTACTAACAAAACCCCTATTGTATCTGACTACCAAAGAAGTGTGCGAACCCTTACCCTGGACCCCTGCATGCCAGGAAGCGTTTGAGTCACTAAAATCCGCTTTATGTTCTGCGCCCGTTCTGGGAACACCTGATTACCAGAAGCCTTTTGTTCTTTACGTACATGAGGCGGAAGGTTGCGCATTGTCTGTACTAACACAATGTTTCGGAGGGAAACAGAGACCCTACGCTTACTTCTCTGCAATGCTTGACAATGTGGCAAGAGCGCTGCCGAGTTGTCTGAGAGCCACGGCGGCTGCTGCGGTCTCTATAAGACAATCGGCAGGGCTCGTATTGGGTTCAGACCTCACAGTAATGGTACCGCATGCTGTGGACATTTTACTAAACAGAACACAGACGCAGCATTTAACTAGTGCTCGTCTTACTGGTTATGAGATGACCCTCTTTGCACCTCATGTGACAATAAAAAGGTGTGCTACATTGAATCCTGCCACATTGTTACCTATCCCCACAGATACAAAGGATGATGACATACATGACTGTCTGTTTAGGACAGAGGAAGAGACAAAGGGGAGGGTGGATCTGACAGACAAGCCCTTAGACGAACCGGACGGGGAGTTGTATGTGGATGGGTCTTGTTTCAAATTGGCAGATGGTACATCGACAGCAGCGTATGCAATAACGACATTACAGACGGTAGTGGAGACCTCTAGGATACCTTACAATTCGGCCCAAGCTGCCGAGATCATAGCCTTACTGAGAGCATGTGAATTGAGTGAAGGGCTGGACGTGAACATTTATACTGACAGCCAATACGCCTTTGGCGTGGCTCATAATTATGGGCGACTGTGGGCAGAACGGGGATTTTTGACTTCACATGGACAACGCATACAGCATGGTCCACTGATATTACGACTGTTAGCAGCACTGACGTTACCCAAGAGATTGGCTGTGATAAAGTGTAGCGCACACAAGACAATAGTGGATGATGTGGGACGAGGCAATGCCTTTGCAGACGAAACAGCAAAAGAGACTGCTCGGACAAAATTACCACGGATGTTTGTGGCAGGACCAGCTAGATGGGTCCCAGATGTTAACATGTTTGCAGATACTGTGCAGAGTGTAAAAAATATACAAGAGAAAGCGACTGCAGACGAATTGAGGACATGGAAGGATGGTGAGGGGCGATTGGATGCGGATGAATGTTGGACAGACGTGACCGATAAGAGACGATGGTTACTTCCGAATGCATATGTTCTTCCAGTGGTGACGATGGCCCATGGGCCTGCACATATTAGCGCAAAAGGCATATGCAAACTGTTGGATCCAGTGTGGAGCAATAAAAATATCTCCAAAGTGGCGACTCACTTGGTCCGACAGTGCATGGTGTGTTTGAGGCACAATCCTGGAAAGGGTACCCCTGTCCCAGTGGGAAATTTTGCACCTCCCTCTTTCCCTTTTGAGGTGATTCAGATGGATTATATTGAAATGGAAAGGGTCAACAATCTTAAATACGTTCTTGTGGTTGTATGTGCTTTCAGCAGATGGGTGGAGGCTTTTCCAACAAAAGATTGCTTGGCCATTTATACTGCAAAAGTGTTAATAAAGGAGTACTTTTCTCGCTTTGGATTACCTAGGGTGATCTGGAGTGATAACGGTAAGTCCTTTAATGCGGAATTAGTAAAGCAAATATGTAAAGGCTTACAGATTTCCCAAAAGTTCCACTCGGCCCAACATCCTCAGGCCGCAGGACTAGTGGAGCGGTTTAACGGAACGCTCAAACTAAAAATGGCCAAAATACAGGAGAGTACAGGTCTCCGTTGGCCAGATGCCCTTCCTTTAGCCTTGCTTTCCACGAGAGTAACAGTCAATTCAAAAACGGGCATCTCCCCCCACGAAGTGATATTTGGCCGCCCGGCCAATGTCTGGGGAGTGCCCAGGCCTAAGTGCTTTTCCGAAATTCAGTATCCTTTGTTGACAGACTACTTGTATGCTTTGACTAAAGATCTTCGTTCTATTCATCAGCAGGTAGCAGACACCCTGAAGCCGTTGCCGGAGGGGCCTGGACACTCCATCAACCCAGGGGACTGGGTTGTCGTCAGAAGATATCAACGGAAGTCTTGTCTGGAGCCTAGGTGGTCAGAGCCGCGACAGGTGCTCCTCACCACCCGTACAGCGCTGCGAGTGGAAGGCAGGAAGGCGTGGACGCACGCCTCGCACGTGAAGAGAGTCCCGCTGCCGTTGCCCTACGATCAATGGATAAAAGACGGCATTGCTGATGAGGAACATGAGCAAATACCCAGATATGTTCCCTTCTCAGATGCTTCACTGATGGGAGAAGAGCAAAGTTGCGCAGAGAATTCAAAGTCACGTGCAGGAAAAAGTGTTTCAGTGAGCTCTGCTACTCCCGTTGCTACTAGTGAAGAGACATCAGAGAGTCCAGCACCTGCCATAGATACACCTGTTTTGTTCACTGACCCCGAAGTGCGAGGGAGCCCTCGCTATAATCTGCGGCCCCGAAGAAAATAAAAAAAAAAAAGGTGACAAGTGTGATGGACTAAACACTGGAAGAAGGGCTTAGTGAACATCCTAGTAATGAAGATTTAGTGGTAGGGATGGACTTGTAAGAGCCCTGGTGTTTAGCCGATTCTGTGAGACTATAGAGTGGTGCAGGGCCCATATTAAGTGCTCCTCTGTTTCAATTGCTGTGTGTTGAGCGACGTGGGAATAAGGTATGGACGGTAAAAGCCTGCCTGTGAGGCTTTGAAGGACACAGGGAGAAGATCCCTTCTTTTAGGGTTGAAGAACCCCTCTGGCCGGTTTCGTGGACAGTCTGGGACAATTTTTTTAGAAGTGTTTTTTCATTTTTTTGATATATTTTTGAACAATTTTAAAAGAATGTACCCTTTTGGTCGCCCCATCCCTGATGAGGAGCAGCCCTTTGCGGCTCCTCCGAGACCCGTGCCTGATTCCCCCTGGTAGGCCCTTTCCCGAAAAGGGAAAATAGTGCTCCTCATTATAGTACTAATAGCCTTTATAGTGACCCTTGGTATATTGTTCTTTTTGGATAAAGCCTATCCTGTCCATGTGTTTGCACCCACACCTACTGCTGTCCCTGAACATAACATGATTACTGTGGATTATGGTGAGCGAATGCTTAGGAGAGGATACAAAGAAAATGTTTTTATAAAGACTTTGCACCATGCTCATATCACTACCAACATCACTGACTGTTGGGTCTGTGGCCTCTTACCTTCTGCTGCCTACAAGAAAGATAGATTTCTAGCACTTCCTTTGACACCTGTGAATAGTTGTGTGGGGTGGTATACTCTAATAGGTCTTGTCAAGTACTTTCAGCAGCCAGATTTTCTGACACCTCGACTACAGAATAGGGGATCGACAATGACAATGCGAGTACGTCCTCTACCCCCCTCTTCCCTTGGACGGATATATACTGACAGACGTTTTGATCAGACATTTATAGAGACGTGTGAGAAGAAGTTGGACCGGTTTTTAATTCCGAATGACACTGACAAAGTTAGGGAAAGTTTTCTGCAACTGAATTCCTCCTTGTCTTACAGACACCCACCAAAGGGAAATGACAGTGTTAAGTCTTTGATACCTCTGGCTGTAGTGGGTCCGTCACCATTTTTCTGTATAGAGGGAAGGGGCCCTATCAAGGTTGGTAATAGTTCTTGTAATGTGACGGCATTGATACGTTTGCCTCTCAGCCCCTCTTTGGTTACACCGCCCAGCATCTATTTTGTGTGCGGAGATAATGGATACTTATGGTTGCCCGAGGGTTGGGGTGGGGTGTGTTACTTAGCCTATATGATTCCTCCTGTATATGTGGCGCCTTCTGATTATCACAAGACTCATCGTAGATTTCCCAGTCCACAAGAGCAGCGTAAAAGGAGGGACCTTCAGGTAGATGACGTTGACCAGACGGACACCTCTCTACAGCAATGGACTGATTTCTTTAAGGGTCTCCTGCCTTTCTGGGGTCCGATATTTAATAGTAGAGCCATTCGACGACTGTCCAGGGTGATGGAAAAGGTAGTCCTCACTGAGGCTGACATTGCGACTAACATGTCCGTTGAGATTCAGGCTATGAGATTATTCACGATTCAGAACAGGATGGTGCTTGACGTCATCCTAGCAGATAGGGGCGGGGCCTGTCGCGTCATCGGGACGTCTTGTTGCGTGTATATTCCAGACTCAGCCCCGACTGTTAACTTGGCAGTACAGAAACTCCATAGATTAGCGACTGAACTCCATCAAGATAATGGGACATGGTCCTTGCAAGGGTGGCTCTGGGGCGCTTTCTCCTCCTGGGGTTGGAAAATATTGATAGGTTTGGTTGGTGTGGTGAGCGTAATACTGACATGTTGTCTTTGTGTATATTGCCTCCCTCCATGTTGCTCAATGTGTGCTACAAACTTGCGACCCCACAAGAAGGTGTTGGGTCAATATACTGCTTCAATAATTACTGATATTCCCGATGCAAATTGGTTGATGTTTATTGCAGATGATGTTTTTGAATAAAAATGATGCTCTTCCCTTAGAATGGATGTGTCAGCGCTACCTTTTGGCAAATACATGCGGCCGCAGTTAGCCAATGATGCTAAAAGGAGGGTCTGATAGAATTCACTTTCCGATGCCCCAACCATCCCCTTTCTCATATGTAAGTTAGCATCATATGGCTAACTAATGGAGTGCGTATATATACTCATGTTGAATTATTCTCGTTTGCTATCTTATTATTCAAATGTATGTGTGACGATATTAGTTCTTTAGCTTAGCTTGTGTGCCGCCATTTTGAGTATCCCTTGGTGTCCGCGAGCCTCACTCGCTCATCTGCCCCTCCCGCAGGAATAGAGAATTTCACTAAGACAGCAGTTTTCGTTTCTCAGCTTACTGTGGCCGAAACTAACAAGTCTCTTTATCAGTAATGTTCTCATGCCCCAGAGACGCTGAAGCCTAGCTCCATGGCCTTGAGTAAAGATAGCGATGTATCCTCTGCAGGTGCAGATGCCTGCTGCATGATGGCATTGTTCACTGGTCTGGGTTTCAGTAATTTTCCAGAAGGGGCGTACCCTAATGAACTGTGTTGCATTATAATGTATTGCTGTGATGCAGAGAGTCAGTCCTCTCGTTCGCACTCCTAGGAGTGAGGTCGGACAGGGCCCTCTCATATGAGTGTTGTTTGGCCTAATAAAGACTATTGTTTATTCTTCTCCACTGTCCGGCTGACTTCCTACAGAGTTACTATAGGTGAGTGCGGTAAGTCACTCGGGTGGATTTGAGCCACGCTTATCAATATGACACATTCACGCAAAAAGGCTGGAGCAGGCATACTGGAAGTAATTCTTGGTATGGTATGAGACATGGCAAAATGCTAACACTTTGTAGATGATCCTTGGCATAAAGGATGACGGCTGTGGCATATAGGAGGGGGACAAACATGACACAATGCTGGCTCTATCATACCAGAGAAAGACTTTGAGATAAGGGTCACTCATGGTAAATAGATAACAATAATAACATAATTCAGGGACTTGAATATTGTATGTAAATGTTGGCATAAAAAGGCACCCATAGGAAATTTCCAAAACAAGGGGGGTCAACTCCTGTGGAACGTCCGGTTTCATTGGCTTGGGACATCATGAAGCACCAAAGGCAAAAAAGCTACCTGCCCCGAATTTTCAAACTAGGCCCCAGGACGGGGTCCTTCAATAGACACTCTATCACCGGAGCAAATCAAGTGCAAGGAAAAACTGATCACATCAAGATTTACAAAATATATAGTAATTTTATTGAATTTTTAACAAACATTTCAGAATAGTTGAATACTTAGGATAGTAATAAATTATTTATCCGGAATCAATAACAACATACTCCAATTCATCAGGTCCCACACCCCTGTTGCATACACCACATTCAATCCATCAAATATTCCCAAGATTCACCAAACAGACCCATACCTCCGGTGATAGAGTGTCTATTGAAGGACCCCGTCCTGGGGCTTTGTTTGAAAATTTGGGGCAGGTAGCATTTTTTTTGCTTTTGGTGCTTCTTTTATTCCCCGGTAAACCTGCCTCCCTCTATCTTGCCAGGGGTCCCCCTTCTTGGTAGTGTTGGGGCATCATGAAAACAGACATATATTTAACAAGTGCCCACAGCTTTTTAGCAGATTTATGTGAAAAGATTGCTTTAAAAAGCACTTCTTGGTCCATTTGTTCAACATTTTCTTCTGGGAAGAACCCCTTATCCCTGAATCCATTAAAAAAATCTCTAGCTCATTTGCTTTGTTCAATACAATTTACGTCATGTATTGTATTACACTCCACCACTTTTAAAGGTTATGTCAACGCCCTGATATACCTGGGTCCAAAAGAGATATTAGAGATGTATTTTTACATTAATGACACAGTTATAATCTAACTTCAGTGATGTCAATTATTGCGATACCATCCGGGTGAAGGTCAAGTCACATCACTCCCTGGTAAGATTCAGAGTCACGAGTCATATGATGTCACTTCCTTTGATGTCAACAAGGTCAAAGGGTGTGTGATGTCACTTCCACTGTTATGGTGAATCGACGTCCATCTATCTACCTACCTTTATGATATATGTACTAGGTAGGTACATGGATGTGGGGTTAGCTATAGAAAATCTCTACTTACTTACCAGCCAATATTTTTTCAATGTTTTTTCATCGATATTTAGTCTCCACTTTATTCCGATTTCGATATTTAGTACTAAATGGAAGCATGCGTTTTAAAAAAAGGCTTTCTTTTCATTCCCATATCGTTTGCAGATGTACTTGTTTGCAATATCTGACTGGAGTGTTTTCGAAACTGTATGAGTGCAGGAGACGAGCGGCCTGCTCTATTAGCCCGCACCTCCCCATTAATCCAGACAATAGATAATAAGGAAGGACGTTCCGTGGGGGTTCCCTCGGGGGTTATCATCTTCATAATTCAGGCATTTTAATAAAAAACAGCTTGGAGTGCGCTAAAGAATCATGCTTGGCCCGAAATGCTTGATTAAACATTATGAAATGATGTAAACTTATCCAGATTTTGTTGGCCTTTAAAGGGTCATGGCCAATGCTGATTTCGTTGAATTGCTCAGCCATTGCTAACCAAACATTTTCCTCTATTTAACATTTAAGTAGTATGTGCATAATTAGTAACTCGACCTAATTACATAGGACGAGATTTTGTGGAAATCCTCATCGGAGTGCCTGTCTGAAATATTTTTGCATATATCACGTTCTCTTTTCTCGACCGGAGTCAATAGAAATCAGAGCTCTTTTGGTTTTAGCGCCGGGGGCTGTCACGAATTCTTTTTCCTTCGGGGTAGTGTAAAATATTGCAATAGGAATCAGGATGCAAGAAAAATATACCGATGAGGAATTGTTTTCTAGAAATGATTAAAAGAAAATAAAACAATCCCGACTTATATGAGCTTTCTTTCACATCGCCAAGTCAAAACAAAGTGTAGGATTCCTTACCCACTCCCAGAAAAATGTATTAAATGCGTTTTGTGCGAAGTATATCATATTCCGAGAAGAGTGTGTTTTTGGCGGCGTCAGCAGTGTGGGCCGAAATATAAATATATTTTGTTAGAAACAGCTTATGGCTAAGCAGCTAGTGTCTTGTGTTTCTTGCTCAGTCCTTTTTCACAAACAGAAAATATATATTTTTTTTATAGGCCGAGGCAATCTCAGCACACGAAGTCCTTGATCACGTGACCCTCCAAATAGCAGGAATTATATATCATACGTTGAATATCAACACCCTGGGGTTCGGGCTTTAATGCGTGCGAAATATTACTCCTTTCATAAGTTTATCTCTAATGACAAATACCATACAGAGGCTGGTGTTCTTGTACTAAAATCAACAAGTTGCCCTACTCACCAGGCCCTTTTGCATTTTTAAATATATACAGGTTTGAGCTGCTATTTATATGTGTCAAACTCTAGAATGTTCAGAAAAGTCCGACCCATTCGTAATTGTGGTGAATAACTTTTACAACGCAGTGCTTTTACGAAGCAACTTTTACAACGCGACCATTATAACGCATTGCGCTGGGGGGCGCTCTAGGATAGGGAATACGTTTAATTTACTATCCAACACCGTCCCTAGTGTCCACGGGGACTGGAGTTGGAATAGTAAATTAAACTTTTCACTATCCAGCGCCCCAAAGCGCTATGCGTTGTAAAGGTTTGCGATGTAAAAAACGCGTTGTAAAGGCATGCGTGGTAAAAGTATGCGTTGTAACGTCATACATCCCGTAATTGTGCAACCAGAGGCTTGTATGGGGGTCGTCATTTAGCACTCATGTGAATGGATGGATGGGTGAAAAATGGACAGATGGTGAAGAGTGAAAGGATGGATAGATGAATACATAGATATATTGATGAGTAGATGGATGGATGGATCTCTCCAAAGGAGGGTCAGGTTTGTAAAACCGATGACAGACCACCGTGAACATTCTTGAAAAGGGCTCCTTCCTGTAAGGGATCACATTCACAAGCCGAGTAAGGATGGCGGACAGGTATGAACTGTGGGGACAGAAGTGGCTCACCTGCCTAGCTTCAGACGAGGGAGTGGGTGAATAGGGAAGGATGCCGTCAAATAACCCAAAACAAGTAAGAATCGCATAGATTTACCACTAGTACTCTATCTTCCACCAGGTTAAACAGCTTTCCGTTCGGAAATTGTGGTCCTTCTGATTGATTACATTAAAATTGAGTCAAGTGATCCTCTTCTACCCAGTGCTAGGTAGAAGCAGAAGCAGATCAGCAGATTGAAAATATTGACTGGGGGAATGTGCTATTGATCAAATGTTGTAGTCATACATCTCTATGTAAGCGATTAGTGTTTGTCGACTCAGTCCATTAAAAAAAAAAACATTAATAAAGAATCCCTTGGGGAAAAAAGGAGAGTTAGGTTTGTTTGATGTGCATAATTAGTGTGATAAGGGGTATGGTTCAAGTGGGGTTTTTTTATTTTTCTGTCTACTCCCTTGCCACCCGTAATTGAGAACTAAGGGCCTCATTACGATGTCAGTGAGACCAACACCGATGGCATGTCGGTATCGGTCTCACTATATCTGAGTCTGTGGTCAAACAGCCGCATTAAGATGCGGTTGGCCGGACTGCAGATGTGAAGGGAACAATTAACAGATTCCGATGGCATCAAGGCGCTTATATGGTGGTCGGTCAGATCGCATACCCAACATTGGAGGCGGTGCCTTCTCAGGCACCACCGTGGGGATTACACTCCAACTTTCCGCCTGCCCTTTCATGGCAGTCCAACCGTGATGAAAAGACAGGCAGAAAGTGACTTTCGGGCAGGCTCGGTTCTAGATGATGGGCCAGGTGGGCCAGGCCCACCCAAAGTATACCTTGGCCCACCCAAGGGAATTCAGAATGGAAAAACAAGCGTTTTTCACCCTAATGTTTCACAGGACATGCAGTCCTGTGGGCTCTCCCTTATCGTTTATTTTAATGATTAACACTCTTATATAGGCTACTTTCATGCCTGAGGAGAGGTTTGAAGTCAGAAGAGTTTATTAGCTGCTATGATGCACAAATGACCAGCATGAATTTTCTGAAAAATGAATTATGATTCTTGTCCTATTGCATCGAATTTTTAAACTTCAATGCTTTGGTAAGTAAAAAACTGCCAACGTTTTTTTCCTTAATATGAAAAGTTTTGAAGTGGCTCTGTATGGTAGCAGACACATTTCTACTGCTGCACATGACCAGGAGCATGCTGCAGTCTTAAAGTTCTGCATCTTACAAATTCAGAAACACATGAAAGGAAGTAATGTATGTTGCTCTTTGGGTTCTGATTCTTGTGTCAAAAATGGCAAGCGCGGACACATACCAATTCCTAGATCGATTACATACTTTGTTTTATTTTGGCCAGTACCCACTCATCTTCATGGCCCACCCATGCTTCTTTAAGGCCCTCCCAAAGAAAACATTCTAGAGCCGGGCCTGCTTTCGGGGTCCCTAGCAAAGCCCCTTCCTCCCTGGCCTGGGCACCTGTGGTTCTCTCCTAAACATCCCTGCACCATGTGGCAGGCAATGGTGCCTGGATGATTGAAACATCCATTTTTCTATTGCAGCTTTTCCACCCAACTCACAAGATGCATTAGAAAAATGGATGTTTCCAAAAGTCCATAAGGTAGTTGCATCCTAATACTGCGGGTGGAACTGCTGACTGATAGTCGGGCGGTTCCATTCCCACAAGGGTGTCATTCAGAAACTCATCCGACTGACATCGTATTGACCGCCTTAGGGTTTGATTCACAAATGGTCCAGTAGAGAAGCCAACCTTTGGCTGTACTAGAATTGCTGCTACTTTTGAAGCAAATTTTCATTGTTTATGGACTGCTCAGATATTTTCAGGAGTAGTCATGTGAAAAACTCGACAGTCGTGCTTTCAGGCATTCAAGACGTTCAACAATTAGGCATGTGGAATTGTCACCGGGTTCCAAATTATGTAAATGTGATGCAAGTTATGATGTCCACTTTGAACCATTTTTGCTCACTAAGGTAGATACCCTTCAATGGTATCTTCAGGGGTATTGATGAAAGGGTTTTTCACAAGCATATGTTGAAATGAATTATACAATTAGCATTGTGATTCAGGTCATATGATTTTGCTCTCCAGTTCATGGCTGAATAAAAGGCATAAGGAAAAAACATTTCCAAGCCAATGAGTTTTGCTTGTGATCGAGAAGCCCAAAACTATTGACTTAGCTAATGCCTTTTTGTCCAGATGGCTACTGTGTGTCCAGTTTCTTTGCATTTAAACTGTATCAGTTTGCCACAATATGCAGTTTTCTTCGCAAAAGAGGCTCGATACGTCAAGCAATTGCTTATTCTCTATCTTCTGAAAGTTGCTCCTTCTTGGCTCCATTTTCAAAGTATGAAACAATAGATGGAATTCAAACACAAGTGTTCTTAAAATTAATACTGAGCCAAATTCTGCTGGGAAATTCACTGCATGTGGGTAATCACACAATCAATTTAGCAGAACAATACCTTGTCAACAGTGTTTAATTTGTAAAAAGGTAAGTGCCAGGGCCCTTCTCCAGAGGTCAATGTATACAACACTCATATTCCCTGCCAGTGCTGCCAATGACAGTACCAACACAACTATTAACCAAATCCTACACATTTGACAAGTCAGACTAATCCAGGCTGCCCAAAGCTATAAGAATGGAATGGATGGCAGGTATTATTCTTTTTAATGTATGTTGAAGAAGTTTTGTAATATTTTTTATTTTTGTATACCGCTCAAATGCTCTGAGACATCTTTGCACTACTTCTAATATTAGGATAATACAGGATGCTAAAAGATGTTGGTACTAGTTGTTAAAGGGCCAGGGGGCATATTACCAAGCAATAGCGATAATTATCGCTATTGCTTGGTTAGCGTGAAACATTTACCGCTGAGCTGCGGCGATTTTTACCGCAAATAAACCTTGGTATTACCAAGGTTTATCGCAAATGCGATAAAAATCACCGCAATGCATGAATATCGCTGAAAAGTCAGCGATATTCATGCATTACCAAGCTAATGCTCTTAGCCATGTTATCCACCTCCCATTGGATAACATGGCTAAGAACTGCTCAGGGCAGGTGTTAGCTTTTGGAGATATTCGTGCTTAGCGCGAATATCTCCAAAAGTTGGTAATAGGAGATAGTGATGTTAGCAACTGTTTTCATTCGCTAACATCTTGGCACGCCCACTTTGCATGTCATTAGTGATAAATATCACTGACATGCAAAGTGGGGCCCAAGATGGTCGCTATCTCCTACTAGCTGTTGCTAACTGGTGTTAGCAACAACTAGGTAATAGGGAGATAATTTTATCTCCACTTTCTTGGCTTTTAAAGCCAAAAAAGTGGAGATAAACCCCCTTGATAATATGCCCCCAGTTTTTACAATGTTTCTAAAGGACCATTGTTTGGGACTGTATTTTAGTGTTAAGGGGAGAAAGTTCCATAGCTTAGCTGTTCCTACAAGGAAGCTTCTTCCGCCCCAATAATCTCTTTTAGTTCTGAGGGCCACCAAAGAACTTAGCAGCCATTGATCTAAATTTCATGAAGAAGTATACCAAGTAAAGTGATATCTCAAATTGTTTGGGCCAACGTTATGTAGCTCCTTAAAGGCTACATATAATTATTTAAACATGATTGTTTTATCACTTGGTAGCCAATGTACTTTGACCAAGCCCAGGACACAGATTGATACTTAGGGATTCGCAGGAGTAGCAGTTATTATGCATTTTGCAGCGTCTGTAGTTTCAGGAAAACTTTTTGGGGGCTGTTTAGAAACAACTCCCAAAAAAAAAACCAGAAATAAGCTTGCTGAGGCTGGTTCCAATGTCCTGGGAAATTTTAACACCAATTAATGGACGTGGACAATTCAAAGCCTCGGAAAACTAGCTGAAATCTTTTCATTTCGTTTTCACTACCACCATGTGATATCAGCTCCTCACTGTGTGACCCTGTGAATGGAGTCAATATGGTGTGTCAAATGGTGGCACTCTGTGAGTTGGCAGGTCTGCAGTGGCAATGCAGAAGGGTTCCTTGCCATTCTCTTTCCCATCTGCAGTGCACATAATACCATGAAAAATCTTGTTAGTGCATGTGCTGTTGGTGACAGAGCTCAGAGACACAGGGGAATATTTATAATATTTTGGCATAGGGCACCACTCCAAGTCTTCTAGCTGCACTGCCCTACGTCAAAAGAAAAAGGCAGGAATACACCATATCTACAAGATATGGTGCATTCTAGTCCTTTTTGCCGGCACACACACTGTAGCTGTGCGCCAAAGCATGGCGCAAGGTTGTCTGTGTTATTAGCATGATTGTTTTTGTGCAAAAAAGGCACCTTCTTGTACAAAACCAATCAAAGGAGGCAGTTTCCTCATTCTCTTTGTGTTGCAGCACATGTGGAAAGAGGAAATAACGAGGGGAAATGTAAATAAATGTAAAAATGTTTCCTCATTATGCCTGCTATTGGAAGGCATTAGTTTTGGCACTATCCCAGATCTTTGCTATGTTGTAAATCTGGGGCAGTGTCAAAAACCATGGGTGTTGCATGGGAAAACCCACAACAATACCCAAGGAATGCTCCTTCCATGCAGAGTAAGGCATTGCCTTACTCCGTATTTTCAAGTGCACGAAAAGCCACTCAAGGTGGCTATGTGTGGTCTTGTAAATATGGGCCGACACACTGCGCCTCTGGCGTAAAAGTGCACAGGGACCTTGTAAATATGCCCCACAGGGTGGTAATTGTCTCTACATTTTTTCTAGATGTGGAGCAATATCATGATGGGTTGAGCACTTTCTTTCGTAGTGAGGTGTCTAAAGTTCAAAGGTCTGATAGAACAACTGGGAAACAGAACGAGGCAAACTCTGCTCATTGTTTAAGTGTATGCAATAAGTCATAGAAACTCCATCTTATGCATTTGAACTGATACCACCCCTGCTGTCCCACATTTTCAAATTAATGTATGTGCTGAAACAGAAAAAAAAGGAAAGAGCAACCCATTTATGCTTTGGTGCAGCCTAAATAGGATAAGGATACGGTCTCAGGAAGTAGTTCACTGGCTCCAGACATTGTAACTCAGAAATAGCGAGTAACCACGCTCAGGGTTTTCGAGCTGTTCCTTCTGCAAATCACGAACGGGGCGTAATCACAAGGTCCCTGGATTTGGGACGCTTAAATTCGTCCAAATCCGGGCTAAGATATTTTCGGTGGAAATAAAAACAGCTTTAAATGGAACCAAGACAACAATTACATTTTTCTGGCTGTGCTGGTGCCCACCCGTTGAGCAAAAATATATTTACTTGTATAATACATTCCTAAAAGTCGAACAGCCACCAGCAAAAATATTAATTTATGAATTATATCGTTCACTTTATTGTTGAAGAGCCATGCTGTACCTTGCCCCTGCCAGGAAATGTAACAGTGGGTGATCATACAGAACATGTGCTCAGGAGTTGCTCAACACTTAAAGCTCTTTGTCTGCATTTTGGATAAGTGCAAACATTGTATCCGGACAAAATAAACCTCCATTACTAAAGTACCATAACTAGCATTCATAGTTAAAATGAGCACAGATGAAGGCATAGGCAAATGTGAACTACAGGATGGAAAACGGAGTTGTGTTTTTCTGCCAACTAAAAAGAAACAGCCAAATGTATGTTCAAATGATCCTGTTTGTAGGTATAAAAATTACGGCTGGAGCAATAACACTTGCCTGCATTTTTCAACTTCTAAAGTAATACCTTACATTTCCTATGTGTAGAAGAGTGCTATTCTAACATAAACAACAGAAGTAAAACGATTACTATGACCAGGACAGGTTTTTGGCCTGGGCGAACTGGCCCCAAGCCCTGGGCACTATTCTTCAGAGGGGCGCATGGAGCTGTGGGCATTAGGATTATGCCAACAGCAGTACCCCTCTCACATACCTGGCTTCAGTGATTGAGTAACATGTGACTTTAATCCATTATTATCTTTCGATAGGTGATTATTTTAACACCCACTAGCCACAGACCTTGGTCTCCCTTCTCCCTTTCACCCATGCTGACACACACAACAACACCCTCACCAGTGTGACAGAGCTAAGCTGTGATTGATTTTGTGAAATGGGATGGTGATGTTCAGAGGCCAGTCTCTGTTTAACTAGGGAATATAAAATGGGGTCCCTGCTGCCTCATTTTATTCACTAGAAGAAGCAGGAGTGCCATATTTCTTTCCGCTCAGGTTCCTAACCTAACAAAGTCCAGCTCTGTCTAGAAAAATACATTACTGTAATCTACATTAGGGTAACAATTAGAGTGCTCAGAGGAGAGTAGCTGGCACAGTAGGTACCGCGAGGAGCTCAGGATGACTAAGCACCACTGCAAGCAACTGGAGAGCGGATGGATAATGAGCCAGGCAACCTGGGCAGGAATGCCTGCAAATCTGCTCTCAGACATTACCACCAATGGATCAGCACCATGAATCACTCCGCACTCACAGACATGCATGTATGCAAACACTAACAACAGCAAAGAGTTCTTCTCTGTCATGAAAGATTTCACCTCCCCTTTAAGCCTGCTCTCCTCGCATCACCACTAGTAGGAGTTCTGGGCCAAGCTATCCCAGTTCTTCTGCAACAAAATAACTAGCATATATGACAAGTTCAACCCCAAACTGGACACCACCAACCTTGCAATGAGCCTTTCATTATCAACCAAAGAAACCACGTTTACAACGACCTGCCCAGCTATTACCACAGAATGAACTGCTTCCATCATGCAGTCTATACATGCCAGGGCACCCTCAGACCCATTTCACCACTACATAATCTTCAAAGGACTATGGCTCATACGATAAGTGCTCACCCTGATCCTGAGCACCTCCATCACAATAACCACTGTTAGACTCGCGATCCCTTGTTGACTGAGGTAGGTTCCTTAGGCCAAGTAGGGACCCGCATTCCAACGTCAGGGAACAGAAGGTCACCTTTTTAGATAGCCCCGCTCATCCCCTCGGTAGCTAGGCACGAGCAGCCTGGTTTATTTTCAAGGCAAATATGTAAAGGATTCACAATAACCCAATAATGACACCACAAATGATGAGTTTTGTAAAAACGAGTATAAACTGTATGTAAAAAGATATATGATAAGACCACAAAATATCAAACCAACATATGAGGTTGTGTAATATTTCTCCTGGATGGCTGTTAGGCCAGCCAGCCCTTGTAAGTTCTGGCATTGTCAATGAGCACTTCTAAACATTCTCCTGTGGCCTCATCACATGTCATACAGTTCGTAATGCTAGAATCCGGTACTTTTGCAATGTAAAAAAATACTGTAACGCGTAACGTAGCAATCAGAAACTCTGCAATGAAAAGAATGCAGTGGGTAACACAGCAATCAGGCTTTTTACAAGGTAAAACAATGCAATGCGTAATCCAACTACTGGATACGTCGTTCTGCAATAATGAGGCAATGTGTATACACTTAATCGGGTAATTCGTTATGCAGGACTAATGCAATGTGCAATACACTAATCAGGTAGTTCGTTATGCAGGAACAAGGCAATGGATAATGCGACAATCACGTAGTTCGTTATACAGAAATGTTGCACTGTGTAATACATCAGTCAAGTACTCTGCTCTCAGAAATGGAATACTACGTAGTACACTCAGGGCCCGATCACCAAGCCTTAGGCGGTCTCTCCGACTCATTTTCTGACCTTCAGTCAGCCTCTCACAGTTGTCCCCAACACAGTACGGTGTTATTCCAAAGTGCAGCTTCGCACTCCAGCCCCGGTACTACCACTCCCTTTGCCAATACGGGCTGCAATACGAGCCAAAGCAGAGGCTCGCACTGCCAACATGAGCGAGTGGCCGAGAGCGGCTCCCTCCGATCCCACGCTCCGCCCCAGGAGTTAACACACGTTACCTGGGGGGCACGAACACACTCTCCTCTCCACGTCCAGTGGCTGGGCCTCCTAGCAGCTTTGTGGAATGGCAACGGCAGCTCGGGGCGGCAACTCAGCTCCCCGCAACTGCCGGTCTGGGCTGCTTCACTTACGAAGATCTTAGGCTGCCACTAAGCACACGCACACAGCGTCGCTGAATTTTCCTTCACTTCGAGTGCATGATCACTGGCCACACACAAGTCTCCAGCTGCACGAAGATCACACGTATAGCCTCGCTGAGACACACTTTACTCCGGTACGCACGATAATACAGCAAATCCTCATGAAAGTTTCACGGGGCACAACGCATCCGCACACAACAGCGTTGAGACTCACTTGGATTCAGGTGCACACAATAACAAGGCAAATCCTAACAAAGGTCTCATGGTGCACAACACATCTGCACACTATGGCGTTGAGACTCACTTGGGTTCCGGTGCACACGATTCAAGGGTCTCAGGCTAGACAGAGCACACGCACACAGCATCTCAGATACACAATAGGACTCCAGGTGCCACAATCCCACGCATGCCTTACGAAGGCCTCAGGCTAGACAGAGCACATGCACACAGTGTTTTTAGGAGTCTTCTTTAGAAACTTTTGTGTTCCTGTGTTTCCGAACAGAGTGCCAGCTCACCTCAGGCCCTTGGGGATAGTTACTTCAGGACACAGCACACTGCAAAGTCCTTGAAGCAGGGAGACACAGTACTTAAAACAATCCCTTTAGCCTTTCCTTGGTTGAAACGGCAAACTGCAAGCCAGCCCCAGATCACAAAGCAAGCGCAGTCCTATCCATCAGTCTCTTCAGTTGTTTCTTCCTTCGCAAATGTTCTCTTGACCACGAAGTAGCTCCAGTCTTGGTCACACTTGATCATGCCATTCTCCAAAGTTCAGGGGCTTCATTTCTCTTAGTTATACCCCTCAATGGCTTTAAAGTCTTTGTGCTTCAGGGGGCACTGATCCCTGCTCAAACCAGTTCTGGGTTCCTCCCTGCCAGTGACACCTTCTTCCTTTGATTAGTGGGGGACTGGATTCTCAATCACTCAGCAGGAGACGGGACAATTGTTTTATTATAGCAGCAGCCCAGGCCTCTTCACCTCTAAGGGCTTCTCCTCCCCCTACACTCCAGATGCAGGTCAGCCTGTTGCTGTCTCACCTCCTCCCCTGGGTCAAGACATTCCCCAGATCCTATCGCTTTCAAATCCAGGCAGTCAATGCACAGCCAAGTAGAAACATACAGAAATGTCAGAGCACAAACACGCAGCCACTTTCAAATGAGTGGCTTCTGAACACACAATGCAAAAACCACCTACATAAAAAGATGTGTTATTACATTGTGAGTTCAGGCATCCTAAACTTCACCTTTCCATTTTAAGACTTTGGAAGGACAGGCTGGAAAACATAATACATAGCCCTCCCATTCTTTCCTATGGGCAAGATAGCCTTTCAACAGTGAAAAACGAAATGAAGAATATTTCACTGCCAGGACATGACACACACCCTGTTACCTGTCCTACCTTTCACATGCACTACACCCCGTCCAGGGGGGATCCTAGACCTACCATAGGGGTGCCTTAGGTGCACAGAAAGGGAAGGTTAAGATCTGGCAAGTGAGTGTACTTGACAGAACAACATGATTGTTTCACAAACTGCATGCAGGCCATTCAATGACAGGCCTGAGTTCCCTTTTTAAAGCTACTTGTGTGGGTGGCACAAATAGTGCTGCAGGCCCACTTGCAGCATTTGAATCCCCAGCCATGGCACACATAGTGCACTTTACTAAGGACTTCACTAGCAAGGCAAACAACCCAATCATGTATAACCAATACCAATTATCATTACTTTATACAAGGAAAACTTACACTTTGACACTTGTTAGCAGTGGCAAAGTGTCCAAAGCATCTAAGTTGGCAACACTATGTCAGGAAATGGTCTAGGGGGAAAGCAAACATTTTAGGGACTTTAGCCAAAAAGGGCCAAGTCCTACAACCACCTACAATGATGCCTGGAAACATACCATAATACTTCCCTCTCTGCTGAACCAACAACGCTAGAGCAACTACAGGCTTATTTTCCCTGATACCCTACCTGACCAAAGTCCTGGAGATGCAACACAAATATGGCCCTCTTCTGCACTGGAGTCCTCCTGGACACAATATACCACCCCATCCTCACCCAATGTCTGAATGAAGCTGGAGTCCAAGAACCCATACTCAATGGAATATTCGCCTTCATGCCTAGGCGATCCCAGTTAGTCAGCCTTGCCCCTTACTGCTCGTGCGACTGCAACTACATCTGTGCAAAACTGCAAGGTTCATCACTCAGCCTCACCCTCAACAGCTACATGATCCCACTTGTCACTATCATCAGCACCCATGCAATCACCATTCTGTCCTATGCCGAGGACACACATCCCTCTCAGACGAACATCTTGGATTTGTAGAGCACGGTTAATCACCTGTGAGGGTATCCAGGCGCTGTCCATAGGCACAGGTAGATTAAGTGATTTGCCAAGAATTACAGGATGTTGAGCCAATGCTGAGACTTGAACCTGGATCCTTGACTTCAAAGTTGGCACCTCTAGCCCTTACGCCACATCCTCTCCTCAGATCTAACATCCAGATCAAGTTTGCGGCATCTGTGTGTCTAAAGTCAATAACTGAATGAAAACTAGCTGTCTCTAACTGAACACCAACAAGACAAAGATTGCAATTTTGGGCAAAAACTCCTCACTGTGAGACTCCACTTGGTGGCACAACTCAGACTCACACCCACTGCCACCACACATTTCAAGAAACCCTGAATTATCATAGACGATCCACTCACCAAAACTGCCAAAGTAAACACCTCCTGCTTCCACACCCTGAGGACGCTGAAGTACATCTTCCCCATTAGCACCCAAATAACCATTCCCCAAGCCCTCATTGCAAGCAAGCTTGACTAGGGGAGCACCCTCTATGCTGGAATCAGCATGCAACTGACCAAGCATCTCTAAGCAATACAGAACTCAGCAGCTAAGATCGGACTAAGTCTACCACATTGCATGTACATCACCCCACTCCTTCGTGAGCTCCATTTGCTTTCTATAGTCAAACAAGCTCCGTTCAAATTCCACATGCACATCTTTAAGTTATGTTATGTTATGTTAATTAATTTGTAAAGCGCATCTGTTACCCGTGGGTGTCCTGGCGCTATCTGCTATCCTGAGAGTGGGGGACTTTGAGGGTGAGACAAGAACATCCATGTTTTGAGCATTTTCCTAAATGGTAACAAATCTGTGCAGTTCCTCAGGTGAAAGGGAAGCTGGTTCCACAATTTTGCGGCACCTACCACAAAGCTTTTCCCACCCCATCGGGCTTTTTTCGCTGGTGGGACTCTCACCAATTTTTGAGCTGATGAGCGTAAAGGCCTAGTTGGTAGCTACCATCGAAGTTGGTCTTGTAGATAACGTGGTCCCTGGTTCTGGAGTGACTTAAAAATGGGGCACATGGATTTAAAATATACTCGTTGCCTCACTGGCAACCAGTGAAGCCTACGGATTTCACTGGAGATTGGAGAGAATTTTGGTATGCCAGAAATCAGCCTAGCCGCAGTGTTCCAGCATCTGTAGCCTATGCAACAGCCTCTCTTAGATCTTTAAATAGAGGCTGTTGCAATAGTCCAGTCGTGACATAATCAATGCCGTAACCACCGTCTGTCGACTCTCCCTAGGCAGGAAAGGGAGAATTTTCTTAGTGGTTCTAAGGGTGAACATCGTGGATGACACAATGGCGTTAACGTGCTTTTTCATGTCCAATCTGTCATCTAAGTACACTCCCAGGTTTATCAATTGTGTGGAGGGTGAAGGCAAGGGTCCCAAAGAGTCAGGCCAACATTCTCGAGTCCACAAGTTAACATCATTCCCAAATAGAATGACCTCAGTCTTGTCTGAGTATCATTTAACACAATTACTGGACATCCAGGATCCAACCGCTTCCATACAATCGTGTAGCTTGTGGCTCACAGCCCCTTCTGATCCTGGAAGAAGTGATTCCACTAACTGCGTATCGTCCACATAGGAGGTAAGATGGGAACCAAAAGATCATATCAATGGAGCCAGGAATGATCGTAGACATTAAATAGAGATTAATGAAGTTGGAAAGGGGCCGAGCAGAACTCTCCAAGGGCCACAATCTGACGACACTAAGAGAGGAAAAACTCTAAGACCTTCCAGGTGGAGTTCTGTACTCCGCAGGCTGACAGACGGTCCATCAGAAGATCATGATGGACCGTGCCAAACGCTGCGGAGAGATCCAGCATAATCATTGCTGCTTTACCACCCTGATCCAGAGTTTTCCTAATCTCATCTGTAGATTTTAAGAGGGCGGTTTCCGTACTATGGCCCTCCCGGAAGCCATATTGAGTGCAGTCAAGCACCTCAGCATCCTGAAGATATCTGCTCAGGTGACTATTAATCCATTTTTCCAAAATTTTGGCCGGAAAAGGTAGGCGAGAAATGGGTCTAAAGTTGCGAACATCTTTTGAGTCTAGATTAGTTTTTTTTAGCAGAGGAATCAAAGAGGCCGTCTTCCAATATGCCGGAAAGCTGCCTACCTCCAGTACAGTATTAAAAAGAGGGGTAAGAGCTGCAATAAAGATTTTAGGGATCAATTTGGCAATTTTAATTGGACAGGGGTCATAAGGGGAGCATGATTTCAAATTTTGCAAAAGCATGGTAGTGTCTATGTTAGCTAGCAGAGGCCGTATTCCTATCCGTGCCGGATTCATATGAAAGACCATTGTTGGCATTGTTGAAGGTTGAAAAAATATTGTCAACTTTGTCTAAAAAGTAACTGGCGATTTTATCACAAAGTTCCTGGCTCTCTGCCACTTGTGATGTTTGTGGATTGGCTAGTTTACAGACATTCTTAAAAAGTTCTTTTGCGGAGTTTTCCGCTAGTTCAATTTGATTAGCAAAGTATTCTTGCTTAGTCGTGAGCAGCAGCTGCTTATAGGTCCGTATACTTTCTTTATGTTTAATTTTATCCTCTGCCTTATAACCCTTCCTCCATTCCCGTTCAGAGTGCTTACAAATAAATTTCTGAGCTTTTAAATTAGGAGTGTACCAGGGGGCAAAGGGAACCTCTTTACAATAAACAAATGTCCATTAAAGTACTCATTTTCAATGGAATCAGGCAAAATTGTGACTCACCAAACCATTGCTTATAAATATATCAAGCCCAGTCATAAACATTGCGTGGGTAATTTTTAAATCCGAACTCAATAAAATATTGAATGTCTTTATGTTGTTTCTAAATAGAGCGGTGATCCTCTAAACCTGAGCTGCAGCCAGGTGGGGTGAAGCGCTATCCTCACAAAGATTTGGTGAGTGTTTATTTAAACTTGTAGTAATGACCATTTGACAAATTTGGGAATGGCATATCTGTCACATTGCAATGTATTGTGATATGTTTCTAATGTGTTCTATTTTCTCCTCACTTCTTTACCTCGGACATGTCGCTACAACAGGATTGTGGTGGATTATTTAGCCTGTAATTTCAGGTGATATAAGTTTTATTTTCTTTGTTACTATTTCACTATACAGCAGTAGCAACAACCTAGGTTCTGACAAAAGCATAGGCGTAAAAGCCATTCATGCAGAAACATGTTGACCTCCATTGCTGAACAGATATTTTGTTAAATCTGTTCTCTTTTCTCTTTTCACTTAATTTTAGATTTGGAGGAGCTGAGAGAAAATATTAAAGATTAGACTTCTACCCAGCTCTATCCAATTTTATTGTATCACTACTTACACCATTTGCACTGCTTTTTCAGCTGCCTAATCACATTAATCTTACATCTGCACCACCCATTTGTTAATCTAACTGGTAACTGGGTTGCCACAGCCTTTATTACAACTTTAGACTGTGGACACATTTACTCCTGGGTAAGGAGTCCCCAGATGATGTAAAAAGGGCGGTACAGATCGGCAACTGATGGGAAAACTTCATCTACCCTTGAGGTTTTTGCCCATGTGTATTGAATCTTGCACAATTGAGCACTTGGGTTTCACAATTTTATTTTTTATTTTAAAAAAATGGGTTTTCATCGAGGATAAATTGTGAGTTGAGTTTTTTCCTTTTTCCTTTCTTGACCACTAGATACTTCTTGTTGTTGAAGATAGTAGTGGGGGCGTGTATCTGGTTTTGGGTCACTAAACTTGCCCTTGGACCCCCGTTCTAAAAATTGTGTGTTGTATTTATAGAGCAGCTGAGGCTGCGGGTCCGTTAACTGTTTTAAAGAGTCCACATATGGATTAGTCTCAAAACCGCTTACAACTGATTTTTCATATATGACATTCCTTGAGCTTTGTTGAATTGCCCAGAGGAGTTGTTTATGATTACGATACCCCCATTAACAGAAAGACAAGACCAGATAGATCAACCAACTTCCCCTACATCTGTCCTACCTAAGGATGGCCACCAATTGGGGTTTGTCTTTTGATGACGCAGAGGTACAGAATATTTTGGATGAAAATCCAAGAATTTTAGAATGTATTCCAGTGGTAGTTAGTAGTAATGAAGATGGGTGGGCTAAGGTACTTGTGCTGAAGAAATCACACTCTAGGACTATAGTGCATGGCAGAATACTTAGGTAGCAACTGTGCACCTTCAGGACTTTTCGTGACCAATGCCCCAAGACTTTTCTTGGATGACAAAGAGTTTATAAAGGATTGGTCAATGATTGCCTGGAGGTGCACAAGGGACTGGCTAGTCCTGATTATCAAAACTGCAAAACGAGTGGCAGACAAAATAATGGTCGAAATACAGATTCTGGAGGGCCAAATAAAAACAACAGTTAAATCTACACCGTTTAAGCATAGTCAGGAGGACAGCAACAAGAAGAACAACAAATTTAAAGATTCGATCTTATTTTCTATGCTAGAAAAATTTAGGAAAGATCTAGCTAAGTTCTCCACAGAGAAAATTTACCCTTATACGAGCGAGACGTACGTCGCACCAGCCTTCAACCGAAACGGACAAAGAGGAGGGTCTACTTATGCTACCTCTAGTTCAGAAGAGATCTCCAGTGATTCCGATACCTCTTAGAATGACAACATATTAAATAAGAACAGAGGACCAGGAAACAAAAGAGGTTGAAGAGGGAATTTTCACAACCAGAATCAATTCCAGCCATGGTGGCAGCCTAACCCATGGATGTATGGTCCCAATTTTCCCCAACAAATATGACCTTTCTGTCCCACACAGATGCAGCAGGGCCCCGGTATGCCGCCTTTTTTAGGGTTTGGCCCGAGAAGAACAAGGGGCAGAAGAAGGCAGGGGTCGGCACAACGGGTCCATTGGGGTGTATCATCACAAGCCACAATGGACTTACGGAGCGGGAAGAAGATACCCCAAGAGACAGCAGGGACGAGCAGCGGGACAAATGCGACAGTCTCGTGATTATTCTAAGCTCTTACACACTAACAAGCGATGAAGAAAATCTCCTGAATAGAGGATTAGGCTTTGTAGCCACTCAAAATGGGGACCCATTTGTGGCACAGATCGAGTTGGCCAAGTTTTTTAGGAAGGTTAGACTTTACTATTTTTTTGCACAACAAACCAATATAGAAATAGGATCCGTGGACAAAAATACTGGTTTAAAAAAAACCTCCACGTTTAATCCCCCAAATATTGGTTTTCCTGCAAAGGTGCTTACTTTCGAAGAGCCGGTTGAGAACGACATCAATAACCTCTTCCAGACCAAAAAGAAGAACTCTTATGTCAATCTACCAAGAAAGGAACAACAAGCTTTGCGTTCACTTACATCAAACGAAAGTATCATAGTGAAGCCTGCCGATAAAGGTGGTGCCTTTGTTGTTTTAGACACTGTAACTTATCATAATGAGTGTTTGAGGCACTTGCAGGACCAAAAATCATATCGTCCCCTAAAAGAGGACCCCTCAGAGAGGTTGCAGAAGATTATTGGCCATCTAGTGGAGGAAACTACATCTGAAGGGTGGATTACATCTCAGGAGGGTCAATTCCTCCAAATTTCTCAACCATCCATCCCTTATTTCTATTGCCTCTCGAAGGTTCATAAACCTCAGAGACCTCCCCCAGGGAGACCTAGTATCTCGGGAATTGGTTCAATCTTAGAACCATTATCCACCTTCGTGGATCATTTCCTGAACCCGATGGTGAGGGAAATGCCTACTTTTCTTAAGGACACCAAAGAAGTCCTACGTATGCTCCCTGAGATAGAATTTGATATGGCCACCGATCTCCTCGTCTCGTTTGACGTGGAATCATTGTACACGTCTATTCCACAAACAGAGACACTTGAGGTAGTCGGTAATTTATTACAACAAAGGGACCTGCAATCAATTACACCTGAAACCCCCTTTGCAGACACCTACTTCTCACCGGTCAGTGGATCCCTGAACACTGATATCATCTTCCACACTACACGCAGAGCTCAATGGAGAAAAGCGTTCCTCACCTTACTCACCGTCTCCATCACCAGGAAATCCGCTCATGGACTAACACTCTCCATCACACCATCCCAACTCTTCCCAGGCAGAACCACCATTACTATCTACAATAACGGGATTGTCCTAATCCAATCCACAGACAGGAACCTGGAACTACTAGACAACCTGTTCCCCACCTTCAAAGAGCACCTCTCCAATCCTAGGACCCCCACTCATATCGCCTCCAATCCTATCACCCCTGACTTCACAGCCCCCACCCACAGCCCTTCTAACCTAGTTCAGCCCCAGAACGACACGCACCTCAACTCTACCCCCAGCACCTTAGTCAATCACCCACCGGCTGTAGCTACCCCACACTCCTCAATCACAGATACAGATCTCTCCCCCACATGCACCAGCCGCACCCCCACCCCCCCTATTAACACTCAGACCTCCACTCATACCACTCCCATTCCTTTCACCCCTGACCCCACAGCTCTCACCCACAACCCGTTTAACCTAGTTCAGCACCAGAACAACACGCACAACGACAAATCCCACCCTTTATCCCCCCACATTCTCAGTCCCCACTACCACCCTCTAACTAATGACGCTGAACACACCACCTCCTTTAATTTAACTCCCCCGCCCCAAAAAAGGACCATCTCCAATCCCATTTCCCCCCCATTCTCAGCCCCCATTACCCTACCTGCACCCCCATCACCACTAACATACACTCATCCTCAACCCTGCTCTCTCCGCCTACCACCAATGCCCTCACCTATACCACCAACCTCCTCCCTACCTGCACCCCCATCACCACTAGCATACACTCATCCTCCACCCTGCTCTTCCCGCCTACCACCAATGCCCTCACCTATACCACCAACCTCCTCCCTTCGTCATCCACACCCATCCCTCCCAAACCCTCTATCCTCCCTAACACCAACACGTTCACGGACGCCACGGAGCCCTGCACGAACACCAGCCCACCCCCCCACTCGCACGCTAATCCCCGGGTCAGTCACCCACCCCGGATTTCCATCCCCACCACCAACACCTATCCCACACTGGACAAGATTATGGCCACCCTCCTCCAGCTCAAAGAAGACATCCATGCCATCAAAGAACTACTCTTAACACACCCCAGACACCCCTCACCCACCACCACCAACACCCCTACAAACAGGTCCCCCACCCCTCCGGATGACTCTCCCACTCAACACCCCCCACACTGGACCTCAATCCCTGTTCACAATCGCAACAGCCGCCCCGTCGCCCCTACAACCCTCTCTCGGACCTCGACACACTCACCCTCCCCCGCTCCTACGACCCAGCTCCCCTAAACCACACAACCACCACACACCTAGCCATACCCACGATACACTCAAATCCCCTTAGACCCCCACATTAAACAACATAATCTCCATCCCTAATCTGAGAAAAGTCCCCCTCTCTCTAGAACCCTCTACCACCCCCGACACACCCCGTCTCAAATGCACTCTCCTCAACTGCAGATCAGTCTCTAGACACTCCTCGGCCATCGCTGATCTCATCTTAACATTGGACCTTGACCTAATCATCATGACTGAAACCTGGCTAACTGAATCTTCTACACCTATAATGGACATTCTGGTTCCCCCCAACTATCACATCATTAGGCTTGACAGGTCTGGCAAAATAGGTGGTGGAATCGCATGCATATACAGGAACAACCTCTCTGTTCTGAAAGTTACCTCCCCTTCCCTACCCTCCCCAACTTCCTGTCAATACATCTGCCTCAATATTATCAGTGAGGGCAAATCGATATGCTCTCTTCACGGCATTTACCACCCACCCGGGGACAACCTTACCTTATCCCAACAAATCATGGAGATGATCTCAACCAATTCCGGACGACAGCTCACACAAATATACCTTGGTGACTTCAACCTCCACTGGAACGATCACAATGACGCGGTGGTGAATAGTCTTAAAAATTTCCTCAATGTTTTTGACCTCACCCAAATATGCAACAGCCCGACCCACGAGAAAGGCTCTATCCTCAACCTTATCATCTCCAAAGAGGACTCTATCCAACTCGAATCTATCCAACCCTGTGACTGGTCAGATCATCATATTGTCACATACTTCATCAATGAAAAAGTTAAATTTAACCCGGTTCAATCCTCCAAGCCCAAAGTCTGGAAAAGAGACCTGAAAAAACTCATCCCAAACTCTTTACCCCCTAACAGCTGCAACCTCCTTCTTCCTCCTACCAGCATTACGGACGTCCAATCCTTGACTGACCACTATCTCAACGCTATGACCACAATAATTAATGAGGCTGCACCTATGCAGCTAAAAAGAGTCTCCACAAAAATTTCCAATCCATGGTACGACGGGAGTCTCAATGAGGATAGACGAGCCATGCGAATGGCAGAGCGCACCTGGAGATCAGCTCCCTCTGCACTGCACCTAAAAACCCTTAAGAAAAAGAGAAACGCCTACTTCAGGAAAATAAAATGCTCAAAATCAGACTTCTTCAGCCTCCAGCTCGACCAAGCAAAAAACTGGCCAAGAAAACTGTTTGAGCTAATCAGAACACAATCCAAGGAACAACCCCAACCACTCAGCACTATGCGCGAAGCACCCTCCTGCGAAGACTTCGCGTCTTTCTTTATCCAAAAAACTGACAACATAAAGAGCAATCTCCTCATTGACGCAAGCCTTTACTCCAAATCCCACTGCATAGCGCCCACTGAAACAAAAACAATGCTACATGGTCATCCTTTTGCACCTACTCGAAAGAAGAAATTGGCAGACTGCTCAACACCCTGAAACTATCCAATCACCTCACGGACCCCCTCCCTGCGAACGCTGTCAAAAACTTTACCCCTTTGCTCCTCCCACTCTGGACTAAAATTATTAACAGCTCACTTCAACAAGGAACCATCCCTGACTCCCTCAAAGTTGGACAAGTCACACCTTTATTAAAGAAACCTACAACCGACCCCTCTGATCTAAACAATTACCGTCCCATTACCAATATTCTCACTCTCGCCAAACTGTTGGAAAAATGCGCTCAACTACAATTGACTAAACACATTAATCAGTTTGATCTCCTCAACTCTCATCAATCAGGCTTCCAAGCAGGACACAGTACAGAAACTGCTATGACTCACATAATTGACGACGCCCTTCAAATCCTAGATCAAAACGATACTTGCCTCATCATCCTTCTTGATCTCTCTTCTGCATTCGACACCGTCAAACATGAGAATCTACTCGAACTGCTAAACACAAGAATGGGCCTATCTGGGACTGTTCTCAAGTGGTTTACTTCCTTTCTACACAACAGGGCACAGAAATTCAAGAGCAAGAACTTGATGTCCTCGCCAGTACCTGTATCGTTAGGCGTCCCCCAAGGATCCTCCCTATCCCCAACTTTGTTCAACCTAGTCATGGAGCCTCTCACCACCTTGCTACAAGCATCCAATGTACACTTTCACATGTACGCCGATGACACCCAACTATATCTCAAATTACAATCCCCCAAAGACATTTTGCTCCTGAATTCAACGATCAGAAACACCCAATCCTGGCTTGCCGATAATCATCTCAAACTCAATGCTCTGAAAACAGAGTTCCTTTTGATCTCACCTCCCGCGAAGATCTCCACCACTCAAATTTGGCTTAAACACCTAACTGCACTCAATGTTCAACCCACCATCGTGGACTCAGCAAAATCCTTAGGCATAACACTTGACACCAATCTCAACATGCATCAACATATCAGCAAAGCAACTAAGGGAGCGAACTACCAAATCAATACCCTGAGAAAACTTAAACCCTTGCTCCCTGCCAAAGACTTCCAAACTGCAGTACAAGCACTAGTCATTCCTTGAATAGAATACAGCACCGTCACCCTCTGCGGTCTCCCTCTAACTACTACTGCACCCCTCAGAGCTTCTCTAAACGCTGCAGCGAGACTCATCACTGGGTCAAAAAAACACTCACACATTTCCCCTGACTTGAAAGCCCTGAACTGGCTGCCTTTTGAAGCCAGAATACATATCAAAATCGCCTGCATGACGCACAAGGCTGTACACCTGAGCTCCCCCGGATACCTCGCTCAGAAGCTGACAATTTCTGGTGGCTCAAGAAACACTACGGGCACAAACAATCTTCAGCTAAAGCCTTGAAGATTCCGGAAGGAAAAAACTTATAAACGCTCCATCTCAGGAATGGCACCCAGGATCTGGAACTCACTCCCTCCTGAAACCAGGCTCATCTCCTCCACAACACTTTTTAAAAAAGAAGTAAAAGCTATACTCATGTCTAGATGTACTTGAACTATCACTGTGGATTCTTAAAGACTCTGCACCGATCTGTACTACTTGTTCGATCTCTTTGCTAATTTGTATTACTTGTATTAGCAACTCACCTGATTGTCTATGCTCCCACTTATTTGAGCTATTAGCATTATTGATGTTTCTGTTTGACTATGCTCCCTCATGTACCTACCCCACCCCAATTATTACCGCTATGCCTATTGGACTGTTATTCACTCTCCTGTTCGTACCCATTCTTTGTAAAGCGCTCTGATATCTGCAAAGATCTTGTTCGCGCTATATAAAACTTTCAAAATAAATAAATAAATAAAATAAATATCATTCATTATGAATCTAGCAGAGATAGCGATGAAGGAGAACTACTTTAGGTTCGAAGACACTACCTACCTACAAACATCTGGGACCAGTATGGGTAGTGTCTTCGCTCCTAGTCTCGCTAATCTCTATGTTCATCATTTTGAACAAGCTGAGATTCTTACACCTACTAACCCCTTCTTTGTATCGCTTTGAGTTTGGAAGCGATACATAGACGACATATTTGTTGTCTGGCGAGGCACAGTGGAGAATCTGATCGAGTTCCACCAGTGGCTAAACTCACGTAACATCTATCTCAAATTTACGGTGGAATACAGCAAGACATACCTGGCCTTTTTAGACCTTACAATCAGAGCCACGGCAGAAGGACTGGGTTCCGAGTTGTACAGGAAGCCCATGGCCCGCAATGCACTACTGAGTTACGAAATCTGCCATCCTAGGGCCCTCAGGAACAATTTACCGTTTGGGAAGTTCCTGAGGGTCCAGAGAAATTGTTCCAGTAGAGAGGCCTTCGAGGTACACTCTGCTAAACTAGCAGAACAACTTCGGGAAAAGAACTATCCAGAGCGAATCACACGTCTATCCAAGAAGCGAACATCCAATAACAACCTTGATGCCCTTCTTGAATTGTCGATTTAGAAAAGGGGGTGGTGATGAACAGAGTGTCTGAGTTAAACAGACCACTCTTACCCAGTCCAAAGATCAGGGCTTGATCCATCACCGTTATTTATCTCACTGCCCCATCCCAGCTCAAAACCTGGCTATATGCAAATCAGTCTGTCCCTGGCCCAGTGCATCATGGGAACAGGGCAGACTAAACTACCAAGCCAATTCTTCACCAGAAAGGAGACAAGCTACCGGGGACCGGTTTCTGGCATTTCAGCCTTCTTCGGCCCGGCTTGCTTGAATCCTGATGGAGCAGTGAGAAAGGGACTCATGTCTGAGTATACCCTGCCACACCTATAGTGGCCAAAAACGATTTAGAAAAGGGGGTGGTGATGAACAGAGTGTCTGAGTTAAACAGACCACTCTTACCCAGTCCAAAGATCAGGGCTTGATCCATCACCGTTATTTATCTCACTGCCCCATCCCAGCTCAGAACCTGGCTATATGCAAATCAGTCTGTCCCTGGCCCAGTGCATCATGGGAACAGGGCAGACTAAACTACCAAGCCAATTCTTCACCAGAAAGGAGACAAGCTACCGGGGACCGGTTTCTGGCATTTCAGCCTTCTTCGGCCCGGCTTGCTTGAATCCTGATGGAGCAGTGAGAAAGGGACTCATGTCTGAGTATACCCTGCCACACCTATAGTGGCCAAAAACGATTTAGAAAAGGGGGTGGTGATGAACAGAGTGTCTGAGTTAAACAGACCACTCTTACCCAGTCCAAAGATCAGGCTTGATCCATCACCGTTATTTATCTCACTGCCCCATCCCAGCTCAGAACCTGGCTATATGCAAATCAGTCTGTCCCTGGCCCAGTGCATCATGGGAACAGGGCAGACTAAACTACCAAGCCAATTCTTCACCAGAAAGGAGACAAGCTACCGGGGACCGGTTTCTGGCATTTCAGCCTTCTTCGGCCCGGCTTGCTTGAATCCTGATGGAGCAGTGAGAAAGGGACTCATGTCTGAGTATACCCTGCCACACCTATAGTGGCCAAAAACGATTTAGAAAAGGGGGTGGTGATGAACAGAGTGTCTGAGTTAAACAGACCACTCTTACCCAGTCCAAAGATCAGGGCTTGATCCATCACCGTTATTTATCTCACTGCCCCATCCCAGCTCAGAACCTGGCTATATGCAAATCAGTCTGTCCCTGGCCCAGTGCATCATGGGAACAGGGCAGACTAAACTACCAAGCCAATTCTTCACCAGAAAGGAGACAAGCTACCGGGGACCGGTTTCTGGCATTTCAGCCTTCTTCGGCCCGGCTTGCTTGAATCCTGATGGAGCAGTGAGAAAGGGACTCATGTCTGAGTATACCCTGCCACACCTATAGTGGCCAAAAACGATTTAGAAAAGGGGGTGGTGATGAACAGAGTGTCTGAGTTAAACAGACCACTCTTACCCAGTCCAAAGATCAGGGCTTGATCCATCACCGTTATTTATCTCACTGCCCCATCCCAGCTCAGAACCTGGCTATATGCAAATCAGTCTGTCCCTGGCCCAGTGCATCATGGGAACAGGGCAGACTAAACTACCAAGCCAATTCTTCACCAGAAAGGAGACAAGCTACCGGGGACCGGTTTCTGGCATTTCAGCCTTCTTCGGCCCGGCTTGCTTGAATCCTGATGGAGCAGTGAGAAAGGGACTCATGTCTGAGTATACCCTGCCACACCTATAGTGGCCAAAAACGATTTAGAAAAGGGGGTGGTGATGAACAGAGTGTCTGAGTTAAACAGGCCACTCTTACCCAGTCCAAAGATCAGGGCTTGATCCATCACCGTTATTTATCTCACTGCCCCATCCCAGCTCAGAACCTGGCTATATGCAAATCAGTCTGTCCCTGGCCCAGTGCATCATGGGAACAGGGCAGACTAAACTACCAAGCCAATTCTTCACCAGAAAGGAGACAAGCTACCGGGGACCGGTTTCTGGCATTTCAGCCTTCTTCGGCCCGGCTTGCTTGAATCCTGATGGAGCAGTGAGAAAGGGACTCATGTCTGAGTATACCCTGCCACACCTATAGTGGCCAAAAACGATTTAGAAAAGGGGGTGGTGATGAACAGAGTGTCTGAGTTAAACAGACCACTCTTACCCAGTCCAAAGATCAGGGCTTGATCCATCACCGTTATTTATCTCACTGCCCCATCCCAGCTCAGAACCTGGCTATATGCAAATCAGTCTGTCCCTGGCCCAGTGCATCATGGGAACAGGGCAGACTAAACTACCAAGCCAATTCTTCACCAGAAAGGAGACAAGCTACCGGGGACCGGTTTCTGGCATTTCAGCCTTCTTCGGCCCGGCTTGCTTGAATCCCGATGGAGCAGTGAGAAAGGGACTCATGTCTGAGTATACCCTGCCACACCTATAGTGGCCAAAAACGATTTAGAAAAGGGGGTGGTGATGAACAGAGTGTCTGAGTTAAACAGACCACTCTTACCCAGTCCAAAGATCAGGGCTTGATCCATCACCGTTATTTATCTCACTGCCCCATCCCAGCTCAGAACCTGGCTATATGCAAATCAGTCTGTCCCTGGCCCAGTGCATCATGGGAACAGGGCAGACTAAACTACCAAGCCAATTCTTCACCAGAAAGGAGACAAGCTACCGGGGACCGGTTTCTGGCATTTCAGCCTTCTTCGGCCCGGCTTGCTTGAATCCTGATGGAGCAGTGAGAAAGGGACTCATGTCTGAGTATACCCTGCCACACCTATAGTGGCCAAAAACGATTTAGAAAAGGGGGTGGTGATGAACAGAGTGTCTGAGTTAAACAGACCACTCTTACCCAGTCCAAAGATCAGGGCTTGATCCATCACCGTTATTTATCTCACTGCCCCATCCCAGCTCAGAACCTGGCTATATGCAAATCAGTCTGTCCCTGGCCCAGTGCATCATGGGAACAGGGCAGACTAAACTACCAAGCCAATTCTTCACCAGAAAGGAGACAAGCTACCGGGGACCGGTTTCTGGCATTTCAGCCTTCTTCGGCCCGGCTTGCTTGAATCCTGATGGAGCAGTGAGAAAGGGACTCATGTCTGAGTATACCCTGCCACACCTATAGTGGCCAAAAACGATTTAGAAAAGGGGGTGGTGATGAACAGAGTGTCTGAGTTAAACAGACCACTCTTACCCAGTCCAAAGATCAGGGCTTGATCCATCACCGTTATTTATCTCACTGCCCCATCCCAGCTCAGAACCTGGCTATATGCAAATCAGTCTGTTCCTGGCCCAGTGCATCATGGGAACAGGGCAGACTAAACTACCAAGCCAATTCTTCACCAGAAAGGAGACAAGCTACCGGGGACCGGTTTCTGGCATTTCAGCCTTCTTCGACCCTGCTTGATTGAATCCTGATGGAGCAGTGAGAAAGGGACTCATGTCTGAGTATACCCTGCCACACCTATAGTGGCCAAAAACGATTTAGAAAAGGGGGTGGTGATGAACAGAGTGTCTGAGTTAAACAGACCACTCTTACCCAGTCCAAAGATCAGGGCTTGATCCATCACCGTTATTTATCTCACTGCCCCATCCCAGCTCAGAACCTGGCTATATGCAAATCAGTCTGTCCCTGGCCCAGTGCATCATGGGAACAGGGCAGACTAAACTACCAAGCCAATTCTTCACCAGAAAGGAGACAAGCTACCGGGGACCGGTTTCTGGCATTTCAGCCTTCTTCGGCCCGGCTTGCTTGAATCCTGATGGAGCAGTGAGAAAGGGACTCATGTCTGAGTATACCCTGCCACACCTATAGTGGCCAAAAACGATTTAGAAAAGGGGGTGGGTGAGAGCTTTCTGTTTAATTCAGAGACTCTGTCCCTCACCACCCCTTTTTGTAATTATTTTTGTCCACCCTAAGCGTGGAAGGGTATTCTCAGATGTGAGACCCTTGCTCATTGCACCATCAGGATTCAAGCAAACCGGGCCGAAGACGGCTGTAATGCCAGAAACCGGTCCCCGGGAGCTTGTTTCCTTCCCAGTGTAAGAATTGGCTTCTGTAGTTTGGTTTGTCCTGTTCCCATCATGCACTGGGACAGGAACAGACTAATTTGCATACAGTCAGGTTCTGAAACTGGGATGGTGCAGTGAGCTAAAAAACGGTGTTGGATCTAGCCCTGATCCTTTGACTGGGTGAGAGCTTTCTGTTTAATTCAGAGACTCTGTCCCTCACCACCCCTTTTTGTAATTATTTTTGTCCACCCTAAGCGTGGAAGGGTATTCTCAGATGTGAGACCCTTGCTCATTGCACCATCAGGATTCAAGCAAACCGGGCCGAAGACGGCTGTAATGCCAGAAACCGGTCCCCGGGAGCTTGTTTCCTTCCCAGTGTAAGAATTGGCTTCTGTAGTTTGGTTTGTCCTGTTCCCATCATGCACTGGGACAGGAACAGACTAATTTGCATACAGTCAGGTTCTGAAACTGGGATGGTGCAGTGAGCTAAAAAACGGTGTTGGATCTAGCCCTGATCTTTTGACTGGGTGAGAGCTTTCTGTTTAATTCAGAGACTCTGTCCCTCACCACCCCTTTTTGTAATTATTCTTCTTGAATTGTCAGCACCAAAAGAGAAAACAGAGAGGATTACATTTGTAAATATATCTCATACTAAGTCAAACCAGGTTCAGAAAATTGTAAAAAAAAAACATTGGTCAATTCTAAAAACAGGGGGCGACAATATACCTATGCCACTTTTTGCATTCAGGAGAGGACAAAATATAAAGGACCAACTTGTACATACAAGACCAAAAAATAAAACACAGAGACAAGTTGGTACCTTGTGGGGCCTCCTACCAGTAGAAGGCCACCATCCTTGTGGCATGTGTTCTGTCTGTCCTCAAACCGGTAAATCGACGATGGTAGACATTGGCACAAGCAGACCGTGGCAGCAGCGGAAATTTACAAATTGCAATAGTGAGAACATCATATACCTCATTACATTACATGCCCATGCCGCAAAAGATATGTTGGCATGACCACGAGAAAAATAAAAATTCAAATTTCCGAACATAAAAGTACTGTACGATGCCGCAAACGAGCGACACGTTTAACATCACACTTTTTGGAGGTCGGCCATGGTCCAAATGATTTTACTTGGACAGTTCTTGAACAGCCCACTATTCCTGATTTGTGTTCTGATGTGAGCAAATTCCTATTTTTGATCAAACAGAAGTGGGTCTATCAATTAAACAGCGACAAAGGTGGTTTGAATGAACCTATACCTTGGATGGAGTTATAGTATTGATGGCCAATTTTTCAAAAATATCCGTACGTCATCATTCTGTTCAGAAATGTGTTATGAACAGATTACCTTGAACAAGATCGAGATGAGTCATGACACAAAATAGCCGATGTTTGAAATGGATGCACTTCTTAGATTTTGGCAATAAATGTGTTGCTCTCACCTGATACCATCCAGGTTGTACATCTTTAACTTTTCTTTAGATTGGTTCCCTTGTTCTCAGGGATGGCTAGACAAGGACGACTCAGTACATGACCTTTAAATAAGCAGTCCTGTGGAGACACATTACCACTCTTTTGTTGGTTTCTCATGTGGTCTTATAGCTGAGATACATTTGTTATGGAATTATAGCGCTGATTGACAGCAAGGGCTTGGTGCATCTTTTGTGGTTTTGCCCATTTCTCTACTCTTCATATGGTACTGTTCTCTAAAGGTTAAAGTGATAAATTAGACAGGTTGTCTCTTACTGTATACACCTGCGTTTATATATGAAATAAAAAAATATATATATATTTCGGGGCTGTCAATTTCCCAGTATAATTAATTGTATTTTGATATCCATCTTATAGTAAGAGTAATCTTTGGCATCTACAAGTACGAATTGGTGCTTTTTAACATCTGATAGATGCCTATGTTTCTTGAAAAAAACAATATCTGTTTACCTTTTACAGGACGCTTTTTGGTGTGGACTACACTTCCCATGAACCTTTAGATCACGTATATAAATATCGAGATTACTTAGATCACGTGACTAAATATCGAGATTACTGGTGCACACTAAGACAATAATTATGAAAATACATGACTAAATGCCCGCATTCAGAGCAGAATTAAAGAATGGTTCTGATATGCATGTGGACCATAATCGAAATGGTACTTAATGCGCACATTACTGTATCTGAATTTATTCGGACTACAATTCCCAATAACGCTTGATTGGCTCATGTGTCCGGAAGTGTCTTTTACAAATATGCTGCTCACAAGCCGATCGGTGCCTCCCCTGTCAGCGCAGAGTGAAGCTGGGAGACACAGACGGACAGGTATGAGTTGCAGCCGCTCTTTGGTATTTACTGGCTCCCGTTGTATGTTTGATGCTCAATTGTTTGAGATACGCGCTTTGAACCGGGTTTTGGAAATGTTACGCGCTGGTTATAGTTAGAGCGCTGACATAGTCATTCAAGACATGCGCGTTTTGGGCACATTGCATATATAAAATAGAGCACGAAGATATGCCTGGTGATTGGTTCTGCATAAGGCACACGGTACAATGAGGAACGGTGATTTACGAGTGCAGATGCACTTAGAGGTTTCTACTAAAGAGAGGAGTCTTGCAATTAGCTTTTGCCGAGTGAACTTGTGAGTAGGTATGAGCGGATTTTGCAGATTGGCAATCCGCGAATTTGCGGATTTGCGGATTTGCGGATTGCCAAAATCCGCAAAATCCGCAAATCCGCGCTGATTTTTTTTTTTTTTATGTTCGCACGGGTTTCTGCAAATTCGCGAGGGTTTTGTACAATTTCGCAAATTGCGAAATTGTACAAAACGCGTGCGAACTTGCAGCAACCCATGCGAACACAATTATATGAAGAGAAAGAAGCTCCTGGTCACAGAACAGCACGGGGATTGCGCTCATGAAAGTCAAGGATGCAAAGGCCTCTACCCAGCATCACAGCTGATTTTCCACAGTAGATCTGGGAAGAGGCACACCTGTCCAGCCTCGAAGACGCTCATGATTGTTTTTGGGCTAATGAATGAGTCACTGATTTTGAGCATCAACTAGTTCGAGCGACCATGCAAAGGCCGCCCTCTACCCAGCATCACAGCTGATTTTCCACGGTAGATTTGGGAAGAGGCACACCTGTCCAGCCTCGAAGACGCTCATGATTGTTTTTGGGCTAATGAATGAGTCACTGAATTTGAGCATCAACTAGTTCGAGTGACCATGTGTGTGTTACTATGCAATCGCCCTGAAGGGCGCAGGGGTCCCTTGAGTGACCTGTGTAAGGCTGTGCCTGTAACTATTTTACAATGGCGCCAGCAAGCTGCCAGCGCCGTTGTAAAATAGTTACAAAGTTAGCTTGCACAGGAAGCACTTAGATAAAACGAAGCAGCACCTGCTTCGTTTTATCTAGTGGTTCCTGTGCAAGCTAACTTTGTAACTATTTTACAACGGCGCTGGCAGCTTGCTGGCGCCATTGTAAAATAGTTGCATGAGTGGGGGTTCAACTTTTGAACCCGTTACGCTCGCAGATTTTTTTTTGCGGATTTTGCGGGAAATCCGCAAAATTCGCGGATTGCGGATTTCCCAAAAATCCGCAAAATCCGCGCGCGTAACGGATTTCCCGCTCATGCTTACTTGTGAGACTTTTTCCGTAGAACCTCTTCACAATAAACGATTGTCTATTAAAGTACTCGTTTTCAATGGAATCAGGCAAAATTGTGACTCACCAAACCATTAGCTATAAATATATCGAGCCCAGTCATAAACATCGCGTGGGTAATTTTTAAATCCAAACTCAATGAAATATTGAATGTCTTTATGTTGTTTCTAAATAGAGCGGTGCTCCTCTAAACCTGAGCTGCAGCCAGGTGGGGTGAAGCTCTATCCTCACAAAGATTAGGTGAGTGTTTATTTAAAATTGTAGTAATGACCATTTGACAAATTTTTGAATGGCATATCTGTCACATTGCAATGTATTGTGATATGTTTCTAATGTGTTCTATTTTCTCCTCACTTCTTTTCCTCGGACATGTCGCTACAACAGGATTGTGGTGGATTATTTAGCCTGTTATTTCAGGTGATATAACTTTTTTTTCTTGTTACTATTTCACTATACAGCAGTAGCAACAACCTAGGTCCTGAAGAAAGCATAGGCGTAAAAGCCATTCATGCAGAAACATGTTGACCTCCATTGCTGAATAGATATTTTGATAAATCTGTTCTCTTTTCTCTTTTCACTTAATTTTAGATTTGGAGGAGCTGAGAGAAAATATTAAAGATTAGACTTCTACCCAGCTCTATCCAATTTTATTGTATCACTGCTTACACCATTTGCACTGCTTTTTCAGCTGCCTAATCACATTAATCTTACATCTGCACCACCCATTTGTTAATCTAACTGGTAACTGGGTTGCCACAGCCTTTATTACAACTTTAGACTGTGGACACATTTACTCCTGGGGAAGGAGTCCCCAGATGATGTAAAAAGGGCGGTACAGATCGGCAACTGATGGGAAAACTTCATCTACCCTTGAGGTTTTTGCCCACGTGTATTGAATCTTGCACAATTGAGCACTTGGGTTTCACAATTTTTATTTTTATTTTAAAAAAATGGGTTTTCATCGAGGATAAATTGTTAGTTGAGTTTTTTTCCTTTCTTGACCACTGGATACTAGTTGGTGTTGAAGGCAGAGGGATGGATCCTTTTTGGATAGAAGCGCTTTTTTGGAGCAGGTTTATCACATGCATCATTGACCCAATCATTAAATCTGGTAGTAGCATCATCCACCTCACCAACTAAAGAGGGCAGAGTAGATTCCAAGAGGTCTGACAGATCTTTGGTATCAATCCTATTCCAAGCTCGTATATAGCTGGGCTTTGTATAACTTTCGCATGATTCTGTTTATCTAGGCAGGCTATCTCAAATAGAATGGCAGCATGGTCCGACCATACTACTGGACGCACCTCTAGGACAGATAGCTGTGTGTAGTTCAAGAAAATCCCATCCAGTGTATGTCCCGCCATGTGGGTAGCCCCTTTAACTATTTGTAATAGATCCAATCCATTCATGAAATCTAATAGTTCCTGTGTGTCTATATCTGCAGTATCTTCCAGGTGGAAGTTAAAATCGCCCAATATGGAAAAAAAAACTGTAACTCATACCTTCCTCCATCAGATTACTCACTAATTCAATGAACGATTTCCTCATTCCTGGGGGCCTGTATAACAGGATCCCTCTAAAATTCTCCTTATGTAGGAGGAAGAGGGAGAAGCTCAAGGCTTCACACCCCCCATTAGTAATTGTTTTGAAGATAACTTTAATGGAATCATGGTAGATGACTGCCAACCCCCCTCCTTTCTTGCCCTGCCTATTCACGGTATGACATAGGAAGCCTGGTGGTGATGCCTCTACTATGTCTGGTCTAGAGGCTTTGTCCGTCCACGCTTCAGTAACAAATGCCACTTTAACACCTAGATCTTCTATCAGGGTTGCGCATTCGATACTATGCTTAACCAGTGACCGAGCGTTGAGGGGGATTACTTTTATGCCCTGTGTACTGTTTCTCCGAACACCTGTCTCCTCCGATGCCTTTTCCCTTACTTTACTAAATAAGGGCATAGGGAGGTTGATGTTGCAATGAGGACAGAACGTCGGATTTTCAGTCAGGTCTTCATATAAGGAGAGGCATGGACAGTCTGAGCTCCTACCCAAGTTATTTAGTCGGACCAACCCACTTCTTGAATATGTGTGTATTGGTTGATTACCTGGTAAAAAACTGGCTGGGGTCTTGGCACTCAGCCCAGGCACGGACGGGGCGCAGACGGGCTTGCCTTTGGAGTGCCATCGTCACGCCCGCTGCACTCGCCCGCTGCAAACTTGAGTCATAATTCTTTTAAGGGTTTTCCAGTTGATCAACTAGAGCGCTGCCTCCCGAGCCTCCCGAATATAAAGTGCAACATGACTTTTTATTTACAAATCTCCCGGCTGTGCCTCAGGAGTGTAGCAGAGACCGCACGCTTACTTTTAGCCTCTTTTAAGGGCTTTCCGGTCGATCAACTAGAGCGCTGCCTCCCGAGCCTCCCCAAGATGGCGGCCGTGCTATGCTTGGAGCAGAAAGACCGTGACCGGCAGTGCCCTCAAATCCACCATCACCGGTCAGTCCGCCCGCCCTACTGGTAAGACCTCGGTTCCCCACAAAGTTTAAAAGTCTAAAAGAAAATAGCAGCAGTAATAAAAAGTGCAGCATGACTTTTTAATTAAATATCTCCCGGCTGTGCCTCAGGAGTGTAGCAGAGGACCTACGTAACACATGCCCAGTTTACCGCAACAACTGCATCACATTCCATAAGGCCAGCAGACACCTTGCTCAGCCAGGCTACTACTCGCACACAGCCTATGCATACGCAGAGCCAGATCCGGAGGTAGGGCTCTTTAGTACATCCTTACTTAAGCCTGGATCAACCTGCCACTACACATCAGAGCGGCCTCTTCAACTCTAAAATTTCCCAAGAAGCTGGAGATATGGCTCTTCAAAAAGATTTTCACTAGCCTAGCCCTAGGCCAGGCTAGAATTGTCCTTGCTTCAGAGCCAGTGTTAGAAATGGGGGTCTCTAGTTGGCAATGGTTTTCACCTTTGTCCAAGTAGGGACCCTTCTTCCTCGTCAGGGTAAGGGGGATACACTTCTAAAATAACAACCCCTGCTCACCCCCTTGGCAGCTTGGCACAAGCAGACAGGCTCATCTCTGAGGCAGTGTATAAAGCATTTGTGCACATATATAGTAATACAGTGAAAACACTACAAACGGACACCACACCAGTTTAGAAAAACAAGTAATCTTTATCTAAACCAAACAAGACCAAAACAACAAAAATGCACAAACTGTAATTAAAATATGACTTTCAAAAGGTAGAAACAGTTCTGTCCATAGCAAACTGTGGATGCAACACTTTCAACACAAAGTACCTTGGATGCGTCACAGTCAAAAACAAAAACAGCCCCAGGGAAGGTGTTGCGTTGATTCCATGCGCCCAGTGAGGGTGATGCGTTTGTTCCTTACTCCAGGGTAGGTGAGGCGTTGGTAAATTACGGCCACGCAGGGTAGGTGATGGGTCGGTTCCTTATTGCAGGGGAGGTGATGCGTCGGTTTCTTACTGTGCAGGGAGGTGATGCATTGGTTTCTTACTGCTGCCCCAGTGTTCTTGTAGACTTGCTGTCCAAGTGCGATGTGTTTTGGGCACCAGAGGTGAGGCGTTGCTTTGCAAAGCTTTGCGTTACCCGACGTCAATGCTGGGGTCTGCGCAGCGAGGCTTTCCGTAACCCGGAAGGACTCGGTGCGGCTTCGAGTCACGTGGCACAGGTTCCGAGAGCTTTTCCATGGTTTTGCAATGCTATGCGCCGGTTCGTGCAGTGATCAGCTGCAAAACCCATTTCTGAGGCCTTTTGACTGCAGGAGGCACCTCAGGCAAGGGTAGGACTCACTTATGGCAGAATCCAGCAGCACCAGCAAAGTTACAGAAAGTCTTTCATGTCCCCAAGACTTCTTAACAGGAGGCCAGCTCTGTTTCAAGCCCCTGGATATCTTCCTCAAGCAAGGGACACAGCACACAGCAAAGTCCTTATCCTTTCCTTGGCAGAAACAGTCACAGCAGACAAACCCCAGACAGCAAACAGCAAAGGGGCAGTACACCTCCTCAGTTTCTCCAGCTCTTCTCCTTGGAAAAGGTTCCTTTTAATTCCAAGAAGTGATCTTTGAAGTCGTTTCTATCCCTCAGACTTCCAACAGGAGGCAAACTTACTTCAAGCCCTTGGTGAAAACTCTAGCAGCAGGTGGATGAAAGCACAGTCCAGTCCTTTCACTGCCCAAGACAGAAGCAACCACTGCAGGCCAAACCCAACAGCACACAGCACAGGTGCAGTACTCCTCCTCCATCTTTCCTGGTTCTTCTTCCTGACAGGTTCCTTAGTTCAGCAACAATCTGAAGTTCAGGGGTCTGGGCCCCAAACTTTTATAGTCCATTTTTCTTTGTTCTCTGGTGTCGGAGAGGCTGTGTGCTTAGTCAAAACCAGTCCTGTCCTCTCTGGTGCAGTTTCCCGGGCAGGAGGTGAGACAGCATAGTGTAATGCAGACCAGGACTATTAAGGTGCAAGGAAATCTACCCCCCTTAAAATCCCTAATAAAAGATGCATCTTTATATTCTGAGTTCAGGTATACTAAACTGTAACTTCCTATCTTGTCCCAGTGGGAAGTTATATTTATAAGATGTTATAAAAAAGAACTCCCATTCTATCCTTTGGGACAGATAGCCTTTCAATAGTGAAAAATGAAATCAGCAGTATTTCAATATAAGGACATGTCACACACATCAGGGATGTCCAACCTTTCACATACACTGCACCCTGCCCACAGGGGTACCTTGGGCCTACCTTATGGATGACTCACATGTAAAAAAAGGGGAACGTTAGGGCCAGGCAAGTGGGTGCACTTGTCGGGTCAACAAGGGCACCAAAATACCAAACTGCGCACAGACACTGCTATTACAGGTCTTAGAACCTTTTGCAGGGCTGCTTATGTGGGTGGCACAATCAGTGCTGCAGGCCCACTGGTGGTATTTGATTTACAGGCCCTGGGCACGCATGTGCAGTGTACTAGGGACTTAGTTGTAAGCCAAATAACTCAATCACAGAAACACCAATTCATAATAACATTGTTACACAGAGAGCAAATGCACTAGAGCACTGATCAGCAGTGGTAAAATGCTCAGAGTCATAAAACCAACACACACAGGGTCAAAAACAGGAGTCCAAAAAGGGAAAAATCTGGACATAAACCTACAGAAAAAGTAAGGTTTAACAGCCTGGATACCCTCTCAGGTGATAGATCACATTAGAAATACACATATTGTTAGGTAACAGTAGGGTGAATGCTGTTTCAGTGTCATTCAGCCTGTACAGAATGCATGTGCTTTTGCGGCACTGGAGTGTTTCATCAACAGGAGTTATATATCACATGTTTTTTTTATTTTTTTTAACTTTCTGTCTTGAAACAGAGACCTGTGTCAATGCTGCTGTGCTGAAGACTCTGTGTTCAGCAAGTGTACTATGTTGGTTTGTAGATTTTAGAATGTCACCATCCTTCTTGCAAAGCTATCATTCCAATTCTTGTGTTCCAGATTTGGATGTTATTCGTGGTGGAGAAAGGCTCTATAGTAGTTATTGCCCAGTCATTGTGCTGATTAAACTTATAAACACCTTCAAGGCTCCAGTATGATTTGTTACAAGGAAAACTTGTAAAAGTGATGACCAGTGCTTGAAATTACCTCGGTGGAAGATGAAACTGGCATACAGAAAATGACTTTCTTGTCAGGAGGAACAATATTAATCAGTGTTTCAAATCGAAAAGATTTTAGTGCTGGGTTACTGTGGATCTGCAGCGATAAATGACACATCTGCATCTATGGATCTGTGATATAGTTTTTAAAGATTTTAAAACTTTCTGATGTACAAGATCTATCTTGTACTGTGGCTGTTGTGTGGCTGAACCTCAATGTCCAAATGTGCACACATCATCCTTCCAGCACTAGAAGTCTGCACTTAATGACTGGAACTCCTTCATCATCATTATGCTTCTGCCTGACGTATTTAATTGTGAAGGATAATTTAACATGAACTTGTATGGGGGCCATCTGAGTAACCCACGCTGGGCACACAGATGTATGTATCAGGCAGCACAGAGTAAAAGATAGAAAGTACAATTGTAACAGTAAAAATGAATCTACTTCTTGAAGCAAGGAGTGTTTATTTGATAAATGTTTTGAATCTGGAAAAAGGTCATCTCTTTTTTGGTTTCCTGAGTAAGTACTCTTGAAGGAAATTTCTTTGTTTTGGTGTCCTGTTCTGTTCTGATGAATCTCTTGGTTGAGAGTTAGTCTTTCTTAAACATATTCTTTTTAATTCTAATACTTCTGATGTGCTATTTTGCTTGAACATAATGTGGTGCTACAATATGTAATGCAGTAGAAAAATGCAATTTCTGGCCTCATCAGCCTAATTTGTTTCTGGACTAGTGAGCTGCTTTTTCACTCTGGCAGAAACTACCAAACAGTTCCAAGTGCATGTGCGTTGACCTTTAAAGTTTGAAAAAAGTAGCTAAATCCAAATTGGCACCATTCACCTTTCAATACGGCTATAGCATATGGTGCAGAAGAACCCCCATGGTAGGAAAAATTAAATGTAAACCATGGACTGCACTTATTATCCCATACAGTAGTGTGATAAATGAATTCTTAGCTTGTGGAAACCTCCCTTTTAAATATTAGTGGGACACCACTATATAGGCATTGTAGGCCACAAAGGTATGGTGCATGGTCTTGAAAAGTGGGACATGTAAAAAATGACTGTTAGTGTGTGTGCACAGTGATAAGGTCTAAAAGCAATTACTGATAACTCGGGAAAGGGACCAGCTAGAAAAATAATTAAACTATTATTTGTGGTCAATGACAAAGACAGACTTTTAATAAATATTAAGTAAAAGTAATGTTTTGGGAATTGCCCTTTATCGGCCTGCATTTTCAGAAGGCTTATTAGCATTATCCTCTTCCAACTCCTAGCCTGTCTTCAGCCTTGAACGAGGTGTGAATGAGATGTGATATTCCTCTCAGGAGCTACAAAAGAGGTTGATTTAAATGAGAAGAGATGACTCTTCTGAGCTCTGTAGAATCTACAAGTTGGGACTGTGGGCATCCTCTTGACAGTCTCAAACCCTGACTAGCAGGTCTTTTTGTACCACATGTAACACTTTGGTACACTTGAAAGGAAGAAACCAGAATGTAGGCCATTTTCTTGGTATTCCTTGTCTGGGTGCTATTGGACTCTGCCTATGGCATACCAGACTTCTTTCTTCTAGTTTTTTGTGGGCGTAGGGCATGCTTCAAACTGCTTTTTAATGTTAGATGTCAGAAGGCACTAGTATCTCGCCCCATAATGCTTTGCTTCCCTTTGGTTGTCATTGTATTTTTGCCCATAGCTTTGCTTGGTGTGTTCCTAGGAGTATGGGACCACCACTGAATCGTTCAGCGTGATATGCTCTTTGTGTTCAAGGCATCTACTTGGACTTGGAGTTGGAAGAAATGTTGGCTATTAAAAACAAGCTGTAAATGGTGACAGGTAAAGTAGTGAGTGTGAAGTACTTAGAACGTTGAGGGGAAATGAGAGGAAACATTTTTCAAAGGAAGATCTTTAACAATGGGAATTCAGAGAGATCACTTTAGTGAGGGTACTAGATGCTACTATTTGAAATGTTGGTGGGTCATCCCTATCCATCCCTTATAGCCCAGAAGGTAGAGTGCATGGTATCTAAAGGTGGGACATGTAGAAAATTAAAATTAATTTGTCTCAACAGTGACTGGGCTATAAAGGCTATTGTGAGTGCCACATGCCTAGGTGTCCAAAGTAAAAAAACAGAGCACATATTAAAAGCCAAATGCTGCTAACTCAGAAAATGGACCAAATAGAACAAATTATTAAACACTGTTTGTAATAGTTATTTAAAACTCAATTGTAATTGTGAAGTAAGGATCATCTTGCATTTAATAAAATATATCGAATGATTAGACAAAAGTGTAGTTTGTGGAGCTTATCTATTTCTCCAAAGTATATAAGCAAAGGATGGATAGGAAGAAGGATGTTGAGGTTGGTATCGATCACATATCAAGAGAGGATGAAGTTAACAAATGTGAGAATGTGGTTAGCTTGACAGAGAACCAGGTTTAAATATTGGCGGTAGAGGCTGTAGAAAAAACAAACTAGTTTGCCAGATGACTATTTTGGGAGTAGATTTATGAATGTATGCTGGCTCACATTCTCCAGACACAACTGTTGATTAGGAAGTTTGGATGAAGATGTTTAATAATAGGATTGGTAGAACAGTATTACCATCTGACATTCATTCTGAGGTTTAAAGTAGCAAAGCTATTTCTATGTTATGCTACAGGAATTCAAATTTGAGAATAGGAAAATGGTATATAAACTAAATGTGGTTCGGAATAGACATCAGTATATTGATATAGTATTGGATCCCAACAGCAAGGAACATGTGGTGGCGATAGATGAAAGAGGTTACAGGGTTGTGTAAAGTAAACAAGTTTAATTTTATTTTTAAAGAGTCAATAGGAAGGTTGAAGGAGTTTGAGCCTAAGATTTTACTTAAAGAATATGCATGTCATAAAATTCATAAAGTTAGAAATGTCCCTTATCTTGTTTGGGAAGAGGTGTCAGTTGAGTTGAAGAAACCAATGGAGACTGATGCCATTTAGCTAGCTGAAGCATCTGATTAGAGTTCCTTATTGGTTATGGAGCAATGGCAAGAATAGGTTCTGTGTCAATCATCCCCATCATGCAGATAGGTTCTTTTTTCCTGACTTGCTGAAAGGTTAGTTCTAGCTAAGGACAAAAGATGGTGTTTGACTGTGGATTTGTCATTTGCTTACCATTTGATTGCACTGCACCCATACAGCAAGAAGGATAAAGCTTTCATAAATACCAATGTGTGTTTCCAGTTCAAATGGATGACTTTTGGCTTGGCATCATGTAGGCTGTCCCCATTGTCAATATTGGGGGACTCCAGGGATGAGGGATAACAGAGAGGCAAACTGTCTCAGCACCTGGCAACAGTGTCTGTGCTGTTTTAGGGTTAGAGTAAGGAAGAGGATTGCACCCTCCACTGACCCATCCTGCTCATTGGAAGACAGGAGGTCAGGTAGAAGTTCACTCTCCTCTTCCACCCCATCATACGTGACTAAGTGCATGGTAAACTCGAACCTCTCAAAATGTGGTATAAGGCGGTTCAAGTGTAGGACCCTCAAATGGTTCCTAGGAGTCTGCATGTCCACCAATGGCCCTAATATGTATAGGGCGCACTTTCCCTGTTTACATCCTGGTTCACCTTAAAACAGGTACGCCAGGAGCAAACAGAGAAAGTGAGCCCCATTACATAGAATGCGCTGCCACCATGACAGGCGCAAACTCGCACTGACTTGGAGGCAGTGCATTCAAGAGAAATATGGAGCGGCTTTGAAGCAGCCGCTCTGTGTTTCACTGTGTAGGCGGCAACCCACCTACAATTTTAAACGGGATTAGAGATCCCCTTGCAGGTGGGTGCAGGGGGTGAAAGCTGCACCGCCAAGAGGATGTCTGGGGGTCTAAAGGACCCCCTTTCCCCATCTAGAGTGCTGCTATCAGGGGGTGCACTGACAGTGTGCCACGTTTTAGGTGGCGAACTATCAGTGTGCCTACTGAGATCTTCTTTGCCTCTGCACCCACATCTGTAATAGATAGGGCACTGGTACAGAGACAAAGGGATTCCATCATTTGTATGGGGCACACCACCGTGCAAATGAGGGAACGCTGTCTTGAGAAAGCGCTGGTGCTATATGTGCTCCAACGCTTTCAGTATTGCAGAAGGGGCTGCACAAGCATCTGCGGTCCCTTCTGTAATACCTAAGTGCCCCAGAGGTTGGCAAAGTGGGTGCAAAGGCCCATTGCGCCCCCAGGGCACTTAGTGTAATACGGCCCCATGTAGGTGACATAACGGTATACACCTGTTACTACGCATTTGTTACAACGCAATACTGTTACAACGCGACTTTTACAACGCATACCATTACAACGCATTGAGCTGGGGGGCGCTCTAGGATAGGGAATAAGTATAATTTACTATCCAACACCTTCCCTAGGGTCCACGGGGACTGGAGTTAGAATAGTAAATTATACTTACCACTATCCAGCACCTCAAAGCGCTATGCGTTGTAATGGTATGTGTTGTAATGGTCGCGTTGTAACAGTAGGTAGTTGTAATGGTATGCGTTGTAACATGGTACATCCGACATAACTTTTGCACTTCTTCACCTCAAATGGCCCAGACCAGCGGTCTTGGAGAGCACAGGGTTCTACCGGGGCCTCATCCACACTTTCTGACCAGGCTTAAATACAACTAGAGTGGCATTCTAGTCATACCAGCATTTCATGTCCTTCTGGCTTGCTTCTAGGTTCTCTTGTGCGAGTTTCTTGAAGCAGGATGTCGGTTCCCGAATATATCCTGTGGTGGCTTCCTAGGAGCTTGCTCCCAGCCCTTCTTTTCTAAACTGAGAGGTCCTCCCACAGGGTGCTCATACAGAAGTTCAAACAGGCTGAAACCAACCCTCTTCTGTGGTTTCTCCCTGTAGGTGAACAGAACACATGGTGAGAGGACGTTCCACTTACGCCTTCTGGGTTCTGAGAGACCCAATCTCAACCAATCCATTGCTCTGGGGGTGGTAAAGAGTGGTGAGATTGTAGGTAACCCCACACACATTTCACATGGCCTTCATGTATAAAGACATGAAGTTGGTACCCTGATCAGATACCACCTCCTTGGAGAAACCTACATGGGTAAAGATTCCCATCAGTGACCTGACTAGGAAGGGCGCAGGCACCATCCTCAGAGGGATAGCTTCTGATTACTGGGTGGAATATTCCACCAAGAGCAGGATGCACATGTTGCCCATGGCTGTCTCGGCATCCAGAGATCCCACAGTGTTAATGTCCACCCACTCGAAAGAGGTGCTTACGATAGAAAATGGCTTAAGAGGAGCGCTGCACCTCTTCTCAGATTTGCTACTCACCTGCAGGTTGGAAAGGTCCTATAGCATGCAATTCAATTCAATTATTTCTTTATTAGTCCTTCCGAAGACAGGTCATAAAAGATACAACATATTAAAAACATCATATAAAATCATACGCTTCTCAACAATTCAAAACTATTTTTCCATTTAAAAAGAGTCAACAGCAAGCAAATACTGTAATTATTCTCGGAACTAAAGTGACAATGAAAAGTGATTGGGTTCATAACTAGGAGCAGATATTATCTAATAGTGCAAAAGACAACAGCAGCCATCAGTAGCAGCAAATAAATAACCAATAGTACATGATTAATACAAATAAATCCTATAGAGGAGTTAGCAGCAGGGGTGGCCATTTTAGAATGCATCTTAGGCCAGTAAACGTGGGTGACAAGCCTGGCAAAGGTCTTGTCCTGCCCCAAATGACCCACCAGAGGCACATCATGAGTCAAACCCAGTATGAAAGATCTGAAGCACTGGGGTACCACTAACACAAGGGCTTCCCAAGCACAGCAACCTTAGGCTCGCTATACAGGTGATCGTTCGCCCAATAGATCAGATGAGATCCTGAGGCCTTACCAGCTGCTTGTCCTTGACCTGACGGCAAATACCCACAAGAGTGGGCACTTTTTCTGCTCCAGGCAGAATTCCTCCCTGCTGAGGCCTCCTTCCTGCAGCCAATGGGTATGCGCAGGCAAGTCGCAGGCAAGTCCCCTAGTTCATATACACAAAAGAGAAGTAGGAGTACAAAGGAACAGATAATTATTGTAGTATTTAGCACATGCTTCATTTTCTGAAAACTGCCCTCACCCACAAATTGTGGCATGCTTCATCACCGGGCTTGCCATCAACACCCCTGCACAGAAGTGGAGCAAAATGAAGGGGAAGACAATACAAACACACATTTTCAGGGATCAGAAAAGAATAATTGTGCAGAAATATCAGTTTAAAACTGGCTCCGGAATATCTTCTGTCAATTATATTCCTGGACTTCCTACTCAGGAGTACAAATGAATATAGGATGGTGGTGTCAAAGAGAATTAGTAACCCCACATCCCTCCTATCTGCATGTCTATCAACATGTTTCAGCCTATTATATCTAGCCCTAAAAGGGTCTTATGCCTTTCAACAGGACCTAAGATCCCCTTTATTCCCCTACTCTCCTACCTTCCTTTGTTAGTAGTATGAGATTTGACATAATCTGGTCTGGGGGCTGCAAAACACACTGCAGAAATACCTGTAGAAATACAACGATCATAACTATTTGTTCATATGAGAGTGATCATTCTCTGTGTGTTAAAGCCAAATGGAATATAAATGCTCAATGAAAACACGCATATGTCACACTGTCATTGTATTCATTAACAATCCCAAACTGTAATGATGGCTAGCTAGTCACCTAGTTTATGTGTACCCTTAAGTGGGTCTGGTATCCAGCGCTATACTCTGCTATTGGCTGCATAAAAAACTTATGAGGGAGACCATAATCAACTCATTACTTGTGGTTCTAAAAGAGCTAATGTGGGCCGAGGGGGCTGTTGGTTAACAACGAACCCTTAATCTTTTTAGGAGTTGTGACATTTGGAAAAGACTGGGCACTGATCTCCTTGAAATGTACTGGAGATTGGCTCATCCTAATTATTAACTTGTCAAAAAGGATATCTGATACTCTGCTAATACAGATCCAGACAAATGAACAACTGCTCAAAACAAATGCATACTTAGCAACATATAAGAAAAAACTAGAGGAAAATAACAGTGAACTAGGCGAATACAAGGAATTCTTAATGCAATGCAAGATCAATAAATTACAAAAAGATCTCAAACGCTTCTCAAGGGAAGGAATATATCCATATACAACAGAGGTGTATATACAACAAAAACAACTTGAAATAAAGAAGGATTCGCAATGGGGGAGAAGCGAGGGGGATACCTCTAGCTCAGGTAGTGACAGAAGTGATTATGAATACAGACCAAGAAGGAGAAATAGAATTAGGGGTTTCTATCAGGGACCGCTCCCTATGTTTCCAGGATATCCAGGCCAAGGATATGGTTGGCCAACAATGTTCCCACCAATGCAACAGATAGATGTGCTGCAGTACCCACAAGTTCCCCCCCTTTTTTTAGGGAGATGCAGAGGTAGAGGTAGTGGTAGAGGAAACCAAAGAGGAGCACAAAAAGATCCATGGGAGGACCTGAACCTGTGGGTGACTAGGAGAATGGACAACCCATAGCTTTGATGCTGTTTCTATATGTATTGTGTAGTTAGCAAGGTACCCTATCGTACTTATCCATAATCTGTTGTGGAGATCGCCATTTCCTCCGTATCTGTTTTGGGTTCAACTGTTTCATCCTGATATTGAGTTATCGTTATATATTCAGTTTAGATTATTTTTCTTGTAGCTATGCTCATATGATGTAGTACTATCTTTTCATTAGTGTTTCCAACGCAGGTTACTCTATGGAGTTTGTATTCCTTTTCATCTTCTGCATAATCTGTTTTCTGTATTCCTAAAGGATTTCCGATGGATTTTGTATTTCTATCTGTCCTCTGCTGAGTCCGCTTTCTATACTCATAGACCAGGAAGCTAAAAGCATCACAAGTGCATCGCCGCTGTTGGCGCCTTAATTCCTTTTTTGGTGAGTTACGCAATTTGCTTAAATACAGGCAGCTCGCATACTATTCCGTTTAATGTTCACTCTCGACTTCGCCGATGACAGACCACTTAGCTGCCATGCAGTCTTTCCGCATTTAGGGTAAGTGTTGTCTCGCTATCCTGCTCACACTCATACTATTACGTGTAGCAGAACACAACGTTTGATTTTTTTCCCTATCATATATTCCCCCCCCCTTTTTTTATCATCGATCCTCAGCCCATCCTTCTTAAAGTTCTTGTTGCCTACCCTTAATGGCATCTACCGCCCTGAAGTAATCTTTTACTGCCCAGGAAGATACCGTTACGTTTTCATAATCTATAGTGCAGTATGTCTTTTACCATCATAGATACTAGGCATTTTTTATTCTTTTTATTATTTTTTGCTCTCTTTCTTTATATATGTTTTCCTTTTCTCAGCACAGCTAAACCCTGGCACTCATTGGCCTATCATCTGTTAGCCTTGTCTGTCTTCATAATTCAGCATTTGTAACCTTGAGGTATGTTTGATCTTGTAATTTTTTATACATACCGGCTTGCAAGATGTTTTTGTTTTTCCCATGTGGTTCCCCAATGCCCATAGCAATCTTATTTAGTTGGCTATTGGTCTTTTTAGTCTTAGCTTATATACAATTTCACATTTATGTTTTTCTTCTTGTTTCAGAATATAATCGGTTCTGACAGCAATATAGATTTTATCAACACATGGTGTTTTTCTGGAATTTTACGTGCATGGTTTTTCCAACACACAAAGTAGTAGGTTATAGCAGATCTTTGTGGGATTATTTATTGCAATTAATAACAGTAATCTTTATTGTTTTAGATATTTAAAACCATAGCAAACGTCATAGTACAAATATGGTATCCATATGAACTGTATAAAAAAGTATTGAAAAAGGTATTAATTATTTTAGACCTAAAAACTGATAGCGGTGTACTTATCATGAAGCACTTTAAAAAAAAATTAAATTCTACAACATCAAATTATTGTCAAATTATGGTTTTTGCTACTAAATGACGTATAAAACATTTTAGGTTTAACTCTTTTTATTGGAAAACTGCACCTGGAAGGCAAGTCATACTGGATAAACAGTACAACATCAGCAGTTATTAGTATACATGAGAAAGGTACAGATAGTGCACGGGAGAAGCTTTAAGAAAGTCCAGTACTCATTAGATCTGTTGCTGCGTTGCTCAGGAAAGAAAAGTGCGGCATGCCAATCAGGTGAGAACTCCCTTACTCCCTCCCCCCAACTTCCCAAAACTCCCGCCCGCCCGCCCCCCCATCCAGTGCCCAAGTCAATCTCCTCCTGTGTTGCCTCATCAAGCCTCAGATCGGAGTCTCGCCTCTTCCCTCCAGCGCTAGATCTCGCTCTCTGGCTTCGAGAGGCGTAATAAGCGGAGGTACCGTGGGCATGTAAGTTCTCTGAATTCTATGATCAGAAGAGTGCGGAATGGCTGCCACAGTTCTTCAAATTGATCTGTGTCCCCGGCTAGTGTAAGGGACATCTTCTCCATCCCCAACACCCCCCATAGTCGGTGAAGCCAACCTGTAGTGGAAGGGATAGTTGCAGTGCGCCAGTGTACCAAGATGTTTTGGATCGCGGATCCCAGTGCGATGGCCATCTGGCTTCCTCTCTGAGACCGTAGGGGGTACGTTAAGGGGTTGGGGATCCCAAGTATGATGTAGGCAGGAAAGTGGGGCAATTCAGTGTGGAAGTGTGTATCTACGTCATCAAAGCGCAGTCCCATAGAATGTGTAGTAATGTGCCTAGGTGTCCACAACCCCTCCAGCATCTCTTGTCTTTGCTATGATCCATTTCACTAATGCGTTCCGGCGTATAGTACCAGTATGTGGTCACTTTAGTTAGTGTCTCAGTCAGTCCTGAGTGGTATGTCGAGTGTCGTGCTCGGTAGGATATGTGGCTCTATTCTTTGTGGCTCAGGGTCCTGCCCAATTCCCTCTCCCAACGCTCCCTACCCGGATCGTAAAGATGGGTTGATTGTGGTTGGAGGAATTTGTAAATGTCTGATATGAGTTTGGTGTCCGAAGTGGGAGTCAGGAGCCATTTCTCGTACGGCCGGAAGAGTCGGTCAGCAGTCTCCCTCACTTGCGGCTGTAGGGCCCAGTGGCGAACCTGAAGGTAACGCATGCGTTCCATTTCAGGAAAGTTGTATTCTTGTCGGAAGAGGGGGAAGGGGAGCACTCCCTCCGGGCCCTATATGTGACAGAGGCTGCGGTATCCCGCCGATCGCCAGTGGGCGTAAACTCCCTTCGCCATTCCCGGGGTGCAGTCTGGGTTGTCGACTAGGGGTGTTAGCGGTGAGGGGAAGGTAGTGAGATCGTGTACCACATTAGTGGCGTCCCATGCTCGCAGCAGGACCCGTGTAACAAATGAAGCGTAGAGATTAGCCGGTCGGGCTGCCTTGCGAAGGAACGGGATTTCCTGAAGTGGACGGCCCGCTATTGCTTGATCCTGGAATAAACAGGGTTTCTCGGACTCCCACCTGCTCCCTTCTACCAAACATCGCAACTGCGCTGCTTAGAAATATTTGCGTAGGTCCGGAATTCCTAAACCCCTCTCTTCCGGAGCAAGCATGGACAAGGCCTTTCGCATCCTTGGCTTACGACCCTGCCAAATGAAGTGGGCGAGATCTGCCTGCGTTTGCTGGAGCCACCCCGTGGGTGGCTGAAGCGGCAATGCACGGAAGAGGTATAGAATTTAAGGCAGAATCATCATCTTCACAGCCGCAATTCTGCCCAGCCACGAGAGGGGAAGGCTTCTCCACCGGTCCAGTTCCCCGGGGACCTTCTCTTGGAGAGCGGCGTAGTTGACCGTTGTCATAGCAGGGAGTGTAGAGGTCAGTAGGATCCCCAGGTAGGGCACAGCCTTAGACGCCCACTGGAGGGGAAGGGTAGTCTGCAAGTATTCCCTAGTGGAGGGAGTCAGGGAAAGGTCAAGGGCCAGTGATTTATCTGCATTCATCTTGAAGCCGGCTACAGCAGCGAATCTCTCCAGTTCCGCTAGGCTTGCGGGGAGGGTCGTCCGTGGGTTATCAAGTGTGAGCAGAATATCATCCGCGTAAAGGCTGACTGTATGTGTATAGCCACCGAATTTTATCCCCGTTACCGCGGTGTTGTGGCGAATCTTCTGGGCTAGTGGCTCCATATAAAGAGCAAAGAGCAGGGGTGACAGAGGGCAGCCCTGCCTGGTGCCCCTCTCGATAGGAAAGCTCTGGGAGCTGTAGCCGTTGACTCGGACTACTGATGTAGGAAATGTGTAGCCATTGAAGATGAAAGTGCGGAACTTCTCACCGATGCCAATTTTCTTCAGGACCATCTCTAGGTACGGCCAGTGGACGCGGTCGAATGCCTTTTCGGCGTCAACCGCCAGTAGCACACGTTCCCCTGGGGTTCGGGAGGCTTTCTCTGTAAGGTGAGTGACACTTTTGGTGTGGTCAACCGTTTGGCGGTCCTGGATGAATCCCGCTTGGTCCGGGTCTATGAGGCCTGGCAAGTGGGGACTTAGACGGGCCGCCAGAATGCTCTTGTACAGTTTGAGGTCTATGTTCAATAGCGAGATGGGATGGTACGAACCACATTTCGACCTGTCTTTCCCCGGCTTGGGGATGACTGAGAGAGACGCCTGTAGAAGGTCCCGGGGGATAGCCCCTGGCTCCGAGAAGGTGTTGAACAGATGGGTGAGGATCGGGGCCAGGATAGTGCAGAAGGACTTATAGAAGAGACCCGTGAAACCGTCAAGTCCCGGGGCCTTCCCTGGTTTGATTTTAGCTATGGCTGATATCACCTCCTCTATGCGGATGTCTCTGTCGAGGTGTTCCGCCTGCAAAGGCTCCAGAGAGGGGAGTGCCACTGAATCTAAATACTCTGCCGCAGCCCGGTCGTCGAGTCGATCCCCGGCATAGAGAGAGGAGTAGAACTCTCGGAACGTGTCCGCTAACTCCACATCTTCCGTGACCGTCGCCCCATCAGAGCGGGAAAGCTCTTTCACCGTCTGTTGGTGCCGTAAGACTCTGAGTCTGCTTGCCAGCACCCTGCCGCAACTGTCCCCTCCCGTGTAGTAGGCATGTCGCAGCCGCAGGGCTGCGTATTCCGCCCGGTCCGTATCCAGTGCGGACAGGAGGTGTCTGGCTGATTTAAGCTGCTTCCAGATTCGGGGGCCCCCGTCCGTTGGTGGATGCGTTCTAATTCCCGCACCTGGTGGGTACGCTCGTCACGCTTGAGCTGTCTATCTTTATTCTCCGCTGCGGAGATGGCTATAAATTCCCCTTGGAGCACTGCCTTCATAGCTGCCCACTGTGTCGCCTGTGTGGTATCATAGTTAGCATTGTGGAACTGATAGTCGTGGATTGCGTCCTGAATGCGTTTGACTACCTCTTTCCTATGTAGTAATGTGTCACGGAGGCGCCACACCCTCGGGGGTTAGCGGTGGGTGGCAGCGTGAGGGTGGCGGTGACCGGCGCGTGATCCGAAAGTGAAAGCACCCCTATCTCTGTCGAGGTGGCTAGTGTACAAACCGGGCCAGAGGCTAAAAGATAGTCTAATCTAGCGTATGTCTTATGCGCATTAGAGTAATAGGAGTATTCCCTTTCATGTGGGTGAGAGCGGCGCCAAAGGTCATGGAGATCTAGTTCAGTGAGTCGGTCTGTACAGTCAGTGGAGAAAGCCCCGGCCTGGGGAAAGCGTTGCGCTGATCTATCTAAAGCTGTGTTAAACACCATATTGAAGTCCCCCTCAATATGATGTGTCTATCTGGGGTGGCGGTGATGTCCGACAGGGTGGAGTGGAGGAATCGCTCTTGGCCCTCGTAAGGACTATAAATGGACCCAATGGTGAAAAGCAAGCCCCCCAGAGCAAAGTGATACGCCAACAGTCTCCCTTTCAGTTCAGCGCATTTATGTAAGACTTTACCCTTAAATGCCTGTGCCACTAAGATCGCCACTCCGCCAGTCTTATTGGGGCCAGAGGAAAAGAGTTGAGCGGGGAACTTTCGGCACCGTAGCCGGTGGCAGTCACGTGTCAACAAGTGCGTTTCGTGCAAAAGACAGATGTCTGCCCGTGAGTGTTCAAGCAGAGACAGTACGGGCTGTCTCTTGACAGGGTTGTTGAGACCCCGCACATTCAGAGTTAAAATTTTAAGAGTGGTAGGTGGCATGGTGTCAATGAGATTTGAACTGGTGGTTTAGCATGCCTGATGAGGTGAGAGACAACGGGGTCGGGCTACGACCATTGTATGTAGAACGGAGCACTGGACAACCCCCCCAACCATCCCTCCCCCTCCCGGAAACCCCCCTTCTCCCCCATCCCAACCGACCCCACAGAACTCCCCCAACCCCAACAAAACACCCCCGCTCCCTTGCATGCCCCCCCACCTCCCCAAAAGAACCCCTGAGTAGAGAACTAGTCAAAGTCTCGGGCCTACTTGAGCACAGCGCAGGTCCGTAGGAGGTCAATGTAGAGGGTAACGTTGTAGCGGCCAAACCGGCGGCTCCCCGACCCATCCTCCCAGTTAGAGCTATAGTGTGAAGTTATACCCTTAGATAACAGTGTCTTACAGTTTGGTTGCTGTATTGTCCGCTACCTCTTGTACAGCCGCCTCCTGTTCCTGAGCGACTGTGGCAGGGTCAGGTTTCGGGATGGACCTCGGGGATCGCCTCCGTCGTACTGTCTGCCATCCCTCTCCCGGGCGTCGCAAGGGGCCATCTTGTGATCTGCTCGGAGATGCGTCCCTAGACCCTGTTTCCTTTGGCATGTCAATGTTCAGTAAAGCACACGTGTCGCAGAGTGACTTGAGTTGGTGTAGCGATCCTTTCCACCTAAAGATCAGACAAAATGGGTGACCCCAGGAGTAGGGAATACCATTGTCTCTCAGAAAGTTTGTCGCAATCCGGAAGGATTTACGTTTCTGTAGGATGATGTTGGAGAGGTCCTGAAAAAGGGCTATTGGGTCATCTCCGAAGAGAATTGGTTGTTTCGTTCCGAGGGGAGGCAGTGCTCTTCGCGCCATGCCGCCCTATGCGCGCGGTCGATCCAGATCTCAAACTCCTCCGACTCCCCCAGGATCTCCCGGAATAGGTCCTGCAGATATTCGGCCATGTTGTTCCCCTCGGACTTAAATGGGACTCCTCGGACCCGTATGTTGTTCCGCCGAGAGCGGTTCTCAAGGTCTTCCGAGTGTGCCTGTAAGTCCACCTGCTGGTCTTGAAGACGGAGAATCTCCTGTTGCAGCCGCTCCACCTCCATGCTGCGGGACTGGTCTGCCTCCTCCACCGACGCCACGCGCTCGCCCAGGCCGTCCAGGTCTCGACGCAGCTCCCGTTGTCCCCCCGCCAATTCTTGTTTCAGGGTTTGGAAGTCATCCCTCAGGGTGTTGAACAGGGACGCTAAGAAGGCTTTGGTGATGGGAGCAGTCTCGTCATCCTGTCCCTGGGGGCTAGCTGGAGTCTTCGGGGATACCACAGTCTGGGCCCTCTCGCCCTTCGGTGCGCTTTTGTGGAGAAGGTCTACAATATTACGGGATCCTTTGCGGCCCGTGTGTGCCATGTCGCCGGTGTATGGAGCCGCAGGTGTTCCGACGTGAATCCAGAAGGGCGAAGGTGGCACAGCGGTGACGTTAGATAGTACCAATTGTAGCCGTGGAACCGTAAGGATCCGTAGCGTGGTGGAGGCTGGGGTCTACACGTGGCTCTGTGAGGTCAGGGCGGTCGGAGGCCGTCCGGGGCGTGCTGGGTCTGGGCCGACCAGCCAGGCCCGGGCCAATGTGAGGACCAGTGGGGTACCTTAGTTTGGCGTTGTGGTGGCGAACTCTTCCTCTCCTGGTCGATAGTTGTGGGTCGGGGGCCGGGGAGCTGACCAGGGTCCGCTGCGCCTCCGCTTGCGTATATGGGGTATAGGAGTCTCACCTTCAAGCTTGAGTCCCCAGCAGCCGGTTTCTAGTAGCGGGTGTACGCACTGGGGGAGTACTGCCTCGATTAGGACCCTTCTCCAGGGCAGCAGCGTGAGCAGCAGTCATGGGTAGGATGTGCCTCCGGAGTAGGTGGAGAAGTCTGTGCTCCGATCTCCCAGGGCCGAAAACTGCACCCCGAGCCCAGCCCCCGGCATGTCTTCAGTTCAGCCCCAGACAGGCGTTCGCCGGCTCCAGCTCCTCGTCTAGGGGCCTGTGGCTCCGCCAGGCGCCAGGGGTGCGCAGTGATGTCTCGGGTGCGGCCGCGGCCTATTTGGGTCGAGGCCCGATGCTGTACCCTCGTTGCCGCCCGCCTTGCTCACTCCCGTGCAGGCCCAGTCTTTCGGTGGTGGGGGGGCCTCCGCTCTTCTCTCCAGAGGACTGAGGTACCCCCGGGTGGCCCTCCGGCCGGAACAGCCCTCCGGCACCGGTCTTCCTCCGGACCAGGCCCCAAGCCGGGGGCTCGGGTAATCGCGCTGTCCGGGCCGCCGTCGGCCGGCGCCCCCGTCCACCGGAATGGGTGGAGGTTCGCTCTACAGTCGCCGATTGCGCACCAGAGGTGGAGGCCTCACCTGCCTTCTCTGACTGTTCCGCTCCCGGTGGCAGGGGTCCCGGCTCACTCCCAGCCGCAAGCGCCCGCGGCCGCCATTTTTTTGCTGGATAGCGGCGGGAGCTCCAGGCGGGCGCAGCCCGGCTCCGGGAGGCAGCGTAGTCCTGGTTTTTCATGGGGGGGGGTACCGGAGGCAAGCGTGTCGACCCCAGTTAATGAAACAGCGTTTTCGGGGTATTTCACGCAGTTATAGTAGGGCTTTGGGGTTCAGGGCCGGAGAGCCTCGCATAGACACGTCCGATCAGGCCGCCATCTTGGCCTCGCCCCGTATAAAACATTTTAAACATTTTTATAAATTGCAATAAAGTTCTGAAAATCATTGTTATTATGTTCCTTTATATTACTAAACATTATTGATCTTGTAATGCGACATTATTTTTCTCATAAAACAATAGGAATTTCAACATTTTACAAGTTCGAATACCTCTATCATTAAAAGCCTTTTTTAGTAGAGCAACTCATTTCATTTTTAGGCAGGGGCAGATGCATATTATAATTATATTATATTATAATAATATCTTGCCTTGCTACGCCACATAGGCTACACGATTTGACGCCGGTATGCTTCCATGATGTTTGATCAGCCAGGCTTGGTAATACCCCAAATCCAGTAGCCATTAGTTTGCGTTTCAAGTGGGGCGAGTATGTTACGTCGAGATACTCCACCGGTCGGAGTGATGTATAAGATTGCAGAACCATCCAGGCATGGGATCTTTTTACTAAGGTACCTTTATCTTCCAGTAGTGATTGTAGTTTTGCCACCTTATTTGTTAATCTGCAGAAGACTTGGGAGGAAGGGTTTTTTGCCCATAGATCCATCGTCTCGGTGTCGTTCAATGCCATTTTCAAAAATTTGCCATAACTTGAGTTTGGGTGGTCCTGGGCTTGCCACAAGGCGTCATTTAGTAAATTGGATCGATTCTGCCACAATTTATATCAAGTTTTAATCACAGCATATTTTCTCCCAATTTCCTGCTTAATAAGGCCGAATTCCAATCGGACTTGTGCCGGGGCTGCTGACTGGGGTAGATCGAATACTTTTTTGTAGGCCTTAATTTGTATAGAGTCAAGGATTTTTCCGTCTTTACCATTTAGCACTATGCTAGCATAGGTTATTGCCGGTGGCAGCTTCACAGCCATCACTCAGATTAGTGGCATGAATGAAGGACCATATAGCTTTTTTCCGATAGCACAAAAAGCATAAATAATTCCATTTCCTTTTTTTTCAAGATATTGTTTCTGAAATTGAAAGTTTAGTTTTTTTGTCTATGTATACTCCCAAGTACTTGTAGGTACTTACTAATCCAATGCACGTTTCTCCCATTTTGAATTGATATTGATAACGTGTGCAGTTCGTGAGTGACATCATTTTTGTTTTCGTATTTTTTATTTCCAATGCGTTCGTATTAGTGAACATCAAAAGTTCATTAAGTGCTCTTTGGAGACCTATTTGGGACAGGCTAAAGAAAACTATATCCTCTGCATACGAGAGGTGCGTTATGGGCATTGTTCCAAAGCGGGGTGGATGTGTATTTGCTTGATCCAGTCGGGGCGAAAGGTCTTACATGAAGAAATTAAATAAATGGGGGGCTAATGCACAGCCTTGTTTTAATCCAGTCTCAGTGTGTATCCTTTTGGATAATTTAGTTCCATTCGCCAATTTCACCCGGCCCACGTACCCGTATACAGTTGTATAATGGGACGTAATATTTTTTGGGGGAGACCCATATTCTGTAGTTTGGTCCAAAGTAGTCCGCGATTCATGCAGTCAAATGCGGATTTGAAATCTATAAAGCACAATTGTAGCGGTCTTTGCTGTCGTTTGCACTTTTCAGCTATTATGGCCAGAGCTAAGATATTTGTTGTAGTGCCACATCCTTTGCGGAATCCGGTTTGATTTAATGGAATCAGCCCGTTTATATTTGACCATTCTACCAAGTCCTCCAGGATTAATGAGGCAAAATATTTCGCTTCCACGTCCATAAGTGCAATTAACCGATAATTTGCCGGATCAGCTCTATCACCTCCCTTGAAGATCAGATTTATGATTGACCCCTTCCAGCTTGTGGGGATGGTCATTGTTAAACTAATTTCCTTATAGAGACCTGATAACTAATTTGCCCAATAGTCAGGATGAGCCTTGAATATGGCCTGGGGGATGCCATTTGGGCCTGGGGCCCCGTCATTGCGACCCTTTTTTATTATTTTGGCTGTATCTTCTACTGTGTGGCATTTCCTTTCCAGGGCTACGATGGGTCCTGCATCTTGGGATCGAGGGTGATTCTTCCTTGATAGTTCTTTAATAATGGTTTTGCTATTAATATTGAATACTCCTTTCGTGGACGATGTGTGATCTTCAAATATTTTATTTAGATGGACTGCCCAGACATCCTCTCGTATTGAGGCGTTGTTGATCACTTTTTTTGATCTTATTGTGCCATTTACTAGTTCCCAAAAGAGCTTGTTGTTTGCTTGCTTAGCACTAAAGAGTAGCTTCGTCCAGAAGGTCTCCTGCTGCGCTTTCTGGTCCTTCCAGATTTGGTTTTTATACCGCTTTTTGATGTTCTTTATATCCCGCCATGTATGATTTGGGACTTTCTGTGTATTGTTTTTCCTCACCATCTTTCTCAGCTCTTTTCTTAGCGCATAGGCCTTCCTGCACATTTTTATATTGGGCTTGATCCTTCTAGTCTGGGCATAGTTAACTTTGGGTGCATGAATCAATAGTGCGTTAGCAAATATGGGCCAGCTCTCTACTAGATTTTTACCTGATGTAAACTTAGCTTCAAATATTTCTTTTGCTAATGCTGTTAGTTACGGTAAGGTTTCTGCTGACCATTTTATTCTTTTCATATCTGTTGTGGTCAATTGGCCCATCTCAATGGGGGATAGATGATGTTTTTTATGGCCTGTATCCAGTTTGAATACCTGATTTGAGTGATCACTTTGGGTGGAATATTTGATCTGATACTTCGTCACGCGAGCGAGTAGAGGAAGCGTTAAAATTGTGTAATCTAGGATTGACTGCGCGTGGGCACCCTGATAGGTCCAGCGCGGAGGAGTATCGTCTTCGGTTCTCCCATTTGAGACTCGCAAGCCTTGGTGTTTTAGTGTTAGGACCAGCTTTTGCCCATTTAAGTCATGTCTCTTTAGTAGTGAGGATGATTGTGGGGGAACCGACCATTGCTCATTTCATACATATGCTGGCAACTATTGCACAACGTCTATGAACTGCACATGACCGCTATATATGTTGAATTTATCGATAGGATGCTTGATAAACGCATAGGATTACGTTTTGATCTTTGAGCTATATCTTGATATTAAATTATATAAAAATGCAAACTTTGTAGGTTGTAACTCATGTCTCTGAATTGCTTTGTATTTACTTAAAAAAGGAGTGGGCCAATATATGTACAACAGACAATGTGATTGCTACCTATGTGTCTATATGGATATCCTATCTATTTGTTCTTATATGTATATGGGGTTATTTCACTTTTTGCACTGTATATATATTTATGCAAGGGTGTCTCACTGGAGTAAAAATGTATTATATGGTATGTTTTGTTCTTGACATGTGTGGTCAAATAGTAAGCAGTTCCAGGTCCTTATATATGTATATATAATTGTTCCTCATGACTATTTTGTAATAATGAATTAGAATTTGTAATTGTTTCTGTTTATTTTTCAGTGCAATAAGACAGTGACCTGATGAAGGCGATAACGACGAAACACACGTAGTCTTATCTACCGCCTTGCCTCCATTAATTTGTCTAAGTTTTGGTTGTACTGTTTTCCACAAACTCTATTCTGTATATAAATTGTCTACAATGAAAATTCATATGTGATAATATTGTGAATCATGATAACATCCACATAAAATGACAAAATTGAAAGAAAATAGTGAAAAATCAATTATTAAATAAATGAATATACGTTTTTTGAATATTTTTGCTATATATTCTTCTTTACATGTTACAGTTTTGGTATTGTCATGGGCTGACAATTTGAGACTTTTCCTTGACCTGGTACTGCTTCTGTCAATAATGAGACCGACTCAGCGACATATCTTTACCTAATATGACCAGGAGAATGTCAAAGGGACTTTGTCCCAGGAACGAGCAATGAATAACCTTGGTTGTGAATCTTACATACCAAACACTGACAGATCAACAATAGAGAGTCTTAAATAAAGGTCTGTGTTTTGTCCATATGAATCCACTGATCAGTTTCCAACTTAGACAAGAACTAGTAGAATTCTTCTGGACAATAATGTTGAGAATATTTTTTGAGGGCAAAGAAGAGGATAGAACATGAAAAGGGGACATCTCCTTTCGTTCTAAATCCTACTTTGCTCCCTGAATCATGGCACTCCCTGTAGAGGTGGCTGCGTTTCAACTGTGAGTAATACATTAAGTTGAGGAGCGAAATAAGAAGGAGACCAACCCATTGAAAACCTCTCCAGATTGGAAAGGGAGGCATTGGACCAACTGAGACAGCACACCAACCTGATCATTAAACCAGCGGATGAGGGATAAGCTATAGTCCTCCAGACCAAACCAGCCTATTAGAGTGAATGTTTAAGGCTTCTTTCAGACAGAAGGAATTATAATATCCTGACCCGGAACCCCACCCCAGAGATAAGAAAAGAGTTACCAACCCTAGTAGATGAAGCAATTAAGAATGACTGGATATCACAACAGGAAGGGCTCTTTCTTTGCACAGAGAATATTGTTATTCCATATTTCTTTACATTGCCCAAAGTATATAAACCTACTAGACTTCCAACAGGAAGACCAATAGTATTAGGCACTGGCTCGATACTAGATCCAATATCACAATTTAACAATTTAATTACTAAACCCCTTGTACAGAAAATGGAGGCATGCATTCCAAACCATGGCAACTATAACAGATATCCACCATGAATTCTGCCTAAGCAACAAATAAAACAGGCTTTTTCTTTTACATCCTTTGATTATAGGAATCCCAACTCTCAATATTCCAAAGGTAAGGTTTATCAGTCCCCTGACAGGGTACACGGCTACACCTAAAGAACACAGCACTTTATTTTATATAACATAATAATACCCACTCTGCATGAGCGATTTCCTAGATCCAGGATCACCTGATATCATGGACAAATCTCCATATCAGGATACACCTACTAAAGGCACCTGCTCTTTCACTCGTTTTTCTGCCCTCTTCTTTTTTTCACCTTGCTGCATCTCTGCTCTTTTGTGCCTTATTTCTGCTTATTTTCCCCCTTTCCTTTATTTCCTTGATCCTTGCTTTCGCTGCCGCTGCTGCCTCCGCGGCCCCACCACCTCAGCATGACCGGCCAAATCCAGCTCCCGCCTCCCAGCTGGCCAGCCCTCCTTGACTCCTACTTAATGGCGGCTGCTGCATGGCCTTTTGCCACGGGCAAGACAAAGGCAAGCCCGTCTGCGACCCGACGGCGACCAGCGCCAGGAACCCTGGACCTCTGCCCCGACAATGCTATGACCAGGCGGCACTCCACGCACTCAACTCAGGCCGCAACAACAACTGCAAGCTAGCATCACCAGCGGACACCCATGAACCCTTCAGCTGTCACCGCTGCTGGCACACCTGCAGCACTGCCAAGAACAGGGAGCCAGCGCAACCCACCCGCAAAAACACAACGAACCGAAGACCCTGCAATGCCTCCTCCTCAACATCTGATCCCTCCACAAACACGCCACCAAAATCTGGGAGCTCCTCGACAGCACCACCCCGGACGAGGAGTTCTTCACTGAAACTTGGACCAACACCACTTCAGAAACGTACATCGCCATCATCATCCACAAAGGATAGAAGATCTCCAGGAAGGACTGCCCCACCCTCCTGGGAGGAAGAATCACCTTCATCCACAAATCCAGCCTCCGCCTGAGCACACTCCCAGACGAGCCCACAGAACGGATGGAACACCTTCACTTCAAGATACTGGCCAACACCACGCCACCCTCCATGGAACCCTCATCTACCGACCTCCTGGACCCCGTGGACCTTTTGCGATCTCAATAACGGACATCATCTCCTGCAGGCCATCGCATCCACCAACCACACCCTGATGGGAGACCTAAACCTCCACTTCGACAACCAACTAGACCACAACACCACATCAATCCTGGACAACCCCCACAACTTTGGACTACGCCAGATTGTGACTGAGCCCACGCACTTAGCAGGACACACCCTTGACCCCCTCTTCACTCCAGGAAACTCCAATACCTTCAACCACACCACTGAACTCCCATGGACCAACCATTGCTGTGTCCACTTCACCTTCAGAACAATCACCATCCACAGACACCAGCACCTGCTCCCATGAAGAAACTGGACCAAAATCACTGACGACCAGCTCACCTCCTCACTCAACAATTCCACCCCTACCATCGCGAAAAACTACGACCCCAAAACCGCAGCCCGAACCCTGCACAGATGCATGTCTGACTGAGCCACCACCCTAGCCCCCCTCAAGAAAAACAACAATAACCACGCTAAGAAAGCCAGATGGTTTACCACCGAACTTCGAGAGTCCAGCTGCACATCGAAAAAGGCCTGGAGGAACATCAAATCTACAGAAGCCCACAACACCGTCAGAGCCACCACCAATGCCCACCATCAACTCATCAAAGAAACGAGGAAAAAAGCGATTGAAGACTGAATCTCCACCCATGTGCACAATAGCAAGGAACTCTTCAGGATCATCAAGGAGTTTGCCCACCCACCAGCAAGTCTTCCGACATACCTCCCTTACAAGACCTTTTCCCACCACAAAATCAAGAACATATATAAGACAAGTTCGATGAAGATAACCAACACACTGAACCCTCACCAACCAACCTAATACCCAGAAACCAGCGATTGACAACTGGACAACTCTCACCATCAAATACACACTGAAGACAATGAAGTGAATCCACTCAGGGGCCCCCATGGATCCCTACCCCCACCACATTTTCAACAGAGCCGCCAACACCCTCGCACCCATGCTCTGCCACACCATCAACCGCTTTCTGGCGACCGCCTTGTTCCCTCACAACTGGAAATACGCTGAGATCAACCCCCTCCTGAAGAAACCATCGGCAAGCCCCACTGACCGCAAAAACTACAGACCCATCTCCCTCCTCCCATTCCCAGCAAAACTCATCGAGAAGGCCATCAACAGCCAACTCGCCACATTCATTGAAGAACACTACATCCTCGACCCCTCCCAGTCCAGCTTCAGAAAAAAACGCAAAAACAACAGTTGATGGACACAGCACGGAAACCACATTCCTTGCCACAACTGACTAGATCCGCACCCTACAGGACAAAGGAGAGACAGTAGCCCTCATTCTCCTTGACCTCTCTGCGGCATTCGACACAGTCTCCCACCGCACCCTCATACGCAGACTTTAAGATGCCGGAATCCAGGACAAGGCCCTCGACTGGATCCGCTCCTTCCTCTCCGGCAGGACGCAGCGGGTCTGACTCCCCCTTTCCTCTCAGACCCTACACCTACCATCTGCGGAGTCCCCCAGGGATCCTCTCTCAGCCCGACGCTTTTCAATGTCTACATGGCATCACTCGCCCCATTCATCAGAACCTACGGACTCAACATTGTGTCATACGCAGACAACACCCAACTCATCCTCTTCCTATCCAACGAGCCCAACACCACCAGACACAACTTTCGAGGAGGCATGGAAGCCGTCACCAAATGGATGAAAAACAGCTGCCTACAACTAAACACCAATAAAACAGAAGTACTCATCATTCGCCCAAACCCTGATGCCGGGAGCGACACCTGGTGGCCCCCAACCTCGGGAACCCACCAACCCCCATGGACCACGCAAGCAACCTGGGAATCATCCTGGACTTCTAGCTCAAAATGGACTGCCAAATCAACTCCTTCTCATCTTCCTGCTTTCACAACCTCCGCCTTCTCCGTAAGACCTTCAAATGGATCCCCCTTGAACATAGAAAGACCGTCGCTCACGCCCTGGTTACCAGCAGACTCGACTACGGCAACGCACTGTACGCCAGAATAAAAAAACCTTACCCACAAGCTACAGAACATACAGAATGCCGCCGCAAGACTAGACCTCAACCTGCGAAAACACTGCCACATCTCCCAGCCCCTGTGCACACTCCGCTGGCTCCCTGTCGAGGCGAGAATCACTTTCAAGATACTCACCCATGTGCACAAGGCCCTCCACGTCACCGGATCAGCATACCTGAACAGCCGACTCAAATTCCACGCACCCCAAAGAACCCTACGATTAGCCCAGCTCTCCTACGCCGTGGTCCCCTGCACCAGAAAGACTAGATCGGGAGGCCGCTCCTCTTTCCTCATGGCCAAAGAATAGAACCCCTACCACTCCACCTCAGACAGATATCGCTCCCCATCTTCACAAGAAACATCAAAACTTGGCTTTTCAACAGACACCCTCCTTGATGTAATGGAACCTGCACCCCCCTCCCCATGAGCCTTGAGACCCTTATGGGTGAGTAGTCACACTTCAACAAACCCTGATTGATCGATTGACCACAAAAGTAATAGTAAGACTCCACCATGTTTATATACACACCAGATTAGGTAAAAATTATTTGTTACCAGTAAGCATGGTCTTCTGATACCACCTATGCGTGTTCGTCATTTACATACATAATGTAGGTATTCCCATAAAAGATATATACTGATGCTTTGGACACTCTTGCATGTGCCTTTTGTCCCCATACATGTATTTATGAACATCGTTATCATCGTGATTACAACTTAACCGTATGTAAATGTTGACTTTTATTTTCATTTTCATCTTACCATGATGAGGATAATATATGCAACATATTCTATCTTTTTCCTTTCCCCTCTCCTCAATGGAACTATAATTTTGTGACGTGTCATAACGTTTTGGACTCACCCTTACAATATGCCTTTATTTTGTTTCCTCCTCCAAACTTTCCTTCTCTCCATTATCTCTTACTTTTCCTATCCTTTTTTCTTCATAATGTTTTTTCTTTGTTTCTTATCCTAAACTCCTTCCTTCCCACCATCATGCCTGGCACTATGCAGGATTTTCCTCTTATGCACCACGTAATTATCATTTCCTATTTGTTTTTTCTTTTCTCCCCCCACCACCTTCAAAACTTTTATTTTTGTACAAATTTGCCTTCAATGTACCGTATTTTTAGTGTTCCTTATATGTACGATAATTTTGATTATGGTACTTGAATATATTTGACTTGGCTGCCCTGAGGAAATCCCAGACTGAAAGGCCAATTAAAGCGGGCTAAACATGTGGTTGCTGTGCCACAAACCTTTTGTTTTCTGTTTCTACTTTGTCAGCAAAGACTCTGAAAGTTAAAGAGTCCCCTCACAATTAATGCTGGACTCAACAAAAGGATTTAATCCCCAATAAACTATGAATATTCCTATTTGCCCTGACACAACTCTTAGTCAGAAAACGGAGGCATACCTGAAGGACACAAGAGATGTACTGAACCTTGTAAAAACCATGAAATTTGACCCGACCAGAGAATTTCTAGTAAGTTTAGACATTGAGTCTCTCTACACTAATATATCACAGAGAGAAACTCTGAGGGTTGCAGGGAACTTACAATATGCACAAGATTGGACATATGACACCCCAAGATCTTTTATATTAAACCTAGCAGAAATAGCTGTGACCCAAAAAACTTTTTTGAATTCCAGGGTACCATCTACTTGAAAACCCATGGGGCAACCATGGTGATCACTTTCGATTTGAGCCTGGAATGGCTATATGTGGCAGCCTTTCAACAGGATCCATTGTTTGCCCCTAGCCCGGCTAGATCAAACTCTGGTATCAGTCCATGGATGACTTCCTCTTAATTTAAAAAGGAGATGAGAACGGCAATGGCTGGAGAGGAAAGCAAGATGGTGACCACTTGAGACGGCCACTCGCAGCTCCCTGACCACTTGTCATGTTTACTAAATAAACCCACCGTCTAATAGGAGTAATGATGGGCCATCAGGATATGCAGGGCACACTTCAGCAACCTTTGTGTGACTGTCTAGAGTGAATGCACAAGCGCCCAACTGCCATCCTAACCCAGACGTGTATTCAAAGACAGGCAGAAGCAGAGATTGGTTAAAGTAAGAAAATGGCAACTTTATAAAAGTGGTCTTTTCAGACCTGCAATTTAAATACCAACTTCACTAAAAGATGTATTTTAAATTGGTGAGTCCAGAGACCCCAAACTCCAATTCTCTATCAGCTCCCAATTGGAAGATACACTTGAAAGAGGTTAGTAGGCAGTTCCAAAACTAACCTATTGAAGGGATAGGCCTCGCTGTAGTGAAAAACGAAATTAACTGTATTTCACTACTAGGACATGTAGAACACAACAGTACATGTCCGACCTTTAAAATACACTGCACCCTGCCCTTGGTGCTACCTAGTGCCTACCTTAGGAGCGCCCTACATGTAGTAAAAGGGAAGAGTTGGGCCTAGCAAGTGGGTGCACTTTCAGGTCAAAATGGGAGTTTAAAACTGCACATACAGACAATGCAGTGGCAGGTCTGAGATATGTTTGCAAGGCTACTCTTGTGGGTGGCACAATCAGTACTGCATGCCCACTAGTTGCATTCGATTTACAGAACCTGCGCACACACACTGCACTGTACTAAGGGCGTACTAGTAAATCAAAGATGCAAATTCCGGAGAAATGAATTATCATAACATTTTAGACAGGAAGCACTGGCACTTTAGCACCGTTCAGCAGCTGTAAAGTGCCCATTGTCCTAAAGCCAGCAAAAACTTAATGCAGCACACAGTCAAAAACAGGAGGTCATAAGCAAAAAGACTGGGGAAACTACACCAAAATATGCCAGATCTAACATCATCCACTGCTGCCATCTTTTCCAGGACAACTTATTAGTCTTTAGAAAAAATAAGGAAGAACCTGGCATGATGGAAAGAGTGTCTGGGATTTTGGAAGAATGGGTTTATGCCCTCGAGTACTCTAAGCGTACATTTGCAGTATCATTTATTTAAGGCATGTAATGATCTGGTCAGACCTAAGCATTCATTAGCTGATGTTGTCCAACATTCTCAACCATCAGCCAGGTAGGATGTGCAGTCCTATCTGGTGTTAGCAGAATCTTTTTCAAACAAAATATGTTCTCCAGTTTGAATAAAGGATATTTCACATTAGAAAACTAATAAAACAGAAATCCAAGATGAGTGGTTGGATGCCTGCCAAAATGATTTTGATCTTAGAAGAAATTCTATTGTGAATGCTTCAGCTCTGAGTTGCTTTGATCCTATGTTGGCAAAAATGGCTAGGTGAAGTTTGGTCACAAACTGAGAATGATGGAAAGAAAGTGACTCTTTCATATGCTTCATCTTGATTGTACTCAACCTGAGAGCATTACTCAGTCATCGATTGAGTGAGACTCTTGCGTGTGTATGGGACTTGCACTGTTTTAGAAGTATACAAAAAAGTAATTGATGGAATGCTTGATTTAATCCCTGTCACTGGTAATTACATGGGGCCTTATCCAAGTCCAATATTTAAATGCCCATCATGCAACCTCAGATTAGATCCGGGGATATTTAAATCAGCCTTGGTTCTACTCCAATAGGAAAATCGTTTTACCTGGCTGGTGAAGAGAATTTCATTGCAGACTTTTTGTGAAGAGTGCCAACTCAGATGAAATATTGTATAGACGATGAATGGAATGAACCTTTGCCACACAATAGTTGATTTCCTACTTTTAAGAAGTTAGTGTGTGCATAGGAGACGGACAGAGTGTTGCAAGCTGTGACAGGGTATATGGAGGACGGTTGATAGTGAAAACATATGGTAAATAAGGTACATAAACATTTTGGGAAGTTAGGATTCAACTATCCGCATTCAGTGGAACAGTAATGTGTGACCACAGGATGGTCCCACCAGAAACTATGAGGACATCTATTGTTAAGATGGGACAAGAGAATCATCTGGGCATTATCAGGATAAAGCAGAGTGTTAAAAGGTGTAACTGGTGGTCTGGAATTGACTTTGTAATACAAATAGTGGGGAGAGAATGCAGGCAATATGTTATGGAAGACAAATCCCTTAGGACGTGAAGCCCATAAATCTGTGATAAAATCCTTCCTCAGAATTTTTGGAAGTGCATGGCCATCAGCATTATGGGGTATGTGGGATTTTCACATTCAAGTGCAGTGGCACTCATTGACACTTTTTAACATTGTTTTTTTGTACATGTAGTGGACAAGGATGACACTGATGATGCGTTGCATTTTCTGGATGATGCATTTTCAAATGAGTTTCTTCATTCTGAGATTGTAAGTCACAATGGTGTCCACTTAAATCTAGTAAGGCAATGAATTGACCAGCTAACCTAGGGATTAGGTATACGAAAAATTAATGATGCAACCCCCCAGTACATATGGCATAATTGAATGCCGTAATCACAATTTGAAGAATGCTTTTCAACATGAATTTAAGGGTGACTTCGACTGAAAGCTGTGTGGATGTATAGAGTAACTATCAAGGAGGAAACAATTTGATTCTGTTTGAAGTAATGCAACACTGGTTGCTTGTGCGTGGCTGGTGTGAAGCACTGGCCGATAGAAGTCAGAAAGAAAATCTATGAAACTGATAAGATGTGCAAGAAATAGTTTGATGCAAAAAATGTGTGTTGCTTGTGAGAAGTGAGGCAGTGGATCAGAATTAGGAAACCAGGAAAGAGTCGAAAGGAGCGAGGCAGTATTTGGAACATTTGAAGATTCTGATGGATGATGCGTAACTCTGGGGGTCATTATGAAGGTGGAAGGCCCGTCACCGCCAGCCGTGCGGTGGTTGGCCTTCCGCCATCGGACTGAGATTTTCCCCCTGCCAAATTAGGATGGCTGGGGGGAATCTGACCGTGACTGTGGCGGGCGCAAAGACCGCCTGCCACGGATCCGCCAAAGGCAATCGGTAAATGGTGGCGGTGCCTAGCAGGCACCGTCCGCCAAATTACAATGCTGCACCCCCGCCAGCCGGTGTATGGCGCCATTCCCAGGCTGGCGGGAATTGGTATCGGGGCTTTTGTGGCCCCCCTTATGTTGGAGGGAGGTGTGGGTGCACTGGGGGGTACCCATGGTACGCCGCTACATTTCACTGCATTAAGTGGCAGGCACCGTGTGGTGCCTGCCACATAGTGCAGTGAAATGCACAACCTGCATTTTTAACATTGCTGTGGGTGTTGCTGCAGCACCCACCACAGTGTTAAATTACAACATGGGACCGCCATTGTGGCGGTTGCATCCTAATTTGGAGTGTGGGACTGCTGCATGCATGGCCGGCGGGCCCGATCCCCATCACAATGGTGGGTGGACTCTAGTCAGCTCGCCATCGTGATGACCTCCTCTGTGCAGATGAGTGACAGATGGTGTTGGCATTTTAAATGTTGTGCTGTTGGATACGAAGATATGTGGGAAGAATGCCGTCTTGTACACAGTATTGGGACAATGGGTGTTACAAGTAATTTTTCAATGGAGGATGCTTCAATAGACATAAGGGGATAGTGCATGAGGAACAGGATGCTTCTTGTGTTCCAGGTTTGGCCGTTAGTCTTAGTGAAAATGTTGGCAGAAGCAGACTAAGTAGGATTTCTTCTTAGGTCACTGTGCTGATTAAACTCATAACCACCTTCAAGGCCCCAATATGGTTTATTGCAAGATGTTAACGTTATACGGTGCTCAAGTTCTATGATGTCATCAATGGAACAGGAGTTGGTCAAGCAGTTGAAGACAGGCTCCTTAAGCGATAGGAGTAAAATATAGAGCAGAAGGGGAAGATACCAATATGGAACCATATATTTCAGTTAACACCAACAAAAGCCTTCAGTCAGTCCTGAGGCAACTTTATGGTTTTAAAGTTGCTTTAGGGGTTTCTTGGACTAACCCTGGAGAGGACCCAGGTTCGACAACTCCTAGGTATGTTTCAGTGAACACATTTCCCTTCCCCAGTAAGACACCTGCCAGTGTGAACTGAAAAGTTCCCAAGAATGTTTGCAGCATTAAGGTAATTTTCATGAGATTGCCAGGATTATGAGTAACAAGATGCCAGGTATAGCTGAAACAAAATTGTGAATACATGTACATTATGTAAAAGCAGAGCAGATAATAAGCTCCTGTACTGGCACATGCATAGAGCAATGCAATTCATTAAGATTCTGGAGAATGCAGCTCATTATATATTAAAAGGAAGTGTTGTATAAAATTGCATCTGAGTAAACCAGTTGTTAGCGAAAAGGATAATGTGTCAGTGATACCAGTGGCATAAAGAAAGCTTAAGCCCCACCCTACAAGGTACACGAAATGGGGTCCCATACACTTACCATACCCACTATCTAAGCCGAGTAGAAAAATGGGACACTAGTGGTATTCATTTACAAAATGGCTGTTTACAGTCTCACTGTTTATTTTGCTGACATGGCAGAAACCACCTCAAACCAGTCTTAAAAAAAGCGAATCTTAGAAGGCACTCCCCTCCCCCTCACAAGAACAAGAGAGAAATTGGGAAGTATGTTGGCTTTTGCAACACAATGTTACTTAGAAATTATTTAGTAAACCTAAGGCATTAGAGTCTGTCTTCAATGTTGCCTCCGACCCCGGAACACATATTTCTTTCAGCTATTAATCATATATGTGCCAATTAGATACACAGAACAGAATGCACAAAAAACAAATATATCTTTCACAATGGAATCAGTATTTGATAATGGTTTTACATTATGTTTCATGCACTAATTGTTACTCAATAAACATTATTTTACCAGCAGATTGTTTATTTCATGGTATAAGAGCAGCAAACCAATATTATGTTTTTGTCAATTGGATTGACATGTGCGTGTGCTGTCATGACATCAAACTGTACCTCCATTATATGTATGTGGTGCCCGAACATTCCAGCTGCTCAAGTATTCAGGGGTGTTGGCATCAACATAGTGCATATTGTACCAATCAGGCTGTCAAGGAGTTCGCCAATTGAGAAATGAAAGCCCATTGTGTCAACAGCTCTGCTGAAATAAGCATGAGCTGCTTATTTTGCCTAAACTGTTAAGGATGTCATGACTTGTTATTGTTACACATTAAATATGTGTAACAAATGTACATGGTTGTCGGCACTGTTATTCCCTGGGTTATTTAGAAGAGCGTGATGTTAGTTTGCGTATACCAACAAAACAACACACATTTTCAGATAGGTTGCAATACTGCCCATCAAGCACTTGATATGCAAAAAAGATGGACACAATAAAACTGCTCACAGTGATATACACAACACAGGTACATGGATATCCAATCAACTACAATATAAACACCTCACACCCCTTTAACTGGACAGTTTGAAACATACAATATGTCAATTTTCAGAGGTGAAATATTACCTTCCCAAATATTGGGCGTTTTGGATTCTAGTAGGAGCTCCATAACTCAAACTGAAACGTACTTATTGCCTCTGCTGGAAACAGGTAGGTCCAACTTCAGCCTCCTGGTTAGGAGGAGCTGAGCCCAACCTCACAGAGGAGCATATTCTCGCCAAGAGCAGGCACATATAGATAGTTAAAGCCATAACCATCTATGAGATGGCTCTGTGTAAGAATGTTACCTCTGTGCGGTCACAAGGAACATTTTCACTGCACCAATAATTTGTGAGAGACCTCTCTATCAAATTTCTTATGATTATTTCTCCTAGTTCCCATCTCATATATATCTCTATCTCTCCTCTGCTTATTTAACCACCTGAGTATAGCTAGCATTGCCACTTCCTTTGCTGTACCAATGTTTTAGTAATGCAGCATGCACTGCTGCTTCTCATGCTACATCTCTTTTGTGTGAAGGGACATGCACAGTTGCTTTCCGTGCTCTACCTGTTTGTGAAATAAATGCACACTACTACTAAGTATGCTGGACCTGTTTTGAGTGTGGGGAGCCTGCATATTTGCTTTTGTTAATGTACCTGTTTTGTGAGGGAGACTTGCACTTCTACTTTCTGTAGTGTACCTCTAATATGTGAAGTTGTTTTTTACAGTCAGTGTCCAATCTGGGATTTTGCTGTGTGTTGAAAGCATTCACTTTTGTCGCACCCGCTGTCCTTGTTTTGTATTGAGGAAGCTTGTGCTACTGCTCCATATGTTGTCTCTATTGGATGAAGGAAACCTCACTGTTGATGCTGAACCTGTCCGGTGTGAGGGAATCCTACATTTCTGTCTTTGGTGTATCCAATTTGTGTGTGTATGAAGTTCCCAGTACTATCACCCATGCAGTGCCTTGTGACAATTAACTATTACTGCATTGCCTGTGCTCTACCTATTCCATATAGGAGAAACATCTTGTGGTGCATCCTGGAGGAGTTACCTCTCCTGTCTTCGGCCTCCTCCCCCCACCACTTTGACTTCAGACATTTCTACTGGGTTTTTTTCCTGCCATAGCTAGCTTCACCTAAAGTGTCCCTTTCACCTTGAACAACAGAGACTGCAGTTCCACCCTTCACCCCCACCTTCGGTCTAGGCCTCCTTTCTCGAACTTCAGGAATGCCGGCAATACATTCCACTCTTTAGGCAAACAAGCTCACCTCCAGCTTGTGTACACACCCAGGGCAGTGGCATCCAGAATGGATACCGTAGGCCTCCATTAACTCTGTCTCAGTTTTACACACAATGCATGTCTCATTGTGGCCACACAACATATGCATGGGATGTTAGCGTTAGAATGGTTGTTAGTACATAGAAGCAGGACTTTACACAAGTGGACGAGTAAGTCTTTACTCAGGTGACAAAGATAAAAAGTCTAGTCACAACTATGGATTTACAAAGCATGGTATGCTGCCACCCCCATTCTATGGACTAAAAACATAACAAGGAAGTTAGTTTACTGGCAGTGCAATGAGATAGCACTTGTTGTGTCCTTCCAGGTCAAAGAATAAGTCCAGCACCTCACTCATGTCAAAGGAAAGGCCTATCCCTCTGCACATGCAGTAGATTAGGGTGGGGCTTTGGCAAAAATAATTAAAAAAACAGGATACCAGATACACACAATTAGCGTTCAGAAAAAGGGAACACGGCTGTCCATCATGCAGATGACAATCCTAGTAGCTGCGTACCCCACATCATAAAGACAGGTACACCATAGAAAAGGACCATTGGCATACAGGTGCAGAGTTGCTATATGGCTATGTAGGTCTCCCTTACGCAACATAGGTCACACACGGGAAGGGGCAGTTCAAACCTTTTTCATGCCACAGGTATAAACAGGAAGAGTTGCATCACACCAAGCAGGTACAGTGCAGGCAGCACAAAATAAACACATCACCGTTAGCTGAAAAACATGGAAACTTGGGGAAGAGATGCCGTGAGCAGCTGTCAAGTGGCCCCTGTCTAATTTGACATCTTCTGCGAGTTGTTTTATAGGCAAAACATTTTACAAGCTTTCAGTTTTGTATTCTCAGAAACAAGACTATAAGTCCCAGAATGCACAGTAATATTAGGATTCTCCAAGCATGTCACATATGGCATTGGGCTAATTGTTAAATGCGTGCATTCACTTGTGCCAGATACTCAAACTTAACTTAAAATGTGTTAAATAAGCTTCAGCGCCACACTTAGACCCTCCCAAAGTAACACCTGGAGCAGCTAGAATTCAGTTTTGAAATTGCATAGTTTGAGGTCAGCTACTAAAATCCAACAAGCATACATAAAAGCTCCAGACTTACAGGTCTGAATATGTGTTTTTTTTAAAGAACATCTCCATATTTATTTTTGCACAGCTGGGCCTCTGAGCTCTGAGAGTTTTAAGACTCGATTTCACCTTGCCCTGTGTCAGTCAGTAGGTCACTGAGAGGAAGTAAAATAAACTTACTTTTAGCTGGAGCACGTGGGAAGAAGTCATCCAAGGGTTTGTTAGACTCAGAACTGCAGGGTGTGGGTGTCATTTCGGTCTCGGCACACATGGGACAATTCTAAGTATGCTACAGGAATGATACATTCTGCCAGCCTAACAATTTCACTGTTCTTTTTGTAGCTGTGTCTGTCTGGTTTATGCAGCAGATACGAACGTGAGAGAGAAACTGCTACACAGAGAGCCGAACTGCTTGCAATCACTAGGTTAGTGTGGGCCTTATCTGAAGGTGGCTCCACATGAAAGATGGTCAGAAACTAGAAAGAGTGCTCTTCGCCTTTCCCAGAAAGAGTGATAGACTCGAGAACCGTGGAGTGCAGGGACCCACTCAATCCTGCCAGTTTTGGCTTCTCAGCTGGGCACAAGTCCTGCATGCTATTGTAGTGTTTCTTCTCCAACAGTTGGGGGCTCCCAGAACAGCGGGCCCCCACGTTCCGCAGGGGCATCTGTTACACCACTGAGTGATACCTTGACAAGGTTCACATATGAGAGAAGACAATAGCATGCAAATATAGTTGGGCTCAGCAGAAGGGAAAAAGAAACATTTGCAATGCAATAGGTCTCACAATTGCGAGATGTTGAGCTATTGTAAATGACAATGCCTGTAATTTGTGTTCGAAAACACCTGCATTAATAAAAGGCATTGTCAGTTACAATACCAATAGGTCAAAGTTTCTAAAATGCGAGACCTATTGCATTGCAAATGCTTGTTGTTTACAAGCACCCTATGCTGCACTTTCACTAGAGGCCACACCCCTTTCTTTAGATTAGTTGTGTCTCAAGAAAGGTCTGCAGCCACTATTAAAGTGAAAGCGTGGTATGGGACGCTTTATCCCAAAAAAGGATTTGTTTGTCAAGTTGACAAACAAATGCTTTTTTTTTGTAAAAGTGCACAGTGAAATCACACATGGTGCACTGAATGTTGCAGGAAAGCATGTACTGCCTGCAGTAGGAGAAACCATTAAAGAAAATAGTTATTACTGAGTAAATAAGACGTACTGTGTAACAACCAAAGTACAATGGGCAGTCCTCATGGGAGGTTACAAATGAAGACAAGGAGGGACTAATAAGCCTATTAACGAATCAGAAGCCAGCATTTACAAAAATCAATACACAGGCTAATGACGAATATGGGCGGAGAGTGGGCAGGGCTTCACGCCTGTACTTCAATACGGCATGGCTCGTAGAGCCGCGCAGGCGCTGCCCGGGCTCGACATAAAAAGGAAGGAACAGGAGATTTTTTAAGTGTCTAGCAGTCCAGGAACAGGGCATTCCAGTGAGGAGAGGGAAGGAACAGCCTCAAGAGCAGAGAAAATATGTGTTTTGAGAAGTGTATGGAAAGAAGAGGAATTTGCTTGGGATCTTATTGAAGGAGAAAGATTATTCCAAGCTTTGGCTGTGACCACCGCATACATGCAGCTTCCAGGTCAGGCACATTTGATTCTAGAGATGGCCAGCAGATTGGACCCTATGGAATGGAAATGGTGAATAGGGTTGTAGGGATTAAACAATCATTGCTCATTGGCTGAAGAGTGTCTACGCAGACTGTAGGGGTTAAACCGTTTTTGCAGATAGGGCGGCATAGGCTTTTGTAGTGATTTATGATACAGACAGAGAGACTTGAAAATGCAATGCCTATAGATGAATAGATAGTCCAGTATTTTGAAATGGGTCGAGATATTCCAGCGTTGGTTAAATTGGAGCACTGATTCAATATTCTATATAAATTGAAGTTTGAGGGATGAATTACCCTCTAGGCCAAAGTATAGAGAATTACAATAGACTAGCCAGGAGATAATTGCATCACAATTTGGCTTACTTAATAGGGAGAAAAAGTAATACCTAACAGAATCCATGAGAGAAGGAAACAAACTATATTTTTTGTTTGATTTGTGAAGAAAAGACTAGCTGATGGAAAACAGTTGTTCCAAGATTGGAGGCCAAAAGGGCTAAAGTCAATGGAGAACCAAGATCCAAAGGCCAACAAGTACAATTCTAAAAGGGGAAGATTCACCAAAAAGAAGTAATTTTGTTTTGCGGAATTCAGGCACAGAGGATTTGAAGACATCCAAAGCATTGTCTGCAGAGATTTATGCTCAATGTCAAATCCTAGGATCAGATGTGAGTCATTGGCATATACAAATAGAATAAAGCCAAGAAATTGAAACCAAGTGCCAAGAGGTGCAACACAACTATTGAAAAGGGTGCGACGGGACTGAGGAACAATCCCCGAGGTTCCCCGCAGGGTAAGGTTTTGATGGAGGATTGATAAGCAGTCATGGATACTGGTGGTGATTTGCTTGTGAGGAAAGAAAAAAACATTTTATTGCAATTCCTGATATGGCTGTTGGTGCTAGCCATTCCAAAAAGAAGACTGCGAGACAGTGTTGAAAGTGACAGAGAGATCTGAAAGTATTAACGCAGTCTCACTGCCCACCTCAAGAGTCATATGAATGTCATTAGCTGCTGAATTCAAAATGTATTCCATCCTGAAAGAGGTGTGAAACTCAGACTGGTAGGGGCTAAGAAAGCTATGAGCTCAGTGAAGGTGAAGAGCTGGCTGTTAATGAAACTTTCTGCGATTTTTGTTAGCAATTGAGAAAAAGAAACTGGCCTATAATTAGTCAGTATGGTGTTGTGTGTTTCCTGCTTGGCCCATTGTAGTTTTCCTTATGTTAGCCTAACTGTTCACATTGAAGTCCTCATTTTTCTTTGCACATGCTACTAGATAAACACACTTGCGTTAGTGCCACATTGTACTTTCACACGGAAACTTCATATGTTTTCGGCTTCTGTTCTTTTTCTGGGATTTAGTCTGAACCCCAAAGACAAGGTCAAACAACACTGTCCCTAGTTATTCTTTCTGACCAGGCACCTAGACATAACACAAGAATGCATCTGTTGTTTATGTGCACACATGTCCTATCATATAGATGCCCACATGAGCAAAAAACACACACATGGAACAAGACCAAAGCACTGTGTCTGCTGAAATGTATACCTGTGAGTGCTAAGGTATGGGTGTCCCAGTATTCCCAGACATCTTTGATATATAAACATTTAGCACAGTAGCAAGGGGAGGGGGGGCTTTGCTTCCTCTGTCCCATACAATAACAGGGCTTTTTTATGGCTTATGGATTATTAATCATGCTGACAGTATTTTTAGTATGCATTTGTTTTCTAATTATGGCACGTATACTGCATTTCAGAGCAGAATGGTTTAGTAAATATTCTAACCTTCTTTCCTGTAACCTGCTTATTTTATAATAGACAAGTACGGGTGAGAGAGCATAAGGGTGTGTCCTGTTAGTGTGTGTTCCGGGGTGTCAATTTACTTCTGAAATATCAGAATAGAGCAAAGAAAGCAATGCCTCATTACGCTGAAGCCAAGTGGGATAAAGAACAGCATAGATGGTGGAAATGTATAGTTGAAGGAGCTAGAATGTAACCAGCATTGACAACAGAAAAAGCCTAAAAAGAATCAGAAGGAGGGAAAGGAAGATGCCAATACTACAGAAAGGTCTGGTACTGATAGTGATTCTGGTGATGATCTTTTGGATACATTGTCGTCTTCAAGTCCACCTCCTTATGTTACTCCATCATCATATTCAGATAGTGCTACAATATCTAGTGGAAGGGTTACCACAGCCCCTGTTGTCCGTAATGAGGTTCATATTGGGGGACCAGTCCCAAATCTTTCAATTGCAGCTGCACCTACTGAGATAGCAGCCGCTGTAATTGCTCTAAGAGTTTCAAATGCTATTGTGACTATTCCAGCACCAGTGACACAAGTCATAACACCTCTGACTCTAGCAATTCCTGTTGTATCCACACCAATAACTATGGCTCTGAATCCTTTTGTTTCAAGAGCTGTAGGCGGATGGCTGTGGCAGGGTTTATTCCGACATCGTAAAACTCACCGATTTTTGCCTGGACCCCAAAGCAAAATGTCCAATCACAAAGAGAAGCGAGAAAAAATGTTTTTACAACTCCAGCTGCTCAAGGGGGAATAGGACCATTTGATAATGAGATTTTAACCCTATGGTTTGAGGAGACTTTGGAGAGTAGAGGGGCTGGAGTAACAGAGTCACCATTCAAAAGTCTAGGCAGGACTAGACCCCCAGTTGTATCAAAATTGATGGTGGAATTGAAGGAAATCATTAGGAGAGGGTGAGACATCGCACATCGGAATTTTTACCACGAAAAGGAACTGAAATACCTGAGTTAAGAGATCACAAGGGGCACAGCTACCAAGCATGAGAAATTAACTGAATTGGCAAGAAAATATGAAGTAGATATCTTTAAAAGTATTCCTTGGAATTAATGTTTCAGGGCACAATTAGACGATGAAGTGATTGTCATTGTGTGATCTTCAGGAATGAAGTTACACATTGCTGAATTGGTTAAATGCATTCGGAAATGGAGTGATTTTGATAGATCAGAGAGCAAATGAGCGAAAAAGCAGGAAAAGAAAAATAAACAAGCAGTGTGGTGATAATTAGCCAACTGCTTCCATTTCCCCTATATGAAGATGAGGGTTTGACCTTCTCTATGAGGGAGATACCAGGTGCCACGGAGTTGAGGTGATCATGTGACATTTATGAACAATTTCCCCAAATTCAGAGAGAATCCTTCTCAATGGTATGGCCAGGTTGACAGGTTTGGGAAAATTTTGAAGGTTTTCAGGACAAATTTGAATGCCTTTCTCAACATTGTGGTAGCGACTGATTTATGTGCTGAGTCTAAGATAGCCATACAGCGGCCATATACAGAACCCCAAGAGATCCATGAAGTTGTGAACCTTCACCTAGGGTAATGAGTCTGACCACGTATAATGAGGTGATTACTTTCTTGAAAGGAAAGGTTCCAGCCAAAAACATTGTTTGGTTAAAAATCAACAGGATGACTCAAGAAGCTAAATATTCAGTCCATGCCTGTTATGAATGATTGGTACAGGTGTTTAAGCAGCACACTAGTCAAGCAAATCCTGAAACAGGAGATATTGGAGGGTTTGTGTCACAATTCATTCTTGGGTTGCAACCAGATATTAGTATGCACAGACAGCGGAATATGATTTACTGCCAAAACCTACTTTACATGAGATCATGTGGTCTGCTAAGTCCTATAGTAATGAACAGGAAATCAAGCACAAAAGGCTTAAGGATAAGTTCATGCTTTCAAAAAACAAGTTAGCCCAGAAGGTGTTTCAAAATTAGCTGTATGTAATGAATGTTGGTGGAATAAAAGCTGTTTGTTACCAGAGTGTAGGCAAAATCATTCAAGGTGTAGTTGGTGTCTCAGTTGGTCCAAATTCGAGTGTAGATGTTGAAACATTGAAGAGATTGACTCCTCACCAGTATTTTAACAAGCTCGGGCATTGGAAATGCAAAATGTTAATTTGACTCAAATGCTCAATGTTCAAGTTCAATGTTAGCAAGTTCAAAATCAGCCACAGTCCCTAATGATACAGGTCCTGCAAGTTCTGATGTTCCACAAAATGTGACAGATTCAACACCCTCGATACCCAAGATCCTCCCACCCACAACCACCGCACCCAATGACACCGGACCCCAGCAGACCCTACTAAGCTGGACTCCTATCACCACTGACAACACCCTCAAGATCACAAAGAGCATCCACTCCGAGCCACCCTTTGATCCTTCCCACACAACATTTTCAACAGAGACGTCACCACCATCGCCTCTGAACTATGTTGCACCCTCAACTGCTCCATCAACTCAGCCACTTTCACGGAAGACTAGAAATATGCAGAGATCAACCCCTTGCTGAGGAAACCTTCCGCCAATCAGATTGACCTCAAGCACTAGCAGAGGTCATCGATAAGGCCATTATCTCTCAATTTTTCTAGTTCACTAAAGCGAACCACATCTTGGACCTTTCCCAATCCGGCTTCTGAAGCAGCGAGAGCACCGAGACCGCCCTCCCTGCCTCCACAGATGAGGTCCACACACTCCTCGAGCAAGGTGAAACAGCAGTCCTCATCCTACTGGACCTCTCAGCAGCCTTCAATACCATTTCTCACCACACCCTATGCACAAGACTCCACAACGTCAGCATCCACAACATAGCCCTGGAATGGATCAGCTGCTTCCTCATTGGCCGATCAGAGAGAGTCAGACTACCACTGTTCCACTCTGAACCCGACAGAGATCAGCTGTGGAGTGCCTCAGGGCTCCTCCCTGAGCCCCACTCTTTTCAACCTGTACATGGCCCCGCTTGCAGCCATCGTCTGGAACCATGGATTTAAAATTGTCTCCTATGTAGATGACACCCAGCTGATTGTCTCCCTCACCATGGAACCCACAGTCACCAAGAACAACTTTCACGATGGAAGGAAGGCTGCCGCCACCTGGATGAAGAATAGGTGCCTCAAGCTCAACTCAGAGAAGACCAAAGTCATCATCATGGGCTTCACCCCCTGTGCCAGGGTAGGCTCCTGGCCGCCCATAGCACTTGAAACCCCTCACACCCACAGACCATGTGCGGGACCTCAGCATCTTCCTGGACTCCTCGCTCACAACGAGCCGCCACAATAATACAGTCTCATCAACCTGCTTCCATGTGATATGTCTGCTCCAAAAGATCTTCAAGTGGATCCCAATTGAGTCCAGAAAGACAGTCACCTATGTACGCATCAGCAGCAGAATCAATTACGGCAATGCACTCTATACCGATATCACCCAGACACTCCCCAAGAAACTGCAGATCATTGAGAACGCAGCCACCAGACTTATTCTCAACATCCCCCACCACAGTGAAATGAATGAATGAAATTAAATGAAATGAATGAAATGAAATTTGATTTGTAGAGCGCATGGCTGCCCGAAAGCTTCCCAGCGCTTGCTTAGGGAACCCGTCCTGGTATTCCCCTGTGAGATAACCCATTACTGGGCATCCCCAAGGTGAAAGCCAGGCATCCCGCTGCGAGGGGCCGTTGTGGAGATTAAGCAAGCTATTGCCCAGAGTTACAGAGTGGGACTCCATGATTGGAATAGGCACCGAGGCGAGAATTGTCAGGTCCGGGGAAATTTAAGCCCAAGACCCGCCAAGGCGGGGAATTGAACCCTGGTCCGGGCCAGACCTCTGCATCAGGGTTTGCCGCTCCAACCACTTGAGCCACACTTCTCCACAGTCACATCACCGGTCAGCTGAGAGACCTCCACGGGATCCCAGTCAACAAAAGAATCACATTCAAGCTCCTCACACATGCTTACAAAGCCCTACAAGACACAGAGCCTGCGTGCCTTAACCATCGCCTTCCAATCCACAAACCCACAAGAGACCTCTGCCCTGCCCAACTGGCTCTGGCTACCATCCCACCTTTCTTCAAGACCAAGTCTGCAGGAAGATCCGTCTCCTTCCTCGCAGCAAAGACCTGGAACATCCTGCCTCTCCACCTCAGGCAATCATCGTCACTGGTTCAATTCAGAAAGGACCTCAAGACCAAGCTCTTCGACTGAAGAACAGCACCTTCGATGGACGAGCAGTTCACCCAGCCCCCCACCCCCACCCTCCAGCGCCTTCAGACCTTTAAGGATGAGCAGTCGTGCTTTATAAGCCACCTGATTGATTAAACCCCAGCTTTAAAGTGAATCAAGCACCAAGAGCAAACAAAAAATTCTTTCCAAAATCAGAGAACAAGAGCTTTGTGTCTGACAATTTGCAATGATGGTGCCTGAAGTGGAAGAAGATTGCATACTTGACGCAGTCTTAGATGTAGGCCAGAGTAGTCCATTTGTAGAAGGTGAGGCAAATGGCTAACAAGTATCATTTTTAATTGACACCGGTGCTACCGACTCCCTTGTTAAACCAGCGCAAGTCCTTGACCTTTACCCCCTTCGTGAAAGAAGATCCAAGTTGTAGGTGTTACAATTAAGCAAATTACTAACCCTGTTTCAAAGAAGGCCCTTGTAAAAATCAGCTCGTTTGAAGAGGATCATCAGTTTGTTCTGTGCGATTCAAGTCATGTAAATCTGTTAGGAACGGATCTTTCGTGCAAATTAAATTACACAGTATAATGTACACCAGATGGCATTGCGTTTCAAACGCATGATGAAGGTATTGAACTTAAAACGGCCAGACAAGCAATAGTTATTGGAGTGTTGCTTTAAGAACGGTATTTACAAGATACTCTGAAACCTGAACTATGGGATTTTTCTGGGAAAAACATCAGACTTATTAAAGGTGTAGAATGTGTCTGAATAACACTTAAACCAAATGCTGAATTTCTGAGAATGTCACCATAAAATCTCACACATGAGAAAGTGGCTGGAATCAATGCTAAGACAAGGGCTTTTTGAGAGAAATAGTCCCTGCAATTCAGCAATCATTGGCCTGTGAAAGCTGAATGGCAAATACAGAATAGTGCCGAACTTCCAAAAAAAATTCAGTATAGTTATCCCATTTTGTCCTGTGGTACCGAATCCAGCTACAATGGTATTAACCGTTAGTGGCAAACTCCGCTCCGCCCACAGAGTTTGCAGAGTTTTGCCAACTCCATGCTCCACTTGGAGCAGAGAGTTTGGCAAAAAGACTAACTCCACCGCATTGCGCTGTGTACCCGTTGCCAGCCCGTGGTGAAACTCCAATGTCACAGCCTGTTTCTGTGCCAATAGACTAGGCAAGCATACATAGGGGGATGCCTTCTGCCTGCCAAACAAACAATTAAGTAGTAAGGGACTCCTCGATCCTTCACCAATCTCCGTCCGCGCCTGTAAGATGTGACATCAGGGCTTCCTCTGTTCTGTGAGGGGAAGCATAACTCGGCTATGTGCATGGTACGACCCAAAGCAGCCTCGCTCTCCCTCAGTAGTTCTGCTTGCTCTGCCTTCACAGGGCGGCATCACAGGACTCCAGGTGCTGGGGAGATCAGAATACCCCTGCTTCCTGCCGTGACATGGACCAGCTGGAAGTTGATCAGCAGCACGCTCTCAGTGGGCCAAAAGATCCTGAGGCAGAGCAAGGAGAGGAGACCTGTTTACAATCCAGGGAGTGATGGACCAGCACGGCCTTGGTGTGGCAACCCGGTAATTGGAGTCTGGAGGAGGCTGCGCAGCCTGGAGCAGGAGGACCCATCTATGCAGCATCCCCATCAGGACCAGTGAGGTAAGCGGCTGGGTGGGCTCAGTGTAAGGGCAGGGGGCTGTGCTGTGTGGAGGAAGGCCACATGCACAATCATGCACTGTGACATGAAGGCAGCTTAGGTCCCATAATGGATTCCACCATCTTGCTCTTACCCCAATTTCGTAGGCTAGCGTGAGCAGACATTCCTTCAGTGACATGGCATGTAATGTGGAAAAGGTGGCAGGGCAAAGGGAGGTCACTGGTCTGTAATTGGCACACATTGATTGTCTATTGCTTGTGCTCTGGTGCCCCAATAACATTACTAATGTGATATCATCACTACAAAATCAATGCCTGAACAAACTTTACAGGCTCATGTGTTAAATGGACTAAGTTTAATTTATTTAAACAGTCTCTACCACCATCTACTGTAATAGTTTGTAAGTAAATATTTAACGATAAAGCTCCCATTACTATTGTACTGCACAATTCTGTGTTATCTTTGATTAATTAAATTAATACTCCTCCCACTTGCAGTGGAGTTTTTTTTGCCACTTTGTGGAGATCCATGTAGCGCTGCAACGTAAACTCAGCCCACCCTCAAATATTATTTCAGATTCCCTGTGATGCCAAGTGGTTCACTGTAGTGGACCTCTACCAGGCATTCTTTTCAATTCCTCTAAATGAGGACAGTACATTTTTGGTCTCATTTAAATTTCAAAACAGAGTCAAAACAGAGTCTCTCAATGGTGTACGGAAAGCCCATCGATCTTTAATTAGATTGTGAAACTGAATCTTGAGATTTTACAGATGCCATGCAATTTGGTTCTTGTATAGCATATTGATGATGTACTTGTGGCATCAAGCACACAAGGAGCTTGCAAACAGGATACGATTGGCTTGCTATATAATTTGGCTTGAAAAGGACATAAAGTGTCCCTGAAGTAAGTTGCAGTACTGTCAAAAAGTTGTCCTGAATTTAGAACATCTCATTAAAAAAGGAATAAGAAAGGTGTCAAATGTGAGAATTTGAAATCCACCTAACATGTAGAGAGAGGTCAAAATGTTTTTGGGAATGGTGGGCTACTTTAGACAGTGGATACCACACTTTTCCCTGGTGACCAAGTCTTTACTGAGGCTGACCCACAAAGATGTGCCTGGCCCACTTCAATAGGACATCGATTGCTTAAAAGCATTCCAAGAGCTGAGAAAAAGTCTCTGTCATGCCCCAGTGCTAGGAATTTTTGATTATAGTAAAATGTTCACTGTGTTTTGCAGTGAGAGGGAGGGTTGTGCTCTCTCAGTGCTTACTCAGTGGCATGGAGACTCTTGAAGACCTGTGTCATACTTTTCGGCTACCGTTGACCTTGTTGCTGTAGGTCTGCCTGGCTTCCTTAAAGTGGTTGTGGTGGTTGGTGTCAGTATTGAACATTGCAAGAGTATAGTCATGGGGCATGCACTTACATGGTCCCTCTCTCAATGGAGATTTCACTAACCCTAACTAAGACATAGTATATTACAATAAGCAAACTAAAAAACATGAAGAATTAATTCTTACAGCAGAGAATTACCATTCTAAAATGGTGTCAGGTTCTTAATCCAGCTACATTGTTCCAATTGCAGAAAAAATTAAATTGATGGAGAAGAGGTTGAGCATGTCACAGATTTATGCACCAAGACAAGACCTGATATTAAGAATGAACCTCTTATCTAATATTTGTTCACAGCTCATGCCTGAGAGATAATGAGGGGAATTTGAGAACAGCTTATCCTGTCTGTACAATTCAAGAATGGTAGAAGACTCCTGGCTTCATGTTGTCACCTATCCTCAACTGACAGAACTGGTTGTCCTTGCCAGAGCTTGCTATCTTTCAGACCAATTGTGGGTGACAATATTTACCAACAGTCAATATGGATTTGGTGTGGTCCATGATTTTGGATAGGGATTGTCACAGAGGAGTATCATGATTTTGTTTGAATCCCCTATCAGGAATGGAGAATATGTGATGAGACTGTTAGACACATGACAATTGCCAGAAGAAATCGCAAATATTTAAATGCATAGCCCACAGGAGCCGAAATGATTACATCATTGTTGGAAACAGATATACCGATTTAGTTTCTTTTATTGTGCAACTGTGGCATGTGCATTTAACAGAAAATATGTAAATGAATCTGATGAGAACACTTTTTATGCTGTTGTCAGTAGCTGATACTTGGGAGGAAAACATGAGATTGCAAGCGGGAGTGTTACAGACAGAGCGCCCAGGATGGGTCAGAGCAGGGTGCATGAAGAACTCAAATGAGATCTGAATATCAACTGAAGGGAGACCTGTAGTGACTGATAGCCTGTCATTCCCAATGATGGGACAGTTTTATGGTCCTGCACGCAAAGCAATGGATGCCATGGTGAAACTGTTTAAGCAGAATGGATTTAACCCCCGATTTAGAGTGTTAGCGGAGGAATTGGGCCACAGCTGAGTAATCTGACAGCAAATAAATGTAGGGAATAGAACCCCTGTAATCACTAGTAACATAGGTAGATTGGGAGGACCATTTAACCGAATTCAGTTGGATTTTATAGATATGTCTGTTTGTAACTGGCTAAGATACATTCTGGTCATAGTATGCATTTTCTCCCAGTGAGTGGAAGCATACCCAACACAGTCAAATGACAGTCTCAATGTTGCCAAGCTGCTTTCACAAGAACTCATACCAAGGTTTGAATTTCCAGGTTCTCTTGAGTCTAACGGAGGGGCTCATTTTATAATGAGATCCTTTGAATGCTGTGTGTGGTATTGTGAGTGGAACAACAATTACATTGTAGCTGCAGATCAGAAGGTTCAGGAATAGTTGAGTAACTAAATGACACATTGAAATCTCATTTTGCCAAAGGTTGCACATCCACTTCTCTAAAATGGCCAGATGCCTTACCCTTAGTGTTAATGAGTTTTTGAAGCACTGCTGACAGAAGAACAGGATTGTTGCTGCATGAAATACACATGGAGCATGCCATGCAACTTCCTGCATGCCTGCAAGTGCTTTTATAAGCATCACAGATTACATGATTCTTGAATACTGCAAAGACCTGGCTGATTTTGTACATTCTGTCTCTCACCAAGCTGGGACTGCAACCACCTTCCCAAATTAAGAGCAAATCAACATCCCTAGCCCTGCTGATTGTGTCATAATAAAAAAGCATGTTCAAAAATCCATTTTGAAGCCAAGGTGGAATGGGCCCTGCCAGGTGATCCTGATCACCAACATTCCCATTCAGTGTGGTGGGCTACCTAACTGGATTAATGCTTCCCATACCCAGAGAGTGAGATGCCCATTTGATGAGGGGGTGGCGTTTGATCACGTTTTCATGATCCTGTGATGAGTCAGGCTGTTGAGTTCACCGTAGCTCCAAGAATGGCCAGTTAGGCTTTAGGTAGCCCAGCCAGGGTTGCAATTCCATAGTGTAGGCGGGCGATGACTAGGGATTGGACTGAAAATTGCATGTCATCAGTCATCAGGAAAGGTTTGAGTTTCCTTAATGTGTTGAGTTGGTAATTGGCTCCTCCGGTGGTTGCACTGATGTGGCTTTGCTTATCTAGATGTTTGTCCAGAGTTATGCCTATTGATTTGGCAGAGTCCACAACATGAGGTGAGCAGTTGAGTGCCGTTAGTAGTTTTTGCCAGTCTTGAATGGGGCAGAGTGAATTTGGGGACCAATCGGGAGGTATTCCGTCTCGAGAGTATTGAGCATAAGGTGATTGTGAGTTAGCCAATGCTAAGTATTCAGAAGAGCAGAGTTAAGAGTTTTGATGTTATCCTGTGATGAGATTTTTAGGTATAATTTAGTGTATTTGGCATACATGTTGAATTGTATGTTTGTGTAGTTCAGAAGTTCGGATTTTTGCACAAAATCAGGGAGATTACCCCATATTTTCAATGTATGCTCTTTACAATAAAACAGAGCTGGGGATGCTGTTCACAATTTTCGTATTTACTCTGCTGACGTAGGTCATGCTCTCCAAAAAGTTGCATGTCTCAATGTCACTCTTTGCGTGAACCACTCACAATATAAACATGTTTTATCCCTAGATTCCAACCCTCAAGGTGGTCTCTCTGCTGACAATTGATGTGGTAAGTCTCTGCATTCCCATTCAGTTTACAGTTACAGTTTAATCTCATAATTTGAGATTTTTGAACATTGTTCAATGGTTTGTTTGCTTCCCCTACATCAGCGTTCATTTTCAGTCTATGTCCATCAGGTCTCCTGGCCCCAAGAATTAGAAAGATCAAATAGGGGCCACTCTAGATCATGTGTTAAAATTGGAAAGGAAAGGCTCCACCCTAGTTGTAATTGTTATATATTGCGTACATATTTGTTTGTGTTTTATTACATGTGTATAATTTCGCTTAGTCACATATGTCACCCTGCTTCACTTTGTTCACTTCATTTTCATGTCACTACTGTCATTTGATGTTATTGAAATTCACAGCCATACATGATTTAAAGAGTAATAAAGATTTTCATACCAAGAATCAATGTCATCTATGTGTGTTCCATCTGAAGTCTATAAAGAAATGTATTAGACTATCTTGCATAATTAATATTTCATAGGCTCAAAGCATTTCTTCTACCCGATAGAACCACTTTTAGATTATTTTATGAATGACCAGTTTCTGAGGGACACAGGGTTACCCAATTGACTCTAGTAGTATATTTTATAGACATAATTGTTTTGAATAATATTTTTCCAATTATGATTTTATCCTTTCTGAAGCTCCCCGACTCAAAGAATGAATTCTCACCCATAGGCTAAACAGATGGAAACAACTTGGTTTTCCCTTCAGATCCCCAGCAATAATAGACACTGTTAAGGCATATGATTTAAAATAACATGTTCAATTATTCTTTTGGAAAATAAATGTAAACAAGCTTTTGAGGAAAGGAGAGTTTGTGTGTTTCATAAGGCAGCAAAACAAGAAGATGCTTTGAAGAATGCGTTGAAAAATGAGGAAGATGAGTATAAAGGGAAAATAGTATATCCCAGATGAAATTGGGCAGGAGGAAGGGAAACTATGTTTTACAAAAGAACAAATCACATCATAACTACACACTTGGGAATAAGTAGCTGTGAAAACACATTCAAAGTTCTTGGAGGGCCTGCTTAAATATTGACTAGAGAAGAACCAGCCATCCATGGAGTATATTTTATATGCGGACAGGATGCATTTTTCCATGTTATTTAGCAATATGATTGCCAAAAATGTAATAGCATAGAGACTTTGACAATTAATCTATATAACAGACACAGACGTATTGCTAATGATGGGAAACAATTAGGGGGATATATTTTAATACTATTATTCCTCCATTAGGAGTTGTCCTAAACAATGAGAAAATCAGAAATCATTCAATAGTAGTAGATGCATTAGCCACTAGTACATCTGGTGCTTTGCTAGTGGTAAATACATAATTAGTAAATATTAAATTAATGGTATTGCATGATCAATTAGCTTTGGACACATTGCTGGCAGAGAAAGGTGGAGTCTGTAAGATTTCAAAAGCACAACAATGCTGTTTGTACATACCTGACAAAGGTAAACGAAGAGAAGAATTTTCAAATACCATTTCTGACCAAAAACCTGAATTTGAAAATGTAAAAGCAACTAGTGTTTTACGAATCTTAGGTAAGTGAGCTTCTGCTATAGGTAGTTGTCTTGAAAACAGTGGTAATGGAGTTTTAGATGTCATAGTAAAGCCTAAATTGATTATTGGCATTTGCTTGATATGCTCATTTGCTTTACATACGGGATTCAGATTGTATTTAGCAAAAATGAAAGAAAGGAAGAAAAAGACAGTAGAGAGAACAAATATACATGGAAGAGTGAAAGAGTAAGGTTTATCAGCAGTTGAAGGAGATGCAAAACAAAGGATAGGATAGACGATTCAGCAAAGGAAGGATTTACACCTCGAAGGGTCATTTGTACACAAATATGATAGCTCATCTAGCCATCAGCAGGAGGAATTAATAAAGCAAATTTCCTCATCCTGCAAAGTAAACACATTTAATTTCAAAGTGCTAACTTTGATGCCAAATCTCATACACATATTTAATGCAACTTTTGTAGTAGGTAACCATACTTAGGCATTATAGGCAAACATACATTAACACATTGCTATGAAATAAGTTAGACAACTGCTGATGCTATTCTGAGTGCTCACCATAAATGTTTGAGCTAAGAGGCCTGTTTTGGCATTTAAATTGTTGTTTTTGCACAAGTTGTTTTTCTCTTTTTTCCTACTGCAAATGCTTTGAATTTCCAGACGCTTACTATTACTGTAGCTACTAAAAGGCATTTGTAATGTATTAGGTAACTGATAGTTAAGTTTTCAATGGCAGGAGAGTAGACAGCAAGAATCACGAAACATGTGAAGAACTGTCTTGAATTACAAGATTCTGTTCAAAGCAACAAACCAAAGGCATGGTTGTGTAGTCCATTGTGGGGACATGAGAAACTGGGGAGTTTACCTGCTCCTAGATATTGCTGAAGAGTAACTGGTTCTCGAGAGAAGGGAATTGGAGAATTGTTAAAATTAATGCTTTGTGTGAGATCTTGCTGCAGATCTTAGGAGGCAGAACTTAGAGATGCCTATTGACTTTTTGCTGGGAAACCCTTTCTAAATCTGCTAAACTCCAGTTTCTTGAGTGCTAAGGCTTCATATCTGTGCATTCCTATTCTCCCAACAGAACACTTTGTTTGGTTTTCTGAAACTGACACCTTACCTTGCCTTCTGAGGATAAGTGCCCTTTTATGCCCAAACTTTATTAATTTAGATATGTGATTTTTCTTTATAGAACATACTTGCTGCATATTCTGCATTTTATTATATTTCTTATTAATGTGCTATTTTATCTTATTCTGAAATATCGACTTTTGGATTATTTTAATCTGTAATAATGATGATTAAAATGTAAATACTTACTGAGGTGATGATTGATTTGAATTAATCTGTTAATAAACCCTTTAAGTTCACAATAAATATTTGTTGTTGTTCCTATGAAGCCCCAATTGGATTTCACTGTTCATGGTAATTGAAGTAAATGAAAGCTCCTTACCACCTCTCCTTGTGGACTAACAAAGGTCCATACGACCAATGGCCGGGATAATTTGATGAATATACTCATGATTGAGATAAAGAATTCCTGGTCTGGCATATGGTTGACAAAGGATGCATAGTAAAAGCATTGCAAGGTAATGGCTTTGTTGTAAAGGCTGTTTCCCCTTTGGACTGTCGTTTCCCCTAGTCTCAATTATTGTAAAACTCTTGTTCAAGGGTTTTATAAAAATCACTCAAAAGAAACCAAATGTAAAATCTAAGCATATAGGGGCATATGTATCAATGAAAGGTTTTGCGATTTCCAATAGCGATTTAAGAAAAATCACAAATATTTTGCGATTCCCCCATATTCCTTAATTACGACTCGCGAATTGCGAGTCGCAATTATAGAATCCTTTCCCATGCATTCCTATGGGCCAACAGTCCCTGGTTCGGTGCTCAGCCAGGGACTGTTTGGTCTGAACGAGAGGGCCGGCCAGATCCGTCATTGTGCACTTATGAGGGTGCTACCACTCCTCCGCAGCCCTGGGAGCAGAGCAGCCCTACCCCGTCATGGAAAGCTGCAGCTGAGGGACAAAATAAAATGATAATAACATTACATTATTATAATTTTATTTTTCCTTTCTTGCACTGCTTCAAAGCAGTGGGGAGACACTCCCCTGCCTTAGCAAAGGAGCCACCACTGCTAGCACAGCGCATGCAGCTGTGGCACACTTTCAATTTAATAATTTTGACAAAACATTTTCTTCTTCAACCAGTCTCTAGTCGAGAAAATACAAACAAATGTGTAAAATGGTAAAAAAAATCCATCTGAAATACATGAAATCCTATAATGAGGATTTAAGCAACATTTCACTTTTATAACAATCAGCCATTGCCTAGATATGGATGCTTTGAAATGAAAGTGCCCCCTAGAAATTTGGATACATGTAAAAACAAATATGTTGTTTATCTTATGAGCAGACACATATTTTCATATGACATTGAAGAAAATCACTTCTAATATGGCATTATACATATTTTAGTGAAGTACATTTTTCCCTTTACTGACACTGTCACATGATTATAAGGTGAATGATTCAAATATCAAATCAGAAATATTGTGTGACATGAATATCGATCAAAATTTGGGGGAACATCAAATGTACGAATATTAGAATTAAATTAGTATAAAATAGCTTTTTGAAAATAGTGTTCTATTTGATAATATTTATTTTAATATGTTTGTAATTAAAATAGTTTTTTGTGCAGTATCATTTATGTTATATATTTAACAACAGTGGTCCTATGCATACATTGTTACGACGTAATGAATATAGACACAATGGAGCTATATTTGTTGTAGCGATTTGCCCAGCCGGACAATTATCACTTAAAGATTTTTACTGATTTTAAAAATTTAGAAAAAGTTATCTTACATTCCCGAAGAGTGAGACACAACCTGTGCCTTCACGCTTACAAATTGGCAAAGTAGAGGGATAGAGAGAGGCAAAGAGAAAGATAAGCTTAGGCAAAGAGTGAGCGATTTCTGAGCAATGGAAAAATAGCAGAAATTCAGTTACACCATTACTCACAATTCTTAATAAGTATACACTTGCATATATGGTGTAAGAGGTCGACGACGTTTCGACCATGCATGCTGGCTGCCACATCGTGTATCTCCATTGTAACGAAGCCCTAGGCTCGTACCTCCACGCCCTATTATTGGCGTTGCATTCCCTCGATACCGCGAACTGTATTGGTCATTATCCCTAAGGACCACTCGAACCCGTACCCCGAGGACTCATCACTCCGCGCCTTAATCTTGACACTGGATCCGCCCTCGCAGTCCGCTATTCTATGCGGGTAACAAATAAGCCGGTGTACACTTAAACTGACTTTTGGCTTCACCAAATTGCAAGCCTGTAAGCACCCTGGTTACCTCCATTACAGAGAACGGATGACCTATTCCTTAACTATTTCCTTCCGCCAGCTAATTCTGCTGGCTATTGTGTTATGCAAACTTTAGGCACAAAACTTTTGTCCTGATGATGATTCCTTGTATTAATGTTATGGAATCGAAACGTCATCGACCTCTTACACCATATATGCAAATGTATACTTATTAAGAATTGTGAGTAATGGTGTAACTGAATTTCTGCTATTTTTCCATTGCTCAGAAATCGCTCACTCTTTGCCTAAGCTTATCTTTCTCTTTGCCTCTCTCTATCCCTCTACTTTGCCAATTTGTAAGCGTGAAGGCACAGGTTGTGTCTCACTCTTCGTGAATGTAAGATAGCTTTTTCTAAATTTTTAAAATCAGTAAAAATGTTTAAGTGATCACTGTCCGGCTGGGCAAATCGCTACAACAAATATAGCTCCATTGTGTCTATATTCATTACGTCGTAACAATGTATGCATAGGACCACTGTTGTTAAATATAGACTATGTTCCCCAAGGTCCTGTGCTGACTCGTTGGGTGCCCTTGTTGTTCTTTAGCCATGTATCATTTATGTTATTCCTGTAAATTTGTTTTAATGTAACATGTAACTTTTTTTACACATTTAAGGGTCCATTAGGATGAAGGACGGACAAAGTCCGTCCGCCATCCTGTCGGGGGCCGGTACCGTCTGCCACAAGGGCGGAGGAACCGTGCCCCCAATTAGGATGCATCCACCACAGTGGCAGGTGCATCCCGCATTTTTAACATTGCGGTGGACGGTGCTTAAAGCACCGGCTGCCGCAATGTGAAAAATGCTTGTTGTGCGTTTCACAGCACAACATGACAGGCACCGCGCGGTGCCTGCCATGTTGTGCTGTGAAACACAGGGGGGTACCATAGGTACCCCCCATGTGCACCCCCACCCCCCTTCACCCTGGGGGCCCGCAACGGGCCCACAAAGCAGGAACCATATGCCTTTTCGTGGCGGCATTGCCGCCACGGAAAGGCATTCCTCCCAGGCCATCCTAATATGGCTGGCGGTGTCTGATAGACACCGCCACCATATCAGGCCTTTTCCGCTGCGGTTGCAAGGCGACCGCGGTGGAAAAGCGGCGGATGGTCTTCCCCTCCGCCACGGTCCCCCCGCCATGTTAATATGGCGGGGGGGAGAAAGGTGGCGGACGGGCAAGGATGGCGGACGGATCGCCACCGCCTGCATGGCGGTGGCGATCCATCCGCCATCCTAATGGACACCGTAATTAGTAATTTGAAATTTTGTTGAGGTTATTGGTTTTGAGCAAGATACGGAGGGAAGTTATTTAAATTACTTATAATTGTTTTGTATTATTAAATAATTTTGGTGTGGTAATCAAATATTTAATTGGTTACTACGTATGCACATGTTTTGATTGATTAATTTTATTGTTTTTAAGTTTAGTTGCTAATTCATATTTTAGTAGCAGATTGTTGGGTTTCTATGGGTAAGGGTGGGAAGTGATTTACATTATACCTTTTAAATACATATTTTAGTGGTAAATGAATATTTAATTAGCAAATAATTATGTAAATTATTTAATTGATAATTTGTTACATACAAAATGTGTTGGTTTTTAATTGCGTTTTAATTCCCTGATAACTATATTCAATAACAAAAGTAAAATGTGTTCATATTTATTATTGTTTTTACATTTATTTGTTTCATGTAGTTACTATTTTAATATTATTATTGTTATTTATAATTTACGTTAAGATTTTTGGTGTTTGTGAATATTTGGGTAGAAGGAAAAAAAGTGCTTTTAATTTATTTATTTTGATTTTTATTTGATAATTATTTTGGGATCATACATCTTCACAAAAATATTAATACTTTTAAAATTCATATCAAATGTGTTAGTATTTTTCTTATGTTTTAATATTTGTTTATGTATGTTGTTAGAAATTGTAATATTTTTTTACAAATGTTTATGACTTCTAATGGTATATAGAACCCTTCAGAAGTCCAACATTTTCCCTGATTTTGTTTACATTGGAGTGGGAATAGTATGGACCTAAATACGAATTTGGCGGTCACCGCTGAGCTGCAGGTCTTCCTGCCAGTGGCATACTGAGGTTTCTTCCATATGTGCTTTGACCCAGTGGGCATTGTGGCTGGGGCACATGTTGTGCCCCCCAGGCCTGCACTGTTGTGCGCGCACTTTGTGCTCTGCACAACATGGTGCCTGGCAACAGTGTACACACAAAAGTGCAGGCGCTGTAGTGCGCTGGCATTGCCTTCATGCTCACAATGTGAGCCAAAGCCTTGTGCCAGCTCAAGACCACCGTCGGCACACTACCAGCCTGGTGGTTAACTCGTAATGCAGCGGTTGGGATGCCACCGGTTTGGTGGCATTCTCTCAACTGCCGAAATGGTGGTCCAGCAGTCGGACCACCAAACTCGTAACCAGCCCCTAAGCCTACAATGTTCATGCTAAAAAATTCCAAAGAAGTAAAAGCCTTGATAGATCCAGCTGAGACTCGCCCAACAGCAGCTAGGGAAACAGTTGAAGCAGGCGAAACTTGTTCAGTCAGTCAACATTGGCCAAAGAGTTAAGCTGCTCAAAGGAGTTAGAGGTAGGGATATTAAACAAAATCTCAAGTGATTGCTGTTGCACTATTCCTGCCGAGCCAGGCTGAACAGAAGACGGTAATAAGCTAAAAAAATGCCCAAGTGGCAGTGCTTGTATAAGTGAATCAGCTTTGTGTGTATCTAGAAGCCTCACTAGCAGGGTACCTACAATCTCTTTCCTATTAACATTAACCACATTGCAAACCCCTTCAAAAGTCATATTAACTATTACCTCTAAATTGTATTTAATTTAATGTTAAACTAAGTTTAAAAAAAATGTCCTTAAAGTGTTAAAATATATTTTCAAACTAATATAAGTAGATTACCACAAAAATGTCAAATGAGTTATTTTAGATTTGTAATTTACACTCTAACTCAAGACCTACGAACCTAGAGCTAAATGCATATAAATAAGGATGTCTGAATTACTATTATTGTTGCAGTCCTACAAACATTGAGGAAACTGTATATATTTTCGGGGAGCCATACTTACTTTTCAAACTCCAGTCCAATTTATTTTTGGGAAGTGTATACTAGGATTTCCAGATTTACTATTTTACCAACAGTAACACTTACATTTTGAAAAATACTTATATCAAAGTGGGATTACGTTCCCTATTCTAATTCCCATCCAACAGACATTGGGGAAAGTGTGTATATGGTGATGGTAGACTTACTAATTTAACTTTAGTCTAAATACCATTGTGCAAGATGCATATATTTTTGGGTGTATCAGATTTACTATGCTAACTCCAATCAAACAAACAATAAGTATGTTATACATACTGAGAGGTTTACTAGATCTACCATTCTGACTCCAACCTAGATGTTACAGAAAATGCATACATTTTGGTGGTGCTGGATTTAACAAATTCTACTCCAGTCCAAAACACATTGAGTAAAGTGCAAATGGGTGATGCAGTTTTATTATTCTAACTCTAGACAACAAACATCTGGGAACATCAGTGTATATATTTGGGGAAGTTCAGATTTAATATTCTAACTCCAATACAACAAACATTGAAACATTGATAAGGAACATATATAGAGGGAGGTACCTTCAGATCTACTATTCTAACTCCAGTCCAACAAACATTGAGTAAAGTGCATATATTGGGTGGAAGTTCAATTTACTGATCTAAAACCAGTCAAACAAGCATTGATGAAAGTGCAAATATTGGGGGTAAGTAGATTATCTATTCTTATTCTGCTCCAACAAAAACTGAGTAAAATGCATATATTTGCTGAGAGGTCAGATTTAATATTTCAAGTTCAGTCACACAAACATTGGGTACATATTCTATACTTAAATTGCCCGGGGAGAGTTCTAATACCCTGTCCTAGTTGCAAATAATCAATATTTACTGACATTATATATATATTCTATAAAACTATTTAAGAATCATATCACCAATATTAAACTTTTCAACATTGAGAAATATGCTTTTTATTAAGTAGTTTATTTTGTAAATGAAAATGCAATTTTTGCATTAGAAAACAAACTGTTGTCACATATAAAATATTACATTTTACATTAACCCTTGTCTATATATTTACATATAATTTTACATAGAGGGCCCAATATGAATTTGGTGGTCCGACTGTTGAACTGCTGCAGCCGCTGCCTCCATGACACCGCAGCGCCAGTGGTCTTCTGGTTGCTGTATTACAAGTGTCAAGCCTGAAGCACAGATGCATCAATGGGGCAGTTTCTGCCTGCGCAGTGGTCTGTAATGTTGGCGATGCGTACTCTGATGCCGTCACCACTGTGGTTTCCCGCTCAGCATATTAAGAGAACACAGTCATACTGGTGGTCTTCTTGTGGCTGTTACCCAAAGGCGGTAGACCGCTGCGGTACACTCTCAGCAAAGCACCACAACATTGGCCATTGGATGCATTCAAAAACTACACAGCTAATGTACTTTTGCCAAGTGGACACATCTACAATTCAGACTATAAAATACACCCCATTCCTGATCAGGGTCCTTTGCTTCTAACCTATAGCACAGAAGATAGGAGAAACCTTTGTGACCCAAGGCAGCCCCCTTTTTTCTTGTACCTCACAATTTAGCACTCTCAACAACCTTTAATTTTAATTTTTAACTTTTTCACCAATATCACTTGTTTGTTTTTCCTTTCTATCATGCCTGATGCCAGAAACCCACAGTTCACTGTGGCTGAGTTGACATTCAATGTGGATGAAATCATTTGAGTAGAGCCCCAAATTTTTGGATCTAATGTACAGCATATTCTTTTCAGTAGGAAAACAGAATTGTGAGACGGGATAGTCAACAGAGTGAATGCCGTTGGGACCACCCTGGGCACCCGGCTGGAAATTAGGAGGAGATGGACCAATCTCAGGTGGAGGGTGTGTACCCTATACAACAACCACCATATGGAGGCCCAGAGGAATGGCAGTGGTCCTCTGAGCACCCCATTACACTTCTTAACCCAAGAGGAGAAGGTCTTGGCTATCGTGCATTCTGAGGTCTTGACAGGAATAGCTGAGGGAGAGGAACCTGGTAAGTTACACTTCACTAACTGTCACAATATCACAATGTCCTGTTTGCTCTCAACTCTGATTTAGCTATTGTGTTGTCTATCTACTTTCCTAACATGCGATACTCAAGTATCAGAGATGTTGGTTTGTCTGTGTTAATGTGCATTATTGCATATAAGAGCACATGTATCAATCTCCATGACATGCCACATGTTGGATTTGTAATAGTATATGTAAGCGGATTACCATCAAAATATCATCCCAGGACCCATGATATATGTTAATATGTTTGCCACCCCGCTCCCCTAGGATGGTAGCAGTCTCCTTCACTCCAGGCACTCCAGCTCATGCCCCTGTTAGTCCCGCTGTCCTGAGTGAGGAGGCTGTTGACCTCCTGAGGACCATCTCTGTGGGTCAGACTGCAGTCCTGAATGCCATCCAGGGGCAAGGCCACCAGATGACACAGATGGCGGCCTACCTGGAAGGCATTCACGCTGCAATGTCTGCACTACAGGGATCTTTTCAGGCTCTGGCCTCCTCCCTCACAGCAGCCTTCAACCCATCCCATCCTTCCACCTCACCTACTTCCCCTTCCGATTTCCTTATTCCCATTCCTGTCCCAAGCACACACACAACTCATCAAGCATGCACTTCAGCAGACCCAAGCAACGCACACAAACAAACAACACACAAAAAAACACAGGCATGTAAGCACTCACCAGACACAAACACCTTCATCACCTTCAGCAAATCCCAAGGCACCACAGCAACAATCCAGACCCCTCCACGCCCACAACCACACCCCCAGGTACCACAACAGACCCAGATCCATCCTCACCCACAAATATACCTCCAGGCAACTCAGCAACAGACCAAGACCCCTCCACAACCCCAACCATACCCCCAGGCACCACAGAAACAGACTCAGGCCCATCCACACACATGGCTGTACCTCCAGGCACCAGAGCAACAGACCCAGTCCCCTCCACACCCACAACCATACCCCCAGTCATCAAAGCAACAGACCCATAGCCCTCCAAACCCACAACTGTACCACCAGTCATTACAGCAACAGACCCAGACCCCTCCACAGCACCCAGGACATCTACAGTACACACAGGTCAAAAATGCAAAGACTCACTGTCACCCACACAACATATACTTCAAATAGCAGACTGCTCAGACTTCCACTCTCTCTACCTCCCAACCCAAACTCCATTCTGAACATTCCACCTGTTTTCCCTTGCCCTTAGCCCTGTGACATCCATGGCCACCCCTCATAAAGTAAAAGAAAAACTCCCAAATGCCAACCCATCCTTTCCACATCCCACTCAACCCCAGAGACACTGAACCCAGCCCAAAACACCCAAAAACTCTCCCAGGACCCAAACCACTCCTCCATAAACCACAGCCACCCCCTCTCAAGTACCATCTTTGAGGTACCTGCTATGCCCAATGGATGCCCCTTTAGAGGAAGTTCTCTGACAGCATCAGTAAGGGCAAGTGTGCTGGCACAGCACTCTAATGTGACACATTATTATATAATGGACTGGCCATTGGCCTTAGTTGGGCAATATGGTTTGTAAAATATGTTCATTAAACCTTGTCATAGTTTTGAATACATTGGTCCCGCCGTTTTTTTCAAATGATTTTCTGTTATTGTATAGTTAGTGATGAGTGGTTACAGTTGTGTTTCTTTCATCTTTGATTGCTGCTCCTGTTGATGTGGTAAGTGTCATGTGACCTTGGACCCAGGGCAGAAGTTACATAGGGCAAGGGGAAATTTTGGCTTGATGTCTATGTACGATGTAAAAACAAATGGGGCAGATGTTGCATTGAGTGACATGTTATGTGGTAAGTATTTCAGCTTGCCCTGGCCACTATCTACATCTTTTAGGTTGCACTTCTCCCTATGATGTAGGTTGGATATGTGTTTGAAGTGTTGAAGTTAGATATTTGCTTATCCATACATGGAGGGTGTTAAATGTTCATACCTTTGTGGGGATGTGTCTGGAAATGTGTCAGTGTTCTAGTGTGTACGTTATACCTACTTTATCTACATGAATGCCAAATGCTGTTATTGCTGTGTTTTCTTTCATGACTTGCACTTACACACTCCCTACATATGCATGGGACTTGGTAATGCTATTGGTTGTCCCTGCAATACTTCAATTCACAAGTCCTGAGCACATTGAGATTTTCAGGCATGCACAAAATGTACTGGATCCCAGTGCCCCAGCCTTTCAGGGTCCACCATGATAGAGGCATACCTATTCTGCAGAGTATTTCCACTGTTCCCTTTAGAATGCTGGTCACACTTAGTCTTTCTAATCCCATGTGCTGGCATTGCTTTTTTATGAGGGTTATTTGCGAGAGACCAATACCGAGTTGTAATAAAGAAGGTGTGTTTCAGATTAATGACACATCCATACAGATGTATATTTGATATTAAAACAGGACCAAGCATTTGTGCAATATGAGAGTATTAGGGAGATTGATAGGTGTGATATAGATAAGGAGATGCTGTTGTTCGACGCAATTAATGCATGCATCACTTTCACTGATTATGAGTCCAATATGCATGTGCTCCAACCGTGATTTGGCTACAGAGGGCATATACAGATGTATTTTGGAAATACATTTAACTTAATGCGACACAGTGTCCCAGTAAATATTTTTTAGCATGCCACCCCAAAACCCTAGACTGGTCCATGGTGGAACAACGTTTTGCTGAGGAGTGTATGGAAACAGGTAGTAGTATGACTTACTGTTGGTTGCGTCCACGACAATGCGAGTTTTGGATGTGATCAAACACGTGCAGCAGAAGTAGAACGTGCACAATCAGCTCGATGGAAGCATAGGACATGTAGAGGTGAGATTCACTCTTATATACCTCCTTTTCTACCTGTTCAAATGTGGTGGTTGGACCGCCACAGTCACGCCGGCTGTATAGAAACTTGCAATTGGACCGGCAGTTTCACTGGCGGTCCGAGCCTCCGACAGGCTCATTGGCATATTCCGTGGTTACTGCGGTCAGATTTGGCTGGTGATGTTGGTGGGACCGTAGCGGTCTTTTATCTGTGGCCACCGAGGTTGCGGCCTTAAAACCGCCACCATGGGTACAGTGGTTTTGGGACTGCCGAATTCATAATCAGGCCCTTAATAGACAAGAATACAATTAAAATAAATTAAAATATAATATCACTTCCAACCCACAAAATGTATGTAGATGAATCAACAAAAACCTAATTGAGAGCATAACGTTGTTGAAATCATAATTATTTTCGGTTGAAAAAAATATTTAACTGGATTAATTTAATTTTAATTAACATTATAATGTAACCTATTAAATTCATAGTAGTTATCAAAATTTAAATAAACACTACTCACCCAATCCCCAATATACCTCAAAACCTGAAAAATAAAAAACACTTTAGGTAATTAATTATATTATAAAAAGTAATTTAAATGCAATACTTTAAAATTATGTATTTTCATATACTTAAAAAAAACTCCCACACAATCCCCAAATAAGCACCACGACCTGAAAAACATTGCAAATACATTTAAAAAAACAATATATTTACCTTCAGTGTTTCCTGACTTTTGCCATCATATTATGGTCAAACAATATTTTAGATCAGATATTCGAGTACCTCCCTTCCTGCAGAACTGAAATAAGCATCACAAAGATTGCCGAAGGGTTTAAAAAAGACAACATGAAACTCGAGTTCTCTTGCCTATTTGAGGTTGACAAAACTGAACAGACCTTCCTCAAATACAATGTAACCATCTTTACTATGATGAGATACCAGTATATGAACATACTCAGTATGTGAAACTCCATGACGTCATGCGTTCACCTTTAGGAAAGTAACAAACCAGGACTTTGCAACAGAAACAGCCAGTGTGCACAAAGAACGTGTTAGTACATGTTTAATTTCCCTTCACTAGTCTCCATCAAACTAAAGCAGGGAGATGCTTATGGAAAAGCATTCTAACACCTAAACCCAGCAAGAATTATTTCTGCTCTGGATATATTTCACTAGCACACTGGTTTCACCACTCTGTAGGGATGGGTGCATGCCGATATCTGGGGTAAATTTCCTTTGAAGTTGTTTTAACATCTTTGTGCTTAGTTTGTTATCCCATAAGTTTACTGTTTTATGAAATCTCACAGATCGATATGAATTGGACCAGTGAACGGAATGCTAATATTGACAATCACCATTTCAATGTATCTTACTTTTCCTCATCACAGTACTTACTGCAAAAGATTGTTGCATGCTGGAAACAGACACACGCCGTGCCAATTTTTAAAACTTCCCACATTTTAGTCTCTCACTCACAAGGATGCTCTCTGAAGAAGTTCCACAAATTTCTAAATGTGAATGGGAGCTGTCCAAGAAACTAAATACAAAGAAGGTGAAAGTCGTATCATATTGGACGGAGTGTTATGTATGAATCATAACTCAAAAAAGGATTTTGAAGTAGTTTATTCCAATAATAAGGAAGCACCACTGGTTACAGGACTTCAAGCTCCGGCTGACTTCAGGCAACTGTCAGTCTTGATTCCAGGGCCGATCATATGTTCTAATCTAGTACATAATGATCGTGCCACGAATCAAGACTTGTAAAATAACAACAAAACAAGCTTGTGCATGCAAGCACCAGAAATACAAGTGCAATGTAAACATAACACATCTTCCCCCTTTAATAAACAATAAGCAAAAAACAAAAAAAACTAAAAAAATTTACAAATTTGTTTCTGATAAATGGGACAAAATCAGACATCCACCCTGGTTTCCTACGTTGACGTTTACCAAGATCTTCAGTAAAATAACATTATCAGAAGTGCTGTTAAAATCAGGGCTAAGAACAGGACAATCATTTGAATCTTCATCATCAAGACTGCCAACTGGTTTGGGTTCAATTTCAGAATCACATTAAACATTTTTGTCACCTTTAAGAACAGCAATTCTGCTCAAATAATTGTTATTATTAAGTCTGACTGAGTTCTTAGTAACATCTTTAATTACAAAAGGACCCATGAATTGGCTCTCACCTTTTTTAACCTTCCAAGGCTTCTTAACTTTAACCAGCATGCCAACTTTGACAATGGGATCATGTGTAGAACCTTTTTTCTTATCAAATCTTTCTTTACTGATGGCATGATTTTGAACAAGTCTTTCCTTAACTGCTATAAGATCAATATTAGACACAGTTGATGGAGCTAACCATACTGGATTGCATTTAGTTCTGGGAATTCTACCTCTCATAATTTCAAAAGGAAAATATCCAGTCATAACATTACTCAAAGTCCTGTACACCAAAATGGTTTTGAAAATTTGTAATTCCCATTTATCATTGTCAATGCCTACAGATTGAACAGCACTCTTGAGAACTCTATTAAATCATTCAATGACACCATTGCCGCTGGGATTGTATAAGGAAGTGGTACAATGAATGATACCAACTCTTTTAAAGTATGCTTTAGCTTTGTTTGAGAGAAATTGTACGCCATTATCAGTGATAAGACGTTCTGGTAAACCCTCTTCAGTAAAAGTTTCATCCAAGAAAAATAAACTAGTGTCAGTATCCATTTTCTCTATAATTTTGATGACAGGCCATTTAGAAAATGCATCAATAGCTGCAAGAATATACTTTGAATTAGGACCAACAGTACCCTATTCATAGCAATGGTATGCCATGGATCATCAGGAGTAACATGATCACCCAAATTGGGTTTAAGAGTGACCACAGTTTTGTCTGCATTAGCACATGTGATGCAATTCCTAACCATGCGTTCAATAAGGATGTCCATAACTGGCCACCAGAAACTGTCCTTTACTTTTTGCTTGATCCTAACTATGCCACCATGACCTTCATGACCGTGGGAAACAATAGTGTGTCTGAGCTTACACAGGGGATAGCTCAATCGCATCTCTTGAGTAAACCACTTTCACATGAAAGCTCATTTCTTATTTCCCCAAAACATCTAAGCTCAGGCTTGATGTTCTTTTTAAGTGGCCATCCTTTAGAAATATATTTTCCTACTTCCTTCAATAAGGGATCTTTTTCTAATTCATTACGCCATTCATTTTGCTCAATGGGTAAGAAATCCTTGTCATGTATTAAAGCAATCTGGAAATCATCCCACTCATTGTAAGTGTTTTCTTTGAGTGGTAAAGGCATTCTGGACAAGAAATCAGCAGTTACATTTTCTTTGCCCGGAACATAAACAACACTGCCAATAAAATCTTGAAGACGCATTGGACATGCGTGCAATGCAGGCTGAAGCATTTAACATGCCTTCTGTAGTTAATAACCACACTAAAGGTTTATGGTTGCTTCTAATCAAACACTCTTTGCCCACACCCATACCAATGTTTCTCTTTCTATGGTAGAACATTTTTCTTCAGCAGGTGTAAGTGCTCTTGACGCATGAGCAATAATACATTCTTTACCTTAACTGGACCTTTGAGCTATAATTGATCCTAAACCCCTTGAACTAGCATCATTAGTAACAATGCATGAAAAGGATGCATCAAACGTGAAAGAGCAGTAGCTGCATAGATTACTTTTTTGACATCCAGAAATTAATTTTCACATTCTTTAGACCAAGAGAATTTGTTCTTTTTCTTTATTAATTGTATGATATTAAAAACACGACAAGAAAAATTTGGTACATACCTTGAATAAAACTCATTAGAACATTGAAATGTTGGGAGCTCCATTACAGACAATGGAGTGCTCCCTGCTTCTACGGGCCGGTAAAGGCTCGCAGAGCAACATTCCAATGTTCTACAAAGGCTTCTCGAAGCTCGAGGTGATTTAAATCCCCTCGAGCTTCGAGAACCCTTTGTTTAATTTGTTAGAACATTCTGCCCTCTAGTGGCAGAATGTTCTAATAGCCTTATAGTCCTTTGTAGCAGGGCTATACCGGCAATTAAAGTCCTGCTGTCTCGTTGAAGTCCCTCGCCTTCGGCTCGGGCCTTTAACGATTCAGCAGGCCTTTAACACCTTCAATGCTACAGCAATACTCCCTGGGTGCTGAACTCCCTTGAATCCCCTTGTTCATGATGAGCTGAGCTCGTCATGATCACACGAGCAGTGTGCTGCATGACGAGCTCATGAGCTCGTCATGAGCATGGAAGGGGTTAATAGCCTGTATAGCCCGCTACGGCGGGCTATAAGGCTATAGTAAGACCTAAAAAGGACCTCACATCATCTTTAGATTTCGAAGGGGGAGCAGATCGTATGGATTCGACCAAATCAGTTTTGGGTTTAATACCTTCTTCACAAAGTTCATGTCCCAGATAGGTCACAGATTTCACTCCAAATTTGCACTTGGAGTGTTTCACAGTAAGCCATGGTCCGAAAGTACTTTAAGAACATTTTCTAAAGCTGATAAATGTTCTTGAGTATTTTCCCCAAAAATAAAGGAAATCATCCTGAAAACAGAAAGTATTATTGCAATTTTTCAAAATGTCTTGCATGACACGTTGAAAAATAGCAGCGGCGGAGGCTAATCTGAATGGCATTCTATTATACCTGAAACATCCAAAAGGAGTTATGAATGCGGTGTAATCTTTGCTGTTTTCGTGAATCTCAATCTGGTAGTAAGCAGCAGATAAATCGATTTTTGAGAAAAATTTAGCTACACCAGCACTAGTTAACATTTCAGAAATATGTGGTAATGGGAATTGATCAATGACAACGTTATTATTCAAATGGCGTAAGTCTATGCAGAATCTAATTTTTCCATTGGCATGTTGGCTACTACGATGGGTGAAACCCATTCTGAGGATTCAATCCATTCAATTATACCTTCTTTCACTAAAGAATCAAGTTCTCTTTTGACTTCACCACGCACAGCCAAAGGAATGTTGCGAGATTTGTACATTTTGGGACATGACTCTTTATTAAGATGTATTTCATGCTTGAAGCAATTCAATTTACCTATTTCAGTTCTAAAAACATTTGGGAATTTCTGTAATAAAATATCACTAAGGCCATTAGATTCATCAATGACCATAACCAGATCTGGGCTGTAATATCTAACTTACCTTGCTCAAACCAGCTTAAAACAGAAGGTCCTTTCTTTGAGACATAAAGTTTAGGAGTACATTCCCGATTTTTTAACCTAAAAATTAGTTCTAAACCCTATAATATCAATTCGTTCTCCAGAATAACCTTCTGAACTGATGTCAGGTAGTTCTAGTTCACTACCTAATTTTTGTACAAATTGAGAATTCCACTCCATTTAATTTACAATAGAGTAAGGAGAACCTGAATCAGCGTACATTTTGGTGCTCACACCCCCAATTACCATGTCACATACAGGTTTTTTTTAACAACAGCGTTGTCAATGTTAAGAATGGGAAGCTCAGCATCTTTGATATTAAGAACAAACGAACTACTATCACCACACTCTGTTAAAATCTTCACTATCACTATCTTCATTTTGATCGATGCGTTTAACTTTGTTATTTTTACTTTTTCTATTACAAGCCTTAGAAAAATGGCCAACCAAACCACAATTTGAGCACTTTTACTTAATAGCTGGGCATAATTTGTAATTGGCAAGGTGTGACTTACTGTTGCACCTATAACATCACAAGTTTTCTTTGTGGTCTTCAATTTTTCCTTTGTACGAATTGGTTAATTTCTTTTTTTTATGATCTTCCTCTTTTAAATAATTTTTTGAATTAACCATTGCAACAATATCATTGTTACACCTGTTTGGCACTTCTGCATGACATTTCAGATTTTCTTACAATAGCTAAAATGCTTTCAAGGTCAGAATCGCCATTAATCCATAACCTTGCTTGGATAGTAGAATTGTTAATGTGCATTACAACCTGATCTTGATAAGATCTTCTTGTAAGGTACCAGACTTACAATCTAAGGGTTAAGTGTTCAGTGCACATAGATAACTGTCAACAGACTCACTACTAAGTTGTTTCCTTTAAAAAAATGTGCACCTCAAAATACCTATGCACACTTTAGGTGAACAAAAACGATCAATCTGAAATGGCTTTATCAAAAACATTAATATCGCCACTACTTTCCGTTTTAGGTAATTGATTAAACGCTTTGAGACCTTCTGGACCTAAAGAATGGAGAAAAATCCCTTTTTTTTCAGGTGGTTTCATTTTACCATTAGAATCTAGTGTTTCAATATAATTCAAGAAATAGGCTTTCCACTCAACCCATGGCATACAAGGTGAACTACCAGCCAACCCATACGGTTGTGGAGGGGCAAGAGTATAACTTTGTGCACACATTTTGAAAAGAAGAAAAAAAAAGAAATAAGTAAATAATAAAAAAAATTACTTCTTTACAGTATATGACAATTTTAAATTATAAATAAAGAAGTCACTGTTGTCTGAGAAAAGTAATTCAAGAAGAAATGGTAGAATGATCGTCGAAAATCCAGAAAATTAAGGGGTCGATTTCGATTCGGGAAACAAATCCGTACGACGATTCGATTTTGTAGCCGTTTCTGTACGAATTGTACTAATCCTTCCGAATCGCGTACTACGATCCGTAGGTAAAAAACTTTGTGAACCGTATGAAAAACAAGGGGAAAACCGTCCAAAATGGACCCTGAAAGTGAACCGGATGAATCGTAAACATGCTGTACGACCCGACAAGTACGATCCAAACTCGGGAATCCAAATGCGATTTGTACAGAAAAACGTCACGTATGAGCTGCGATTCGTACATAAAACTTTGCGTATGAGCGAGCCACAAAATCAAATACGAGACAAACCACTCTGAACGAAGCGCACGCGAACCCCGTAAAAAAGTCACGCATGAGCGACCCACAAAATCCAATACGATACGAACCCCCCTGAAAGTAGCGCATGCGAACCCTGTAAAAACGTCGCGTATGAGCGACCCACAAAATCCAATACGATACGAACCCCCCCCCCCGGAACGAATCGCACGCGAACCCCTAAAAACAGCATAAGGATGTAGAAAAAGACTCATACCCCGATATCGTCTCGTTGCACACACAAATAAATAGAGGCAAATACAAGTAAACGAGCCTTACTGAACCACGTGGATGCTGTAAAACAGCACAAGGAGAATAAAAATGACTCGCACAACAACACAAAACACGTCTTCAGTGTACAAACCATGGAAATGAATGACTTGGCCAGATACAAACAGGCAAACAGAGGGGCTAACTCAGAAACACCCTTTATAACACACCCGCCAAAAATTCAAACTAAGCTCCACCCACAAATGGACCTACACACACAAACCATGATCCTTTGCAACAGACACAATTAGCAAGACACACTGACAACACACCACAAACTGCACACATCCACCTTCACACATACCCCTAATCACATTCTGACCAGCACCCCTTCGCATTCAGACCCACACACCCACATTCATATACACCGTCACCCCACACCATGTCCGCACAGAAGAATCCAAAGTTCATAAAGGAGGAGATGGAGATCCTTGTAGATGAAGTCATCAGAGTCGAGCCACAGCTGTTTGGCACTTTGGTCAGACGGACCAGCATAGCGGGAGAGGATAGTCAATAGGGTGAACGCTGTTGCACCCATCAGACGCACAAGGAAGGATTGCCAGGCCAGGTGGTACGATCTGCGGAGGATGATCATGTGGAAGATGGACGGGGAGTACCAACAGAGCCAGCACACTGGAGGTGGTGGTCCCCGCAGACCAGTACAGTACCAGCCCTGGGAGTAGAAGGTAATGGCCCTGCTACCGCCAGTGGGAGTAAATGTAAATGTAAATGTAAATGTGGGTGTACTTGTAAAGCACACTGTGACTCCAAGGAGTATCCTAGCGCTGAAGACCGCTGGGGAACCCGTCCTGGTTTTCCCTGTGAGATGGTCCCATTTTGGGTATCTCCAAGGTGGAACCTGGCATCCCCGGCATCTGTGGGGGGCCGTTGTAGAGATGAGGTAAGCTTAATGCCCAGAGTTGCAGAGTGTGTTCCCTGGTTAGAGTAGGCACCGAGGCGAGAATTGGAATTGAAGGAGTCATAGAGCCTGGTGAGTATACAAACAACTCATGTAACATGGGGGTAATGGCATCCACACCCCAAGTACAAAAAATGCCTGCACCAACCCCCAAGCGCCCACCGACCCACAAATACATCCAAAAACAACACTAATGCCACAAACATGTGTATGCCCCATTGAGAAAGCAAGGCCATGCCATGTCCCATGCTACAGGAAGCACAGACCCAAAAATGGACGTCCAGTATGCTGGGAGGGTGGGTGTCACAAAATGCATTGTGGGACTCCAAATCAGACCGAATTGCATGGGCGTCTGCAAGGGTGTCAAGGGGGGCTCTTGCCCCCCCTGGATCGCCAGTGCATCTGGTGTGGGCCCAGTCAGGGCTGGACCTAGCCCATCATGCTTTTGAAATGGTGACATTGTTCCATGTGGCATCCCCCTCCATTAGGTGGGAAGGGTACAAGGGGGTGTCCGAGAAGGGTGCAAGGCAGAGTGCGAGAAGGGTGCAAGTGGGAGGGGAGAAGACTGCAAGGCAGGGGGAGAATTGTGCAAGGTATAAAAGGGTGCAAGGTGGAGGTGGCGTAGGGTACAAGGGGAAGGGGGAGCAGGGTACAAGGGGGAGGAGGAGAAGGGTGCAAGGGGGAGGGTGAAAAGGGTGCAAGGCAGAGGGGAGAAGGGTGCAAGGTAGAAAAGGGTTCAAGGCGGAGGTGGAGCAGGGTACAAGGGGGAGGTGGAGCAGGGTACAAGGGGGAGGGGGAGAAGGGTGCAAGGGGGAGTGCGAGAAGGGTGCAAGGCAGAGGGGAGAAGGGTGCAAGGTAGAAAAGGGTTCAAGGCAGAGGTGGAGCAGGGTACAAAGGGGAGAAGGGTGCAAGGGGGAGGGGGAGAATGTTGCAAGGGGGAGGGGGAGAAGGGTGCAAGGGGGAGGGCGAGAAGGGTGCAAGGCAGTGGTGAGAAGGGTGCAAGGGGGATGGTGATGAAGTAAATAAATTGCCCACCACTAGAAACATTTCTGTGGACGCCCATTCCCAATTGCCCTCATCCCATGTGGCCCAGATACACACCCGTGCACCATGCTCAATGCACAGAGAGTGGGAAAGTACTGACAAGATAGCTGACACTGGGCCCTGGTGTAGGCAGCACAAGACCCCCTTGGACCAGTGCAAACACAAACACCAGAACAACAAGGTCAGAGATATTTGACAGGAACTCACAACCACTGTCATGGCAGCATGATCCATGGGGGGACAGCCACACTAGGAGGGAGGCCCAGTTCCAAATAAGACTGCAACTACCAGCATGGCCTGTCACACACCCCTTACACAAACATACCCTCCTGGGACAGGCAATGGAGTGCCCCACTGTCACAATGGTCATCTAACACAACAAAACCAATACAGATTTACAGAAGCATCCAAGCAAAAAACGCAAGGTGCAGATTTGCAAGTCCCTTGCGCTTCTTTCACGCCGCCCTAGTGTCACCTTTGTGATGCAGCGACTGCACAAAAGTGGCGCCAAGGTGCTGTGTATTTACAAGGTGACGCAATCTGGGTGTTCTGGAGCAGGGGGGTGGGTGGACGGTCCTGCACAGCAACACCTCACAAAAGAGGCTGAGTGAAGCCTACAAGATTTCACTCAGTCACTTTTAAGCACATGCTGCATCAAAACCCAGTGTATGCTTGAAGCAGGCGTAAGGATTGATGCAGCATTGTGCATATAGGGCCTCACAGAGCATTGCTGGAGCTGTGTTGGGCTGGTGTCGCAACTCCAGCAATGCACCACTTCTACAGCACAGATACGTGACGCAGCAGTGCTGTTTTTCCCCCATGGTGCTCCGCATTGTAAATGTGTTGCATCCATGCCGGCATATCTGTGGTGCACAATGACTGGCCAATCCTTGCTGATATGCAGGGCTGTGCCAGTTATTGTAAATATGACCCCACATGGCAATGACTCCTGAGCACAGATCAATCTGACCCCACAACATACCCATCCACAAGTGAACATTGAGGACAATCCAAAGCATAGACAACTACCAGGTGGAACAGTGACAACTACAATATGTATGAATAATGGATGTTGCATTAAATGACATTAACATTGTCTCTCACACCCACAGGGCAACATGCAGAATCCACCCCCAACAATGGGCAAGATGAATCACAGTCCGAGGCTCCGTAGGACCCCCATCCCACCGACAGCGACACCTCTCACCACTCCACGGATGACCCCGACCAACCTGGCACCTCTGGTGCCCAAACCCGTGCAGCACCTGGATCAGGAACATCTGTGTCAACCACCACCAACATTCCTGCCACATCCCAGGAGACATCGTGGAGCCCTGCCCACAGTCAACAACTGAGCCAGTCTGACAATAAGGGACAAGGTTCACCGGGCACCCAGGAGGTTGAGGTTCCGTGACGATTTGAACCCGTGTTTTCAACATTGTCGTAAATACATAATTTTGGTATCAGTGAACCGCAAATGGTCCATTTAGCATATCCTGGTGTTTTCGCTGTGCTACGAGCAAGAGTACTCCCATTACAAACACATTTCTGATCTACCCATGGCATCCATCTTAGATCATGGCAGCCATTTTGTGTTTCTTGCCCTCACATAGACAATGGACACGCAATGACCTCTGATTTCTTCATTTCGATTAAGGACACGTAAGCTTAGCCGGAGATTCACCTCTCTAGTGACACGTGCACCTTAGATCAGAACACGCTGTGGCTACGTGACTCGACAAAGGCTGCTCCTCTGCCTAAGGCCAGTCCTGCTATACTGGTTCTCGTGTTCGTTGGCCTGATCATGATTAGACGGCCGAAGCTGGTAGCCTTGCCCATTTACAACCCACAAACATCTCTTATCCTGCTTTTCTATCTCCTACACCTGGCCCTGTTTCTTTCTTTCTGGACCTTTATTAGGGGGAGGTAACGAAATTTACGATGAGGCGGTCCGGCTCTTGAATGAAATGTTGACATGGGATTGTGATGGAATAGTGGGAACCCCTCTTCGTAATGTTTGACATCAGATATTATCGACGATTCCTGTGCAACGCCAAATATTTATTGTTTAGGACACAAAGGTTTGGGAATGTACCAGCATGTAAAGAATTTGCCTGAAGGCCAATATTTAGTATATAAGGAGCAACCCTTCTTGTACAAATTGAACAGGCTCCTGGTTACTGCCCGTGTGTAGTTTCTGTGACTTCTGTGTCCCTGCAGTAATAAACCTTTGGTCTTTGACGCCACCATCGAGAAGCCCGTGTTTCTGTTTATTTGTGCACCGAGACAGGTAGAACTCCGGGGTCTTCGGGTGTTATCCCTGACACCTCTGGACGGAACCAAAAAGTCCAGAACTCCAATTGGCGCCCAATGTGGGGCGACGTCATTCGGTACCGGTCCAAAAGCCTGAAGAGTTCGAGAAGCTTCGTGTGAAGATTCCTGAGGGAGGCGCCCCACTTCATCGATCCCGGCATATCGCAAAAGTGGCCCGACGTTCTCTTCCACGAGGGTTCCCGTTCAGGACGGCTGCAGTGGTCCGTTTCCTTGACCGTCGCCCTGTCTTGGACCCGAGGTGCAGTCCTTAGTACGGCGAGACAAGACGGGTTTCTCCTTGGTGACGTCTTCAGTGCCTCAGTTAAGTATTTAGTGGTTGCTAGTTAGTTGCTTCGTAAGGGTTGTTAAAATCCTTTTAGTTCTTGGTTTGGTTTGGTTTCGTAAAGATTATCACTAGTTGTACTGGTTAAGGTAATCTATTGGTTTAGTTTGGGTATCGATACATTAGTTCGATTTTGGTAGGCCTAAGTTCTTGGTTCGAGTGCACATTTCTGTTTTGTGTTTTTGTTCGTTTTGTGTTCCGGATTACAAAATGGTAAGTCGGAAAAGTTGTATGTTGTCGTGTTTTGGTTGCAACAGTGATTCCCGGTTGGAGGACTCATGTCTGGTTCCTCCGATTGGAACTCCTTTATATGATCTTTATTGTAAACATGGTGTGGGTCCAATATCTTATAATGAGGTGTGGGTCCGTTACACAGAAAAAGACGGTGCCCTTAGTTGGCCACTGCATGGTAGTTTTGAACCTGAAGTCCTTGATAATTTAGAAGTGAAATTGTTTAAGAAGAAAGCCCGGCCGGCAATGTTTGATTCTTTTCGTTACTGGCGAAAGGAATCTAAACAGAGAGAAATTAAAAGATTGAAGAAAGAACAGAAAGAGCAGGAGTTGACTTTAGAACAGGCTGCTAAGCAGCTACAAATCAACGAGTCTGAGAAGGCAATGGAGGTGGCTACTAGAGAACGTAATTTAGCGATCGACAAATGCTACCCTGCCTTGCCATCGAGTACAACTAAGGTGGTAGAGGACTCCGAGAATGATCCTTTGCTGTCTTATTTGTTACAGTCACCCCCACCGTATGCACGGGGTGCTATGGTTCCTCCTTTACCGAATGTTCTATTGCCGGTTGCTGGACAACCTGGTATTCCTGCTCCTGGTCCCCTGAACCAAGCTCCTGTACCACCTGTGGTCAATGTGAATGTTCCTTCGGCACCCCCTCTTCCTGGGGTGCCGGCTTCCTTGCCTATACCTGTATCGCTTATACCTACTGTTTCACAAGCTACCTTACCTAATACTCCTACTGATCCTATTCTATCTGTTCCAACTGCGACTGTGTTTTCTACATCTGCTAGTATTATGACTCCGCTTTCTGTTCGTCGGAGAATCACTGATTCTGTCTCTAATATTCTGTCTCCTTTCTATAAAACTTTAATTAAGACTTCCGCCTCTGAGTCTGTACAAAGACGTAGTCAGCTTCCAAGCACTGAGGAACGAGGAATCTTAGATTCCATGGCTCTCAGATGGATTTCGAAGAGTAGGAGATATAGTACGAGAGATGTATTAGATACTTTTATGCAGTGGAATGAACCAACGCAACGATATGTTTTCGACGAGATGTGCTCCCTTTTGCGTGATGAATTAGAAGAAGATGATTCTGAATCGAACTTAGAAGAATTAATTAATGTTCAGAAAGAGTTTGCTGCAGGTACAATAATTGGTCAAAATATAAAGGAAGCGATGGAACTGATTTTAAGCTATAGGAATGATCCGTCTCTTCGTTCACCGAGAGATTTAGAAAAACATAGTACGAAGCAGAATCGCCATTATCCAATGAGGGAGGTTCCACCAATTTGGCGTGAAGCTGTGCAAGCTGATGCAGTGAATGGTATTGCTGCCGCTCCGGCGCAATTCCAGAGAGTATGGATACATATTCCATGGAAGCGAGCTGAAGTGTTAGCGGTGAAACAGGCATTGCCGGATCCGCGTAAGAATCCTGCTGGATACTATAAAGAATTAGCACAGACAGTTGAGGCTTGTGTGATGAATCTAGCGGACATTGACATGTTATTTGGGAATGTAGTTCCGCAACCAATCTGGGCCAAAATTCGTAAAGAGAATCATCCAGTTGCCCTAGGTGGTGATTGGGCAGCTATCAGTGAAGTAGTGTGGCTCACTGGTTAGAGGCGGCAAACCCGAGAGCAGAGGACGGCCCGGGACCAGGGTTCGATTCCCGGCGCGGCAGGTTTCTGGACCAGGGTCAGCGGACTCGATAATTCTCTCGCCTCGGTGCCCACTCTGATCAGCGATCACACTCGGCAACTCTGGGCATTAGCTTGCCTCATCTTCACTAACGGCCCCACCAGACCGCCGGGGATGCCTGGTCTCACCCTGGAGATACCCATTAAGGGACCATCTCTCAGGGAAGCCAGGAAGGGTTTCGCAGCGGTCGAAGCGCCTTGGGACCCTACGGGTAAGTAGTGCGCTATATAAATGCCTATACATTTACATACATACATACATACATCATAGCAGCGGATGGTCAGCAAATAGGTGGTTCCAAACCCGAACCTCTAATTGCGAATCTTCCAGGTAGGATAATTGACTTAATGAAGACTCTGATGCCAGCATTGCGTGTTAACTGGGACAAGTTGTCCGCATGCAGGCAGAAGAAAGACGAAAGTGTCTCCGACTTTTTCACGAGGTTCGAAGAGACTTTTGTGGATCACAGTGGTCAGGACATGAGCACGGAAGGAGGACAGAGATTGTTTGTCGATAAATTTGTACACAATCTGCTACCAGAGCTTTGAAATAAATTGAAAGATTCCGAGAGTGCGTGGGCTGTCTCCACAACTGCGCAAATACTTGCAACTGCACAGTATTATAAAAATAGGGATAAAGAGGAGAAAGAGAAATCAGATAAGAAAACAAAAGATTTAAAAACTAAAGTTCTTTTGCAACAGGCATATCCGCCTCGCATGAATCAAACCAATACACAGCAAGGGTCATATCAAAGGACAGATTATAGTTCACCGAGGCCGCAATATCAGTGGAACCAGTGTGCCTACTGTAAGAAAGAGGGTCACTATAAAAATGAGTGTCCGATCTTAGCGCAAAATAATGCTGCAGCAGCTCAGAGAGGTCGTGGTGGTTCTATGCAAAATTCTAGAGGTCGAGGAAGAGGTGCTATGCCTCCACAAACGAATGATCACCCTTCTAATCACTTTGATCAATGAAATGGACAGTCTGCCCAGCAAAATAGATCCCAACAGTATCATGTTGAGGACTATTGTGAAGTAGATGAGGGATTTCAGCAAACTGAGTACTAGGACAGCCATGGACAGAGAGAGGGAGTAGTATCAGTTCCAGTGGATCAGAGTGGGCCTTATGTCGCAGTAGCAACATCAGGTGTAGTCGAACCGTTTCTGTTGGATACTGGTGCCGCAAAAAGTTCTATCATTCATGCGAAACTCCCTGGCGCACCTTTGTCTGGCTTAACGAATGTTTCTGTAGGTTTTTCAGGCGCCCCTGTTTACAATCCAGTATCTGGTCCTTTGCCTATTTCTGTTGGACCGTGTCAATTGAAAGCACCCTTGATTTTGACGACAGGTTGTAATGAAAATCTGCTTGGTTTAGACTTGTTAAAACGCCTATATGCGACATTGTACTGTTCTCCGTCAGGAGTACAGCTTACATTGGGTAAAAGAATCACCTCTCCGATGTACTTGTCAATGGATGCACTCCCGCCAGAGCTGCGTTCACTCCCTGATACTCTTTGGGCGACTGGTCCTAACGATGTAGGCCTTTTGGAAATACCACCATATGTAGTCACTTTGAAAGCAAATGTTAAATTTCCACGAATTCCACAATACAAGATCTCTAGTGAAGGTGAACGTGCGCTTTTATTGATTGTGCAAGACTTGATTAAGAAAGGTGTAGTTGAAGAAACTAGAGGTAATGTCTGTAACAGTCCTGTATTACCGATTTTGAAACGTACTGATCCTACAAAGCCTCCAGTGTATAGGTTTGTTATCGATCTAAGAGAGGTTAATAAGATTGTGGTTCCGCAGTTTCCTGTGGTTCCAGACATCACTGCATTGTTAACGTTGATTCCTTCTACAGCTACATGGTTTTCAGTTATAGACTTGAAGAATGCCTTTTTCAGCATTCCAATAGCCGAGGAAAGCAGGGATATTTTCGGCTTCTCTCTAGGAGGTCGAAGCTTCAGGTTTAAATGTGCTCCACAAGGCTATTGTGAGAGTCCATCCATTTACAGTCAGGCATTAAAAAGCCAGTTAGATTCCTTTGTACTTCCTCCTGGTCCTGGTTCTGCTCTAGTACAGTATGTAGACGATCTTTTGGTGGCTGCCGGCGACAAGGAAACTTGCAAAGCAGCTACAATTTCGTTATTGCATCATTTGTCTAATTTGAATCATAAGGTGTCACCTTCGAAAATGCAATACTGCTGCCAAGAAGTGACCTACCTAGGTCATCTCTTGTCAAAGGAGGGAAGGAAGTTGACCCCAGAGAGAATAAAAGCAATTACGCAGATGAGTGTTCCCCGCACACAGAGAGAAGTACGTGCCTTTTTAGGTATTACCTCATACTGTAGGCAGTGGATCCCAAATTTTTCTCTTTTAGCAAAACCATTGGTAGCTTTGACTGGGAAAGGTGTTCCGAGTCCGGTGCCATGGTCTGCTGAATGTCAGGAGAGTTTTTCTGAGTTACGAAATGCACTGTGTTCAGCCCCTGTGTTGGGTACACCAGATTACAGTAAACCATTCACGCTCTATGTTCACGAAAGAGAAGGTTGTGCGTTGAGTGTTCTGACACAGAGATTTGGTGATAAACAACGCCCTTGTGCGTATTTTTCATCAACATTAGATCCGGTAGCCAGAGCATTGCCTAGTTGTTTGAGAGCTACAGGGGCAGCTGCAGCTTCCATTCGACAATCTGCTGGTTTGGTGATGAACAACATGCTAGTGGTCATGGTTCCTCATGCTGTGGACACACTCATGAACCCAACCAAGACGCAACACCTTACTAGTGCTAGATTGTCAGGTTATGAGCTGACATTATTAGCGAGTCATATTCAAATCAAAAGATGCAATGTATTGAATCCAGCAACATTGTTGCCGACTAATCAAGAGTCGAGTGATTCTGAACCCCATGATTGTTGTTTCAGAACCGAGGAAGAGACTAAAGGACAAATTGATTTGAAAGACACTCCATTGTCAGATCCAGATGGCACGTTGTATGTTGATGGATCGTGCTTTAAATTGGAGAATGGTGATGTGACTGCTGCCTATGCAGTAACGACTTTGAGTACGATTGTGGAGACTGCAAGAGTGAGTCAGAATTCTGCCCAAGCTGCAGAATTAATTGCTCTAACGAGAGCGTGTGTTTAAGCAAAGGGAAAGAGAGTAAATGTGTTCACAGATAGTCAGTACGCATTTGGCGTGGCCCATAGTTTTGGCCGTTTGTGGAGAGAGAGAGGTTTCATTACGTCCCATGGGACTAAGATTCAACATGGTCAGCTAGTTAACGACTTGTTGGAATCTCTAACCTTGCCGACTGAAGTTGCGATTGTGAAATGCAGTGCTCATAAAGCAATCACGGATGATGTTGATCGTGGGAATGCTTTTGCTGATGAAACCGCTAAACAAACAGCTAGAAATATGATGAGTAGGATGTATGTGGCAACGTCTGCAAGATGGATTTCCGAGTCTGGAATGTGCGAGGATACAGTGGAAAGTGTGAAAGAGATTCAAAAAGAGGCAACCGAGGAGGAAAAGCGTGCCTGGAAAGAGAGTACGGGTAAACTAGACTCGAGTGGATGTTGGATTGATTTGTCGGAACAACAGCGTTGGATGTTGCCTGATGCGTACGTGCTTGCAGTAGTAACGATGGCGCATGGAGCAGCGCACATCAGTTCTAAAGGGATTTGTAAGATGTTGGCTCCAGTTTGGAAGAATGATGGGATTAGTAAGTGTGCAGAAAGAGTGGTGAAAAATTGTATGGTATGCCTGATGCATAATCCTGGCAAGGGAGTCCCAACTCCTACTGGTCACTTCGCTCCTCCCTCTTGTCCCTTTGAAGTGATTCAGTTAGATTTCATTCACATGGATCGTTGCAACAACCTAAAATACGTCCTGGTGGTAGTTTGTGCTTTCTCCAGATGGATCGAAGCATATCCACTAAAGGACAACACTGCCCTATCAACTGCCAAAATCCTTCTTAAAGAATACTTCCCTAGGTATGGAATGCCACGGATTGTATGGTCAGATAACGGAAGTGAGTTTGTAGGGAAAGTTATGCAGAGTGTGTGTGTCGGTTTAGGGATCAAGCAAAAATTCCATAGTGCAAACCATCCCCAGTCTGCTGGTTTAGTTGAGGGTTACAATGGCACCCTCAAGCTGAAACTTGCTAAAATACAGGCATCCACGGGTTTGTCCTGGCCAGACGCGCTACCCTTGGCTTTGTTATCAACAAGAGCGACTGTACATTCTAGAGTAGGGCTTAGTCCCTACGAAATAGTCTTTGGTCGTCCCGCGAATATTTGGGGAGTGCCAAGACCGAAAGAATTCTGTTCTCTGGAATATCCAATGTTGATTGATTACCTTTACGACTTGACTGCTAAATTGAGTCTTATTCACCAACAGGTTTTCGACGCATTGCCAAAGCCACCGGAGAGTCCAGGCCATCAGCTGAAACCTGGCGACCACGTCGTGGTACGGAACTTTGCGAGGACGAAGAACCTTCAACCCAGATTTGTTGGCCCCTATCAAGTACTACTAGCAACGAGAACTGCTATCCGAGTGGCTGGACGCAAGAACTGGATCCACACGACGCACGTCAAACGTGTGCCCTTGCCGCTTCCTTATGACAATTGGGTGAAGAAGGGAATTGGTGCCTCTGAATTTGAACGAACGCCCAGGTTTATCCCTTTCAGCGATGCCGAATTGATAACTGACACATCAAACTCTAGCTCTCCTCCTGAAACTACTTCTTTGACTTCTGAAAACCTGCCCTCTACATCAGAAGAAACTTTGCCTTCTGCGAACTTGAACATTGTAACCTCTGCTGATGAGACATTGTTTCCAGATCAAACAGCTCCTGCAAAACTGAGATCCAATTTACGGTCTCGCAATATGGACAAATAAAGCAGGAAACTGCCTATTGTAATATTTGAATTTTGACACTTTTGCCTTCAGCCAGGAAGTTTGCTATTGTTTCTATTGTTTTAAAATTGCCTTGCCGTCTGGGTAGCCGTAGGGTTGTGGCTGTGTGCCTAGTTGAATCTGCGGGGGTCAGACACAAGGTCGATCTTTCTGTTAGTTCTGGGAACTCCCAGGGCTGATAGAGGCATTTTCATCTACGTACACATCATCAGTGGTCGCGAGCGGATTGTAGAAGATGGAGCTTCCTGAGCTGCAACGAGAAAATGTGATTTATGTTCGCAGAAACAGACTGTACAGAATTCTCCACAGCAAATGCTTTTTAATGCAATGTGCTATTACATTTTTAATTGTTTTGATAACATTGGTGGGTGGAATCGTCTTTGGTGTAAATTTGATTTTTATGCCAGTAACTACAGTACCTCCCCTTGATCCTGCTACCTCTACTGTTTCTTCTATGCACTCTTTTCACTCGTTTCCTGAACACGAACAAGCTTGACGCTCAGAATTTATTAATAACACTTTTGTACAGCTCTTGCACCAACACCAACTGGTAGTTAACACTACAGACTGCTGGGTGTGTGGCCTGATACCCCACACTATGGATAAAGGCATTCCCTACCTGGTTTTGCCTTTTAGCTATAATGGATCATTCCAGGCCCTTCAGACCATTTTTGCTTATGCCCTCGAAACCTATCCTCCGCGTCCACCACGTTCCACTAAATATAACTCTGTCAACAAAGCTTTAGTTCAGGGAATTATTGACATGATTAGAGACGTCAATAATACTCCATCTTACCCTAGAGATGAATTACGAGTATATTTGAGTTGGAACTCTTCAGAGTATCGCCTTAGTTTGGGAGAAAGCAAGCGTAAAAGCTCAACTCCAATCTGGGTCGTGCCTCACTGAGGTCAGGTCTGTTTGCAAGGAAATGGGAGAAATCCGAAAGCTCAGCTGGGGAGGAGTGAATGCATTGAGACCTATGTGTTTCCGTCTAACTCTTCCCCTGCCTTCCTTACTGCTAGGGGTACCTACTTCATCTGTCAAAACAGAGCATATACGTGGTTGCCTGCTGAGTTTTCAGGCTCATGTTATATTGCTCGATTGTTGCCTCCAACATACACTGCTTCGTCTGATTATCACAAGACCAGAGTAGCAAGAGGTGTTTTCAGCAAGGAAGATACCGCTGGTCAGGAAGTGGGAGACTTCTTCAAAGGTTTCCTTCCGTTCTGGGGGCCTATGGCCAATAGTAGAAACATACGTCAACTAACACGGGTAGTTGAATCTACTATTACCGAAACTGCTGGTGCCCTTAGCAACTTGACAGCTGAGCTTCAGGCGGATCGACTCATGACGTTGCAGAACCGTATGGTTCTAGACGTAATACTTGCAGATCGAGGTGGGGTATGTAGAATGATCCAATCGAGCTGCTGTGTCTTTATTCCCAATAATGCTCCAACCGTTTATGAGGCGATCTCTAAGCTACACAAGATTTCCGACTCTATTCATGTAGACAAGGGAAACTGGTCCTTCATGGAGTGGTTTTGGACTCTGATATCAGCGTGGGGATGGAAGGTTCTGATGGTCATTGGTGTCATCCTAGTATTCCTGTTCTCGTGTTGCCTGATTATCCAGTGTGGTCCCGCTCTGTGTAGTCTTTGTGCTGCAACCTGCTTTAGAAAACCACCTGCGTTTGGAGAAAAGGCGCGAGAAAGGATGATGATACAACAGCATGTCACTGACCTGATGAGCATAGAACTAGATTCTGACATAGACTGAGTAATTGCCTATGTAAGGGCAAAAGGAGGGTCTGAGGTTCCGTGACGATTTGAACCCGTGTTTTCAATATTGTCGTAAATACATAATTTTGGTATCAGTGAACCGCAAATGGTCCATTTAGCATATCCTGGTGTTTTCGCTGTGCTACGAGCAAGAGTACTCCCGTTACAAACACATTTCTGATCTACCCATGGCATCCATCTTAGATCATGGCAGCCATTTTGTGTTTCTTGCCCTCACATAGACAATGGACACGCAATGACCTCTGATTTCTTCATTTCGATTAAGGACACGTAAGCTTAGCCGGAGATTCACCTCTCTAGTGACAGGTGCACCTTAGATCAGAACACATGCTGTGGCTACGTGACTCGACAAAGGCTGCCTCCTCTGCCTAAGGCCAGTCCTGCTATACTGGTTCTCGTGTTCGTTGGCCTGATCATGATTAGGCGGCCGAAGCTGGTAGCCTTGCCCATTTACAACCCACAAACATCTCTTATCCTGCTTTTCTATCTCCTACACCTGGCCCTGTTTCTTTCTTTCTGGACCTTTATTAGGGGGAGGTAACGAAATTTACGATGAGGCGGTCCGGCTCTTGAATGAAATGTTGACATGGGATTGTGATGGAATAGTGGGAACCCCTCTTCGTAATGTTTGACATCAGATATTATCGACGATTCCTGTGCAACACCAAATATTTATTGTTTAGGACACAAAGGTTTGGGAATGTACCAGCATGTAAAGAATTTGCCTGAAGGCCAATATTTAGTATATAAGGAGCAACCCTTCTTGTACAAATTGAACAGGCTCCTGGTTACTGCCCGTGTGTAGTTTCTGTGACTTCTGTGTCCCTGCAGTAATAAACCTTTGGTCTTTGACGCCACCATCGAGAAGCCCGTGTTTCTGTTTATTTGTGCACCGAGACAGGTAGAACTCCGGGGTCTTCGGGTGTTATCCCTGACACCTCTGGACGGAACCAAAAAGTCCAGAACTCCAAGGTGGCAGACAACACCACTGCCATCCCTCAGGGGTCCCATTGACCCGATGTGCCCACAACGGCAGGCCAGGCTCGTGTGAGCAGGGGTGGTTGGAGCGGCGGCAGGCAGAGGCGAGAACCTGACCAGCCAGCTGTAGGGCCCGGTATGTCTCAACTACGCAACATAATGGAGGCATACCGGCTGGACACCAGGGAGTTCAGCCAGGTAGTGGGGACCCTCACAGAGATCAAAAACCTGCAAGCTGAGCAACACGCCAATCAACAAGAACACCAAGGACGTATGGACGGATGGAGGCAAGAATGGCAGAGCTCCTGGCGGTGCAAAGGGACATAAGCCATTCACTCCATCGGATCGCAGACAACATGGAGTGTGTCACCAGGCAAGAAACATCTAGGTGAAGACCGCCACCAGGCACAGGGAGGGAGGAGGAGGAGGAATCGTCCGACGGAGCGTCCCATGCATCGTCAAGGCCTGCATATGAGGGTCCCCCAAGGAAGGTGAGTCGTCCACGGAAAAGACAGTGAGAGGCAGCGGGCCATGCGCATCTCCCAGGTCACCTGGTCTGGCACCATGACCTTGTGTGCAACAGTATCACCTCATTGACTGTCCTACTCTCCCACATGGACTTGCTGGTTGCTGTCTGAACAATGATGCTAAGCACTGTGGTCTGGACTCTGTTGACTCAAACTGCAAGGCATCATATCTCCCTCTGTGAACTTTGGATTCCCGGCATTTTTGTACAGCACCTATCACTCACTCAAATTGGTGTGGGGCTATGTCAAAGTATGCCAGAGTGGGGAACAAACTCAAGCCATCCCTACACTGGGATTTGAGTCTGGTCGAGAACACATAGGTCACAATGTATCATCAAATACATAAATGTAGCGCAATACTCACCCGTGACGGTTTCAAGCTGCTGAGGGGGGTGGGCTTGCCATACTGCTCGGACAGACAGTTTTGGAAGAGTTTTATGAAGGCGTAGTGGTCATGGGTCATGTGGCGGTGCCCAGGGAGGGAGTACCAGGTCTGTTTGGTGAGGTGGGAGAACCATCTCCCGCATGCAGTTGTACTGTGGATGTGATGGATGGTGCCCAGGGCAAGGTTGGCTGGACGGAGTTCGGACAATGGGGTGTTGGATGGGAGACGTCCATGTTTGTCTTTGGGGCTGGGGTTGTGGAGTGCCTCCTGAGTGTGGCTGAGGAGTCTGAAGGTGATCCTGCAGTTGACAGTGAGCCTATTGTAGGTATCTCAGGTGAACGGTCCTGTGGCTGTGGCAGGGGATGTTGAGGATGATGTGTGCGGATGCACCCTGGATGTGCTCAAGTCCTCCTGGAGTCTGGCTGTTGTTCCTGCGTAGAGGGAGTTTCCGTAGTTGAGCTGGCTGGTGTCGTGGACCTGGGTGAATGTCTGTCTTGCCTAGGAAGGGATCTATCTGAAGATCATTTGCAGCATGCGGAGGGAGATGCAGCATCAGGTAGAGATTGTGTTGAGTTGCATGATTATTGTGAGCGAGGAGTGTACAATGAACACCTGCTTGCATGCGTGGGCAGTGTGTGCTGGTGCGCTGCCCAGGCCGATGTGACACAAGGAGTTGTCCCAGCTGTAAGGGGACAATCCTCAGATGATGACCTCAGTCTTGTCCAAGTCCAGCCCCAGGTGGCTGATGTTCATCCATTCGTCAATGCACCTCATGCCCTCTTGAAGGTTGGATCTGGGAGTGGCTGGGTCTCTGGTGAGAGTGAGGAGCAGCTGGGTGTAAATGGCATAGGACTTGATGATGAGCATGTGATGGTGGAGTGGGGGGTTATGGAGACATTGAAGATTGTGACGCTGAGAGATGAGTCCTTGGGCATGGGCCCGATGACCCTAGTGTACTACGTGCTGAAGGGGGGAGGCAGACTCCCTGGGCCTTGCTGGTGAGGTACTTGGCGATTTCATCCTGGGCCCTCCTCTGGATCTCAGTGTTAGAGATGTGTGATCTGACAGTGTGGTAGCACATGGTGTAGAATGCCGTTGAGAGGTCGAGGGGGTGAGGGTGGTGGTCTCACCATTGTTGAGCAGGGTCCAAGATGTCGTTGGTGGTGGCCATGAGGGCTGCTGCAGTGGGGTGTTGACTGTGGAAGATGGACTGGGGCGGGTTGCCTGGAGGTGTTTGCTTAGCGGGAGATGGTCAGTTGCTCGTTGACTGTCTTCTTGATGACATTTGCCGGGTAGGGAAGCAGGGTGATGTTCCTGGCGATCCTGCAGTACTGCCGTCAATTGTTGAAGAAGGGCCTGGGTCTCTACATGCCTCCAGGTCCTATGGAATGTGGCGTACTCAAAGGAGACATTCCTGACATGCCGGAGGTGGGCTCCAAGAATGGGGTATGCTGTGATTGAGATGTTGTGTGGGAAGGGTCCTGAAGGAGAGCCGGAGAGGATTGTGTACATGAGCTGGGTGGTGTCTTTGCTGCTGACGGGAGTCCAGGAACTGAGGAGGGGTATGTCCTGTGGATAGTAGTGCTGTCTGCCTCTGTGTGGCAAGGCTGTCGTGTACATTCATGAACTTGCAGTGATATAATGTTGCGAGGGATCCCCTTGGCCTTGCAAGGGTGGGATATCTTTTGGATTGAGAGCTGGGTTTAGATAGTTCACACACAATGCTTATGAGATCCTTGATGTTATGTGTGTTGGTAAATATGCCCTAACTGAAGTATGTCCTCTTGTCCTTGCTGATGATATGGTGATGTCTGTGTGTGGCGAGTTTCATGGCTGATTGTTTGTTTCGCAAGGTTTGCACGAGAGTCCGGCTAGACCTGTATGAGTCCAGTAGGTCTGCCTTGTCCCAGGTGGCTTAACTGTTGTTGTACTTCACAGGAAAGTCTGCCAATGTGGCAAGAGTGTTGGATCAGTCGCGGATCCAGTGTGTGAGGTTGCAGGGTGTAGCGGTGGTGTTGGTTGGAGTGTCCTGGGCGAGGGTGCCACACAGCTCATCTGTGGTGACTTAGGTCAAGCATCTCTGGGGCATCTGTAGCGGAGTGTGGGGCAGTGTGTTGCTTGTCGGAGAACTGGATGCAAATGTTGATGTACCAATGAAGGATGTTGGTGTGGTTGTCCTCCTGCCAGAAGTTGCTGTCCCCCTGCCACATGTAGTCTGTTAGGCGAGGACCTGTATGCTGATGGAGTTGTTGATGACTTAGCGGAATTGTGGCTGTAGGCCTGGAGATCTGTAGATGAGTGTTAGACTGAGGGTAGTCAGGGTGTTGGTGTGAAACCTGAAGTGCAGGTGCTTCACAATGCTGAGCGTGTCCCTGTTGTTGTACGTGACTCTGAGGGTGTACTTCAGGATGAATTGCAATTCTTCCTCCTGGATTGTTGGTGCGGTCCCTGCAGGTGATCTTGTATCAGTCTGTGATGGCAATGTTGAAGTTGAGTGCTGAGGATGTGTTCAACCAGGTTACTGTAAAGAAGGCGATGTGTAGGGCTGTTGTGTTGAGGAGGTAACAGAGTCCAATGGTGTGCTGGTGGATGGAGCAGGTGTGCAGTAGGAGGCACATGACCTGGTTGTACAGACATGGTCTGTGAGGCGGGGCAGTGCGGTGTAGGCAGTAGGATTTGCACATACAGCATGTGAAGCTGTCGTGTGTGTGCTTAGGGGTTGCCTGATTGCGGGTGGTTGATTGTCAGGTGTTCATTGTTTGGAGGGTGGCTGGAGCATGAGTCTGTTGTGTTACGTGGACCAAAGCATCTTGCACTGTGTACGTTGCAGGCGCTCGGTGGTGCGGTGCCGCAGGGGAGGCAGCAGCAGGAATGAGTGAACACCTGACGGTGGAAGGGGTTAGACACCAGGCAAAAAGTAGCACACAAAGACAAGGAGGTTAGAAAGGCACAGTGTAACAGGTGTATGGAAAGGAATGAGTGTCTGGTTACTCATGGGTCACTCAAAGAAAATGGATGCAAAATCACCAAAAATGACAGGCACAGGATCAGACACAAAAAGGCCAAGCTGCGCCCAGGATGCACAGCGTCAGCGGTGTTGCCTGCCCATTGTGGGTAGCAACCTACAATAATACATACACAACCAAGTACTTCATGTACAATAGGGATCATTAGCCATGAAGAACTGCATGCATATTGGCAAAATACACATACTACCATATGCACAATCTTTGTCAATTATTCCATAGATGACGCATGCAAAGTGGCAAGAGATCAGCGGTGACAGTGATGAGGCACATTGTACTGTGTTGAGCACATTTACTACACAAACGGATCAAGTATGTGTTGAGGCCATGCTGCATGAGCCAATGTCCATGGCCAGTGCCATTGCTCTGAATACATTAACAGTCATGCAATGAGTTTACCTGTACTGCTGGTGAACCAATGTGCACAGGACTTCCTGTGACTGTCAGGGTCTTGAATCCTCTAAAACGTGCGATGCTCAAAGTGGTCCATCTCCCGATAGCCCCTTGGTCTGAGTAGAAATGACAGACTCAAAAGGGTGATCAGGCGATGGAAGGAAAGGAAGGGAACTGCAGGGAGGGAGATCTGAAACAAAGGTAAACAAGCATAAGGATTCAACACTTCTTGTCACAGAATCACAGAATACCTCAGGACCTATACAGTAACAGTTACACCTGTAAAGGAAAACAACAGCCACTGTATCCTAGTTGGGATCACAGTAATGAAAGTGCTACTAGATCTGAGGATCAAACAAGGACATTACTACACACTTACAAAGAAGGATGTTCCATACGTTTACATGTATATATCCAGCAGTTATCGACATACCCAAAACAGCCACGTAACTGGGAAATGTGAGCTTACTTCTGGACGAACTCTACAAGCCCCTGCTGTCAAAACAGAGATGAACAATGCTCATGAATTCATAGCACATGGAAAGGTGATGAAAGACCATAACACACCAAAGATCATGTTGTACGAGTTGCAAAAGAAATGGCCAATATTATGATCCTGTTCCAAGGATTTTGCAAGTAGCACAGAGATCACAGAAGATACATAAAAGGTATCAGAGTATTGCAGCGATATGAAGGGGGTATGACACTCTGCAGGCAGCTTCAAGGCAAGTTAAGCCATGTGGTAATCCTGAAAATCACAGTGTATGAATAAGGTCCAATAAATAGAAATTCAAAAGCGCTGCAGCGTGATTCACACAAAGCCAACAATCCGTAGTTACCACAGGGAATCAGTGCGGGTCAAGAATGGAAATTACGCATCCCCCGCAAGAGCCTTAGGAAGCTCGTCCAACGAGGGAGGGAATTAGGTAAACACAAGGAAGCCCCGCAAGAGCCAGTCATCGGCTCATCCAACTGGGCTTTCAAATGCCTAACAGAACAAGCTGCTGGGCTCGGAACTCAACAGAGAGAGTAATGAGGAGCAATGGCACAAAAGCACCCCTACCGTCACCAGGATATGCAGCACACCACAGGAGAATCCTGGAATTTACGGCACTCGACTGGTGACACAGATGCGTTTACATTTGCAACAGCGCAACATTGTGATGTCATCAGCTCAACGTTCTTGGCTTCACGGGAATAGAAATTTCTTATCAACTTACCCTGAAGGCTTGCAAAGCAGTGTTCTCCACCAGCCCTGAGGAAGCAACGTGACAGTGACATGACATACAGGCACAAAGGGCAATGCATTCATACAAACAGACTCACAGGACAGTTGACAGAACATGTGGGACATACGCTGGCCCACACCTTCACAACATGTTTGTTGGAAATCAAAATGTACTGGCACACAAGATTAAGTGGATGAGCCAAACACATCCTGCTGCTCACAGCGAGGCTGCAATTCCCCATAGGGCCTGTTGTTGTGATGTCCCACACAATGTTAACACATGGTATCCGCAATGTGTCAGGGGCAAGGTCTACACACATTGATGCCTTCACCAGAGTCCACACTCCACTATAGATGACTGTCAAGAAGGGTGACTGTCATGTCATGGGAGTGGTGCAACATGTAATTTGATCCATGGTGATGAGACATGTATGCATGGTACTACAACATGCACAGAAACAGTTCCCACACATTCCCAAACCATAACAAACAAAAAAAGCCTGTTTGGATCTCTTACCCTAACTGACATTTACACATGCCCGTGCATGGAATGCTGATTCAGCCCACGTTGCAATCATCATGAGGAATAGCAGGAGGACAAAGATGACACGAACAGACAACAGGCACAGAAACCTGGAAATGACAGACACACAAATGTTCACCAGTAAAAATCTTTTCAAAAGACATGGGCAGTTACGATACAGGGACTATGTAGGACACATGCAAATTTCAAGGAAAGTCATTGCACATCACTCTGTGGCATGACATCAGCACTTGCGTGACACATCAGAACACACATCAAAGTCACTTTGCATACAGTCAGCTGGACACACACATAGCAACACATGCCACTCAATGCTACAAGCTTGCTCACTCATTCACAGTGACTCACAATTATGAGAAGAAGTTGCATATGAGCTACTCCGGATATCATCCTCCTCCTCCTCATCACTTGCATCGTGACCAAGCCCTTGATCCTCAATGGGTGTATGTTCCTGCTCCTCAGGATCCAGGAGGAGTGGCATTGCCTTCTCAACTGCCATGTTGTGCAGCATGCAGCACACGATGAAGATCTTACAGACCTTGTCCGGTGCATATGGGAAGGATCCGCCGGTCTTATCGAGGCACCGGAATTGGCTCTTCAGGGGGCCAAACGTCCTCTCAATCACTCGCATGGTCTGCCCGTGCGCATTATTGTACCGCTGATTTGCAGCTGTTCTTGGGTTGCAGAGAGGTGTCATTAGCCATGGCATGTTGGGATATCCCGAGTCCCATACATAGATACATCATGTAAATAAGTGGGTCAGGAGAAACCGTCAGAGCAAAAGATACTGAGACACACAGGACAAACAGAGTTTACCCACCAACAAGACATGCCTGCTCGTTGCGCATCTGCAGCATCATTTGTGGCACCCTGCTATGCCTCATGATGAATGCATTGTGTGCTGATCCTGGAAAACGTGCACAAACGTGGGAAATCAGCATGTTAGCAAGACACACCACAAGGGCATTTATTGAATGATAATGTTTACGGTTGCGATAAGCCTGCTCCTGATCAATGGACCCAATGACATGTGGCATCCCTCCCAGGACATAGAAATTACCCTTGACATCGCTCAACTCTTTAGGAGTAGGAAATTTGATGAATTCATCAATGTGCTATAAACATGGCTGCCAAAACATCACGCAGGACACGACTGAACATTGGTTGTCATTGAAAACAATGGGGTGAACCCAAGAAATCAATAGGACCTGGGTAACTGTATATGTATTAGGAAAGTGGTCCTAGACACAGATTTAAAACACGGCTAGTGATGTGAGTCTTACTTTTTCACAATACACAAATAGTCAGACTAAATCTGAACATACAAACACATGGAGATGTATTATTAGCTTAATTCAGCTCAAAAAAGGCAAAAAATGCAGAAAACCCAACACAACAGTATTATAGCAAATTCTACAGCAGTTTATTTACAAATTCATAAAAATTTCGGCAAAAAGAAAGAGGAAAGAAAAGGATGGTGCTCGAGTAGAGAAAAGTGTAAGTATAGATTTACAGTGATTCAGTGCAAAAGGGAATTATTTGTACATTGCACATATGAAGCCTACCCATTCACAATTTATATACAATATTATACAGGGGGACAGGGAGGGGCAGGTGTAGGCTTAAAAAACAACGGGTGGATCGGCTGATGCCACGACAGCCGGTCGCGTAAGACGGAAGCTACACTTCGAGTTGACTTATGAACTGCGGTCTGGCCGCCCCACGTCCTGGTATTATTGGGGATATCTCCGTGTTATTAAGGAATTAATTGAACTTAACTTAGTTCCCTCAACTGCCAGTACAATGTCCACCGTGCCACCGGACTAGGCACGATTGAATCGAATGCCCATTGTGTACATATTGGTACTTGACTGAACCCTCATTTTGTGCCAAATTTCTTAGCCAGAGGTGCATCGCCCAACTGATCTGGAATTGCGACACCTTATCATTCTCAATTGGTGCTTCCCCGCCCCCCTGTCCCCTCCGTCCTGAAGAAGACCCGCAGCAGAGGTCGTGACTTTCCCTTATTGCGCCAGGGTCGAAACGTCGACGATCCCCCCGTTGTTTTTTAAGCCTACACCTGCCCCTCCCTGTCCCCCTGTATAATATTGTATATAAATTGTGAATGGGTAGGCTTCATATGTGCAATGTACAAATAATTCCCTTTTGCACTGAATCACTGTAAATCTATACTTACACTTTTCTCTACTCGAGCACCATCCTTTTCTTTCCTCTTTCTTTTTGCCGAAATTTTTATGAATTTGTAAATAAACTGCTGTAGAATTTGCTATAATACTGTTGTGTTGGGTTTTCTGCATTTTTTGCCTTTTTTGAGCTGAATTAAGCTAATAATACATCTCCATGTGTTTGTATGTTCAGATTTAGTCTGACTATTTGTGTATTGTGAAAAGGTAAGACTCACATCACTAGCCGTGTTTTAAATCTGTGTCTAGGACCACTTTCCTAATACATGAACATTGGTTGTGACATTCCCCCAACATCAGCTATGGTTAATTGAATTGTACCTGTAACAAGAAAATGGAGTGCTGCCATCACCTTTATCTTGGGGGTCAGCGCAGTAGGATACATGGGTTGCGGTTGGAGATGTGGTGCCAGCTTGTTCGTCAACTCCTGAATCAACTGTTGAGTGAATCTGTGACGTCGGATGCAGGCACGTTCCCTCATGGTAGCCAAGTTTGGGAATGGCCTTGGTAGAGGCGGTGCCCTGCAGGACATATTTGGGAAGAATGAAGATTAACAGTCAGCCAACATCAATGCCAATGTACATAGCACATGCAAAACTGCTACTAGACATCATGTCACTGTGGAGTCTGGCGTGTGCAATACATCCAGGACACATATGCCAGCTTGCTGGCACTCCTACAAAAGAGCCAGATACACCTGTTGATTGACAAATAAACATGACATGCCCTGAAATGAGCTGCTGGGCCGGTCTGAGTGAACAACCCGAGATATCACTGTAGTGACACACGTCACCATACCTGTAGTGGAAGGTTGTCATCTCATCCAGACAGATGACTGCAAGGCACATGTACAGGTCACATGGAATGTCAAAATGTACATATCAAACACATTGTGGTTAAGGTGTACACATGACAAGAAAACAACACAGCCATTGTCAAGACACAGACATGTATGCCTGGGGAAATATGATGTCTGATGCCATCAGACCCAACAGCCGTGGGAATGCACAGATGGCATGGTGTGCGTAGATGTGAAACCATTCCCATCTCAACACAGACTCATGTTAGATGCTCCAAAAGCAGATGCAGTTTACCGAACACAAACAGCAAGATCATTGTAACACATGACACACACCTGACATAGTCACATAGGGTCATGCTGAGCGTGACATGTCAGTTGACAAATTGCCCCAGTCCCTGGCATCAGGAGACAGGTGCCGGTAGTGATGACTGTGCCATCCCAGTGTTGCTGTGCATGACAAAATCTGCCTAATGATACACATGGGACAAGTGTCAAGGTGATGTGTGCCACATAGTGCCCCATCACACATGACATGTGTCCACAGGTCATCACACATCGATTATGCAACAAGATACAATGCCCTGTGCTATATCACTGGCTGCCACACCTAGGGCCTGCGCATGAAAGTATGCAATGACAAGTACTTGATAGACATCCTTGTGCGAACCGTACCCTTACATCCATGCTGTGTGTGCGCCTCATTTCACTATTGTAATGGTGCCATACGTGAGTGTGTGAACCGCACCGTACCCCTGCATTCACCTCACCATGTAAAATGCACCGTACCCCTGCTTGTGAAAAGCACAGTGTGGAAGGCACCGTACCCTGGCATTGGCATCAGCGAGTTAAACACACCATACCCTTGCATTCGCATCACCATGTGAAATGCACCGTACCCCTGCATGTGAAACGCACCATGTGAAACGCACAATACCCCTGCGTGTGAAACGCACCATGTGAAACGCACCATACCGCCTGCGTGTGAAACACCCCATGTGAAACGCACCATACCCCTGCGTGTGAAAAGCACCATGTGGAAGCCACCGTACACATGTGTGTGAAAAGCACCGTACCCCTAAGTGTGAAAAGCACCGTGTGGAAGGCACCGTACCCCTGCATAGGCATCAGCGTGTTAAATGCACCGTGCCCCAACATTCATGGTGTGTGTGCGGCTGGTATCACTATTGCAATGGTGCCATACGGGATTGCGTGAAACGCACCGTACCCCAACATTCATGGCGCGTGTGCAGCTCGTATCACTATTGCAATGATGCCATACGTGAGCGTGTGAAATGCACCTTACCCCAACATTCATGGCGTGTCTGCGGCTCGTATCACTATTGCAATGGTGCCATATGCGAGCGCGTGAAACGCACCGTACCCCAACATTCATGGCGTGTGTGCGGCTCGTATCACTATTGCAATGGTGCCATACACGGGCGCGTGAAACACACCGTAACTGAAAATTCATGGCGAGTGTGCGGCTCGTATCACTATTGCAATGGTGCCGTACGCGAGCGCATGAAATGCACCGTACCCCAACATTCATGGAGTGTGTGCTCCTCGTATCACTATTGCAATGATGCCATTTGCGAGCGTGTGAAACGCACCTTACCCCAACATTCATGGCGAGTGTGCAGCTCGTATCACTATTGCAATGGTGCCATACGCGGGCGCGTGAAACACACCATAACCCAACAGTCATGGTGTGTGTGCGGCTGGTATCACTATTGCAATGGTGCCATACGGGAGCGCGTGAAACGCACCGTACCCCAACATTCATGGCGTGTGTGCGGCTCGTATCACTATTGCAATGATGCCATACGCGGGCGCGTGAAACACACCGCACCCGAAAATTCATGGCGTGTGTGTGGCTCGTATCACTATTGCAAGGGTGCCGTACGCGAGCGCATGAAACGCACCATACCCCAACATTCATGGCGTGTGTGCGGCTCGTATCACTATTGCAATGATGCCATACGCGAGCGTGTGAAACGCACCTTACCCCAACATTCATGGCATGTAAGCGGCTCGCATCACTATTGCAATGGTGCCATACGCGGGCGCGTGAAACACACCATAACCCAACATTCATGGCGTGTGTGCGGCTAGTATCACTATTGCAATGGTGCCATACGCGAGCGCGTGAAACGTACCGTACCCCAACATTCATGGTGTGTGTGCGGCTCGTATCACTATTGCAATGGTGCCATACACGGGCGCGTGAAACACACCGTAACCGAAAGTTCATGGCGAGTGTGCGGCTCGTATCACTATTGCAATGGTGCCGTACGTGAGCGCATGAAACGCACTGTACCCCAACATTCATGGAGTGTGTGCTGCTCGTATCACTATTGCAATGATGCCATACGCGAGCATGTGAAACGCACCTTACCCCAACATTCATGGCGTGTGGGTGGCTCGTATCACTATTGCAATGGTGCCATACGCGGGCGCGTGAAACACACCATAACCCAACATTCATGGTGTGTGTGTGCGGCTCGTATCACTATTGCAATGGTGCCATGCGCGAGCGCGTGAAACGCACCGTACCCCAACATTCATGGCATGTGTGCGGCTCGTATCACTATTGCAATGGTGCCATACGCGAGCGCGTGAAATGCACCGTACCCCAACATTCATGGCGTGTGTGCGCATCGTATCACTATTGCAATGGTGCCATACGCGAGCACGTGAAACGCACCATACATGTGTGTGGATCTCAAAATTACTTAGGGGACACATAGAGGATGAGTAGTAGGCCCTGAATGCATCCTGAGTGTCATGGATATTGAGTTTAGAGTAGCTATGTGTCCAACAGGTGTCCTGCAAAAGTTAGTTGGCAAAGAAAAGACATTATTGCAAATTGATTGTTGAGCTGAAGCTCAAATTTTAAATGATGCAAATGCGTGTCAGAGCCGTATGTTTAAAGGGATTGGAGGAAATGTACGATGCGAACAAATCTGACCTATCACTCTGTACTCCTCGAACTGAAAGCCCCTCAACAGCACTGATTTGAGGCAGCATGAACCCCTGATAGGGCACTTGCCAGCACAACATTGGAGTGGACCACACTGCTGCTGTCTCTGCATCCTCTGGCATATCATGGCTCATACTATGGAGAGGGCCCCTGCCTTCACTGAGGAGGAGAACCAGGCCCTCCTGGACAGCCTCCTACCACAGTACAGCAAGCTGTATGGGAGACCAGAGGAGCAGGTGAGTGCTGACTACACTACCTTTGACTGTGCACCTATTGTGTGAGTGTCACAACAGGCGTTGTGTATTGGTGGGATAGACTTGCAATGTGGTTTGGAGTGAGTCCCAGGGGGTTACATGGAGGTGTCTCTCATGCTAAGCATGATTTAGTTCTTGTGTGTTCACTACTCACTTGCATTGTGCTTACTGTGATATTCACTGCATAGTGAATGACACATTCAGCCGTGCCAGACCTTGTTGGCTTTATTTCCAAATGTCCAGGGGTGGAACAGTGGTCCCCCCGGAGTGACAGGTGACTGTACTCACAGATGTTCATGACTTGAGGGGGTCGGTGTGAGATTGTCCAAATGATTTGTACAACCTCATGGACATTGATGTGTGTGAATGTGCCTTGTCATGTGGGTGAGTGTGTATGTGAAGTGTTGCACCACTGCTGCATGGCATATGCAGCAGCACTAACCATCTGATGTGACAAGTAAGCAGTGCTTTGTGCCTGACTTGCAAGGCTAGCACGACACCTGTGACACCCCAGTGGCAAGTGGCGCATGTGCAAAGTGAGGGTTGTATCCACTGTTGTCAGTGACAGGCGAGTGATCTGTGCCAGGGTGTGTCTGTCTGGTCTGTTGGGGGTTCTTCAGTGGAGTGGTATATGTGACTGCTTGACACGTGCTGTCCCACACCCTGCAGTTGCATGTGTTGCCCAGTGTGTGCCATAAACAGTGAGTGTGTTGCACCCATTACGCCATCTGTTGGCTTTCAATGCCATGTTGTGCATTGGGGCTTGCACACAGGCCAAATTCACATGGATAAGGATGCAAGTCCTGTCAGCATCCTATGCCCTGTTCACAATATCAAAGGTGTGCAGGTGTGTGTCTCTGGGACATGGAGGAGGTGTAGTGATGTTGTTTCACTGTGTCTTACTGACAGGTAACTGCCTATGAGAAGGGTGAATTCTGGCGGGACATTGTCAGGGCCGTGAGGTCTGCGGGGGCCCTCGCGGGCGGCTGTGCAACGTGCAGAAGAGGTGGCAGGACATCCGGTGCTGGACCCAGCGTATCGCCCGGGTCCAGCTGAAGCTGTCACCTCTATGCTGGCATGGTGAACGCCGTCCCCTGACCCCCCACATTCTCCGTGTCCTGGCAGTGGTGTTCCCAGACCTCGATGGGCAGTTGCAGGACAGACAGCAGCAAGGAGGGGGTAGGTACATGGCTGTTTGTTGTATTGTGTGTCACCGGCTTTTTGAAGTGCTCTGAAGCCTAGCTACACTCCCACAGTCAGGGTGTCTGGTCAGACAGGTTATATGTGCAGTGTCTTTTCGGTTTCCCATAGTCACCTGGTGCTCATTTTCATCCCTTCCCCTCCTTAACATGTGTCCCCTGGTCTGTGTGTAATCATATTTGCACATGTTCATCTAATGTGCATGAAAATAAGACTGCACAATTATTTTCGCATCATGTGGGAGGGTGGTCTGTGACATGTGTTGGGACCTTGCCTATGCCATGACCTGTGCACTGTGTTTTGCCTTTATATTTGTTTGCACTGATGCTGAGTCTCAACATAGGAGTGTGAGGTTTCAACTGAACACCCTTGCAGCATGCATGACCTATGTTCTGTTCTCAGACATGATGTACATCAGTGGTAGATATGCATAGTGCCAAGACAGTTACTCATGGTACATTCCAGGCTAAGCATGGGCGAATTTAGCGAATTCGCGATCCGCAAATTTGCAGATTTGCAAATTCGCAATCCGCAAAATTCGCGAATTCGTGCAAATTTGTGGATTTTTTTATTTTTGCGAGTTCGCGGGTGTTCGCGGGGCACTTTGCGTGTTCGCGGGGCGCTTTGCGTGTTCGCGGGTTTTTTTTTTTGCCTGGTTAATCACTGCCACACTCTCATTTTTTATGCCCTTCTGCCCTCTGTACCACTCGTTTCTGTGCCCTTCTGCCCTCTGCCCCACTCATTTTTTATCCCCTTCTGCCCTCTGTCCCACTTTTGTTCCCTTCTGCCCTCAGCCCCACTTAGAATGGCGCCGGCAAGCTGCCAGCGCCATTCTAAAATAGCTACAAAGAGCTTCAACAGGAAGCTCTAATAGATAAAGTAAAGCAGGTGCTCGAGTTGGAGGTCAAATTAAGTTACACAATCATTAATCACCCCAAGTTTGGGGTGATTAATGATTGTGTAACTGAATTTGACCTTCAACTCGAGCACCTGCTTTACTTTATCTATTAGAGCTTCCTGTTGAAGCTGACTTTTGTAACTATTTTAGAATGGCTCTGGCAGCTTGCCGGCGCCATTCTAAAAGAGTTACAAAAGTCAGCTAGAACTTTTGACCCAATCCGTTCCGCTCGCAGATTTTGCGGGAAATTTGCGAATGTCGCGGATTGCGAATTTACCCGAAATCTGCAAAATCCGTGAGCGGAACGGATTTTCCGCCCATGCTTATTCCAGACCCACGGATCAGTCTGCCCACTACAGTCCCCTGAGACACCCTGGCCTCCTAATCATGTGTGTCATCCAACACTGTGCCCATTTTATGTGGCTTCAGCATGGGTCTTCCTCTGTGGCATTGGTCCCTGGCATAGTTTGTATTTTTCCTGTGTTTGCTACGTGTCCACTGGACAGGAATACAACATTTGGCTTGTGCGTACTCACACTGGGCAGTGCCTGTGTGCCTATTCACAACAATCTGTTGATGCTTGTTTGGCACAAATATGTATTGCCAGCCCCAAGGGGTGAGCTTGGGTTACTTTTGGAATTGTTGCTGCACAGTTTTTGTTACCCCGATTCAGAGAACTCACTTCTTGAGCTGTATCAATCATATTGACCGAGGCCCTGCCTGATCTAGCTTTGCTAGGTCTGACCTGTGGGTGAGAATTGGCTGAACAATGATTCACCATGCACTGCCCATGTACTGGTGGCCAATGATTGCAGTTGGGGCTTGGCAGCCTATGTCATTTTGTTCCATGATTCAGGCTCATACATTTTTGCCAAATATATGTAGTTCAGATGCAACGCTGTTTTGTCTTAGTGTGCACACTTCTGTGTTGACATTTTGCCTGGGGATAAGGTTGTGTCCACAATGCAGCAATTATTTTGTTCATCACAATTGCTGGCCCAATAGCTTAAGCATTGTCCAGAGTTGGGACATGTGTGCCACTCCACATGACAGCCAGTAGGTTTTATGTGCAAGCAACTGTGCCATCAGGGAATGGATGCCCATGTGAGGATTGACATATTTCAAGTTGTGTCACATAAATGATTGTACCTTGGCACTCACACCACTTGTTAAAAGTTGTTCATGTTCATGTTCAGAATGTGTTAATATATCGAATTGTGTAAATGACACTTATGTGCCTGCATGATAGAGGTCTCTCAAGGTAGTGCACACAAAACGACATTTCCACTTTCTTGAAAGAAGCTGGCACCTATTCAAAGAGGCCACTGTTAGCGATTAATGGTGTCCCTTGATCTCCATAAACATGTCCCCACAGTGGTCTTGATGTCTTGAAACTCCTTTGTTGTCAATTATACAAACTAATGAGTGTCAAGACATCAAGACCTCCATTGGAACATGTATATGGACAATCTGCAACGCCATTTGTTTCGAACAGTGTTTTCTCTTAAAGGGTGCCAGCTTTTTCAATGAATGTGTAAATGTTTTTTATTGTGCATTTCATTGTGAGACATCTTTCATGCAGGCACATACGTGTTCTCTTCACAAGCTGGCGAATTACCACATTCAATACTGTTGTAGTCTTACTCTACTTGTTGCACTCTCCCTATGGTGTCTCTCTGCTTTGCTGCTCAGCCTGTGATGAGGTCATGTGGAATGTTGGAGTGTGTTTGTATGTGGTGAGAGTCAGTTGGTCTGGATGGGCTGAGCAGCCAGGTGGCTGCTCCTGGTGGGGCAATTACTGAGGTATTAACTGGGCTATGATTAAGACAACTTAAGGGACATCTAAAGGACTTACCATCTTCCTGTAACTTATGAATAAATATACTTGTGTATCTACAAGACCCTGACTACGCATCATCCTTCATTACAATACTGGCGACGAGTTGGAGAACCTACGTGGAGAACCTAAGCTTTCTACATTGAATGGGCTTGTACATATGGAACTAAGAAGCACAAGAAAAAAGAAGTTGAAACTCCTGAAACTGAAGAAGCATTAGAAAAAGAAGTAGCGCATGAAAAAAAAGCAAACTGGCTGTCCACATGCCCCACCAGTGACCAAAGACCGGTCAGCCCCAACGTGGATGTGCCAGTGCTTGTTGAACTTGGGTGAGTGTTCCCCAAAATAGAGTTATTCATGAACTGGGATGAGTGTTCCCATGTGTGATCGGTGGTCTGAAGGAATCACACCGTGTGCTGGAAGCTGATGTTGACTGTTTTGCAGAAATTACAAATTTGAGCTATCACGTCATGTGCCTGGAACTCTTCATAGTGTTGAACACGCAGCGTTTTGTTGAACACGCAGCGTTTTCGTAATATTTTTTGTGCAATAAGGTTGGTTTATTACAAGTGTACAGCTCGCAGCGCTGTGTGAGCAGAGACTTTTTAACTTTCAAGATCGAGCCAGCGTTTCTAGCGCTTACGTTTTGAAGTGTTTGAAAACTTTAAAAAAAAAAAAAGTTTGTACAACACGTAGCGCGAACTACAGCTCGCGACATTTATTTAAAAAATAGACTCTCTGCGCGCATGAAGGACATTACTCTGCTTCTACTCACAGTTTGATTTCTGCGCATTTTGCTGCCAATAGCGGGTCATTTTTCTTCGTTGACTCACCAGTGACGGTTGGTCTCAGGAGCTCCTTCCACTTCGCCTGCGTGCTTTGGATTGATGACATCTCTGGAATCCTGTTTGGTATTGGTGAAGGTTTCCTGTGACGTAGTGTGGCCTATTTCCATTAGAAATAGACGCAGGATGACGCTGTGGCGGCCATCTTGGCACATTGGGAACAATCCCTTTGTATGTGCAGAGAACCACGACGTTTACCATTGAAGTTTGAAGTTCGTGTTGTTTGTGCTTTCCAGTGTCACTGCTTTGGATTGCATGATGGGAGATCTCGAGTTGGGGGTGCTGCTTGTGGCGCAATTCTCTACTTACGCTGGATTTAACCTGCAACATTTGGATTTTGGATGAATGAATATTTGAATTAGACTTTTGGGTGAAGTTCTGGACTTTCGGGTGAGGTATCGCTCATCTTCATTGGACTGAACTTTCGGGTGAGGCATCGCTCATCTTCATTGGACTGGACTTTCGGGTGAGGTATCGCTCATCTTAGACTACGGTGACCACGTTTATTCTTTTAGTTTGTTGTGTTCTATTTTCCTTGTGATTTTAACATCTGGATGGGGTCATGTTACAGTTGTATGTTTGTTGTAACGTTGGCTGGAGTGTTTTTCAGAATGATGTTGTTTTCATGGAAGATGTCGCGAATCTTCCTGTATTCACAACATTCCTTGTTTGAGACAGCTCACCGGAGCATGAGACATTCTTATTTTGCTGGTCATTTGTAGTTTGTCTTTTGTTTTCTGGAGTTGTGGATGATAAGTGTGTGTGCTGTTTCTTTTGACTCTGGTGGAGTGTGCCTCATCCAGTTGTACGTGTCTGTCTTGGGTTTAAAGTTTTTCCTTATTTTAGCTTGTCGGGGGTTTTTATGTAATCCACATTTTTTTGTTTTCCTTGGATTTAGTTTCTCGAAATCTGTTTGCTCTAGGTCTAAAGAAACCTACCAGATGTTTGCCATGGGAATGGCGTTTTCCATTATTTTGTCTGTTTGCTCTAGGTCTAAAGAAACCTATCAGATGTTTGCCCAAAATTTTTGTCTATCTTGGGATTTGTTTTTCCTTTTTTGTTAAGGAGTGCCCAGGGTGGTTTGCCTTTGGGTTGGTGTGGCTCACTGTGTGTCTGGTTTTTTTGTTTTGAAGTGCTCTTGGGTTGTTGTTTTGCTTTTTGCAATTCACATGGCTTGTTTGCTTTGTTTTAGGGTGACCCATGTCACGTTTGCCTTGAGTTTTAAGTACTCATAATTTAACAGTTTTGGTTTTACTGTTACCCATAGTTTTTTTTTTATGGGTGTTGGACCTGTCATGTGGCGTTTTTTTACACCGTGCGGTGTGTTGCCTTTTGGAAACGCAGTTTTTAGTTTTTGATTGTATCTTTTGTCTTGCATTTCTTGTTTTTCCTTATTTTATCAGAGAGTAGGGTGTTCTATATGTTTTTTTAGTGCATTCTCTTTTCTGCCTTGTGCGTTTTTCCATCTCTATGCATTTTTTAGTAAGGGGGTAGGATGTGTGGTATGTGCGTTATCAAGGGGGTAGGATGGGTTGTGTGGTATGTTTTATTTCATGCATCTTTCTTTCCTCTCTTTTGTTGTTCCGCTACACTATTTTGTTCCACTACACTATTTCCTTACGTTTGACTGTTATTCTTTCCTTTGCTTAACGTGTGTCCAACAGCTTCACACTTTCTCTTTGTTTTCCATTATTATAATGGGGGAGATGTGTTGTAGTCTTACTCTACTTGTTGCACTCTCCCTATGGTGTCTCTCTGCTTTGCTGCTCAGCCTGTGATGAGGTCATGTGGAATGTTGGAGTGTGTTTGTATGTGGTGAGAGTCAGTTGGTCTGGATGGGCTGAGCAGCCAGGTGGCTGCTCCTGGTGGGGCAATTACTGAGGTATTAACTGGGCTATGATTAAGACAACTTAAGGGACATCTAAAGGACTTACCATCTTCCTGTAACTTATGAATAAATATACTTGTGTATCTACAAGACCCTGACTACACATCATCCTTCATTACAATACATGTCAATTGTGTAAAGTATGGTGAGTCCCAAGATATCAACATTTTTTTATCATTTCTTTTTTGCCCTTACAGGGCTCTGAGTGTGGTGACACCTTGGGGAGTGAGGTGGGTTAGTTTGCCCTGAAGGGCACCACTACTGTTTATTTCTTTGTAAACTTCAGGTGGCATCACTTCATTGTATTGATCTGCTCTCCTGTAAACAAACACTAGCTTCTCTGTGTATTTCTCATTCAAGTTGTGGCCTGGTGTGGTATTTGGATCATTGTGTCCAAGTAGCATTGTGTCTATACCAACTAGGCAGTACAAGGCTCACATATGTGCAGAGTTATCTGGCTGTCACTCATGATGCATGGCATGATTTGCAGTGTGACCTACTAATTTTGTGCTCATGTGTCAGATGTTTAGAGGTGACTGATGCATTTCTTTTTGTTCTCCTTGCCCACAGCTTCATCACCAGAAGCTGGCGGAGACAGCTACATGGACCAAGAGTAGGGACCCAGCCACAGTGCCACCAGCGTAGAGGAGTCAGAGGGAGCCAGTGGCATGGAGGGTGAGGGGAGTCAGTCTGCGGACCTGTTGGAAGGTGAAACATCTGACCACACCGACGGATCCGATTCTGGCTCCCTGGAGGAGTGGAAATATGCAGCAACACCGGGCAGCTTCATAGAGTCTGTACCCGCCCCCTCCAGCACCATCTCTACCCTCCCAGTTGCTCCCGTACCTTCTGTCCGTGCAGCCCCCATGTCTCCTTCAGCCCCGGTAGCACAGCCCCGGCACCTCAGCCCCTGCCCCTGTCACCCCTGCTGCCCTCAGTGCTGAGTCTGTGGATTTATTCCACCAGTTGCATGATGGTCAGACATCGATGCTGAGTGTCCTCCATGGCCACACTCAAATACTGACCCAGTTGTTGTCTTTCATGGAGGGCATGTCAGCAACAATGTCTGACCAACGTCGGATTATGCAGTCCATGGACTCTCACCGATGGCAGCAGTTTCCCTCCTGCAGCGGTCCGTCCCCCCGCTCCTTCGGACCCATCCACACTCCCCTCTCCCATACCTGTCCAATACACACGCAGAAAGACACTATCACGCACACCAACAGACACAGGCAGCACACCCCAACATGTGGCAAAGTGCACACCTTCTGGCACACACACTCAGGGGGCAGCCGGCCCACCCACAGGGACTGGCCTTAGACCGCATACACGCAGCCAGAGTCACAGTGCGCAGCCCTCACAGCTCTCTCCCTCCACTCCAATTGTGTCCTCGGGTGTAGGGGTTAGGCTGCCGAACTGGCTGCAGTGTGCAGCGCTGAGTATGAGTCCACCTTCGGTGCTGTACACTGCAATGAGGAGGATGCGTTCACCCCTGTACCCACCACACCTACCCTTACCACTCCTGTCCCTGTGGTGCCTAGTCCTGCCCCCGATGCTGCCCCCCAAGGGACCACATCACGTTGAGTAATCCATGTGCAGGCAAGTTGGGGTAGATGGCCTACCCAGCGTCCCCCTACAAGGACTAATTTCTGGACTGGCCATTGGCCTTATTTGAGCAGACACGGATTTTTGGACATCTTTTTTTGTTTGTGCTGAATAAAGCCTTTTATTTTACGTTCAACACTATTGCATTTCAGGTACTTGATGTTGGTAATAAGGGACCTGTAGTTGGTGTCATGGTAATGTTTTGGGGCACTGAAAGTTGTTTTTTGTTGATGGTCATGAGGTGGACCATGTAAATGTAAAAAATGTAAATTGATACTTGTATAGCGCACTACTCACCCGCAAGGGTCTCAAGGTGCTTATCCGAATACGGCTGTGGAACCCATCCTGGCTTTCCCTGTGAGGCGTCCACTCCTGGGTACCCCCAAGGTGGAGGCCAGGCATCCTTAGCGTTGTAGGGGCCGTTGTGGAGATTAAGCAAGCTATTGCCCAGAGTTGCAGAGTGGGACTCCATGATTGGAATAGGCACCGAGGCGAGAATGATCAGGTCCGTGGAATTTTGAGCCCAAGATCCGCCGAGGCCGGGAATTGAACCCTGGTCCCGGGCCAGACCTCTGCATCAGGGTCTGCCGCTCTAACTATTGAGCCACACTTCTCCACATTGTATCTGTGTGCCATCACATTGTCTCTGCAATTAATCATTGGTTGTGTGTGTTCGGTCTGGCTAGAGACATTGTCCCAAGGAGTGTTCCTCTGTGGAACTTGACATCTTCACTGCAGACAGTTGCACAATTGTTATGCTGACAAGTGTGCACATTTCCTTTTTCTGGTGACGGTTCCCTTCAACAATGGCCTTGCCTGCTCAAAGATGTCTACTGCTCATTCATCTGTGCCATCCTTGCAAATCACTGTACTCTTGTTTTGAGTATGTGCAAATACCTTCATGGACACATTCAACCTTTTCACCACTATACATGTGTATAATCACAGCCTACCCCTATGTTGGGGAACGTTATTCAGGGTATTTGGGCACATGACCCACAATTTTGTGCATTGGATCTAAGGTGTTTCAACCCTATTCCTTCCATGATAGACTACATCTTGGTGGTCTGACCACCATCTGGACATTCATATCAGTCCTGGGATGTGCATGACAGTGTGTGTTCCCTTTCGCTCTCTTTGTTTGGTAGGCTGTTACATCACTATACACTATTGTGTTATGATGGCAGGGTGTGTATTTCACCAGCAACCTCCATGGGTGGGTATGCATGTGGAATTTGACATCACACCCACATGTGGTGTGTCACACAGTATGTGAAAGTAATCCATCCTCCAGGGAGAGGGACACTGCTGTAAGTGATGTGTTGCTATGGCACTATCATTATAGTCACAAGTTAGGGATGTGCACATACCCTAATTTACTTGTGATATGCTGATGATGATGTACCCCTCATGTGTCTGGGCACTGCTGGGAGTCCTCTGCACCCACCCCCATAATGTTGGCCTCTGCTGGGAGTCCTCTGCACCCACCCCTCATATGTCTGGCCTCTGCTGGGAGTCCTATCCACCCACCCCTCATATGTCTGGCCTCTGCTGGGAGTCCTCTGAACCAACCCCTCATATGTCTGGCCTCTGCTGGGAGCCCTCTGCACTAAGCATGGGCGGAAAATCCGTTTCGCTCGCGGATTTTGCGGATTTTCGGTAAATTCGCAATCCGCGAGATTCGCGAATCTCCCGCAAAATCTGCAAATCCGCGAGCAGCGGATTTTGCTCGCATTGTTCGCCCTGTTCGCGTGAGTTCGCGCCCCGCAAATAAGTGCAAAATTGCAGAAATACGATCTTAGCAAAACTGAAAGTAACTACTTACCAGGTTCAAAAGTTCAGGCTCATCATTAGTAGCCATTTCCTGTAGTGCTTCCTGAGGGGCCCCTCCAGAGTTCAGTTGCCAGTTGAAACTATTATGTGACCCTGCTCTGAACCTCAGAATAGTTACACATATGCCACAAAGGTCCTGAATTACAGCTAAGGGAGACAAGCAGGAGCCAGGCTGGAAGTTCAAATCCATTAATCAGCCCCTAATGCATTATTGTCAGTTGGGGCAGGGCAGGTGTTGTAACTAATTTTGCAACAATGAAAGCACTTAGCAAGTGCAAAAGATCACTAATCAGGAAGCACTAAGGAAGCAGGTGCCAGCTAAAAAAATATTCTGTGACACATTAATCAGCCCCAAATTAATTCAGGTCACTTGAGGCAGGGAAGGTGTGCTTGCGTTGCCACAATAATGTACACTGACTGGACAACCAGAGGGTGCTGTGATGAAACAGAGGGTGGCATGGGTGGGCCAGAGGGTGGCATGAGTAGTCAGAGAGTGGCAGTGGTGACAGAGAGTGGCAGTGATGAAGAAGAGTGTCCCAAACAGGCTGGACACGTAGAAACAACAAGTTCGCGAAACTTGCGACCCGACAGGTAAGTTCGCAATTTGCGACATTGTAAAAAACCCTCGCGAACTGGCAGAAACCCGCGCAAACACACACAAAAAAATCCGCAAATTCGCGAGAATTCGCGGATTTTGCGGATTGCGAGTTCGCAAATCCGCAAAATTCGCGAACGCGAGATTCGCAAAATTCGCCCATGCTTACTCTGCACCCACCCCCATACTGTTGGCCTCTGCTGGGAGTCATCTGCACCCATCCCTCATATGGCTGGCCTCTGCTGGGAGGTCTATGCACCCACCCCCATACTGTTGGCCTGTGCTGGGAGTCCTTTGCACCCACCCCCTATATGTCTGGCCTCTGCTGGGAGTCCTATCCACCCACCCCTTATATGTCTGGCCTCTGCTGGGAGTCCTATCCACCCACCCCTTATATAACTGTCCTCTGCTGGGAGTCCTATGCACCTACCCCTCATATGTCTGGCCTCTGCTGGGAGTCCTATCCACACACCCCATACGGTTGGCCTCTGCTGGGAGTCCTATCCACCCACCCCTCATATGTCTGGCCTCTGCTGGGAGTCCTATGCACCCACCCTCATAATGTTGGCCTCTGCTGGGAGTCTTCTGCACCCACCCCTTATAGGGCTGGCCTATGTTGGGAGTCCTCTGCACCCACCCCTCATATGTCTGGCTTCTGCGGGGAGTCATATCCACTCACCCACCATATTTCTGTCCTCTGCTGGGAGTCCTATGCACCCACCCCCATACTGTTGGCCTCTGCTGGGAGTCCTCTGCACCCACCCCCATACTGTTGGCCTCTGCTGGGAGTCATATCCACCCACCCCCATACTGTTGGCCTCTGCTGGGAGTCCTAAGCACCCACCCCCATACTGTTGGACTCTGCTGGGAGTTCTATCCACCCACCCCTCATATGTCTGGCCTCTGCTGTAAGTCCTATCCACCCACCCCTCATATTTCTGGCCTCTGCTGGGAGTCCTATCCACCCACCCCCATACTGTTGGCCTCTGCTGGGAGTCCTTTGCACCCACCCCATACAGTTGGCCTCTGCTGGGAGTCATATACATGCACCCCTCATATGTCTGGCCTCTGCTGCGAGTCCTATGCACCCACCCCTCATATGTCTGGCCTCTGCTGGGAGTCCTATCCACCCACCCCCATACTGTTGGCCTCTGCTGGGAGTCCTATTCACCCACCCCTCATATGTCTGGCCTCTGCTGGGAGTCCTATACATCCACCCCCATACTGTCGGACTCTGCTGGGAGTCTTCTGCACCCACCCCTTATATGTCTGGCCTCTGCTGGGAGTCCTCTGCACCCACCCCTAATATGTCTGGCCTCTGCTGGGAGTTCTATGCACCCACCCCCATACTGTTGGCCTCTGCTGGGAGTCAAATCCACCCACCCCCATACAGTTGGTCTCTGCTGGGAGTCCTAAGCACCCACCCCCATACTGTTGCCCTCTGCTGGGAGTCCTATCCACCCACCCCTCATAAGTCTGGCCTCTGCTGGGAGTCCTATCCACCCACCCCTCTTATTTCTGGTCTCTGCTGGGAGTCATATCCACCCCCCCTCATACTGTTAGCCTCAGCTGGGAGTCCTCTGCACTCACCCCCATACTGTTGGCCTCTGCTGGGAGTCATATCCACCCACCCCTCATATGTCTGGCCTCTGTTTGGAGTCCTATGCACCCACCCCTCATATGTCTGGCCTCTGCTGGGAGTCCTATGCACCCACCCCTCATAAGTCTGGCTTCTGCTGAAAGTCCTATCCACCCACCCCCATATTGTTGGTCTCTGCTGTGAGTCCTATCCACCCACCCCTCATATGTCTGGCCTCTTCTGGGAGTCCTATACACACACCCCCATACTGTTGGCCTCTGCTGGGAGTCCTCTGCACCCACCCCTTATATGTCTGGCCTCTGCTGGGAGTCCTCTGCACCCACCCCTCATATGTCTGGCCTCTGCTGGAAGTCATATCCACCCCGTCATATGTCTGGCCTTTGCTGGGAGTCCTATGCACCCACCCCCATACTGTTGATCTCTGCTGGGAGTCATCTGCACCCACCCCTTATATGTCTGGCCTCTGCTGGGAGTCCTATCCACCCACCCCTTATATGTCTGGCTTCTGCTGGGAGTCCTATCCACCCACCCCTTATTTGTCTGGCCTCTGCTGGTTGTCCTATGCACCCACTCCTCATATGTCTGGCCTCTGCTGGGAGACCTCTGAGCCCACCCTCCATATGTCTGTCCTCTGCTGGGAGTCCTTGCACCCACCCCTCATATGTCTGGCCTCTGCTGGGAGTCCTATCCACCCACCCCTCATATGTCTGGCCTCTGCTGGGAGTACCATGCACCCACCCCTCATATGTCTGGCCTCTGCTGGGAGTCATATCCACCCACCCCCATACTGTTAGCCTCTGCTGGGAGTCCTCTGCACCCACCCCCATACTGTTGGCCGCTGCTGGGAGTCATATCCACCCACCCCTCATATGTCTGGCCTCTGCTGGGAGTCCTATGCACCCACCCCTCATATGTCTTGTCTCTTCTGGGAGTCCTATCCACCCACCCTCATACTGTTGGCCTCCGCTGGGAGTCCTATCCACCCACCCCTCATATGTCTGGCCTCTGCTGGGAGTCCTATGCACCCACCCCATACTCTTGGCCTCTGCTGGGAGTCCTCTGCACATAACCCCTTATATGTCTGGCCTCTGCTGGGAGTCCTCTGCACCCACCCCTCATATGTCTGGCCTCTGCTGGGAGTCAAATCCATCCACCTCTCCTATGTCTGGCCTCTGCTGGGAGTCCTATGCACCCACCCCCATACTGTTGGCCTCTGCTGGGAGTCCTCTGCACCCAACCATTATATGTCTGGCCTCTGCTGGGAGTCCTATCCACCCACCCCCATACTGTTGGCCTCTGCTGGGAGTCCTATCCACCAACCCCTCATATGTCTGGCCTCTACTGGGAGTTATATCCACCCACCCCCATACTGTTGGCCTCTGCTGGGAGTCATATCCACCCACCCCCATACTGTTGGCCTCTGCTGGGAGTCATATCCACCCACCTCCCATATGTCTGGCCTCAGCTGGGAGTCCAATGCACCCACCCCTCATATGTCTGGCCTCTGCTGGGAGTCCTATCCACCCACCCCCATACTGTTGGCCTCTGCTGGGAGTCCTATCCACCCACCTGTCTTATGTCTGGCCTCTGCTGGGAGTCCTATTCACCCACCACCATACTGTTGGCCTCTGCTGGGAGTCCTCTGAACCCACCCCTTCTATGTCTGGCCTCTGTTCAGAGTCCTATCCACCCACCCCCATACTGTTGGCCTCTGCTGGGAGTCATAACCACCCACCCCTCATATGTCTGACCTCTGCTGGGAGTCCTCTGCATTGAGTCCTCTGTACCCACCCCTCATATGCCTGGCCTCTGCTGGGAGTCCTATCCACCCACCCCTCATATGTCTGGCCCCTGCTGGGAGTCATATCCTTCCACCCCCATACTGTTGGCCTCTGCTGGGAGTCGTCTGCACCCATCCCCATACTGTTGGCCTCTGCTGTGAGTCCTATCCACCCACTCCTCATATGTCTGGCCTCTGCTGGGAGTCCTATGCACCCACCCCTCAAATGTCTGGCCTCTGCTGGGAGTCCTATCCACCCAACCCCATACTGTTGGCCTCTGCTGGGAGTCCTATCCACCCACCCCTCATATGTCTGGCCTCTGCTGGGAGTCCTATTCACCCACCCCTCATATGTCTGGCCTCTGCTGGGAGTCATATCCACCCACCCCAATACTGTTAGCCTCTTCTGGGAGTCCTCTGCACCCACCCCCATACTGTTGGCCGCTGCTGGGAGTCATATCCACCCACCCCTCATATGTCTGGCCTCTCCTGGGAGTCCTATGCACCTACCCCTCATATGTCTGGCCTCTTCTGGGAGTCATATCCACCCACCCACATACTGTCGGCCTCTGCTGGGAGACCTATCCACCCACCCCTCATATGTCTGGCCTCTGCTTGGAGTCCTATGCACCCACCTCCATACTGTTGGCCTCTGCTGGGAGTCCTCTGCACCCTCCCCCATACTGTTGGCCTCTGCTGGGAGTCCTATCCACCCAACCCTCATATGTCTGGCCTCTGCTGGGATGATTATGCACCCACCCCTCATATGTCTGGCCTCTGCTGGGGGTCCTATCCACCGAACCCCATACTGCTGGCCTCTGCTGGGAGTCCTCTGCACCAACCCCCATACTGTTGGCCGCTGCTGGGAGTCATATCCACCCACCCCTCATATGTCTGGCCTCTGCTTGGAGTCCTATGCACCCACCCCTCATATGGCTGGCCTCTTCTGGGAGTCCTATCCACCCACCCCATACTGTTGGCCTCTTTTGGGAGTCCTATCCCCCACCCCTCACATGTCTGGCCTCTGCTGGGAGTCCTATGCACCCACCCCCATACTGTTGGCCTCTGCTGGGAGTCCTCTGCACCCACCCCTTATATGTCTGGCCTCTGCCGTGAGTCCTCTGCACCCACCCCTCATATGTCTGGCCTCTGCTGGGAGTCATATCCACCCACCTCTCATATGTTTGGCCTCTGCTGGGAGTCCTATGTACCCACCCCCATACTGTTGGCCTCTGCAGGGAGTCCTCTGCACCCACCCCTTATATGTTTGGCCTCTGCTGGGAGTCCTATCCACCCACCCCCATACTGTTGGCCTCTGCTGGGAGTCCTCTGCACCCACCCCTCATATGTCTGGCCTTTGCTGGGAGTCCTATCCACCCACCCCTCATATATCTGTCCTCTACTGGGAGTTATATCCACCCGCCCCCATACTGTAGGCCTTTGCTGGGAGTCATATCCACCCACCCCTCATATGTTTGGCCTCTGCTGGGAGTCCTATGCACCCACCCCCATACTGTTGGCCTCTGCTGGGAGACATATCCACCCACCCCTCATATGTCTGGCCTCTGCTAGGAGTCCTATGCACCCACCCCCATACTGTTGGCCTCTGCTGGGAGTCCTATGCACCAACCCCTCATACTGTTGGCCACATGAGGTTGATGACGTGTGTGTACCTCGTATAAGTATTGTGAGGATGCCATACATATTTGCACGTATTTTTTTGTCGTTCGGTGTTTGGTACGATTCGTATGGAGATCTGCTTTGGGTTCAGATTGTACTTCATCGTACGTACGGGAACGTTGAAGGTGTTCGATTCGTATGGGAAAAATGCTCCATGCGGCGATTCGTAGGGGATTTTAACGAATCGGAATAATGTTCCAAAGAAATGTATATTTGTAGACCAGTAGATGGCGCTGCTGAACTGTACTTGGTTAAGGATTCTTGAAGTTGTGATATGCGATAAGACAGTCAAAAGTCTTAAACTTTCCTCTCGAAAAAAATAGTCTCTCGAAAATTAGTCGAAATTAATTGAAAGTTAAAGAGTTGAATAAACAAGGTAAAAGAAAAAAAATTACCTCAAGGTCTCGTCAGCAATAGGATTGTAGCGGTGATGTAATGTACTTCTAGTTTGGAATGTCAGGTATGTAATGTTATGTTGTGCTTTGAATGTCTGGAGTGTTCTTGTGAGCGAGGGGTGTTCAGCAGACTCAGTTGCTGAACGGACTCCGGACTGGCAGGATGCTCCTACTTGTGGGTGAATTACTTCTTTTGAAATAAATCTACAATTTCTTAATATGTAATGTCCTTTTGACTCATTACATATTGTCGACGATTGGGATTTTAATTCGCCCACCAACCCACGCAAAGGATGTTCTTCGGATCAAAGTTGATTTTCAGTTTTCTGACAAGTTTGGATCTACAAGTTAACTGAAGGAATCAATTGATCGCCTTATCATCTACATCAGCATCGTCACTGTCTCATAAGCTCAGGATTATAGAGTGTGTCGAGTTGTGGTAGGACTGGATTGAGTGCAATTTTACATATACTTTTGCAATTTTGTCTTTATCAGCGGAATTGCCGTGGGAAAACTGAGTTTTGGGGACTGTTTGTTCACTTTTTACTGATTTCATCCTTACATGTTTGTGGATCTATTTTGGTCATATCTTGGGTTTTTTTCCGGAGGAAACTGTTGGCCTTCAATTTTAAAAGGATACACAGCGCTTACCGGAGTTCTCAGGTCCTCTGACGTTCCGAATCTGAAAGGAGAGGTGGAATGCGGCGCTTCTCGGAGTCGTTCTACGCTGACGAACAGCGTTTCCGTGGCATTTTGAAGCGCACAAACATGCTGTGAACCCTCCGGCAGTACGTAAGCTACGTGTCACCATTTTGTGGTGTTGTTATTGTCGGAAATCGTCGGACCAACTTTATCGTTCACAAGGGATCATTTCTGACTGTCATAAGGATCCATTTTTGAAATCTTGAACGTAAGACTATTTATTTTGTCACTACTTAATAGTAGTTTTGAACAATTTTTGAGGTACTGGCTTTCATTTTTATTTTCTCTACGAAGATTTTTGGCATCAGGTTTCATTATTGGGATCTCTTAGACTGAGTGTCATTTGGTTTGGGTTAAGGTACAATATTTCATTACAGTTATTATGTTGTTCAATTGAACAAAATGTCATCAGTAAAAGATGTCACTCAACCACCACCATTTCTTGATAAACCTGGTAAGCCAGTTATGCTTTGGTCAGATTGGTTTGATCTATTTCATAACCATCTAGTGGCCATTGATGCTTCAAAGTACTCACCTCCTCTGAAGTTTGCCTTATTATCAGGCAGTTTAGGGTTAGCCGCTCAACGCATTTTTAAAAGTTTAACACCAATTCCTCCTCCTTCTGGTCAGTCAGGTGACAGGCAGTGGAATGTTTATTTGGAAGCCATTGCCAAATTAAAAAATTAATTTGAAGAATCTCCTAATATTCTGTTTGAGAGACATAATTTTTATAAATGGAAACAGAAGGAAGATGAGAAGGTGGAAGAATATGTGGCGGCTTTAAGAGTGTTGGCGATTTCTTGCGATTTTGGTCCTCTTTTAGATAATTATATTAGAGACCAACTCGTATTTAATTACGCTTCACAAAAGATTAAGGAATGAATTCTTAGTTGTAAGAATCCTACGCTGTCTGAGGTGATTGATTCAGCATTAAGCATCGAGAGATCAGTTATCTCAACCAAGGCTATGATGGCAGATGTAAGTACAAAAGTAAATTTAGTTACAGATGAGTATGATGATAATGGTTTATATGATGTTAGTTCTAAAGATAAAGTAACTAAGTTTACTCAACAAAAAGGTCAAAGTTTTTGTTTTAGATATGGCTCAAAGTTCCAAATCGGCAACTTTAAAGGGTGCCCAGCTTTAAATAAGCGATGTTCCATATGTAAAAAGATGGGGCATTTCCAAAACGTTTGCAAGTTCCAAAAGAAAACCATTAAGGTCAACAACGTGGATATGGATGAGTGTTCGGAATTTATGGACAACTTGTTGTTGGCTTTGGATACTGGTGATGAGGAAATAAAAGGTCCTTTATGTTCTTCAATCATCAATGGCATTCAGTTGCAAGTTATGGCGGACTCGGGATCACCTATCACCATTCTACGAGATTCTACTTTTTACGACAAATGGGGGAAAAAAACTGTTCTTTTGGAAACGGATGTGAATCCTAAAGCGTTCGGAGAAAAAGACATTGACATGCTGGGATTCTTTATGGGTAATTTAGAAATGTTAGAAAGGTCCATATATACAAAAATATATGTTGCAATCAAAGGCAAAAACATTGTGGGTTGGAAGGATCTGGCGAAGATGGGTTTGTATTTAGTGCCAGGAGATGATAATCCCATAAGGGCCAGAGATTTACCTATTTGTTGTATTGAGGATACAAAAATTGTTCGTGCAGAGCTGGTAAAATAATTTAAACATGTTTTTTGTGATAAAGTAGGTCTGGTAAAAGGTGTAGAACATATGATTAAACTACTACCAGGTGCTATTCCGGTTGGACATAAGGTGCGGGCCGTTCCATTGAGTGTGAGAGGCGATTTGAAGAAAATGTTGGATGATTTGTGTTCTCAAGGGATTATTCAACCTACAAACTCTTCACAATGGGTCGCCCCCATTGTGGTCGCTCGTAAAAAGAATAATGAGATCAGATTATGTGCGGACCTTAGAGAATTGAATAAAAACATTAAGGTGGACTGTCATCCACTGCCCAAAATAGATGGAGGGGCAAAATGATTTTCCTTGATCGATTTACGATCGGCCTACCATCAAGTTCCTTTATCCAGAGAAGCTCAAGAACTGACAACCTTTGTCACTCCATTTGGGGCTTTCACATTTTTTAGGCTTCCCTTTGGATTGGCATCGGCAGCCAGGGTATTCCAGAGACTGATGGATACTCTGTTTGGGGATTTTATTGGGGTGCAAGCATATTTGGACGACATCCTAATTTTTGCAAAAAGTCTGGATGAGCACAATATTCTGTTTAGGGTTCTTTCTTTGCTGGGATCACGTGGCATAACGGTAAGAGAGGACAAATGTAAGTTTGGGGTGAATGAGTTGGAGTATCTTGGCCACACAATATCAGCATCTGGTATCAGTCCAAAATTTTCAGTTGTCAGAGCTTTGAAAGAAGCTAAGGCTCCATCGGATAAGGACTCTTTACGTTCCTTCCTGGGACTGGTAGAATATTATGCTAGATTTGTGGTTAACTATGCGCAGGTTATCGAGCCTCTTCAAGCATTGCTCAAGAAAGGTCAAAGGTTTTTATGGTCTGATGAGCTGGAGTCAACTTTTTCTAGGGTCAAACAATTGATTGTTTGAGCCCAAGCCCTTCACGCTTTTCGGGATGACTGCTTGTCCACCATTTCTGCGGATTCGAGCATGAATGGGTTGAGAGCAGTTTTGACTCAAGAAGTTGACGGTAAGAAACAACTGGTGGCGTTTGCTTCCAGGGCTTTGAAGCAGTTTGAGAAACACTACAGTACTATAGAACAGGAGGCTTTAGCCTGTGTTTGGGCTGCACAAAAGTTTAAGGGTCGAAAATGTATTATTTTATCTGATCACAAGCCTCCTTCTTTCATTTTCAGTAGGGTCACTGGTAATAATATTCTGTCACCAAGATTAACTAGGCTAGTGTCCAAACTTCAAGAGTATAATTTTGAGTTGAAACACATTCCAGGTGGAAGGAATTTCCGAGCAGATTGCTACTCCAGAATGGGAATGGTTAAAGATGATGATGAGGATGTAGTGGAATATGATGTGGAATGTGTGGTGTTGGTAGAATGGAAGTTGCCTTTTTCAGAGGTGGAGTGGAAGGAAGCAGGGATGAAAGATCCCATTTTGTCTAAAGCTATTGAATTGTTTTCGAAGAATTGGCAAGAATTCAGAAATGTGTCTGGGGAATTGAGGAATTTAGCTCAGATGGCTGAAGAGTTATCGGTGAAAGAACAACATTTTGTTACGTGGGGATAAATTTATTCCTCCTGCTGTTCTTAGAAGTGACATTATAAAGATGGCGCATAAAGGTCATTTGGGGGTGACAAAGACTTGCACGAGAATTAAAATTCATTATTGGTGGCCCAGTTTGGATGCGCAAGTTAGGTCCATGGTTGACAATTGTGAGGAGTGTCTGCTTTCAGACAAACATTGGAAAACGACAAGTTCTCCTTTACGTCCAACTTCTTTTCCTAATTCAGCCTGGGAGAAAGTGGGGTTGGATTTCTCTGGTCCCTATAATGTTTTATCTGAGGGAATGAGATATTTGATTCTGGCAGTGGACTACTATTCCAAGTGGTTGTATTATAGGTTTGTCGACGCTCCTAATTCAGAGAATACAATTTCATTTCTGAAAAGATTATTTTTGTTGGAGGGGGCACCTCGATATTTAGTTACGGACAACGGAACTCATTTTGTATCAGAAAAAATGTGTACATTATTATCTTCTCAAGATGTGAAACAGTTGAGAGTGGCTCTTTATTCCCCGTCTTCGAATGGATTGGTGGAAAGGTGGAAAGAGGTAACAAAGTCATGAAAGAGGGAATTCAAATGGCTATTGCCTCGGGACTAGATGTAGTAAAATGTATTGAGGAAAAAGTTTGGAACTACAATACATCTCCTCATTGTATGACAGAGGTTACTCCTTTTGAACTTTTGAGGGGGAGAAAGGCGCATTCTTCTTTATTTCCAGCCTGGTTAGACAGGAAGGGATTTAATAAAGAGAAGTGGTGCAGCAGAGTGAATTTGTCAGAAGTAGTTAAGAGGAAACAAGATTTAATGAAGAGAAATTTTGATGAAAAGAAAGCTTCGAAAAGTGTGGTGATTTCTGTGGGAGATTGGGTTATGATTAAAAAACCTGTTAAAGTTTTGAAAGGAAATTCGATTTTTTCTAGTCCCATTCAAGTGATCAAAATGAGTAAAAGTGCTGCCTTCTTGGGGGAGATGGGTTGGTGGAATGTAAGACAACTTGTGAGAATGTCTGAAGATCAAGCAAAACTAGTGGGCAGGGTCAGAGGAAAGTCTATTACAAATGAGTGTGGCTGGACTCACTGGCTACAACCTGAGGTTGAGAAAAATGTCTCTGTTCAGGGAAATGAAAATAGTGTGTCTATTTCTGACAATGTTCCTTCTAGTTCTTTTACTAGATGTGGCAGGTTAAGAAAAGTACCTCCAAGGTTCAATGAATTTGTTAAATATTAATCTATTTGATTGTTATACTTCTTAAATGGTTTAATGAATTTGTCAAATTTTAATTTTTTTATTTTTTTTTAGATTAAGGGGGGAGGTGATGTAGTGGTGATGTAATGTACTTCTAGTTTGGAATGTCAGGTATGTAATGTTATGTTGTGCTTTGAATGTCTGGAGTGTTCTTGTGAGCGAGGGGTGTTCAGCAGACTCAGTTGCTGAACGGACTCCGGACTGGCAGGACGCTCCTACTTGTGGGTGAATTACTTCTTTTGAAATAAATCTACAATTTCTTAATATGTAATGTCTTCTTGACTCATTACAAGGATGCATAAGTTCAGCATAGAAACATATTCTGTGTTTGAAGGACGTAGGGTAGCGTCAGTGAAGCAGCCAGAAGGAACAGACTTGCCAGAAGTTCCACTTGAGAAGGTGGAACACGGGTGACGGATTTAAGGAGAACGAGGTGAATGAACAGTTGATTATATTTAAAACATAACAATTTGGAAAATGCTCGCCAGAACAAATGCTCCGCACTTTTAATACAGGAAATGCTTGCACTGCTAGACGCTCCTCACCTTCAAAGCAAACACCAACTGCCCCGCAAAGAAACGGCACCTTTAAATCTCTCCTCAATGACAAGTCCAGCTTCCAAATCTCACATTGATAAAGTAGATTCCAGGCTCCCAAAACAACCATTAAAAACTCCACAGAAAACTCACCAAAGATGAATATGAGTCCCAGGAGGTAGCGAGAAGAAGAATCCACAAGGTATGAATAAAAGTTCAACTTCAGCCAAGTTAAAAAAAGAATATATATATATATATATATATATATATATGCAAACAACCTCACGCGCTGCTTCTGCGACGCAATCCAGGCCACACCAGCAATACTCTTCCAAAGGATTTTATTCAAGGTTAAAAGTTTTCAGGCATAACGCGTTTCGAGTCCCATGACTCTTTGTCAAATGCCAGTAGCTCCTGCACCAGTGGGTTCGTTGCAGATTTTAAAAGAACGTAACTTCTAGACACTGAAAAAGGACCAAAGTCAGTATTTTTCCAGATTTAAGGGGACAGGTACCAGGCTCATGAAAGTTTAAAGTTCATACATTTCTTCTCAGCTGCAGAGGTGAGTACCTTATTATTTGGTGGTTTGTAGTAACCCTTTACAGTATGTTCATATTTTTAAGGTTACCTTTGCTGCCTGGTCTCGTTGGTGTATCAATCAGTTACATGGGACTACAGTTCCCAGAGTCCTCTTTACCTGTCCCATTTTCTTCACCGGATTTCAGTGTCGGTGATGGCAAAAACCTCAATAACACAGCGTGTGCCGAGTGCGAGTCACGCAGTAGCAAGGACATTTCCATATCTCGGCCACAGTGTGAATGTTCAGTTTTGCGACCATTGATGTAGGTTATCTTTTAACACGCCGAGTTTGCTGTGCTTCAGAAACTTCTTCCGCATACCCTGGCTGTTCCAAATTCCATTCGCCCGACCAAGGCGGGCCTCACACGGTGGCCTCATCCAACAGGTTCGTGTCCTGTAGCTTGTTACAGCCGGGGGGCACCCACAAGAAAAGCTCCTCGCTTCTGTCCCTCGTTATATATATATGTTGCACAAACAGTTCCGGTAACTTGCCAGTTCTCGCTCTCGGGTGGGTCGAGGTAGGGCTCCCGGTCACCCTGTAAATTCAAAACAAGTTTCCATACTCGTCCAAAGAAACGTACTCGACACTCCAAATTTGCTGGTGCATGAAGTTTTAATGGCAGGAAAACTTCATGCACCAGCAAATTTGGAGTGTTGAGTACGTTTCTTTGGACGAGTATGGAAACTTGTTTTGAATATATATATATATATATATAAATAAATATAGTCCAAATTACGGGATCGATAATTAGGTGCTTCCTTGGATCGTCGTCAAAATTGTTATGTATGAATCATAACTCAAAAAAGGATTTTGAAGAAGTTTATTTCAATAATAAGGAAGCACCACCGGTTACAAGACTTCAAGTTCAGGCTGACTTCAGGCAACTGTCAGTCTTGATTCCAGGGCCGATCATATGTTCTAATCTAGAACATAATGATCGTGCCGCGAATCAAGACTTGTAAAATAACAACAAAATAAGCTTGTGCATGCAAGCACGAGAAATACAAGTGAAATGTAAACATAACAGGGAGTCCAAAAGGATTGCAATGCAAAACAGACTCATACAAGTTAAATACTAGGTAATGATATAAGTTGCAAGCCTTATCACTGCTCTCAAACCTTCTTCATTCTAGTGCAAGCATTCTAAATGGTGTGCTCTGATCTCAGGAGGCATTCAACACACTTCATATTCTATTTTCTACCAATTGCACAAGCTTCTTTTCCCCTCACTGTGCCGTATGTTTGTTTCTCCTGGATAGAAATTATTTGTACACTATGAAAACTCCACACAATGAAGCCCTAAGTCAGTTAATAAGGGTAATACAGGGGTAGAAGGATTGGGTGAAGAAAGAAAGAGTGATTAATTGACCTCTTGATCATCTCTTTTCCTTGCTTCCTCCAGTCAGGGGCAGATTGGCAATGCAATTTTATATAGCGCGAACTTTACCAGAAGGTGTCAGAGCGCTTTACACAAGAATCAGTTGCGAAACATAAGTACTTAGGATTACATGCGTTACATAAAAGAAACAAGCAGAAAAAATGGCAAATGTACAAGATGTAAAGTCACACAAGGAAGAGATACAAACAAAAAGAAAAATTGCAAATGTACAAGTAGTAAAGTCACTCAAGGAAGAGAAACAAATGGATATAATCTAAGAGTCACATAGGAATGGTAGAGAGTACAAAGGTCTACTGCATATACTAGTGATTAGAGTTATCTCTAAATACCTAAGGAAGGGATACAAATGGATATACTCTAAGAGTCACATAGGAATGGTAGATAGTACAAAGGTCTACTTCATATACTAGTGATTAGAGTTCTCTATATACATATATATACACACATAGTAGATTTTCTCAGGCAGAGTTCCATTAAGTGGGGTTGCAGGGGGGATGCAGTCACAGCACCAAGGGAGGGTGGGAGGGATACAAGGGTATGGAGAAAAGGCAAAACAGAAAAGGGAAGAAACATTTGAGGATTGTCAAGGGGGAAACGAGGGAGAAGGGTACACGACGAGGGAATGGACAAGATGGCGGGTCGGGGTCCAGAGAAAAACGCCAGAGGGAATAGTGGGCGAGGAAGAATTAGGTAATCTTTGCAACTTGCACCATCTTCACCTCAGCCTCCCCCTGGATACCATGGATGACCCAGCAGCTGAGTTTTGTTCTCCCCTGCCAAGACATTGCCCTGAGGCCTGGAGGGCTGGGGAGGGCTGAGTAGGTTAGTAATAGCAGGGGCTTTGCGGCTTATTAGATGCTCCTTCCCTGAAGGGCTCGAATAATTTTGTGACAGAAAGGGGCCTTGCTGTTTTTTTAGTTGCTCAGCATGGCGCCATTGTCACCTTTCCCCCGTGTCTCCTGTGCAAGAACAGTATCCTCTCACTTTATTTCATTTCTGTGCCAAACATCTTAAGGATTTTGGGGGCCCTGGGCCAAACATATTTTTGGGCCCCTGTTCGGAACAGATTTGAATTTATAATCCAATTTCTGATCTTTGATGCCCTCTTTCAGCTGGTCACTGGACAGTGCACTACCATACTTGTCCAAATTCCTAATGTATTTACATCTAATATTCAAGGACATTGACTTGTGTAACCAAATGGTGTTTCATGAAAGGGCACGCCCCTTGAATGTGGGCCACGCCCCTTGAATGTGGGCTACTTTTTTTGTCAGTGCCCGGGCCAAATTGTGATCCCAATCCGACCCTGCCTCCAGTTCTTAATCTTGCTTTGTCAACCCAGCCAAAAACAACATGACATGCCTAGATGCAGAACACAAACAAAGTTGGGTTTAATCATCTTGAAACTGGGCCTTCTGGGTAGTTTAACAGTAAGGCAAAGGGGAAAAGCTCTCTAGGTATCAGTTAACCACGAACAGAGACATGTGATTGGTGCTTTAGGTTTTTTTAGTGCTTTTGGTCCTAAAACTTTAAATATTCATAGCCCCAGTTTCCTTGTATTTTGGCTCATTAAGTTTACTCTAGTTTTCGAAATTTGTGTGTGAATGTTATTGTGTTGTGATTTTTATATTGTTAAAAAAATGTAAACACAGAATTCTCTTGGGATTGCCTGCTGCTTATATTATAGCTATCGTGGAATGAGCAGAGGGTCTGTCCGAACTCTGTCTAAACTAACTAGGGAGAGTTTATTGTGTTTGTTGAGTTACCTCCTCTCGTACCTAATCAGTCAACTAAGGCGATGACTCATGGTATCTCTATCCTTTCTCCTTCCCAAGCCTAGGTTTCTACTCTTCCCAATAGCCAGGAAAAGTTACACTGCATTAGTCTACATTGCTGTGATTCTGACAACTCAGGGATGGCTATTCAAACCACAGAATCTGCTGTCCTTCTTTCTCATGGGCAAGGGCAGGAGGAAGCCACTCATCCTCCTGTTTAATCTGCAATTCTACTTGGCATAACCCTCCCTGTCAGCTTGCATGAAGAACACAAAACCGAAGGCCATGATATGAAAAAATAAAACTACTTTCAACCTTCTAGACTGCACACTCAATGACTCCTAGACACAATCTTCTGTGGACTTTCTCTAAAGGGATGTGTATTATTACAACCTTTCCACATCAATCAACCAATCAATCAATCAGGGGGTGTATAAAGCGCGCTATTCACAAGTGAGGGTCTCAAGATGTTGGGGAGCGGGGCAGCTCCGGGTCAGTCAAAGAGCCAGGTCTTGAAGTCCTTCCTGAAGGTCTGCAGGGTTGAGGATTGTCTGATGTTCACCTGGAGCTCGATCCAGGTCTTGACTGCGATGTAGGGGAAGGCTTTCCCATCTGCTCTGTTCCTGCAAATGCGCAGGACCTCTGCCAGGGCGAGGTTGGCAGAGTCGAGGTTTCTCTTGGGTACGTGGAAGCACATAGGGTAGATTCTAGTAATCTGTTGTTGACTAAAAGGGGTAGACAATGGGATGGCTATGAGAATAGGTTTAGAAACACCTAATTTAAAATTACTACTTTGACCTGTATAAAAAAGAATAAGTAATTGAGTAATATTTCATAGATCCAGTAGTCAGGTAAGATGTTCCAGCAGATACAGCTCACTAGCAAAGCTGAATAGCATACTAATAATAATGGAAACAAATGTATTGCCAAATACACCTTTGGAGTAACATTGTAGAAAAATATGTGTGCACATATTTCTGACAAATACTTTCAGATATATTAAGCTGTTATAAGTTGTTATAAATCAAAAAAACAGACTTCTTAAAAAAATAGAAGCTCCAGCACAGGTAACACAATCAAAATGAAAATGACAGTATGACAAGCAATATACTTCATATTTTATTTGCAGCGTTATTGGTATGCCATCGATGAGGAGGTAGGTACATTAATCTAGTTTTGATAATTATTTTGCCAACCATAGTGCCTGATTCTACTCTGAAACCAACTCATGTAATAAGGTCTCTGATTAGGAATCTCAGTGAGGAGAAAATGGCCAATGATCTTTCAGCTGATTTCATTTATTTGATAGCTTAAGAGGCTTGTGTAGGGTGCTGATTATAACCACCACAGATTCCATCTGCCCTCCAGACTTTATGGGTCTGAAATAGAGTTTGGTAGATGGATCACTCCTTCACAAATGTGACATATATCTTGACGATCTTATTTCACCTTCAGTATATTCTATGACACTTGCAATAAAGTGGACGGGATAGGCATCATATATGTCACAGGTAACCCATCTGCCAAACTCTAGTCCTAACAAAGCCCTCAGTCTTCCCCAAAGAATAGTTGTCATTTTTTTTACAAGAATTGACTCCACCAACATGTTGAGAAGATTTTTGGTGAAAATGTTGTAAGACAGTGAGCCCACCAGGTCACAGCAATCAGTGTCCCCCACGCACTGGATGTTTTCCCCCAGCACATGTGGCCAATGATATGTTTTTCTGCCGGAGACCACCATGCTCTAAATGGTGGGCTTTCCCATGCACTTTCCACCTCCAGAAAGGGGAATGTGGCAGCAGTTTGCAATTGGGAAAATTGATTTTTCCCACCTCCCAATGAGCATGGAAGCCACCACAACATGGATAAACATGAGAACTGCTGAACTTTGGATGGTGTCCTTTACTGTGAACATGTAAATGAAAAAATTAGGTCTCAGACAAGCAATCTCAGTGAGGAGATAATGGACAATGATGTTTCTAATGGCTTATTCAATTGCTGAAATAATGTGACTTACTCAACACAGAACGACACCCATTTTGTCCCACATTTGTAGATAGGAAATAAGGCCTTACATTGAATAAAAAGGAGCCTGATATATTCAATAAATTATATTGTCCCCCAAAGAGCATCAAATGTAGTTTTTTTCTCATTGGTGTACACAACCTAAGCTAGTGTTAATCAGTCGCGGCTCGCACAGATAAGCCTAGTGGGGTGGTGAGGTGAGGCGGGGGCAGGGCAGGGTGGGGGTAGTGGAATTCAACTTACAACGGGATAGTCAAAAGTAAATAAATAAAAAACAACTTACCTTGCGCTCCCCGCATCGCCGATGCAGCGAGTGCAAGGTAAGTGGCTTTCTTTATTTATGTTTGACTATTCTGTTGTATGTCGAATTCCACTACATCCCACCCTGATCTCGCCACCCACCACCAGCTGACCAAGCATACCTGTGAGAGCCGCGATTGGTGTTAATTTTAAAATAAGAAATGGAAAAAATGTTAAAATAAGAAATGGAACAAGGCACTGCTAGATTTAAAGGGAGGAACCGAGAATGAGAGATTAAAGGACATAAATGTGCAGTTCTTGTTAGAACATTTGTTTTTCCATTCTAGTGGTTAATGACATTTATTTTCAGAAATACGTTCTCCAGGAGTGTAATTTGTAAATGCCAGAGACCTAACACATGCTTCAGTGTTCTAGTAGAAAACAACTTGATCTTTGTGCGATCAAGTTTAAACTGTAAAATGAGAATGTTTGCTTAAATAATATTTGAAATATTGTTTTTTTATTGTTGTTTCAAGTCGTCGTCCTGGCATTCCATCGTCTTAATATTTATTTGAGGTAGGTAGAACTACTGCAAAAATATGAATATTGCTCTGTCTAGAAACATTTTTTCTGCCATGTCTTCTTCCCCAATTGCTTCCCTACTTTTAGTTTCACATGTGCTGTTTCAATGGAATATGCAATAGACATTTATAGGAAATAAATTGAGAGACGAATGCAAACCATATGGTATCTGGAGGTTTATTTGTAAAGCTCATGCATCAAAGCCTTCTCCAGCTCACACCATATTAGCTGTGTTTTTCCAGTCCTGCAGAATCAGGAAGGTAACCACAGACTTCCGTGATGGAAAACATATGAAAAACACAGCAAATTAAGCCGGCTCGAAGGAGTAACTCCACATAAAGCACGTCTTCCAATAATTTTATCAATATCGCCCAAAGGGCGTTGTTTAGGAAATGATCATAACCGAAAACAAATGCAATTCCATTTTCAATGTGTTTTTTTTACTGAATGATGAAACACTGGTAAAGGGACTAGTTCTATTTACGGAAACATTTTACTTTGTTTAAATGCAAAAAGTCCAATTAGATTGTTTTTGGCCGGGAGTAAGGGATAGAGAAATGCATAAATGGCGTTTCACTGTTCAAATGCATAGACAGGTGTAATTATTGCTTGGCCACTACAAAAACAGTTCTTCACAATATGTAATATTTGTTTCTGCTCTTCTCTGTCTTTACTCTTGCCCTGGTAACAAAATATTAAGAACTTGGAAAGTCCTGATCTGGATATGCTTCAAGTAGAGTATCTACATTTTGTCCTGCCCTCTAGAGGTAAAGAAACGCCATCTGAATAGTAAAACGTATAGTTTGATTACCCTAAGGCGCTGAATGCCACAAATCTGCACTTTGCTCTTTGTGGTTTTGACTGAACCTCAGAGCAATGTAAATGAGAAATTACCATAATAGGGTTAATTCACAAAGGCAAGTTTAAATATGCAGATTTTCTTTTTCACTTTTAAAGAAACTTTTATTGTTCAGAAAAAAGTTGTCAATAAATGATACATAAAAAATACAAAGAAGAAGTCAAACAACCAAATATAGCAGTATATCAATAATAATAATTGAAAAGAATTTCCAGGCAAAACAATAAGATGATATGTCATAAACATGTGACGAAGCAAATTGTGATGGGAAATAATGAGAGAGTAAAGAAACAAGGAACATCAAGGCAAATAATTAAGGGGGCTTCGGAACTTCCTGTTGATCAGGTCATAGTTGAAATGAACGTTTAGCACATACGTCAAGGTATGACGTAATGGGAAGCCATAGATCCATGCGTTTAGTAGCCATATGAAGAGGATAAACAAAAACAGTATCCAGTCTATGATTGTGACAAACATTATACCACCATTATACCATTTTTCCAGTTAACTGTAATCTGTTGGAATGCAACGGCCAACAATAAATCAATAATTTGAACATTGACTGTGGTATCATCCCAGCAGGAAGAGAGGCTACCCAGGAAAATATGAATGAAGGAAAAAGGGATTTGAGAGTGAAAAATCTCATTAATTTGGGACCAGTATTGTTTCCGAAAATCATGAACATCAGTACAGGTGAATACCATATGAAATAGAGTGGCATGTGGGGAAGAGCAAGACCAGCAGAGATCAGGAGTTGTAGAAAATTTCTTTTTTAGCTTGTGTGGTGTGAAGAGAAGTCTATTATAAATAAAGAACAGAGTTTGTGTTAAAGTGGCTGCCCTGGACGATTTGCGTATTTTGATCCACAACTTATTCCATAAAGATATTGGCCAGGTCGCAGTAAAATCCCGCTCCCATTGCTCTTCTACTTTCGATTTCGATTTCGATCTTATGGAGTCTGTATTTTGAAGGAATTTGTAAATATAGGAAGCTTTAGACGTAGTACGCAAGAAAAAATGAATTTGCGAGGTAGGGCTAAGAGGAAGAAGAGCTGCGTGGAATGTAAAAGACAAGTATAAGTCGTCATCACCGCTTCTTTGAGTGAAAGATATTTATGAGCAAAAGATGCTGGTAAGTTAAAAGATTGGCTAAGAGTTGAGAAAGGTATGAAAGTAGAGCATGAGAATAATTGAGAACCCCACATCAGACCTTTTTGCCTCCATGACTTCCAGTACAAGGGCTTATTCTGAATTAGCACGTTTTTATTATGCCAAATGGTGGAAGTGAGAAAGTCAGGAATTGTATTGGGAGGGGTAGGGTTGATAGATAAAAGTAGTTTGGTAGTAAATTGGTGTAAAGGAGTGGACCTTGCCTGTGGTTTGCGAGAGAAAGAGAGATATTCAGCAAAGGAGAAGGGGGATAACACGAGACGTTCACCCGTCAGCCATAAGGGACAGATAGCGTCGGGATCTTGTAGCCAGAGAGATGCCTGCCGCAAAACAAAAGCCTTCTGATATGCCGGAAAGTCTGGAAAATTAACTCCACCCTCCGACTTGGGACGGATTAGTCTAGGAATGGACATCCGAGCTTTCTTGCCATTCCAAAGGAAGGCAGAAAGAGTTGAATTGATTTTCCTGAAGAATTTTGTGGGAATAGGAACTGGGATGTAATTAATTGTGTAAAGAATTATGGGGGATAGCATAATTTTAATAGTATCAAGGCGGCCCCACCATGATAAGTAAAGAGGATGCCATCTAGTCGTGAGGTCGGATATCTTCTGAATACATTTGTTCAAGCAGAGCATGACCGTGTCCGAAATGGAGGGGGTAACATGAAGGCCTGAATATTTGATATGAGATGAATTCCAAGTGAAATTGGAAACACTGAAGTTGGGTTTAAAAGTAAATTTCGTTAGGGGTAAGATCTCGCACTTGTCATTGTTCAATTTATAACCAGAAATTGTGGAGTATTCGCGTACTTCTTCTAGGAAGGCAGGGATAGACACCAGTGGGTTGGATATAAAAAGTAAAATGTCATCAGCATAAGCGGCAAGTTTCATATGAGACTGCATCGATTGAAATCCATGAATGTTAGGGTTTTGACGAAGCTTAGAAAGAAAAGGCTCTAATGGCAAATTAAAAAGAAACAGAGATAGGGGGCAACCCTGATGAACGCACCTACCTAAGTTAAAAAAAGAAGAGACTAAACCATTAGCACAAACTGCTGCACGAGGATTAGAATAGAGGAGGGAAATTAAAGAAATAAATTTAGGGCCAAAACCAAACCATTTAAGGGCATGAAATAGATAGGTCCATTCAACCCTATCAAATGCCTTTTTCGGCATCTAGGGCAAGAGGATGTGGTAACCGGGAAGATTTAGAAAGGACATTAAACAGAAGTCTAGTGTTGTCAGTAATAAAACACCCTTTAACAAAACCGGACTGTTCTGTTTCTAGAAGGTTAGGTAGAAAGGGATCTAACCGTGTAGCAAGTGATTTGGCGAAAAGTTTGTAATCAATATTTACTAAGGAGATGGGCCTGTAAGTTTTACAGTATTTGGGATCCTTTCCCTCTTTGGGTATGAGGCAAATTTGGGCATCAGAGAAAGATCCTGAGGAAATGCCCAGTGTGAGAAAGGAATGTATTAGAGAATGTAGTTTCGGTATCAGTAAATTAGAAAAGTGAAGGGAGAATTCAACTGTGAAACCATCCGGTCCAGGGGCCATATCCTTCTTGAGGTACTGAAGTTCAGTAAGTAGTTTCTGCTGGGATATGTCTGATTCCAGGGAAGATAAGTCTAGAGGGAAGTGATGTGGTGCATGTATACTGGAGAAGAAATGTGAAAGTGATTGAATGGAGGGTTGAGTATCTGAGGAGTAAAGAATGTCATAAAAGCGAGAAAATTCTGACAGAATATCAACATCCTTATGCTTAAGATCTAAGGGCCAAATGTAGGTAGGCCAATACCGGTCGGTAAAGGCCGATTTTACCGAATTTCAGCCGTTACCGACCGGTATAGGCATATTGGGATGTAGGGGACAGTAAAGCATCCGAATCGGTAAAATTACCGAATCGGTAACATTACCGATTCGGTAAGGATACCGAATCGGAAAATATACAGAATCGGTAAAAATACCGAATCGGATAATTTACCGATTCTGTAAATATACCGAATCTGAAACATTACCGAATCGGTAAGTTTACCGATTCGGTAAGTGTACAGATTCGGTAAAATTACCGAATCTGTACAAATAACGAATCAGTAAATAACAAATGGTAAAAATGAGTATTTGAGATGTAGGGAACCTCTGAAATACCGAATTTGGCTTCAATTCGGTATTTAAGAGTCAGTAATTACCATGTATTGCAATCAGGTGGTAAACAGGTGCAAGGTATAAAATAGGCCCAAAATGCAACATTTCCTCAACTATGGCGGCATTCTATGTAATTGCGAGGCGGCTACGCCTACAGGCAGAAGGTGAGATGGTCTGGAGGAGAGAGGAGCAGGTGTACAGACAGAGGATCACTCTATTCCAGCTAACTGACCCAGAGATCCTGCAGAGGTACAGGCTTGATCCCCAAACCATCCTGGACCTAATCAGGGACCTTCACCCACTATTGGAACATCCAACCACAAGGGCCCACGCCATCCCCCCCCATGTCCAGGTGCTCTGCAGCCTGCACCTGCTCGCATCTGGTAGTTACCAGAGTGTGGTTGCTGCGGTTGGTGGGGTGTCCCAGAGCGCTCTGTCACGTTTCTTTCAGAACTTCCTTGATGCAATGTTGCAGGTAATGCATTTATACATCCGCTTTCCAGCAACACATGCAGAACTGCTAAGGACAAAGACTGACTTTTACCAGGTGGCGCATTTCCCCCACATCATAGGCTGTATTGATGGTACACACGTACCAATATGCCCTCCAGCTGCCACAGAGTACATCTATCGTAACCGCAAGTCCACCCACACCATCAACGTTCAGGTGATCTGTGATGCCAAATATGTGATCACTGACATAGTGGCCAAATTTCCGGGGAGTACCCACGACTCCTACATATTCCAGAACAGTGGGATCTATGCACGCCTGACTGCGGGGGAGTTTGGTGAAGGATACTTGCTAGGTGAGACACTGTGTGGTAATCAGTAGAATCATGTAACAGGTGGATGTGTTAGAGCATGTGAATAATGTCCTTTTTTCATTCCTAATAGGGGACAGTGCATATGCCCTCCGGTCCTTCATCCTCACACCCTACCTCAATCCAACAACACCAAGTCAGAGGCAATACAACCGGGCACACAAAACAACTAGGAACATCGTGGAGCGCACCTTTGGCATGTGGAAAAGCCGTTTCGCTGCCTCCATAAAAGCGGAGGGGCCCGCCAGTACACACCTATCACCTGCTGCAAAATTATTGCAGCCTGTGCAATGCTGCACAACCTGGCGGTCAAGAAGGGGACAGAAGTGGAACTCTCAGATTTTGAGGACCATGACGATGAGTATGCTGTCCCTGACCCACACACATCTGGTGGAGCAACAGCAACTGATGGCAGACACAGACGGGAAGAGGTTGCACGCAACTATTTTTAAGTAAGTAAGCCATAAACACAGCCATGGGATGCTAGAGCACAGGTTTAATTCACAAATCACTTTTGTTATCACAGCACAAAAGTTTAAATTAAACACTTTTCACGCCAATGCTCTGCGTGATGTACAAGAACACCTTCAACTGTGTGAGTCATTTCCTAGATCGCTTCCCTGTAACACTAGGGGGTTGTTCAACCTGCTCATTGTCTTGTTGTCCTGCGGCCTCAGCATGGCGCCTGCTCCTCCTGGTTTCTGTCACAGGGATGCTTCCCATGCTGCTCCTGCTTGTGCTCTCCTCACTGATAGGCACTTCCATTGCAGCTGTGTGCGCAGTTTGGGCATTCAACAGTGCCTCCAGGGCACTGGTCACCCTGCCCATGCCCCTAGTGACCTCATTAGTATTTAGCATCATGGCCTCCTGCATTTTGGAGCTCCTCCTGCATAACAGGGAAGCGGCAGAGGCCATGCGGTAGAGGGCACTGCTATGGACATGTGCACGACGCCTTTCCCTGTCCCTTAAAGCAAAGTCATTATCCAGTTTGGTGCATAGTAGCTGCACCCAGTTGTGTATTCCTCCCATCCCTGCAGCCATCTCCCTGTTAACCATCACCAATTTTTTGTTGGCCTGCACCATTTCCTTGTTGTCCTGTACCATCTGACTGATGCCCTTTCCTATCTCCCCTATGTTGCTATTCAGGGTACTCAGCTGTCGTTGGCATGCTTGGATGGCTCTCCCCTGCATCCGCTGTATCCGGACCATGCTCCCCTCCAGACCTAGGAACACACTTTCACCCTCAACTGGTGCATCTCCTGGCCTTTCCTGCACTCTGCGGCGTCTTCCACTACTATCGCCCATCGCTGCACTGGAGTGTGTTGTGCCAGGGCCCGCTGGCACTTGCAGGTTCAGTTGTTCCTCACCCTCAATGTCAGCTGCCACGGACTCAAAATCTGGGAGTGGACCCACGACATGCCTCCTGCCTGGCTGTGTTGGAGGTATCACGTCATGTTGTGATGCAGCCATCTCTGGTGATGAGAGCAGGAGTGGGGACTGTGATCCGCTAGGGGTTGCCTGCAATTCCTGGGCCATTTCTGTGTCCTGGCCAGGTGGATGGCTACTTGATGCAGCTTCCTCAGGTGGTACGTTGGGTCTACTGACTCCTGCATCCTCACTTTCCTCCCTCTCAGGTTGTGTCCCTTCAGCCTCCTGCGTTTGCCTACGTGATGTTTCACCTGTGGACATATATGAGCGTACATTAGATAGGCGCTACTGTCTAACATTCACTACAATAAAAATTTACACTTGGCCCATGTTCTGTATGCAGTCATTACATCTACTAGTTGTTTGGTGTGCTGTATGACATGGCCTAACATTTCCTGTCTACATCTCGCATCATGCATTGGCCCAGTGTATTGCTAGCAGTACTGTTATTGGGTTTACTTGCCCACTAAGGGTACAGGTAAGGGGAATGGTATTGGGGGAATACTATGCATGTCTCTTACCTTTTTTCCTTGCAGCTCTGGCCGAGCTGTCTACGTCTCCCAGGCCGCAGACGCTCTCCCTTTCAAGGGTTGAGGACACCATCTCCTCCAGGTCAGTCAGAGGGGGTGCTGGGTTCTTGCCTCCGCCAGTTTTCCCAGCCTGCCTGTGTATTTCTGCCATTTTTCTTTTAGTTAGGCTCCTCAGGTCATATAAGCGTTTTTTGAGGTCCTCAGTATCCCTGGTGGTGACCCCCACAGCATTCACCTTCTCCATGATGTCCAGCCATATTTTTCGTTTGGCTGATTCTGGCACAGTCAGGGACTGCCTCCCAAACAATTTGTGGTGCACCCTGACCACCTCCTCCACTAGCACCTGCAGCTCCATGCTGCTGAATTTTAATTTCCTTTTCCTCTCAGGCTGCTCTTTCTCTTGGCTGCTTGCCATTTTACACTTTTAAAAGTGTTCCAAACCCTTTCTGCTGCTTGTGCACTCTGCTCTGCTCCAACTGCCTTTTCCAGGAGGTTCTGATTACTTGCAGCTGCCTGTGTGGCCACTTCCTGCTAGGGAGGGGGAGGGTGCTGGCACATGATTGGCTGCCTACCTGGTTTCACTTTAGTAACGTTACCGAATCGGTAAATACCGAATCGGTATTTACCGATTCTGTAAATACCGATTCGGTATCCCCCATTCATTCCTATGGGCCAATAGGTCCATAGGAATGAATGGGGGATACCGAATCGGTATTTACAGAATCGGTAAATACCGATTCGGTATTTACCGATTGTCTGCTACCGAACTTTACCGAATCGGTATTTTTTACCGATTTTTTTCCTACATCTCATTTTCCGATCTGAAAATACAGATTCTGTAAAATTCGGTATTTTCAGATCGGTAAAATCACTTTACCTACATCTAGGCCTAAATTATCGTCATAGATAGATTCAATGTTTAACTTGTTATGTTTAACTTTCAAGTAATTAGCAAGAATTTTCCCAGCCTTATTCTTACCCCCATAAAATTTTGCACTAGATTTTAACAGGAATAGAGAAGCATCTTCCGTTGATTTCTTATTGAATTGCATCTTAGCTTCAATAAGAGCTGTCAAGCTGCCCTGAGAATGAGTAGTATAGTAGGAGTGTGCCAATCTCTTGACCCTCTGAAGAAGATCCCTAGTGAATTTCCGAGCCACCTTCCGTTTCTTGGCAACAAAATTAATTATAAAATCTCTAGCTGCAGCCTTGAAGGCATCCCAAATAGTGTTTTTGGGTAAAGAATGAGTGTCATTAAGCTCAAAAAATTCAGTGAAAAAATTATTAAAGGATGCAGTAAATTTAGGATCTAATAGGAGATTGTTATTAAAACGCCATCTCTTGGGCCCTACAATTTTAGGCAGTATATCAACATTAATTGAAACAGGGGCATGGTCTGACAGTAGGATGGGACCAATTTCTGCATTGGTGAGAGTTTGCACAATATTGTGGGATAGAAAGATATAGTCGATTCTAGACTGGGAGTGATGGGAGGGTGAGTAAAAACTAAACTCTTTAGTAGTTGGATTGCAAAGGCGCCAGGCATCAATAAGTTTATGCTGTGAAATGGCGTGAGCAAAAAGTTTATGGGGCTTGTTGGGAATAAAGGAAACCTTAGAATGTCTATCCAGGAAGGTATCGAGAGGTTGATTACAATCTCCCGCCAAAACAAAGTTGTCATCCATGAAGTTGGTGATGTGCGTAGCCATCGAGTGCCAAAATCCAGGATCTCCTCCTGTAGGAGCATAAACATTAAGGAAAGAAAATGAACACCCCTTAAAGACAGCTTGACGTAAAGCCATCTTCCATCCGTATCAGAATCTTGAGATATTAACAAACATGAAAGGGATTTGCGACAGAAAATCGCTACACCAGTACGTTTACCATCACCGGGAGAGTAAAATACCTCACCCACCCAACTTCTTTTAAGTTTAGCAGATTCATCATCAGAGAGGTGAGTTTCTTGTAAAAGTGCAAAATCAACATTCAATTTGGCCAAATGGGATAAAATTATTTGCCTCTTAATGGGAGAAAGAAGACCTTTAACGTTCCAAGAAACAATTGTTAGTGACTTTCAAGAAAATACAAAGTGTGATAAACAAAATGGATGAAAACATAATAAAAAACCCATAAAAGAAGGAGAGCCCAGAAACTGAACAAGTGGATAATAAGAGAAGAAAAATAGGAAAAAAAATTGACAAAATAGGAAGCAAAGTGAAAAAATAAATAAAGAAGTTGGGAAAGAAGAAACATAGGAGATCAAGAAGAAATCTAAGAGTAAAAGATAAAGGGAGCCATGTCACAGATGAGTGTACCAGATGATAGGACGAAACAAGTAGTAAAGGAGAAAAAAAATAGAAAAAGAAGTGACACCCATCAAGAAAAGAAAAGGAAGAAGAAAAAAAAAAGAGGGAGAAAGGGAGGACACATGAAGAGTCAAAAATGTGAAACAATGAAGCTTGCACGCACCAATATGGGGCAAAAGCACCATATAGAGTATGCATATATACATGTATATGTATCGAAAACGTGCATCATGAAGGACTTACAATACCCCGATCTCCCTGAGAAAGGGGCAAGGTGTTTTAAAACTCTGTTTATTCATTTTTCATACAGGTTCTTCAGTGAGCAATACATACGTCCTAAAGTTATCGCGTATGTATTTTGAACCACGCATGTATCTGACTCAAACAGCGTTCATCATTGTAAATACTTTTTTTTCACTAATGAATCCTTAACCTTAATTTAGGTTTCTAGGAGTGGCATACAGGGCTGGTCCCTGTATGGTCCTGAAGAAACGCTAGGGGTAGCGTGAAACATGTTGACCATATACTGAACCTACCTACACAATTGGTCGGTGTACAGTATAACCCCACTTTTAACATACCAGTCTAGGAGCAAAATAAAACCTTGAGGCCCACTAGCACAGTATTTTTAATTTACACACTCACCCACTCCGCCCCACTACACTTTTTTGCACCACACATAGTCCTTCATGACTATAGCGCTCCTACCTAGTTCGCAAGTCGCAGCACGCCCCTTTTCGTAGAGAACTGAGATGTCCCCAATGATGAAGCATGTCACCGTGAGGAAACTCCGGTGAGTGAGGGGACTAAAGAAAGACATTTTTTCTTTCTTTTTCAGCTACACTTAAATATTATTTTGAAGTTAGCCACCACACGAGACAGGTCTCCGAACCCAGATTCTGGGCTCATTTCTTCAAACAATGAAGGGAAACATACCTACACAGAAGGGAAGAATGAAGACGAGTGACCAGGAACGAAATCAGGAACAGGAACAGGAACAAGTAAGGGGAGGGAGGGTGGAACCACATGGAGAGGCGGAACCTGTAGGATCAGCGAGACGCGCAGCCTGAGGAACACCACGGAACAGGATTCGGAATCTACAAAAACAGGTGGACGACAATAAGAGATAACATAATAGAAAAAAGGAATGCAGAACAAGCAGACCAACAGTTACAAAATTACTGAAAACGCAAAATGTGAACTAGCGAAAATACGACTGTAACGTAGTCATTCCATGAATAATCACCAACAAGGTAAGTGAGGATGACAATAGAGGTTAGGAAACGTACAAAAAAGAAGCAACATGGAAAAGAGTCGCAACAGAACAACAGAGGAAAAGAAGAAGAAGGACCAGACGAGCCCATATCAGCTGTCTTGCAGGAATTCAGTAAACTTTGAAGGTGCACAGGATCTTCATACGTTGTTGTTTTGTTGTTATAGGTGACCTTGAAGAGACAAGGGTGGAAGAGTCCATAACAGCACCTATGGATCGAAGATCAGCTCTCATGTCCAGAAAAGCTTTGTGTCAATTTGCCGTAGCCTTAGCATAATCTTGTGCAAAGAACAGGGAGGACCCCAACCAAGAAAGCCGAGGAGTAGCTCTGGCCACTGATAGAACTTTTAATAGATCTGTGTATTCCAAAAAGCACATGATGACTCCCCTCAGTCGTGACGAAGAGGAGACTGAAGAAGGAATCCGCCTAAGCCTGTGAGCATGTTGGATATTAAGCACTGTATCCTCCGGTAAGTGTAGAAGTTTAGGCAGAAAAGACTTGAAGAAGGCAATAGGGTCATTCCCTTTGCAACCTTCCACCAGGCCGTAAATGCGTAAATTGTTGCTCCTATTTCGGTTTTCGAGCTCCTCCACCTGTCGCTGAAGGGAAGAAACCTGCGAATGAAAGTGGGAGACCTTGGTCGTCGTTTCTTGAAAAGACGCAACGCTTTGCTCCACTGACGTAACTCTGGCTTCCATGTGCGACCAATTATCTGTTAAAATGTGCAAATTGGTATTCGTCTCCTCCATAAAGGGGCGGAGAGCCTAATTTCCTCTAGTAAAAGTTCCACAGAGACTGGCGCTAGTGACTTGGGTGGAGAGGGAGGATCTTTTTTCAGCTGTTTGGAGAGGGTTTTCCCTGGGACTGGCAACGACCTTTCCATCTCGAGCTGTGAGTCCTGAGAAGGAGATAAATGCGAGGCCTCAAGTCGGGCTAGAGCGGAGAAGAGCTTAGAGTTCTTGATAAAGTTGTGCTTCAAAGTGTTAGAGGCAATGTGACCTTTATTTCTGCCCATAGAATGCAGACAGCGAGGAAGACGTCTCTACATAGACAAAGTAAGAAATGTTGTTTCAAAAACCCTAGCTCCAATGAATATGAGAATCAGTGAGGAGGCGCAGAGATTAATGGAGAAGAAAAAGCTGTGACAGCTGAGAAACAGGCGATAGGAACGTCATGTTCAGAACAATAGTGGAGAATACCAGTCTTAAGCAGTAGGGAGCCAGATAATAGGCTAGTGAGTCAGGAAATAATTTGCCGTTAATAAGTAGGAGGCATTATCCAAAGGTAAGGAAAAAGCATCACCATTAGACCTGCATCAGCGGCATAGACAGGCAGCACTTTGTAGAACCAGGCAGGGATGAAGAAGGTTTCAAAATGGCTGTGAGGAGAAGCTGCATGCACTATATCAACAGTGGAGGCTGCATAAAGAAAAAAGTGCATAAATCTGGCATTAAACGTGGTTTTCTGGGCAGAAATCCGCTATGAGGGGCATAGTGGAGGAGCATCCGAAGATTGAAGGAGATTAAGCCTCAAAAACTGCTTTGCGCACATCGTGCGATAAAATCCAAAATGGCAGCCGCAACCGGCAATCAGCTGTGGGAACTTACTACAGTCTGAAAATGATGAGAACGACCGCTGCGGGCGCCGAAATCATCCTCAAAGTATGCCCGCCATCTTCCGGTACCGGAATCCGCCGTCAACTAAGTCGGGTGTCAGCGCGAACCGAGGGTTCTCAGAACTGCCAACGGAGCGCTCACCCAAGTGCCGCCATACTCAGTGGGCACCAAGCCACGCCCCCCATATGCAGATCTTCTCATGTGGAAATCTACATCTACACCTATAATTATATTTCCTCATTAAAGGAATTCACCATTTCGGAGTGTATATCTACACCTAGATGTAAATTTATGAATCTCCTCCTTAGCCTTCTATGATTTAATTTGAAAAGTTACTATTAGTAAACTTTCACTTGTTGGTGGGGATCTGCGACACAGAGGCAGAGATCGCCCTATAGAAAGTAATAGGGAATTTTAAGAAAAATTAATTTCAAACCAATGAAAACTGAATATTGCTTTAAACGAAAATATATTAAAACACATGTTCCTAATTCCTGTTCATCTATGAGTACAATAGTAACAAAGAACAAAGCCCTGCGTTAAAGCTTTTAAATATAATGAATTCAATGTTTTTTTCCCTACCCCACCCTTTACAATGTTATTCTGTGGAGAAGTGTGGCTCAATGGTTAGAGGAGGCAGACCATGAAGCAGAGGTCAGACCCGGGACCAGGGTTCAATTCCCGACGCGGCAGGGTCTTGAGCCCAAAATGTCCACGGACTCGATAATTCTCGCTTCGGTGCCTGCTCGAATCATAGGTTCACACTCTGCAACTATGGGCAATAGCTTGCTTAATCTCCACTATGGCCCCCCGCGGCGGGATGCCTGGCTTTCACCTTGGGGTTGCCCAGTACGGGTTATCTCACTGGGAAAAACTAGGACGGGTTCCCAAAGCAAGCGCTTAGAGACCGTTGGTGATAATGCGCTATATAAATATAAATTACAATTTCTGTTAAATGTGTCACAATCTTAGATGCAAGTCATGCATTATTTTGTTATTTAAATAAATAAATCAATGTATTATAACATGCAATATGTTGTATTTAAATGTTATGTATATACAAATACGATGTAGCTATTTTTAACGAACATATTTAACAATAAAGTTCAAATTCATGTAAGCAAACATTTAATTTAAATGATATGTTTCCCTATATACTATTGTTATTTTACCTCCACTGATCTCCTCACGAGTGTATTGGGGTATCAGACGTGGCCATGTGTGGTGCTTTACTTAATCTAAAGCTGGGTTGGATTACATTTGAGCCTTCTTTGTCAGTAGTACTGCTATAGAAGACTTAAATGGGTATTTTTGTGAATGGCAGTTGTCTTACTCTTATGTGAATGTGTTTTTTTTTAGCGTGCCCCTCCCTTAGACCTTCTTTCAACTACCCTTAATTAGGCCCAGTCACACAAATTGAAGACAGCACAAGGATGGATTGCATGACCTATTGAAATACTAACAAAGTAAATGGCAACAAGTGCCATTCTTGCAGTTGCTTTGCATCAAGGAATCAGGAGCCATTTTTATCAAAAAGTCTTGTAACACAATGTATTAACCCCTTGGATGCTAGGCGTTTTCCCCCCCAGTGCTGGAAAATGCCATTTTAGTGGCACCATGACGAGCTCAGCTCGTCATCAGCACACGACCCCCGTGGGTGATGACGAGCTGAGCTCGTCATCAGCATCGAAGGGGTTAAGTAACATTGCTGCACTGTGCGATAGGGAAAGGGCAGGGATGCAATATATTTACCATTATACAGTGTATTCCGGTCCTTTCCTAGGGCTGGTGCACTAGCACCAATGCAGGCACCCTTCCGTCATGTTGCGAGGGTGCCTGCATTGCCGGAAGGATGGGTTTATTGCGGGAAGGAAGCCTTCTTGCATAAAAACAACCCTCAGATGCCTTTTGCTCTTTCTAAGTATGCTGCAGACTGCAGCACACTTAGAAATAGGAACAAAGAGGAGAAACAGGTCAACACCATCTCCTCCTCCTGTTTCAACACCCTCCGCATGCTTGGCAGGATCTTCAAGTGGATCCTCACCACAACTAGATGGCGGTCACCCAGGCCCTCATCAGCAGTAGACTGGACTACGGCAACGTACTCTACGCAGGAGCCCCGGCCAAACTCCTGAAACGGCTCCAACGCATCCAGAACACCTCCGCTCGCCTGATCCTCGACATCCCGCGACGCAGCCACATCACACCCCACCCGAGAGACCTGCACTGGCTCCCCATCAACAAGAGGATAACCTTCAAGCTCCTCACCCACACACACAAGGGACTCCACAGCACCGGACCAGCATACCTCAACAGCCGACTCAGCCTCTACACCCAGTCCCACCAGCTCTCCTCTGCAGACCACGCCCTCGCCACTGTCCCCCGCATTCGAAGAGTGACCGCCGGCGGCAGATCATTCTCCCACCTCGCCGCCAAGACATGAAACACCCTCCCCATCCACCTATGGCAGACCAAAGACCTCCTAAACTTCAGGAGACTCCTCAAGACCTGGCTCTTCGAACAGTAGCAGAGTTCCCCCCTAGCGCCTTGAGACCCTCACGGGTATGTAGTGCACTTTACAAATGCTATGATTGATTGATTGATTGAAATAAAGATAGGTGTACAATATTGGTAAATCTGAGAATGTGTCTGAATCCATGGATGGACACTCCACCCATGACATGCCTCCCTGCCGCAGAGTAACACAAGGCAGCTATTTGAACTGCCTAGCTTTACTCTAGATTTACCAAGCTACTCAGGGCCACACAAGGTGACCTTGCATGGCTTAGTAAATCTCCCTTAGGTTTTGCTTTGCACTTGTGCTCTCTTGCATGGTGTAAGGGTGACGCAATACCTTGATAAATCTGACCCAAATACCCTACAGGAGGCAGCTCCACCAAGGCCCACTAACAATAACTAAGGTGAAATGTAGGATGGGACTAATATTTCATGAAGCCATGCCCAGCGCCATTTTAAATGTAGACAATACATGTAAAGAATCCTGGAACTAAATATTCAAATATTTAGAGAGCTGATATAACTCCAGGAACTGGCTCCCACTAATTCCTAGATCCAGCAAATAAAGTGCATTTGTGGATGAAACACAAAACCCATTTAAAATGTCTAAAGCCTACATGTCTCTCTCTCAGTCAGTCTCTCTCTCTCTCTCTCTCTCTCTCTCTCTCTCTCTCTCTCTCTTTCTCTCTCCCAGTCACTCTCTCCACCTCATTCAGTCATTCAGTCTCTCTCTCTCTCTCTCTCTCTCTCTCTCTCTCTCTCTCTCTCTCTCTCTTTCTCTCTCCCAGTCACTCTCTCCACCTCATTCAGTCAGTCAGTCTCTCTACCTCAGTCAGTCAGTCTCTCTGTCAGTCAGTCTCTCTATGTCAGCCAGTTTCTCTCTCAGTCAATCAGTCTCTCTCTCAGCCAGTCTCTCTCTCTCTCTCTCTTAGTCAGTCATTCTCTCTCTTAGTCAGTTTCTCTCTCTCTAAGTCAGTCTCTCTCTGTCAGTCAGTCTGTATCTCAGTTAGTCTGTCTCTCTCTCCACTCCCTCCACTTTCCTTTTTTTTCTCTCCGCTCTCCACTCTCTATCTCTCCGCTCTCTCTCTCTCCCTCTCTCTACACTCTCTCCACTCTCTCTACTCTCCACTCTCTATTCTCTCCACTCTCTCTCTCTCTCTCTCTCACTAGGGGGCCATGGGTACATTACCTAAAAAGGTCCACGGGCCGCCAAGGAAGGCCTGCTGGACACTGGTGGCCCGCAGGCCATACAATGAGTACCACGGTCTAGCTGCTCCATCCTGACAGGTGTTAAAATGTGGGGCAAACTGTTATTAAAAGCTGCTTGCCAGTCTGCCTTTCAGTGCAATATGCAACTGCAACTCACATACTTTGGATTGAAGGCCACGTGTGACATCACAGCTAAACTATGCAGCTAATTTGCTGGAAACTATTACAAACCAAACAAGCACATGCGATTATACTTCAAGGCAGCTTTAGTTGTTTGTTTTTCCACATCTGGAGAGACTATGCTGTTTTACACTTAAAGTAGATATTGCATATCCTTTTTTTAATAGTTTCCACATAGTGTTTGCAGAGGGAAACGATAATTCAGCATTTATTTACAACAATAAAAATAAAAACACTCACATGTTTACAATCATATGTGTGAGCAGAAGAATGTCACACTAGTATTCAGACAAAGCCACAGTGTGGATCCCCTACTTGGGTGGGATGTAGCATCTCGGCTGTTTTCCTTCATCGAGCCAAAAAATAAATATTTGCTTTCTAGTTTTTAAATAAGCTTTTCCGAGTTCAAGGTGATCCCAAAGTAGCAGTGAAAGTAAAATATTTGATAGTGGGATTGGAAATGTAAATGAATGCAATTTGCCCAACTAAAAAGAAGCAGATTTAGAGCATGCCACACTAGGTGGAGCAATAGTTAAAAAACAAAACTATGGGGCATTTGTACAAACCCCTATCGCAACCACAACGTCACTTTTAATGGATGTTGTGGTGGCGATAAGGGCTGTGCTTTATGTACAAGGCAGCATTAAGCCACTAACGCTGCCTTGTACATAAGGCACCCTTTAATGCTATGGTTACCGTGAAAGGGGCGTGCAGTGGGTGTTGTGGTGGGCGTTCCACCGCAACACCCATTGTATTTGACGCTGCTCCCTATGTACAAGGGGGTGGCGTACATAGGAGGCAGCGCCAAAATTAAGACGGGTAAAACCCCAGTCTTAAGTTGGGGAAACGAGGAGAAATGCATTGTTTTTCCTTATTTTTGCTTTTTCCATGTGTGCTACCTTGTGCAAATCCTACACAAAATATTGTGCGAGTTCCAATCCATTGCCAATCATGATTTGAATTAGGTTGTAGCCCAATGTAATGCAAAGCTGCTCAATGCATTGTGTTGGTTTTCTTTCTGTAAACTGGTGTTCCTTGGGTGATGTATGGGCTTTCCATGTAACCACCCATGGGTTTTGAGCCAAGTCCATACCTACAAAGAAATATATACAAGGATTTTCTCCAAATTCCTGTACCTCCTTGAGCCAGGAGTAACAAGGACAATATTTTTTCAATTCTATTATTTTTTTCTGCTTGGTGTGTGTGCTACAGTTACAGAACATATAAAAAGTGAGAAAACGCCTTAAAGTTCAGCTTTTGTATTTGTATAAGGACCGTTTCCTGCAGAAAATATATGTTTCCCACAATGCAGAACCCCTTGCACTACGTGGCAAAGGCGTGTACGTTGGAGCAAGCAGCAAAAATTGTGTCAGCAGAGCTATAGAGCAGAACAGGGCCAGATCTTAGTAGATATAGCACTTTTCTTCAGTCTCCAATTCACGTATTGCAGCACAGCAACTTTAGTTGTTGCCCTGTGTTGCTTGAATTTGGGCTTATGTTTTTTAAGGCCCATTAACCAATCAAAAGTACACTGGGGACACAATCTTGGTATACCTATTAATAGAATAAGCTTCATTTCCACTGCCACTAGAGAGAATCCCCTCATTGCCTACTAATAAGCCATTTTTCCATTGACATATAATTGTAATATTGTTTACTTTATTTTTATTAGACAATGGGGTGACCTACTTCAAACAAGATGATGATGGGAACCAGCCACAACACGTAAGTCATTCAGTCACCATAAGACACCATACACAGCTTGTCATGTTTATTAAACATTGTAATTCATAAGCTAACAATGAAACACATGTGCCAATTACCTCATAAGCACCATCATCTGTGTATGTAAACTGCAAGTTGCCATTTTCACCGATAATTTCATTATGATTTGCAGATTACTTTAGGAGCATGTCAACCATTTTGGTTTACTTTTTTACAGCAAAGGTCAAATTGTTCTTGCCTGATGATGCCACATTTATTCCATTTTCATATTAAATCATGTTTCTGATAATTGTAAAAATATAAAAAATGCTTTAATGAGATGTGACATAAAAATCATGTAGCCTGTTTTACCTGGAGAACACCTTCATTGTAAATGTCATGCCAATCACTATGAAGCTCATACCAGGTACACTTCAGACACCCTTTAAACTCCTTGAATGACAACATAAATTGGACCATGCTTTATTCTGTCTCCCCCCGGACCTGGCCTCTCTGTTAGGGACCGCGGAGGGAGCCTCAAGGCTTCCGCGGACCATGCCGGCAACTCGCATCATGTGGGAACTGGCATTGCTCTGAGACCCAGGAAGCTGCAGAACATTTAGCTCTCTGTATCTCAAAGCAATGTGTCTTTTTCCCTGCTCGATTGACAGTGGATAGCGAAACAGACCTTGCTCTGCTTTCAGCAAGCAACAGCATTTTCTGCTCTTACTTGCTGAAAGCAGAGCTAATTTTGCTAAGGCTTAGAGAAAGCCAAAGTAATCTGCAATTCCTGGGGGTGAGCACTCCGAGACATTGTTATGTTATGTTATGTTATGTTATTTATATTTTTATAGCGCACAGCTGCCCCAGCAAAGGGGCGTCCTGGCGCTTTGACAGACACTATAACATAACACACAATACAAGTGAAGGGAAATTAATCAGGCACGGGAAACAGGAAAGTTTTAATTGCCTGCCTGAAGGCGAGCAGGTCTTCAAGAGCTCGGATGTGTACCGGGAGCGAGTTCCATAAACCTGCCGCAAGCACCCTAAAGGAGCGGCCACCCATTCTGCTCAGTTTAAAGCGTGGACAGACAGCCAGATGAAGCCCCTCCGATCTCAAGGATCTCAAAGGAATATAGGGCGTGAGTAGATTGGCAAGTGCCGGCGGCGAAGAAGATTTCATTGCTGGAGCCAGCCCTGGGAGGTGGTGGTCCCTGGGTCCATCTAGGGCTCCAGTAGGTGGCCCCCCTCCAATGTTAATTTTAGCCCCCGGGAGGAGGTGGTCCCCTGGGCTGGGGATCCGAAATGGACCCCCTTCATTGTTGTCTTTGTGCCCCGGGTCGGTGGCATTCCCAAGGGATTGGGGGGCAGATGGGCCCCCTCCCATTCCTATGAAGTGACCTGTGGAGGTGGCAGTCCCCGGGGCTGCGGTTAGGCCATAGGGCTTCCCCCGCTTTTTTTTGGTAATAATGTATGTGCCCCAGGGATGCAGCAGTCCCTGGGGCATTTCTTTAAGTAAACAGTGTGCAGCGGGGAGGTGGAGGTCACTGGCCAGGCGGAAGGGGCTGAGCGGGTCCTCCATATGTTTATTGTTTACAGTCCCAGGAAGGTGGCAGTTGCCAGGGCTTTTTATAAGCCTAAGAGGGGGCCCGATGAGCCACCCTCATTCATGCCTCTGGGATTTGGCACACCCTTGGTATATAAAAATGACATACGGAAACCCGCGCATATTTTTAAAATTTAATTTTGCCTCAGATTTGCAGATCCACCCGCAAGTCCATGACAAAATAAAAAAAATGCTTTTTACCCCCAGCGGGGTTCTTGAAGGAACCCCCAATCATGTCTTAGGGATCATGGTATTCCTACCCTGCCCCCTTTTTGTTATTTTTTACATTGTTTGTGGGACTCGGCTTTAAGCCAAGTCCCACGATGACTGCCAATACTTTCTGGTTGAAGTGTTGGCAGCCAATCAAATTTTAGAGAAGGATCTGCCAGTCCACTGCAAGGATATGTATATTTTTTTAAGTTATCCCAAAAACTACTTAGCAGATTTACACTAAATCACAAAAAACACTTTTTCTGAACAAACTTCTAGCTTTCTGCCAAATTTGATGCAAATTGCAGTCCGGCTGTAGTCGTGGTCAAAAAATGAAAAATCTCCAAAGACATAACATGGGGAACAAGTGTTTTGGGACCGCCCTTTTTTCTTGGCCCTCCCCCATTAATGGATCACTCTGAAATTTTCAAAACAGCAGCTGAACCAAAAAGGGGAAGGTTTGTGAACATTTTGTGGAGATTCGTAAAGCAGTGCAAAAGTTATTGGGAAAACAAAAATGTTTTCCTATGGAAACGTAGGTATCATACATATTGTCAGGAGGACTTCAGGGATCGGGACTTGTGCCATGATGAGGATACTGACATGCTGCCATTTCATGTGCAGGGTGTGAGCAGCCCCTTTAAACAGAACTGCGAAGGACAAGAGGAGGAGTGCCCAGAGACAACGTCCTTGAGAGCCGTCCTATCACTGGGAGAGACAGGCCTCAAGACGGAAGACGCAGCGTATGGAGAGGTGGTTGTGGAAATTCCAGCACGGAGAGTGCGTGGAAGACACCGGGAGAGTCGAAGGGAAGCTGTTGGAGGACCCGAAGAGTCCACGGAGGTACGACCAATGCCGAGAGAACAGGACGCCAAATACACTGCGCGACGCCCCGCCACTCTCCAGGAGAAGCGTGGCTGGAGCAGGTACGTCGCCGAATGCTGGGTTTTTGTTGCCAAGGGGAGGGAGCGTGTAAAGCTTTGAGGGTGGTCACCGTTTGTTTTCTCACTGTCATTCACTCGGTGGTGGAGCTCGGTGCATCCCTCACAACCCCGTCCTTACTACAGCCATATAGCAGGTTCCCCCCTGATTTGTGACTCTCTTTTCTGTCAAGCACAGCTTCTCAAACGGAGGGAAAAGGAAGCCTGAAGAACCCCACTTTGACACTCAACAACGGAAAGAGAACACCAAGGAAGAAAGCCCAAGACTGCTTACTCTATTGCAGACTTTTTTATTTGTTTTGCACAATAAAAATATAAAAGCATAACTATCCAGTAATTCTGCCATATTCTTTGAAGGGGGCAAGGTCAGGGAATATTGCATACCCCAGGGACCACTCGATACACATATATATATATCGTCATGTGATCAAGTGCTCTGTGAAGCGCGAAACGCGTCGTGATGACTGGGAGAACCATTGCTGAATAAATCACCTATTTTGCACCAAACTCTGGGTTTGTGTCCGTATTTGCAGCACTTGGTAAAAGCCTGCGCCGTACTGGATTATTCTTGGAATATATATATATATATATATAATGCGTTTCACCTCCCAAACGAGTCGCCAGTAGGTAGTTATAGTTAGGATCTACTTTCCATAGGAAATTCGCAACATTCTATTGGGAATAACTTTGGCGCCGGTGGATGAATATTTGCGAATTTCTCAAAGTTCGTGGCCCGCTCCGCTCCGCTCCTTCCCTGAAAATGTGAGGGGTATTCGTCAAGCGGGGGCCGAGATAAAAGGGGGTCCCAAAACGTGTTTTCTCCATGTTAATTTCCATAGGGCGGTCAAACTCACTTTTAGCCCGAACGGCTGAATGGATTTCCACCAAACTTGGCAGAATTGTAGGGACTGGTAGCCCGATGTGCCTTTGCTATGTCTCAAGATATGTGCTCCAGTGGATTTTGAGTAATTTAGGTTAAAAAAATATATATATCTATGGCAGCGCCCAGGTACGCGCACCGGGGAGCGCTCTGGGCGCGCCATGCGAGGTGCGCACGGAAAGCTGATTGGCTCTCGGGTGTCTGTAAACATTTGAAACAGTCCGCACCGGCCGCCATCTTGTTTCTCGGTAGGATAGAGAAACAAGAGGTGGAAAAAAAAAGGGGAAAATGACCATAAGGGGGCAGGGTTGTTCCTCCCTGCCCCCATAGGTTTGATGTGGGGGCTATAAAAGGGCCCCGCGGAGCAAAATATATATATATTTTTTTGATTGGCTCGGGGGGAGCGCCCGGTACGCGCACCGGGGAGCGGACCGGGGAGCGGCCCATGGGGAAAGAAGAATGACAGAGTTTTAAAAAAATGTAGCCTTTTTTATAAATTAGAGGTAGTTCTAAAAAGAACTGTTTTTTTCTTCTTTTTGTTGTTTTATATATTTTTTATTGTTTTTTTGAACATTTTTTACTTTTTTGGGTTTTCTGAACAGTTTTATATTTTTTTTGTATTTTTCATGGGGAGAAACGAAAAAACAGGGAATTGAAAATGGCTCAACTGGAGCCAAAAAAAAGAAAAAGACAAAATTAGGGTTTTTTGGGGCATTTGTGGTTGTCCCCAGCAAGGACTATGAGCTTTATGCTCAGTTCACCATAAGAGATGGTCTTCCCACAATGAAAACAAGTAATTTGGAAATCCGCAAACCGTGGCTGAATGCAAGGGATTGTCTCCCTTGCCTCTGGTCCCGACGGAGTGGGTTGCTTTCTTTTGGAGGTGGTGCTTGTAGATATGGGAGGGTTACTGGCCAGTTCCCTCATCTCTGCAGCAGAATAGTTAATCGGATGCTTGCGCTGCATGTGTCTAATCATGGTGTTGTTTCCGAATGAATATTTTTTATTCGGGTTCCGCCTAGAATGTTCCATGCCACAGATTAGACAAGTCACCTTGGCCGCATTGACTTTTTTCTTCCCCTCTGGGATCGAAAAAAACTCCCATACAATGTGTGGTCTTGGCTGGTATGGGGTATTGTGTTCTTCAAGCCATCTTCTCCTCCCCCCCTCCTCCTCCTCCTCCTCTTCCTCCTCTTGTTGACCACCAATGTAATCTTGTGGTGGTCCTCTTGGTGGTTGTGGTGGTGGTGGTGGTGCAGATGCTCCAGCTGCTGCTGCTACTGAAGCCATTTTATAGTTCAAAAAGGTACAGAGAGGTAAAAACAGGTCTTCCTCAATCAAAGGACAAAGTCAGAATAAGGAAAAAAGGTGGGGTCTTTCATCATTTGGAAAAAAAAAAAGGCCTGAACCAATGAGAAGTGTTATTTTCAGGTCACAAGACCAGGGATTCATCATTATGAAACCAAAACGGTTCTGCACCAATAAAAAGTGTTATGTTCAGGTCACATAACCGACGCGCTTAAGCGACACGCCCCCGGGAGCTCCCAGGGGCGCGCCCTGGGTCGCGTCGCGTAAGCGCGTCGGATGTTTATGTTGCGCGATCGTATTCGCGTGAGTGCTTCCGGGTGCGCTTACGCCGTGCGTATCACGCGGACGCGGCTACCCGATACGTCACAATCATGTTTTCGTTCGCGACATTGGCGCTAACGGGACGCTTCCCGGTTCGCGCACCGGGGCACTTCAAAAGACTACGCTCTCCGGGGCGTTCACCGGGGCGCGCCCCGGGAGCGCTCCATGGTCAAAAAAAAAAATTGTTTTAAATACAAATAAAATATAGGATTCATTCATTTTAAAAAATATTAAATTTCATAGCTATAGACATTTGCTATTAACAAAATTTTGAAATTCAAAGAAAAAAACATAGGTTTGGGGCCTTATATATAGTTAGGAATTAGCATTTAAAAAACATATGAAATTCACTGAAAAAACCATAGGTTTCACATCAGTTATAGTTAGGAATTAGCATTTAAAAAACCTATGATATTCACTGAAAAACCCATAGGTTTCACATCTGTTATAGTTAGGAATTAGCATTTAAAAAACCTATTAAATTCACTGAAAAAAACATAGGTTTCACACCAGTTAGAGTTAACTGGAAATTTTACTGACATAAAACCATTAAAATTCCACGTTATAGTTAGTTGGACTCACTATAACTTGCGCGCCTGCAATGCACTGCTGATGACGTCACATATTACATCACTCATGACATGGTCAGTGACATCACTCATGACATCACTGATGACACCATCCTTGTGACAGAGTGACAGACCTCCTTTCAGTGTAATGTAACCCTTAAAACACATATTCGAAAATAGAAATTAACATTTTCAAAAAAATGGAGATATCCATACCAGTTACAACAACCAATTCAGTAATTCCACCATCTATATACACATTCTCTCATTCACCAACAGTTCTATATAGTCACTCATACATATACTCACTCATCATATGTAGTGATACACCTATAAATCCTGTTACACACCGACAGTCATCCAAAAGTTACTCACACACATACTCACACATGCAAATAAACTATTGAACATCCATTAATTTGCATATACAACTATACACACACTACCACCTTACTTCTAAGGAAACTTACACATACTTACTCTCTTAAACAATCACTTATAGAAACACATAATTATTTAAACAGGAACTCTTACAATCTCACATATACTCACTTATATACATCAATACTCACATATACTAGATTAAAACATAAGTCGTTACTGATAAAGACACTAGTGAGACAGTCATTCACTCACTAACACACACATATACACACTCATCCACCCATACAGTCCTGCACATATGCTGTCTTCAAAACACATACAAACAGTGAGTCAGTCATTGATGCATCTATGTGCTAAGTAATACCCCCACCAAACCATACAGACACTCATACTGATACTAAAAAAAAACATCTAATAACCCATATACACACACATGTAGCTACTCACCAACCCATGCAGCCGCTTATACACAAAGTGAAACACTAATACATATATTTAAATATTTAAACATTACTCACTGATATTTATTTTTCAGAAAGACACACATTCACTGGATGGTGTCATCAGTGATGTCATGAGTGATGTCACTGACCATGTCATGAGTGATGTAATATGTGACGTCATCAGCAGTGCATTGCAGGCGCGCAAGTTATAGTGAGTCCAACTAACTATAAGGTGGAATTTCAATGGTTTTATGTCAGTAAAATTTCCAGTTAACTATAACTGGTGTGAAACCTATGGTTTTTTCAGTGAATATATATATATATATATATATATCTATATATATATATATATATATATATATATATATATATATATATATATATATATATACACATATTACCTACTGGCGGTCGCCAGTAGGTAGTTATAGTTAGGATTTTTTTCAATGTTAAAACACAAAATTCTATTTGGAATAACTTTGGCACCGGTTGACGAATCTGCCTGAAAATTTCCTGAAAATGGCCTCGTCAAGCTCCGGTCCTTCCTTGAAAGTTTGGGGGGGATACGTCAAGTGGGGGCCGAGATAAAAGGGGGGTCCCAAAATGCGTTTTCCCCATGTAAATTTCCATAGGGCGGTCGATTTCACTTTTAGCCCGAACGGCTGAATGGATTTCCAGCAAACTTGGCAAAATTGAAGGGACAGGTAGCCCGATGTGCCTTTGCTATGTCTCAAGATATGTGCTCCAGTGGATTTTGAGTAATTTAGGTTCAAAAAAATATATATATCTATAGGCGCTCTCCGGTGCGCGCACCGGAGAGCGCTCCAGGCGCGACACGCGACTTGTGCGCAGAAAGCTGATTGGCTCTTGGGTGTCTGTAAACATTCTAAACAGTCTGGAGCGGCCGCCATCTTGTGTCTCGGTAAAATCGAGACACAAGGGGTTTGAAAAAAAAAGGGGCAAATGACCATAAGGGGGAAGAGTAGACCCCCTCTGACCCCCTAGGTTTGATGTAGGGGCTAAAATAGGGTCCTGCGGGGCATTACATTTTTTATTTTTTTTTTCGTTTTGCGCGGGGGAAGCGCATGGTACGCGCACCGGCGAAGCACGGGGAAAATCCAGGACCATATTTATGAAGGCCTTGCGCTGCCAGTTTTGCGCTTCCTGTGCGTCAATTTTTGTGACGCACCAGCGGTGTAAAAAAATGCGTATTGTTACGCAATATTTAAAAAGTGACGCACCTATCTAGATGCGTCACTTTTTAAATATAGTGCAACGAGGCACATTTTTTTACACTGCTGGTGCGATGCGTCACTTTTCTGTGCGCACTCCTTATGACATTCCAGATGTGTCATATTTAATGTATGACGAATCATGTTGCAAGGAGTTACAGATACATGAGTATTTCTGACATATCTGTAAACATAAAAGTGACGCGAGGCAGGCGCAAGATTTTGACGCAACAGCATCCTAAAAGTGACGCAGAGAAATCTCATAGATTTCAGTACGTCGTTATTACCAAGCTTTTTGCGGGGGAATGCCCCCTCTGCATACATTATACCTGACGCAGATATAATGTGGCGCAGAGTTTTAAAAAGTGACCCATGTACCTAAATGCGTCACTTTTTAAAAATAGCGTCAGGTATAATGCATGCAGAGGGGGTGTTCTCCCGCAAAAAGCTTTGTAATAGCGACGCAGTGAAATCTTTGAGATTTCACTGCGTCACTTTTAGGATGCTGTTGCGTCAAAATCTTGCGCCTGCTTTACAGCAGGTGTTAGACTGACGCAAGACCTTTCACATGGTGCTTTTTCCATGTGAAAGGACACATTACTGGAGTTGCGTCACTTTTGTGAGCACTCCAGCAATGCGTTACTTGGAATGTCATAAGGAGTGCGCACAGAAAAGTGACGCATCGCACCAGTGGTGTAAAAAAATGTGCCTCGTTGCGTTATATTTAAAAAGTGACGTATCTAGGTAGATGGGTCACTTTTTAAAATCAAGCGCCACATTATATCTGCGTGAGGTATAATGCATGCAGAGGGGGTGTTCCCCCGCAAAAAGCTTTGTAATAGCGACGCAGTGAAATGTTTGAGATTTCACTGCGTCACTTTTAGGATGCTGTTGCGTCCTTTAAATATAGTGCAACGAGGCACATTTTATTACACTGCTGGTGTGATGCATCACTTTTCTGTGCGCACTCCTTATGACATTCCAGATGTGTCATATTTAATGTATGATGAATCATGTTGTAAGGAGTTACAGATACGTCAGTATTTCTGACATATCTGTAAACATGAAAGTGACGCGAGGCAGGCGCAAGATTTTGACGCAACAGCATCCTAAAAGTGACGCAGAGAAATCTCATAGATTTCAGTACGTCGTTATTACGAAGCTTTTTGCGAGGGATTGCCCCCTCTGCATACATTATACCTGATGCAGATATAATGTGGCGCAGAGTTTTAAAAAGTGACCCATGTACCTAGATGCGTCACTTTTTAAAAGTAGCGTCAGGTATAATGCATGCAGAGGGGGTGTTCCCCTGCAAAAAGCTTGGTAATAATGACGCAGTGCGTCACTTTTAGGATGCTGTTGCGTCAAAATCTTGCGCCTGCTTCACAGCAAACCTTTCACATGGTGCTTTTTCCATGTGAAAGGACACATTACTGGAGTTGCGTCACTTTTGTGACGCACTCCAGCAATGCGTTACTTTTGTGTTTACAGATACGTCAGAAATACTGACATATCTGTAACTCCTTGCGAATTGATTAGTCATATATTAAATATGACATATCTGGAATGTCATAAGGAGTGCGTCCACAAAAGTGAAGCATCGCTGTTTTCACGTAGCGATGCGTCACTTTTCAGAAATGAGGCCTCCAGTTTATTCACTGTGTCATAACTTTCTTTTCTAACACTCACCTTCTTTCATTCCTCCTACTTCACTTCCTTTCACCTCTCATACCTTTCTGTTCTTTCTTACTCATTCTCCTTTCAATTATCAATGCACTATATTTCACTTACTCTTCATTTTTTTAAGAATATAGCTCTTTGATGAGAATTGGAGGTAGTTCTGAAAAGAACTTTTGGAAAGGGGCGACCATTCGGTCCCCCCGAACGTATGGTGGAGTACCTCGATCCCCCCGGGAAGCCATCTTGGGCGGGAGGCGAGTCTCGGCTGGTATGCCCGAAGCGGCGTAGCCGGGGCGCGCCTTTTTCCCGCCCTAGAGTGGGCTGGCCTAGACACCGACGCAGCCGGCCACGCCCTCAGAGGCAGGCGGGGGCGGGTTCACGCCCACCCTGAAGACGGATAAAAGGAGCGGAAGCCAAGAAAGCATCCTCTTGTTCCTGTGCTCTGAAGCTGCACCTCCCCGCTGCACGTGAGCTCGAGACGGAACGAAGAGCCAATTTTGAGCGTTGTAATCTCTCTTTTGTCTTACAGATATCCCGTCTGAGAATGCCCAAGAAGGTCGGAAAGCGGGTCGGTACCGAGGAGATGCTCCGCATACTCATGAAGGAGATAGCCGATCTGAAGAAAAAGGTTGAGGCTAAGGACGGGGAGGGAGGACCGAAACGGCCTTTACAGGGAACAATCCCCGGTGGAAAGAGCAAGAGGCCCAGAAGGGGAGCACTTGGGGGAGAGACCCCGGTTCCCGAAACCCTACGAGAGGAGCCAACCCCGGTGCCGAAAGAGGGGAATCCAATCCCTGTGGTGGTCACCCCCGTGGACAGGGAGGATATGCCCCCCGAGTTAGTGGCACAATTGGCAGCGTGGTTGGGAAACGATAGCGAGGGCGCCACGGCTGACGACGCCCGGGCAGTAATGAGGCAACTGCGGGAACCTAGGGTGGCTGCGAAGGCGCCATCTTCTGTTCCCCCACAGGTTCCGGCGGCTGGAAGTACAGCAGGCCCAAGTTCGGCGACAAGCGTGGGGTCTACTTCAGGTAAGCGGCCATTGCCGATTGCGGGGGAGGGGTCTGTACCTTCTCGAAAGGAGAAGATTGCCCAGCACGTCCCACAAGAAATCAAGGAATTGATTTGGGCGGATAAATATGTAAACATGTTTTCATTGCTTACCGACCATTACGAGATCGAGCATGTGAAGAGTCAAAAGGAGCTCATGCATCCGAGTGTTTGGCGCGCAAAAATGGCCGCCTTTAAGGTCGACGAGACCATTGGTACTTGGGGCAGAGCGTGGGGCATTTTTACTTCCATTATGGGTGAGCGCAGGCCTGAGTTGATGACCGAGTTACCCATTTATCAGTCGCGTATTATGGAGTATTCTGTGGCATATGGGGGCAATCAGTGGTTCTGCTATGATAATCTGTTTAGAAAAGCTAAAGAACACAACCCATTGTTGTCTTGGGATTGTTACGACTCCGTGTCTTGGCAAAAAATGGAGAGTACAGGGATGTTGAAGGTGCCATTGGTAGGGAGTAACGGGGGGGAATCCTCCCGCCAAAACTCTGGGACACCCTTTCGGACGGGTGCAGGTAACGAGTACCACTCGAAGCCGAGTGGCAACACAGGTAAAAAGGGGATCTGTTGGAATTTTAACAGAGGCAAATGTACCAGGCCCCAGGGGTCATGCAAATTCAGACATGAGTGTGGGGGGTGCGGGCAGCCATCCCATCCTGAGTCCATGTGCAGAGCCAAAACGGGTGATAACGGTGGTAAGGGAGGCGCCAAACAGGTCTAATATAGTCCGAGGGGCGCCTTTACCGACCCCGATTGATACCATGGCAATGATTCCTTGGCTCAGCGAATACCCGGATCATGCTTCCACTGGGGTGTTACGGAACGGGTTTTCATATGGTTTCCGCATCCCAGTGGGGGATTTTCAGGGGGTACCAAACTGTAAGAATCAAATGTCGGTCTTACAGCACACGGCGGTGGTGCAGGTAAAGATTGGAAAAGAGGTGACTCGAGGTCGCGTCGCCGGTCCATTCGATTTGCCACCGGTTGCTAACTTTGTGTGTTCTCCTCTAGGGGTGGTCCCCAAGAAGGACCCGGGTGAGTTTCGGCTGATACATAATTTGTCAGCCCCACGTGGTCTTTCCGTGAATGACGCGATAGACCCGGAAGTATGTTCGGTGCGGTACGCATCTTTCGATGAGGCCGTTGCCATGTTGAATCGCCTGGGGCCCGGGACGCTGATGGCCAAATCGGACATCGAGTCAGCGTTCCGGCTGCTCCCGGTACACCCAGACGATCAGCGTCTACTTGGATTTCAGTTTCAGGGTCGCTATTACATGGATAGATGTATGCCAATGGGATGCTCGATTTCATGTGCCTATTTCGAGAAGTTCAGTTGTTTTCTGCAGTGGGTATTCACGAGGAAGACAGGTTTTCAACATGTTATGCACTATCTCGATGACTTTCTGTTTTTGGGGGCAGCCGGGGATTCTGAGTGTGGACAGGCTTTACATGAATTTTGAGTCCTAATGAATCAATTCGGTGTGCCTTTGGCGCCAGGTAAGACTGTGGGTCCCTCGACCTCGATCGAGTTTCTGGGGATCGAGCTCGACTCGGTGGAAGGTTGTTTTCGATTACCCAAGGAAAAAGTGTTAAAATTCAGGTTATCCCTTGAGACATGTATTCGTGCAACGAAAGTAAACCTGCATCAATTGCAACAGGTGGTGGGTCAGTTGAATTTTGCCCTAAGAGTAGTGCCGATGGCGCGCCCTTTTTCCCGCTCGATTGCACAATCCATGGTCGGCTTGAAGGAAGGACATCATCGCACGAGACTCTCGGCAGAGGTTCGCCAGGACATGCGCATTTGGATTGCATTCCTGGCGGATTTCAATGGTCGAATTGTCTGGAACAAACCAGCGGTGTCTTCCGAGGAGTTGGGGCTTTGGACAGACTCGGCGGGGAGTATGGGTTTTGGCGCCATATTGGGTACACAATGGTCGGCTCAAAAATGGCCGTCATGGTGGCATGAGTGCGGGTTGACGAGTAACATTGCTTTTCTCGAACTGTTCCCTATTCTGGTGGCTTTGAAAACATGGCCAGAAGGGTTTATGGATCACTCTGTGGTGTTCTGGTCTGATAACATGACCGTGGTTGAGTGTATCAATAGTCAGGCAGCACGATGCAAATTGATTTTGAGACTGCTCAAGGAAATTGTGTTGTTGTGCATGCAACTGAATGTACTGTTTAGGGCGCGACACGTGCCGGGGGTGATGAACTAAGCGGCTGATGAGCTTTCTCGTTTCCGTATGCAGGCCTTCTGGGGTTTTCTGCCCACAGCGGACCCGGTGGCGGCACCCTTTCCCGAAGCTCTCTGGTCTCTCGGTGCCCCGAACTACAAGACCTCGTGGGAGAGAGTTTAGCACCCAGGACGAGGAAGGCATATGAAGGGGCGTTCCATTCCTATTGGGCCTTTTTGGGTACTGCCGGGGGGGAACTTTGGGGTCAGGAAGAGTTTGTAGTGAGATTCCTGCTCTCTTTACATAAGGCAGGCAAGTCAGTAGCTACGGCCCAGAGGCATCGGGCCGCCATTTCCTTTATGGCAAGGGCTCATGGGATCCAGGACCCGACAGCGTCTTTCGTTGTGCAGAAAGCGCTACGTGGGTGGCAACGCCTTGAGGGTCGCAGAGTAGACGATAGGCACCCGATAGGTCTGGATAGGTTGGCCCTGTTATTGTCCGTGCTACCGGTAACATGTTCATCCCAGTACGAAGCAGTGTTGTTCCGAGCCGCATTTGCATTAGCATTCCATGGGGCTATGCGGGTGAGCGAATTAGTGGCAAAGAACAAGCAGGATACAATGGGGGGACTGTGCCGGGAACACATTCAGGTCAGGGAGGAGACGATGACGGTCTCGTTTGTCAGGTCCAAATCCGATCAGGGTGCAATCGGGGACTGCGTAATCATCCAGAGGATCCCCGGGTCTCCCATGTGCCCTGTTGTGTGCGTAGAGGAATATTTAGCGCAGAGGGTGGCAGCATGGGGGGGGACCTTGTTAAGACACGCTGACGTCACCCCACTGACGAGGTTTCAGTTTCAGCGGGTGCTTGCGATGTCGATTTCGGCTGCGGGCTTGAACCCCGGCGACTTTGGGACCCATTCCTTTCGGATAGGGGCTGCTACGGAGGCTACAGCCAGGGGTCTGAATGTGGAACAAGTAAAACGTGTGGGGCGTTGGTCCTCGAACTGTTATAAGAGGTATGTGCGGTTGCACATGTTGTGAAGCTGGAATGATGTACTCACGCTTCTTGTTTTTGTTTGATTTTCAGTTGCGCAAGCCTACGAGGCGGGGCGGACTGTGCAGTCGACCCGACACCGGGGGGCCAGCGGTCAGACATTACCGGCTGTGAAAAAGGAGGTGTGGGTCGTGGGCCACTCATACGTGAGGCGTGCCGCGGACGTATTCAAAGCAGGTGACATGATTCACGTGGCTGGGGAATACGGGTACAGTGTGTCCTTCTACGGAAAGGGCGGGCTCTGTATTGACCAGTTTCGATCATTTTTCGAGGGTTTGTTAGGGCGGACGAGGTCACCGCCGTCTGTAGTCATAGTACATCTTGGGGGCAATGATTTGGTGACCACTGGTAGACGACTTCTTCTTGAGGCGATGCTTTCCACGGTAAGTTGGTTGGCGAGAAGAGTTCCAGGGTGCACAATTGCATGGTCCCATATGATCCCACGAAAAGTGTGGCGGGGGGCTATTTCTGTTTCTGCTCTGAATCATTCAGTAAGGAAAATTAATAATAAAGTGAGTAGATTGTTCCGTTCAAGTACACTGCATTCTATTTCGCATGGTTGTATTAAAGGGGACAGTATGTATCTGGGGGATGGTGTTCATTTGTCCCGGATGGGGAACGAGTTACTCATAGGAGACCTGATAGCCTGGCTAAAGACGTTATGACATGACCTTTAGGCAGGAGTATTGTGGGGGGTCCGGATAGCCGGTCAACTATCCGGCCTGTGGCGGTAAGGTCATGATCGGTGAGCAGTAATTTGAAGATCCCTATGAGGGGGCGTCACCCATTACGGATGGGAGCGCGCGGGGGAGGTGGCCAATTGGCCCCTCAACGGGGAGGCGGTCCTGTCTAAGGAGAGGCCGCCGGAAGGAAAGGAAAGGTGGTCAAGGCCCCTTCCTGGATAGGAGGGGCTACGGCCCCTCCTGGGGAATTTCCCGGGGCCAGGACATCTGCGACGGCAGATGGGTAAGTTGTGTGGGGTGCGGGAGGGGGTTTACGCTACCTTTTAGACACCTCACACGAGTCCTCGAACGACCGTTAAATGGCGTTGAGTTTATTGGGGCCCCCGTCAAGTACAAAGGGAAATTGGTGGATGCACTTGAGGTACGCCTCTGTGCGGTCACTCCTCTCACAAGTGAGGGGGGTATTTCTGGTTTAGGGATCTGACACCGGTTACGACCTTGCCGTTGGCCCTTAACGTTAGGATGTACAATTTCAAGTCAAATGTTTTGTAGGATGTTAGTTCGGCTAGGAGAACCTTTGTATTAGAGATCTGTTAAGGTTAGCCAAACATCGTAATGTGGAAATGAAATTGTACATAATATGAAACTGTTATTTTCATGTTTTAATTTTGTTTCATATTTTAAATAAATACGGCCGGGAAGGGTGACTCCCTTCCCGCCTTCCAAAAGTTCAAGAACGGTTTCCGGTTTCCCAATTCTTGGGGATTGTGTTGAGAGGGGGTGGCGGGTATCTCAGCCATATGGTTTTCTTCTTTTAACTGAACAGGAACAAAAACAGGGAATGGAAACTGCTCAACAGGAGCAAAAAGAAAACAAAAAAATTAGGGGTGGGAAGGGCAGCGATGGTTCTCCAATGCTCGAACCATGAGCAGGACACTTTGCTCCCCATAGGTGAGGAGTTGATTGCAGTATCTGCATCTGAGGACCCCATGGTTAAATGCAGGTTGTATGTTTGCCACCTGCTCCTGCGATTGCTCTCTCCCAGAAGAAGTTGCTCCTCCGGTTGATGTAGAGGCCCCATCTCTGGGAACCTCTTGTGCCAGAGCCCTGACACTTTCCCGGGCAAAATTCTGGGGGTGCCTCCTCTCCACATGGCGAATCATGGCAAAGTTGCCAAAAGAGTACTTTTTTTGGGGGTTACCCCGTGACAGGACCTGTTTGCAGATCCTGCACTCCACTTTTGGTGCATTCACCTTTTTCTGGTCTGCTGGAAACTTAAAAAATTTCCAGATGAAATGCTCTTTGACCTTCAGCTGAGGAGGCTCTTCATCAATGAATTCAGGCTCATCTTCACTGCTGGATGGTCTGGCAGCCATGATTATCCAAGAAATATGCAAGAGCAAAAAGGCAGGTCTTTCAGTCACAAAAGTGAAAGAAGAAGTAAAGGAAATGGGTGGGGATTTCATTCATTGTAAAAAAAAACTGTTAGCAACCAATGAAAAGTGTTATTTTAGGGTCACATGACCCTACGCGTTTACGCTGCGCGCTCCGGAGCACTTCCGGGTGCGTTTACGCAGCGCGATCGTAGGCGCTTCCGGGGCGCAAACGTGGCGCGATCGTAGGCGCTTTTGCGTGCTTTCACGCGGCGCGAACGTAGGCGCTTCCGAGGGCACTTACGTTGCGCGCCGAAGTGACGTCATCAAACTTTTACAGAAATGCATAATCATTTTCCTTATTACAAAAAACTAATTTTATTTGTATGGTACGAAATGTTTTGCATTATTATTAACTTTTCATTCATATTTTTTTTCACGAACGACAGTAGCGCTCTGGGTGCGCTTTCAGATGAGCTCACGGAAAAGCTTACCGGAGAGCTTAGCTGAAAGCTTCCCGGAGCGCGCACCCAGAGCGCAAAAGAAAAAAATTATATAAAAAAAATGAATACTTTAAAAAAAACAGCAAATTGTAAAAAAAAAAAAAAGGTTAGAAACTCGATATACAAAGGAATTAGCATTTAAAAAACCTATGAAATTCACTGAAAAAACCATAGGTTTCACACCAGTTATAGTTAGGAATTAGCATTTAAAAAACCTATTAAATTCAATGAAAAAACCATAGGTTTCACACCAGTTATAGTTAGCTGGAAATTTTACTGATATAAAACCATTGAAATTCCCACGTTATAGTTAGATGGACTCACTATAACTTGCGCGTGCAATGCACTGCTGATGACGTCACATATTACATCACTCATGACATGGTCAGTGACATCACTCATGACATCACTGATGACACCATCCAGTGAATGTGTGTCTTTCTGAAAAATAAATTTGTTTTATATATGTATTTGTAAAGGTCGATGGAAGAATAAATGTTTAAATAAGTGTGTAAATGGATGTTTTTTAAAAAAAAAATTGTTGTTTAACTGGCTTATTAAGTGTATCTTAGTGAATACATATATTAGCGAGTATTGTTTAAATATTTAAATGTTTGTATCAGTGTTTCTCTTTGTGTATAAGTGGCTGCAGGGGTTGGTGACTGACTCACTGTTTGTATGTGTTTTGAAGACAGCATATGTGCAGGACTGTATGGGTGGATGAGTGTGTATATGTGTGTGTTAGTGAGTGAATGACTGTCTCACTAGTGTCTTCATTAGTAACAACATATGTTTTAATCTAGAATATGTGAGTATTGATGTATATAAGTGAGTATAGTATATATAGTGAGAGATTGTAGGAGTTCCTGTTTGAATAAGTATGTGTTTCTATAAGTGATTGTTTAAGAGAGTAAGTATGTGTAAGTTTCCTTAGAAGTAAGGTGGTAGTGTGTGTATAAATGTATATGCAAATAAATGGATGTTCAATAGTTTATTTGCATGTGTGAGTATGTGTGTGAGTAACTTTTGGATGACAGCTGATGTGTAACAGGATGTATAGGTGTATCACTACATATGATGAGTGACTATATATATGAGTGACTATATAGAACTGTTGGTGAATGAGTGGATGTGTATATAGATGGTGGAATTACTGAATTGGTTGTTGTTACTGGTTTGGGTATCTCCATTTTTTTGAAAATGTTTGTTTCTATTTTTGAATATGTGTTTCAAGCGTTACATTACACTGAAATTAGGTCTGTCACTCTGTCACAAGGATGGTGTCATCAGTGATGTCATGAGTGATGTCACTGACCATGTCATGAGTGATGTAATATGTGACGTCATCAGCAGTGCATTGCACGCGCAAGTTATAGTGAGTCCATCTAACTATAACGTGGGAATTTCAATGGTTTTATATCAGTAAAATTTCCAGCTAACTATAACTGGTGTGAAACCTATGGTTTTTTCATTGAATTTAATAGGTTTTTTAAATGCTAATTCCTAACTATAACTGGTGTGAAACCTATGGTTTTTTCAGTAAATATATATATATCCAAGAAGGTTCCTCTCATGGTAGAAAAGAACGAAGAGACACAAGGGGGTACTGTGGGAGGGAGGCTTTATTTCTGCGAGCACAGGCATGACGCGTTTCGGCTAATTGCCTTTATCACCCCCTCACTGCCAACAGTCCATACAAGTACCTCCAGTCGCCTCATCTCTTATAGTCCTCCTGATTGGTTGATCCGCATCACCTACAGATCTGTAGTTCGTGTGGGGAACCGCATATCCCAGCATGCACTGCACCGCATGCTAGCTAGGTGAAGCATCCGACAACAGTGTACTCCATGATAATCAAGTTTATGCAGAAGCGCTGTGTGGAACTGCTGCAGTCAGGGCATTCAAAACAAAGTTCTCCTCCTGCATCCCCGTTACGCCTCAACCACACTTTTCCGCTCCTGTGGGCGGGGGCCTGGGAAACTCCATTCAAGTGGCAGAGATCCTGATGCAAAGTCACATTCTGCTGAGCAGTGGCCAGGTAACCAGGGCGGGCGTGGTGGGAGAGAGCTGTTCACTACCGTGAATTGAAGAAAGTTGCCGAAGCTGTCCGGATTGCTCAATCCTCTTTGCTGAGGCGGGTCTCTCCAATGCGGGCCCAGGACTTGCACGCAAAATAGATCCAAGAAGGTTCTTCTCATGGTAGAAAAGAACGAAGAGACACAGAGGGGTACTGTGGGAGGGAGGCTTTATTTCTGTGAGCACATATTTCGGCTAATTGCCTTTCACAAATGCTGACTCTCACCCCCTCACTCCCAACAGTCCGTACAAGTACCTCCAGTCGCCTCATCTCTTATAGTCCTCCTGATATATATATATAATAACATCGTTTTATTGCCAAAATTAACAGAATGTTCAAATAATGAGCGCTTAATGTTCATGGCACTTAAAGCTACAATGTAACAAAAAGAAAAAAAAATTGTAGTTTTTTTCGCAGTATGTCTTCACTTTTCATTGTATGTGTAGTTTCAGTAATCACGTGATCACCTACACCAATGTATTTAAATGTAGTTGTCTGAGCAGCTAAGGTATGTGAGCAAGGCTACACGTTAGCCGAAACGCGTCATCCTGTCTGACAACATCTCGCACTAACTTTAATAAAAGTCACTGCAGCCAGCAGTGAGAAAGTCATTTTGGAGTTCGTGTTTTTCTCCGTTTGGTGCATCTAAGCACCGGAGCGGTAATATATATATATATATATATATATATATATATATATATATATATATATATATATATATATATATATATACAGCATTGTTGCAATATATATACAGCATTGTTGCAGTCACAACGTAGGCAGTCTTGGATTTATGGAATTCAGGGGTCCCCCTACTGGGAGGGGAACACTCTAGTGCACAACACAAGGACCGTAGTCTTATTCCATAAACAGATTAGTCAATAGTCTGAAAATATATTTTCATGAGTTTTTATTCTCTTGATGTGAATATTTTTCTTGTGTTCATATTCATCTTTATGTTTCAAAACAAACTAGTGTTATGGCACACTAGGTACATCCACATTAGTAGTCCTCAACAAAGATCCCGATGCATTTCGGGCCAGAGCCCTTTCTCAAGGGAATACTCTACAATGAAAACATAGAATAGAACCAGAATCAATATTTGGGCTTGAAAAAAACCTTCGATAAGTCAGACTGATGCATGCAGAAAACGGTGTAGAAATGGTGCGAAAAATAGAAGCCAAGCCACCGAAAACCGTGAAAAAATAGTGCAGAGATAGAAGCTAAGCCACTCGAAAAATTAAAAAGGTGAATCAGGTGAAAAGCGATAATCTGAAGTGATGAGGTAGTACACGGGACCGTATTCAGAGTGAATTGAAGGATTTCTGAGTGTGCACAAACCCAAAAGTGAAAGAAACATTACGGCGCGCGTGTCCAAAGTCAGATGATCAAATTCCGATGCGGGTGAAAACCTCGTGCATATGAGTCAAAAAGCGGGACAAGAACTCCCCTAATGTTACTTACTTAGTGAATGAGAAGGAAATGCCTCGCGATGTGCCGGCGAGACGAGGGTGCAGCCATCCAATGTACGCATGTGTGTTAGATATCGAGATGGTAAACATAGAGGAGGGGTAGTAAAGCGCGAGTGGTGAGAAAAACTGTAGAAATAAACAACGGACCATGCAGTGTAAAGGATAGACAAAAAATATCAGCCTCCATGATGGAATAGTCAAAAGGACATAATAACACATGAGAAAAATGTAAACAAAGATTCTTAGAGTGTCATTACAAAGAAACAATTATAAATAACATAAAAATTCAATGCGATCATTCAGCCCGTTGGGCGCCATCGTGGCAAGAAATCGGATCCAGTAATTTTCTCGCTTTAGTAAATTGTTCTTGTTGTTCTGGGTGATTTGAACTTGTTCCAAAACCTGGAATTTTAGTTGAGCAACAGTGTGTCGGAATTCGGTGAAATGGGAAGCCACACTTGATTTGATGTTGTGGGTGCGGATGTTACTTTTATGTTCTAGAATCCTAGTGCGGATTTTTCTCTCCGTGTGACCTACATAACATTTGCCGCATGGACATTTGAGAAGGTAAATTACATTTTTTGAGTTGCAGGTGGCATTCACTTTGAGTCTGATGGAGTGTCCTTTCATGGGGTGACATATGATGCTACCAGTGATGCAATTGTTGCAATTCGAACAGTTATAACAAGGTTTCAATCCCTTATATACAGTGAGTTTATCTTCCTGGTTACATTTGCACAAAAGATCTTTCAGGTTTCTACCTCTTGTGTAGGCAAAGATAGGTGGTTGTTTAAAAAGACCCATGAAGTCTGGTTCTAGTGTCAGAATAGACCAATGTTTTCGAATGATAGCTTGAAATCGATTTGAAGTATTGGAATACTTAGATACCACGACCATCCGGTCAGATTGGACTTTGGGTTTTGGTTGCAACAAGGCAGACCTACTTTTCTTCTCACTTCTGGTCAATGCCAGATCCAAGATAGGTGGAGGGTATCCTCTAGCTTTTAAACGTTCAAGTGTGTGCTTCATTTGTATTTTGCATTGATCTTCCTTAGACACTATGCGTTTGATGCGAAGTAGTTGTGCATAAGGGAGATTATTCTTCAAGCCAGGGCTGTGAAAACTCTTATAATGGAGGGTAGAGTTTCTATCCGTGGATTTTCGGTATACTGTGGTGAACCACTCTCCTGCATTCCTGTGTATTTCCACATCAAGGTAATGAACTTGTCTTTCACTGTGTTCCCATGTGAACTGTATTCTGGGATTAAAGTGATTCCATGTATCTAGAAAAATGTTTAGAGACTCAATGGTGCCCTCCCATAGGAGGAAAATGTCATCGATAAAGCGCAGAAATAATCTGCCATGTTCAAGCCAACTCGTTTGGCTTAAAATGTAAGACTCCTCAAATTGCTGCATGTAGAGATTGGCGTAGCAAGGAGCTGCCGAATTTCCCATGGCGGTGCCGTTGAGTTGTAGAATCCACTTGTCTTTGATTGAGAAGTAGCTGTGATAGAGTGTGAATATTGTGAGTTGCATGAGGAAAACTTTAAGGTCAGCGTCTAGCTCAGAAGCAGATAAGGTGTTCTCAATGGATTCTATACCTCCGTCATGAGGGATGGAGGTGTATAGTGAACAAACGTCCACCGTAAACATTATGAGCTGAGTGTTTTGGAATTCATTCATGATGGGTTCAATTTTAAGGAGGAAATCTGTTGTGTCTTTCACATGTGATCTGGTGGCTTGAACAAAAGGTTGTAAGTATCTGTCCAGAAATTTACCTACATTCTCATGTAGGCTGCCTCTAGTCGACACTATGGGTCGAAATGGAGGATGCGTAGGATGCTTGTGCATTTTGGGAAGCATGTACAGAGTAGGTGGTTTGGGGTTGAATGGTGTCAAAAATCTCCGGGTTTTTTCGTTGATTGTTCCTTGATCAAAGGCATTCTTAATGATGAGTGTCAGATCTTGTGAATACTCTTTAGTGGGATCACCTGGCAAGGCATCATACGTAGCTCTGTCAATAATATGTAGATCAATTTGTTGGTCGTAAAAAGTGGTGTCCATAACGACCAGGGCACCACCTTTATCGGCGTTTTGGAATGTGATGGATTTGTCGTTGGCCAATTTTTGCAAGATGTTTCTCTCCTTCCGGGTTAGGTTTCCTCTTTTTATGGTCGATTGAAAAGGCAGTTTCAAGATATCTTGTTTGATAAGATTTTCGAAGGCGTCTATGATTTTGTGGCTTTGAGGTGCCAAGAATACACTGTGTGGTCTTAATCCTCTGAGTATGTCCTCTTCTTCACTAGGAGTGGAGATGATGTTCGTGAAATAGTGTCTTAAGCGGATGTTGCGAATGAGTTTGAATGCGCTAACCTCCAACTCCAATGTGTTAATGGTAGTGGTAGGGACAAAAGATTGACCCTTTTGTAGGGTGTTGATTTCTTCATTGGTTAGAATAGTTGAAGAGATGTTGATAACAAGATTGTCTTGAGTGTTCAGCGTCTGCCTTTGGATTTCTTCTTGGTTTGAGGAGGTGTTTTTTCGATGTCCTCTGCGGGTTTTTCCCCCCCGGGATCTTTCTGTTGATCCAGACCTGATTCTAAAAAATGCACAGAGAGATCAGTGGAAGTGCTCGGAGTTTGTGAATCTGTACTTGGCGTCGTGCGGGTTGTTCGAGATCTGGTATCATCTTCTGAAGATGATGTTTCCGTGGCTGATGTGGGGTTGTAAGGTTTGTTAGAGCGTCGGCGGGCGTATACCTCTGCCCAGGTATACACCTCGCCGAGCTTATAGTCTATGGTGTCCCTCTTGAATTTGCGTAGTTTTCTCTCCTGTGTTTCACGAGTATGTTTATCCAGTTGGATATTGATGTCCTCCAACATCTTATTCAATTCCTCAGCAGACATGGTATCGGTCAGCTCTTTTTTTATATTTGTTATCTCACGTGTTAGTTCCTCCAAGGATTTGGAAAGTTCCTCTACGATCAGTAAAATAAGATCGAGGGAACATTTATTCAGTATAGAATACCAACGTTCTACAAATTGGATGTTGTTCTTGCAGAGAAGTGGTTTGAGTGGGACCCTCAGGCCACGAGGGATCCGTTGTACCCGATGGTACCGTATCAGGGTGCTCGCATGAAGTTTCTGGTTGGATTCCTTTTTCAGAAGGTAGAGTAGTTGTTTGAGGTTACTTTCCGCGCTGCGGGTGTTGCCTGGCGCGGTAACTTCTTCTTGAATTAAGTTGTAGATTTTGCTGGCATCTTCTATTGTGTATGCAAAAGTGGTTGCTTTTTGATCGGTCATCCCTGACACAGTATCAAAATTCATCATGAAGCGCGTGCTGAGGTCCAAGGACAGATAATGTAGAAATTCAATGATGAGTGGGAGCTCGCACAGCGTAAATGTTCCTAATGGTAGCGTAAAGGTAACAACCCGCACGACGCCAAGTACAGATTTACAAACTCCGAGCACTTCCACTGATCTCTCTGTGCATTTTTTAGAATCAGGTCTGGATCAACAGAAAGATCCCGGGGGGGAAAAACCCGCAGAGGACATCGAAAAAACACCTCCTCAAACCAAGAAGAAACCCAAAGGCAGACGCTGAACACTCAAGACAATCTTGTTATCAACATCTCTTCAACTATTCTAACCAATGAAGAAATCAACACCCTACAAAAGGGTCAATCTTTTGTCCCTACCACTACCATTAACACATTGGAGTTGGAGGTTAGCGCATTCAAACTCATTCGCAACATCCGCTTAAGACACTATTTCACGAACATCATCTCCACTCCTAGTGAAGAAGAGGACATGCTCAGAGGATTAAGACCACACAGTGTATTCTTGGCACCTCAAAGCCACAAAATCATAGACGCCTTCGAAAATCTTATCAAACAAGATATCTTGAAACTGCCTTTTCAATCGACCATAAAAAGAGGAAACCTAACCCGGAAGGAGAGAAACATCTTGCAAAAATTGGCCAACGACAAATCCATCACATTCCAAAACGCCGATAAAGGTGGTGCCCTGGTCGTTATGGACACCACTTTTTACGACCAACAAATTGATCTACATATTAATGACAGAGCTACGTATGATGCCTTGCCAGGTGATCCCACTAAAGAGTATTCACAAGATCTGACACTCATCATTAAGAATGCCTTTGATCAAGGAACAATCAACGAAAAAACCCGGAGATTTTTGACACCATTCAACCCCAAACCACCTACTCTGTACATGCTTCCCAAAATGCACAAGCATCCTACGCATCCTCCATTTCGACCCATAGTGTCGACTAGAGGCAGCCTACATGAGAATGTAGGTAAATTTCTGGACAGATACTTACAACCTTTTGTTCAAGCCACCAGATCACATGTGAAAGACACAACAGATTTCCTCCTTAAAATTGAACCCATCAAGAATGAATTCAAAAACACTCAGCTCATAATGTGTACGGTGGACGTTTGTTCACTATACACCTCCATCCCTCATGACGGAGGTATAGAATCCATTGAGAACACCTTATCTGCTTCTGAGCTAGACGCTGACCTTAAAGTTTTCCTCATGCAACTCACAATATTCACACTCTATCACAGCTACTTCTCAATCAAAGACAAGTGGATTCTACAACTCAACGGCACCGCCATGGGAAATTCGGCAGCTCCTTGCTACGCCAATCTCTACATGCAGCAATTTGAGGAGTCTTACATTTTAAGCCAAACGAGTTGGCTTGAACATGGCAGATTATTTCTGCGCTTTATCGATGACATTTTCCTCCTATGGGAGGGCACCATTGAGTCTCTAAACATTTTTCTAGATACATGGAATCACTTTAATCCCAGAATACAGTTCACATGGGAACACAGTGAAAGACAAGTTCATTACCTTGATGTGGAAATACACAGGAATGCAGGAGAGTGGTTCACCACAGTATACCGAAAATCCACGGATAGAAACTCTACCCTCCATTATAAGAGTTTTCACCGCCCTGGCTTGAAGAATAATCTCCCTTATGCACAACTACTTCGCATCAAACGCATAGTCTCTAAGGAAGATCAATGCAAAATACAAATGAAGCACACACTTGAACGTTTAAAAGCTAGAGGATACCCTCCACCTATCTTGGATCTGGCATTGACCAGAAGTGAGAAGAAAAGTAGGTCTGCCTTGTTGCAACCAAAACCCAAAGTCCAATCTGACCGGATGGTCGTGGTATCTAAGTATTCCAATACTTCAAATCGATTTCAAGCTATCATTCGAAAACATTGGTCTATTCTGACACTAGAACCAGACTTCATGGGTCTTTTTAAACAACCACCTATCTTTGCCTACACAAGAGGTAGAAACCTGAAAGATCTTTTGTGCAAATGTAACCAGGAAGATAAACTCACGGTATATAAGGGATTGAAACCTTGTTATAACTGTTCGAATTGCAACAATTGCATCACTGGTAACATCATATGTCACCCCATGAAAGGACACTCCATCAGACTCAAAGTGAATGCCACCTGCAACTCATAAAATGTCATTTACCTTCTCAAATGTCCATGCGGCAAATGTTATGTAGGTCACACGGAGAGAAAAATCCGCACTAGGATTCTAGAACATAAAAGTAACATCCGCACCCACAACATCAAATCAAGTGTGGCTTCCCATTTCACCGAATTCCGACACACTGTTGCTCAACTAAAATTCCAGGTTTTGGAACAAGTTCAAATCACCCAGAACAACAAGAACAATTTACTAAAGCGAGAAAATTACTGGATCCGATTTCTTGCCACGATGGCGCCCAACGGGCTGAATGATCGCATTGAATTTTTATGTTATTTATAATTGTTTCTTTGTAATGACACTCTAAGAATCTTTGTTTACATTTTTCTCATGTGTTATTATGTCCTTTTGACTATTCCATCATGGAGGCTGATATTTTTTGTCTATCCTTTACACTGCATGGTCCGTTGTTTATTTCTACAGTTTTTCTCACCACTCGCGCTTTACTACCCCTCCTCTATGTTTACCATCTCGATATCTAACACACACGCGTACATTGGATGGCTGCACCCTCGTCTCGCCGGCACATCGCGAGGCATTTCCTTCTCATTCACTAAGTAAGTAACATTAGGGGAGTTCTTGTCCCGCTTTTTGACTCATATGCACGAGGTTTTCACCCGCATCGGAATTTGACTATCTGACTTTGGACACGCGCGCCGTAATGTTTCTTTCACTTTTGGGTTTGTGCACACTCAGAAATCCTTCAATTCACTCTGAATACGGTCCTGTGTACTACCTCATCATTTCAGATTATCGCTTTTCACCTGATTCACCTTTTTAATTTTTCGAGTGGCTTAGCTTCTATCTCTGCACTATTTTTTCACGGTTTTCGGTGGCTTGGCTTCTATTTTTCGCATCATTTCTACACCGTTTTCTGCATGCATCAGTCTGACTTATCGAAGGTTTTTTTCAAGCCCAAATATTGATTCTGGTTCTATTCTATGTTTTCATTGTAGAGTATTCCCTTGAGAAAGGGCTCTGGCCCGAAATGCATCGGGATCTTTGTTGAGGACTACTAATGTGGATGTACCTAGTGTGCCATAACACTAGTTTGTTTTGAAACATAAAGATGAATATGAACACAAGAAAAATATTCACATCAAGAGAATAAAAACTCATGAAAATATATTTTCAGACTATTGACTAATCTGTTTATGGAATAAGACTACGGTCCTTGTGTTGTGCACTAGAGTGTTCCCCTCCCAGTAGGGGGACCCCTGAATTCTATTGTTGACTCTCTACACTGCTTGGCCAGACGGTGTCAACTCTGGTTGCACACAACAACCTTTTACCTTTACGCTACCATTAGGAACATTTACGCTGTGCGAGCTCCCACTCATCATTGAGTCTTGGATTCATCCAATGAGAATTTTAAAATGATCTGTATTTATAATTTTATGAATACTTTGACACTTAGCACTTTACATGTTTTTAGATGGTTTTTTAAAACATGTGTATATAAATTCAATGTGTCATATTGTATTAATCTGCCTCAAGTAGTTTATAACTACCAAACGATTTGTGCAGCAACTATAGTCTGTTGTCAATGCCCATGATCATGTGACCTGTGATGTCAGCAATTGGGAGTGGTATCACTCACTTCAAATAGTAGATGTTTTTTTTTCACTTTTGACACATGAACAAGGGCTTACGGGCTTGAAACACGTTGTGTTTGGGTCACTTGCAAAATAAACATCTTGCCCACTTGAAAACCTCGGAGGTCTGTGTCTCTTTCCTCGCCTGTCTGCTGTGGCGGAGATCAGGAAGTGGTTCGAGTTTCCAGGAGATGTATATATATATATATATATATATATATATCCAGTAAATCCACGTTTGATCTCCACAGGGTGAGACGTCTCCCCCACTCCTCAGAAAGACGCAGACACGGTCCAAGTATGTGCAATTAGTTTATTTCGTGCAAGCACATCGCATGACATTTCGGCTCCGAGGAGCCTTGTTCACATGACAGTGTCTAATATCATGAGCCGTTCTTTTAAAGAGACAGCCATTGTTGAAAAAAAGTTGTAGGTCACATGCTTGGTTTAAAAATAGACATGGAGGAAATACTTTCCGCTTTGACTTACTTTTAGATATATCACAATCATATTTAAAAGGCAAATCTAAAGCACAATTGATTAATATTGTATATAAAGGTCAAATACCCTTTAGTTTATAATAGGTAGATATTTTTGAGCTCAGTTATCATAGGTCAAATATAAAAATATATATCATTCTGTAGTAGAAAATTGCCCCACTGAAAAATTTGTATACAAAAATAGAATAAATACTATTACCATACATTTACATATTTACATTATTTACATTAAAGTGCTCCTGCTAAAGTGCTTAAATGCCTGATTGAAACTTTAGCTGTAATGCATAATTAACACCATTATGATAACTATCTAATGATAAATCATAACATTGGTTGTGCAAATCAACGCAGGTTTGTAATGTGGATGTAAACATATTTCTGCCTTAAGGCAATTCATTCATATAAAATGTTAATGTGGCAATATGCTCTTCTCTACTCATTTGAAAATCTTTTTTTTGCCCTCTAGACTTTCTTCCGCTGTTTTACATTTATTTACTTCCATGTCTATGCTAAAGTGATAATGGTGCAGAACATATAAAAAAAACAAGTTAATATGGGACAAATCAGCTTCTCAGGAATAAGGACCTGTGAGCTGGACCATTTAAACTCATATATTTGTAAATAAGTATTTAATTTTTCTTTTTTCTTTTTCTTTACTTTTTTTGTACTTGTTTTTTTCTCTTTTTTTCTTTACCTATTTTCTCAAATTTGTAGCAGCTACAGTTCATTTCTACAGTCCCATGATTAGTTTAATAAGGGAAGCCAGTTGTTGTCCCATAGATAAAAGTATGGTTGACCTCTGTCCCAGCCCAGATTTTCCCATGTTACTATAGGATGTTGGTGTAATACTTCAGGTCCCTATATTCCTAATCACTTACAGTAAACATGTATACATGTCCTCAGTAATATTTAATCCTGTTGGGGCCTTGGTATTTAACAAGAGGATATATTTGGTTTCGAGCTTTCTCAATCTGGTTTCTCTGTCGCCACCCCATCTGTTGGTATTCACGCTATCTATTACAAAGTAAGTCAATGATTTATTGTTGCTCTGGTGTACTTCGCGATAGTGGCGGGCAACAGGATAGGTGTTATCACCATTAGAGATTGCCCTAAGGTGTTGGAGGATTCGTTGGTGTACAGGGAGTTTTGTACTTCCCACGTACATCAACGGGCAAGGGCATTGTAGGACGTATAGCGCATGGTCGGTTTTACATGTCAATACCTGTGATATTGGGTGAACTATATCACTAAATCCATCCTTATAGCTTTTGGTATTGACACCATGGGTACAGGCTTTGCATGTTTTGCATTTTTAAAAGCCCCTGCCTGTTTGCCACCAACTGCTGCCTCTGACCGGCTCTGGATTTGTGTCTACTATTTGATCCCTTAGGGATGGAGCCCTACTATAGGTAAGAGAAACCCTAGTAGGCAAATCCTTGCCAATAATAGGATCTTTTGTTACCAGTGGACAATGTTTATTGACAATCCTATAGATGTCTCTTGATTGTCTGCTGAATCCCGTTATTATTCTAAACTCACATTATTTTAGATCGGTTTGATATTGTCTTTTTTGGTAATTACCCTCCAGCAGCTCATCCCTGGTTAGTGTTTCTGATTTAGCAATAGCTTTGTCGATGATGTCAGCTGAATATCCTCTGCCTAAAAATCTCTTTTTACTTTCTTTTTGGACCATCTTTAACTCAACAGGATCACTGCACCCTCTTTTCATCCTTAGCATCTCCCCATAGGGGATGCTTGCTATGAGGTGCCTAGGATGGCTACTCGCAGCATGTAGACTGCTGTTACCCGCAGTCTTCTTCCGGTATATCTTAGTGTGCAGTTTGTTGTCTTTTGTATATACCTCAGTGTCTAAAAAGGTAACTTTGTTTTGACTGAGTGTTGCAGTGAATCTAAGATTAAGTTCATTTGCATTGATGTCAGTGATGAATTTTTCAGCAGATTCCTCACTACCCCGCCAAATAATAAACAAATCATCAATAAAACTAAACCAAACAATAATGTTGTTCCCCATTTCCTCCAGGTATGAGGTTCCGAGGACCAGCTCCTCCCAAGCTCCCATGTGCAAACATGCGAAACTCGGGGAGAAGCTGGCCCCCATTGCCACACCCTGTATTTGACGATAAATCAACTGATTGAACAGAAAGATATTATTCGACAAACAAAAATCTAACATGTCCAACAACATAGCATTATGGGCTTCACATCCTTCAGATCTCCTAGAGAGGAAATATTTCACAGCTTCCAAGCCCTGAGAGTGAGATATGCTTGTATACAGCGATGTTACGTATATATATAGTCACTGAAAAAAACATAGGTTTCAGGCACGTTATAGTGAGAAATTAGCATTTAAAAAACCTTAGAAATTCACTGAAAAAACCATAGGTTTCAGGGACGTTATAGTTAGTTGGGCATTTCTCACATACAAAACCATAGAAATCCCCCTGTTATAGTTAGTTCATCTAACTATAACTTGTGCCCCTGCAATGCACTGCTGATGGCTTCACATATTACATCATTCATGACATGGTCAGTGACATCACTGATGACATCTCAAATTACATCACTGATGACATAATCCAGTGACTGTGTTTTTCTTTAAAGGTTAAATATGTATTATATGTATGCCAAGGTGTATTGAAGACTGTGTGGGTGTATAAGTGTCTGAATGGAGGATTTAGTAGGTGTGTGACTGACTGTTTAAGTAAGTGATTACATGTGTCTTACTGAATGCATGAGTTAGTGACTAAACTGTGTGAATGTCTGTATCAGTCTGTGTGTTGTATAAGCTGCTGAATGGGTTGGTCAGTAGCTACATGAGTTTCTATATGGGTTATTGATTGGTTATCTGAGTATATTATTTGGGAGATTGAGTGTGTGTTTTGGTGGGAGGTGTGTGACTGTGCATGGATATGTGAGTGGTTGATTCACTATGTGTATGGGTTCAAGAGTGCATGTGGAAACAGCTGTATGGGTGGGTGAGTGTGTGTATGGGAGTGTTGGTGAGTGAATGGATGTCTCAATGGTTCATGTCCAAGTAACTACATATGTTAAAGGCAGTGTATGTGAAAGTTAAAGTGTATAAATGACTATACATGAGAGTCAATGATTGTGAGAGTGGCTACATAGATGAGTGTGTACTTGTATCAGAGATTGTATAAGAGAGTAAGTATGCATTTGTTTCTGTTTGAATACGTGATGTGGTGTGTGTATAACTGTACAGGTCAGTAAATGGAAGTGTGATTGATTCTTTGCATGACTGACTAGGTGTGTGAGTAACTCTGGATGAGTGGTGGCTTGTGAGTGTCTGTTACAGGTGTATGAGTGCATATGATAGTGTTGCATTGATGAGTGACTGCATGTATGAGTGATTGTATGGTTGAATGAGTGGATATGTGTGGAGACCTAGGAATCTGTGAGTGCATGTGTAGTAACTGATATTGGTGTGTCGATGGTTGCGAAAATGGTGGTCTGTATTTTACAGGGGGCGTATCAAAGGTTATGTTAGAGTGTGAGGAGGTGGATTAGATTTTCACATGAATGATGTCATCAGTGATGTCATTTGAGATGTCATCAGTGATGTCACTGACCATGTCATGGATGAAGTTATATGTGACATCATCAGCAGTGCATTGCAGGGCCGCGAGTTAGGGGGTATTTCTATGGTTTTGTACAAGAGAAATGTCCATCTAACTATAACGTTCCTGAAACCTATGGTTTTTTCAGTGAATTTCTAAGGTTTTTTATATGCTAATTTCTAACTATAACATGCCTGAAACCTATGTTTTTTTTTGTGAATTTCAAAGGTTTTTTAAAATGCTAATTTCGAATTATAAATTATAAAGTTCTTAAATCTATGGTTCTTTCAGTCATTTAAAAAAAAAGTTGTAATATTTTGTAACTTTAATATCCTAAAAATAGTGTTTATGTTTGTTATGAAAATAATATATTGTCTTCTGTTTTCCTAAAATTTAATATAGATATATATATTTCTTTTTTGAGAAAAGAGTGGAGTTGCGCACCCATCATGTACCTATCTCGGTGGGTGTGCGGATTCAAACCGCCATATTGGTAAAGTCGGAAAGGATGCACGTAATAGCCAGCCCACTCCGCTTACGGTTACAGGGAGGGAACTACAACACTACATGTCCCAGGTCTTCCCTGTAGTGATCTGCTGATCACAGGTCTAGTTGTCAGCATGCCACAGCCACTCCCTCATGGCTGGTTTACACCCACACCACACCCATGCAGCACAGGCTTCACAGGACATGTGACCCTGGCAATAAAATGGGCGAGTGCACTTGCGCGACGCCATTTCCACTCTCTATCTGGGTGTATCTGTGTGCTTATTATGTTGGTGGCAGCCGAGGCACTTTGGCCGACACGGGCCTCTTGCAATGTGGTGATGACTTGAGGTGCACAGAGTTGGTGGCAGCCGAAGCACTTTGCTGGACACTGGCCTCCTGCCACGTCACTATGACTCGAGGTGCAGAGATGTGGTCGCAGCTGAGGCATTTTGGCTGTCATGGGCCTCCTGCCACGTGGGGATCACTTGAGCTGCACTGAGTTAGTGCCACCAGTGCTGAGCGGGTGTGCAGCCTGCGATTATGCGTAGGCCTCAATACATCATGCTGGCAATCAAGACCCGATGTGAATTGTGAGCTCGGCCGGACCGGGTGTATGCCAAAGGCAGATGGCTATTCAGACATCACTCCTCGGCGTGGTGCAGCAGGATGTGCTGGGGGCCTGTGCCGCGGAATCCAGCGATGGCTGAGGAGGTTGCTCCGGCACTAGCTGGACGCTCTTGGAGACATGCTGGTGATGTATAAAATTGCACTTTTAAAGCATAACTAAATTGTTTTCACTTAGTAATATAAAATAACGAACTATGTAGAAATCCACAAATTTGCTTTTGTGGTCACGTTGAAGATTGTATTCGTAACCTGGGGGTTGGGCGGTACAGATAACCAAGAAAGACAAGCTTCAGATGAACTTTGGGTAATGTAGTATCAATTTGTAAAAAGGAAGGTTGGGTGTGATTGCTGTAGATCAAAAGTCCGTTTTTTAATGTTTCCATAGACTATGGGCCAAGACACGTGTGACTAATTACCTGGGTCACCATGAGAGAGAGAAAGAAGTGTGCTTTGGCACTCTTGGAAATGTGCACAAGATGAAGTGTATTCTCAACGCTTGTTTATAAACCGGCATGAAGCGTGTTTGGGTGGTTTTATGATGCACAGATAATATTTTGTGTCACGGTACGCATCTTTGAGAAAAAGTGTGCTTGAAGAAATGTTTTGATTAAATATGGGAGAGGCGTCCTCTTAACGCAGGACGTTTAATTTTACATTTGAGGCAGTTTATAATGACGAGGTTTCTTAAAAAACGGGGAATGTTGTTTCAGTTAGATGTATGACCCTGATAGTTTTTATGTAGTTGTTTGTTAAGTCAGTATGTATAAAATGATAAGATGACAAAAAGAAGAGTATAATGACCTGTGGAAGTTTTGCTATTGTTTCCAATGTGTACTAAGCATGCTAATGGTGATGTATATTAATTTTTGTATTTTAGATACCCCTGACAAAGGGATTTCTTCCCAAAATACATTGGGTTAATTTTAATAAAGACGTGATGTTTGGAAACTATTACGCCTCCTGTGTTTGCATGAACAACTTTGCATTGGATTGAAATGAGTAAAATGAATTGAAGAAATTCGAAAAAACTGGATTAAAAGTAAATAGAATAAATTATGGATTAACAGAAGAGTAAAAGGTTGAAGCATTTAATTGATTGGACTCACTCAGTGACAAGGCTGTGCAATTTGAGTTGTGGTGCCTAATGAGGTCCCCACGTGTTCTGGTGGCGGCAGGTGAGCATTGAGGTCTGGGTGCACAGTGTCCGGCAGTCATCGTTGGGCGGGCAGACTGGTCTGGGGACCAGGGCTGGGATGCTTGCGAAAGATGTAGGAACCATGCACACTGCCTGAGAAGTTTGCAACAACATTAGTGTACAGGCCCCGGTGGTCCAGTTCTGCATGCACATTGTTGGAATGCATGTGATTTCTGTTGCAGTGATTGTGTACAGTGTCGGCAGGGGGCACAAGTAGTACATGTGTGCCCCCAACACATGCAGGAAGACTGCTATGATGTGGTTCCCTTTTTGGTCTCCAGCTGTTCCTGCGAAGTGTGAATGAAGTGAACATGCAGGTGTATCAAGCTGAAATGAACAGTGATGCTTACAGGTGTGATAAATCCTGCATAATGAGACAATAACAGAAGTTCATGTGGTAGTAACATTCCTTTTCTTTCCTACAAAGGTTACAACCACACAAACCTCTGTTATGGTCATTTTGTGCAGGATTGATCATACCTGTAAGCATTCCGGTTTGTCCAAGTGCAATACATTGTACCATATTACGTTTGTGACCATACTAACGCTTGACCATTGTCTTCACTTATCCAAAAAGTTTCTGAATATGGAGTTTGGGGATTTCCAGGATGATCTACAGTTATTTCGATTCACAAGTTGATGTTCCACGTTGGCAATGTCACTCGTTGTTTGATTTTTTTTGTTGTTAATTTATGTTTTTCTAATAAAGTACTGTTCTTCCACCACTGTTGACTACTAGACTTTATGACCTGGTGCACCCCCATTGCGGTGACTACAATCTTGGCTCTGGAGCACAGAGGCGTCAAGCAATTGCTGAGGTTGGGGTTGGTTGTGCAGGAATACTGCGTATTGGGACGAGCGGTTGGTGCGGATACAGGGGACCTACGTTGCTTTTGTAGACATGCATCCAAGACGTGTGAGGAAGTTTAATAGGGCTGGCTGTGAGACTCCTCCAACTCTCGCAGTTCTTAGTTAAAAGATACCAGAGACCAACAGGTGCCGCACAGCCAGAAGCTTTGCCTGTTGAAGGATGTTGATTGTCTGCTGGGTTGATACTGTCAGCCTCTGGGCAATGTGGCAGTGTGCACCAACTTGAGAATGCAGCGATAATTATCTAGCCTCTCTAAAGTACTGATAACTCGGCAATAAGTCCCCACTGTTGGGTAATAGGGTGACTCTAAAACAAGCCCTTGTGTTTATTAGGACTTTGTTATAGCTACACGCGAATCACAAGAAAAACGAAGAAAAAAAAGAAAAGTGGGTAGGGTACAAACACCCTGACCCCCTAGGGTTGCTCAGGGGATCCCACAAAAAGCCTGGGTGCACGAATCCGGACGAAAAAAATAAAAAATACAATGGGGCGTATTCTAAAGGACTTATCGCTGAGTTATCTGCACTTTAGCACAGCAAAAGTGGCAAAAGAAGTATCATCCCATTCTCAACCTGGTGTTAACTGCCAATATTGTCAGTTTTCCAGCGATAGCTTCCGCAAAAAACATCACCAGGAATAGGAGCGACAACTATTGATAATGATATGCATAGTAGCCGTTCCCGTGCAAAAAAAAACACGAAAACACCACTTCCCGATATTTTCAATGACCAGCCAAATCTGCGATGCGATCCAAAAGCAGGCGATAAGCCGCGTTAACAGTAAGAATTTATCATCTGCCTTTTACTGGTGTAAAGTAGGACGACTACCTACAGTATGAAAGGGAGGACAGCCCAGAGCCACATCTGAAGACCAACACATGTCATAGAGCTACTGATCATGCAGCTCCGACACCCAAGAAGGCCACAACACCCACCGTCACCACCCCCAGGACCACCCCACCCAACTACCACCGGGGCAGGTCAGAACAGGACAGCGGACCTTCCCAAAAACTGAATGGCCCCTCAGCCACACAATAGCTGAATTTTGGGAGATGTGGGAACCAAGTATGTGTGACGGAGGCAAGTCACCCATCAATAACAATGCACAGAATGCCAAGTGTAGCAGTGATGTGCTGGGCAGACCACAGACCTCTCCATGTGTACATATACTGCTGGTGCTTGTAGTGTTGTGGACAGTGGTCGCAACTATGTTACCTCAGGCAGTGGGGAAGATCTCGGTCATGTAGCTTTGTTGTCTCCCCTGTAAACAAAAGCAGAAGCAGAGTGGGCTGATCCAATAGATGCCACTCCAGCGTAGGAGTGTTGTTAAATAGGCCAGGGCTCTGGGCATAGTTCAGTTCTGGGAAAGCCAACGCGTCTCCCAGAGCGGCGGCCCTCATCCTGTCATGAGCCCGCCTCTGTGACCACCGGCCTCCTCGACACAGGCCCCCTGCGCACCCAGCTTTACAGCACCGCAGAGTTATTTCTATACAGACTACTGCCTTCGATGTACAATGCGGACAGTAGGGCTCACAATTCAGATCGAGTCGCAATTGCAGATGAAGCAGTCTAGTAGACAAGTCATCATCACGTAGCCTTATTAAGGCAGAATTCATTAGGCAAAGACATTGCTACCAGTGCGGCCCACCCAGACTATGCATCATCGCAGGCTGCACACACACTGAGTGCTTCTGGTGCCACTAACTGTGCAGCTCAACTCAACGCCATGTGGCTGTGGGCCCTTGCTGACCGCTGCCTCTGTCCTTCACTGCGGACTGCAGGCCTCACAATTGAGATCGAGTCAAGATTGCAGATGACGCAGTCCAGTAGGCAACAGACATTGCTCCCAGTGCGGTCTGCCCAGACCACCCATCATCGCAGGCTGCACACACGCTGAGTGCTTCAGATGCCACTATCTCAGTGCACCACAAGTCATCACAATGTAGCCTTATTAGGGCAGAATGAATTAGGCAAACGACATTGCTACCATTGCAGCTCTCCCGGACTACGCATCATCACAGGCTGCGCACAAGCTGAATGCTTCTGGTGCCACTAACTGTGCAGCTCAACTTAAAGCCACGTGGCTGTGGGCCCTAGCTGACCACTGCCTCCAGCCTACACTGTGGACAGCAGGGCTCACAATTCAAATTCAGATCGAGTCGCGATTGCAGATAACGCATTCCAGTAGGCAACAAATAGTGCAACCAGTGCTGGCCGCCCGGAGCATGCATCGTCGCAGGCTGCGCATAAGCTGAATGCTTCAGGTACCAATAACTGTGCAGCTCAACTCAGTGCCACATGGCTGTGGGCCCTTTCTGACCGCTGACTCCAGCCTACACTGCGGTCAGCAGGGCTCACAATTCAAATTCAGTCTTGAGTCATTAATTTGAATAGTCCAATAGGCAACTAACTATAACTTCCATGAAACCTACATATTTCGACAATGTATTCCATACATATTTCATCTTTTGATCCATACGCCTACACTGTGGTAAGCATTGCTCACAATTAAGCATGGGCCAAATTCTGCGAATTCGTGATCCGCGAATTTGAGGATTTGCGAATTCGCGAGCCGCGAAATTCGCGAATTTGTGCAAATTTGCAGTTTTTTTATTTTTGTGTGTTTGCAGGGTGCTTTGCGTGTTCGCGGGGCGATTTGCGTGTTTGCTGGGTTTTTTGTGCGAGACAGCTATGCGCCCTCTGGTTCATCTTTGCCACCCTCTCGTTTTTTGTGCCCTTCTGCCCTCTGTACCACTTGTTTTTGTGCCTTTCTGCCCTCTGCCTCACTCGTGTTTGTGCCCTTTTGCCCTCTACCCCACTCATGTTTGTGCTCTTCTGCCCTCTGCCCAACTCGTTTTGTGGTCTTCTGCCCTCTGTCCCACTCGTTTTTGTGCCATCCTGCCCTCTGCATCACTCGTGTTTGTGACCTTCTGCCGTCTGCCCCACTCCCTGGCTGCACTGCATTTCTGTGATGATTCCAACCGTTCTTGATCAATTTTATCCATGTTTTAACAATACTCTTTCTTGTCCACGATTATAAATGTCAAAGTTTCATTTCTTTTGACTGATCCACATATTTACAAATTGTAGTTGAGAAGTTTCTGATATTCACGTGTGCCCATCCAGGCTTCCATTACGAAAATATGATCCCAGGTAAACAAAGTGTTCCAAGCAGTAGTTCTTTATTCTTAACCCAATGCATTTCGGGCAAGTCATTGACACTGAAAGTCAATATTTACAAAAATTACTAAAATGCATTTTGAAAATGTAAATGTCAATTAATATCAGCATAAGTCGGTATTTAATTCATGTTTCCACACACTGTTATACATGTTAAATGCTTTAAAGTACTTCTTTGAAACCCTGTGATCTAATATCCTCAAATCACTCCCTTCTGTCCCTGCACTTCCTAACCTGTCTATGAAATACATCTGTTCTACCCACATCTGTTTGCGTTACTCATTCGCGATACCCAATCCCCATATCACGACCATCTTGCAATCAAAGACACCACATTATTTCAATTCTACTTGAAAAAATAGCTGCTTCGTATCTCCCGCTTTAAACATACGCCTGTCACTCGTTTTTGTGCCATTCTGCCCTCTGCCCCACTCGTTGTTGTGCCATTCTGCCCCTTGCCCCACTCGTTTTTGTGCCATTCTGCCTTCTGTCCCACTCGTGTTTGTGCCCTTCTGCCCTCTGCCCCACTCGTTTTTGTGCCATTCTGCCCTGTGCCCCACTCGTTGTTGTGCCCTTCTGCCCCTTGCCCAACTCGTTTTTGTGCCATTCTGCACTCTGCCCCACTCCTTTTTGTGCCATTCTGCCCTCTGTCCCATTCGTGTTTGTGCCCTTCTGCCCGCTGCCCCACTTGTTTTTGTGCCATTCTGCCCTCTGCCCCACTCGTTGTTGTGCCCTTCTGCCCCTTGCCCCACTCGTTTTTGTGCCATTCTGCCCTCTGCCCCACTCGTGTTTGTGCCCTTCTGCCCTCTGCCCCACTCGTTTTTGTCCCATTCTGCCCTCTGCCCCACTCGTTTTTGTGCCATTCTGCCCTCTGCCCCGCTCGTTGTTGTGCCCTTCTGCCCTCTGCCCCACTCGTTTTTGTGCCATTCTGCCCTCTGCCCCACTCGTTGTTGTGCCTTCTGCCCTCTGCCCCACTCGTTGTTGCGCCATTCTGCCCTCTGCCCCACTCATGTTTGTGCCCTTCTGCCCCACTCATTTTTGTGCCATTCTGCCCTCTGCCCCACTCGTTGTTGTGTCCTTCTGCCCTCTGCCCCACTCGTTTTTGTGCCATTCTGCCCCCAGCCCCACTCGTTGTTGTGCTCTTCTGCCCCACTCACTTTTGTGCCCTTCTGCCCTCTGCCCCACTCATTGTTGTGCCATTCTGCCCTCTGCCCCACTCGTTGTTGTGCCCTTCTGCCCTCTTCCCCACTCGTTGTTGTGCTTTTCTGCCCCCTGCCCCACTCGTTGTTGTGCCCTTCTACCCTCTGCCCCACTCGTTGTTGTGCCCTTCTGCCCTCTGCCACAGTTGTTGTTGTGCCCTTCTGCCCTCTGCCCCACTCCTTGCCTTTTATTTTAAAATGGCGCCGGCAAGCTGCCAGCGCCATTCTTAAATAGTTACTAAGTTAGCTTCATCAGGAAGCACTAATAGATAAAATAAAGCAGGTGCTCGAGTTGGAGCTCAAATTCAGTTAAACTCGAGCACCTGCTTCATTTTATCTATTAGTGCTTCCTGTTGAAGCTAACTTAGTAACTATTTTAGAATGGCGCAGGCAGCTTGCCGGCGCCATTCTAAAATAGTTACAAACACTGAGCTTGAACTTTTGCCCGCCGGATCCGTTCCGCTCGCGGATTTGCGAATTTACGGCAAATTCGCGGGAATTCGTGGATCGCTAATTTGCCCAAAATCCGCAAAATCCGCGAGCGGAATGGATTTTGCGCCCATAATTACTCACAATTCAAATTCAGTCTTGATTTATTAATTGCAGAGTCCAGTAGGCAACAGGCATTGCATCCACTGCGGCCTGCCCGCATGACGCATCATCGCTGGCTATGCACATGCTGTGTGCTTCAGGTGCCACTAACTCTGTGCAGCTCAAGTCAAAGCCATGTTGCTGTGGGCCCTTGCTGACCACTGCTTCCGGCCTACACTGTGGTCAGCTGGGCTCACAATTCTGATCGAGTCGCGATTACAGATGACGCTGTGCAATAGGCAAAAGACATTGCTCCCAGTGCGGCTCGCTCGGACCACGCATCATCGCTGGCTGCACACACACTGAGCGCTTCAGGTGCCACTAACTCAGTGTACCGCAAGTCACCGCCATTTGGCCTTATTGAGAAAGAATTCATTAGGCAAAAGTACACCTGTTTCTGGCTACTGCTCGTATGGAGCCTAAAACAGGTAAGCTGCCTCCATAAGAATTACAAAGAGGATTAAACGGAAGAGTTGTGTATTTACCATTAAATAAAAATAAAAACCTTGAAACAATTGCTGTAGAGAAAGAGGAAACTAAACCTGTAGTTATTCTAGTTAATGGTGTTTTTACGAAGAGTTAAAAAATATGGCAAGAATTAACAGATGGCAGAAAAATGCAAAAGGCTACTGTATAGCTCACAAAAGACAATGTTTACTAAAAAAATGTGTATGTGGAAGAAGAAGAAATCGATTGAGTTGATGATAGCGAAATTTCAAGTGGCCAAATGGAAAAAGTGGACATCTTCAAAAGTGAAAAAATGTATGAACATTACAGTGTACATTCTTTACATTCAAAGGAAGTGATTGTTATGTTATGTTATGTTATGTTATGTTATGTTATGTTATGTTATGTTATGTTATGTTATGTTATGTTATGTTAGGTTATGTTAGGTTATGTTATGTTAACGCATATTTATAAAGCGCATGGCTACTCCCTGGAGTGTCCCGGCGCTAGAACCAAACATAAGCCACGTAACATAGAGCAAACAACTGCTAAAGGGCTCATAACTGGAAGACCCACGTTTTAAGACTTTTTCTAACAGTAAGGAGATTGGGACTCTGTCTGATGGAAAGAGGAAGGCTATTCCACAGCCGTGAAGCAACTGCAAGAAAAGATCTACCCCCTATCCGGGAGAGTAGCACCTTGGGAGTAATAATCAGAAGTTGGGATGAAGATCTCAAAATGGGCTGAGAAAGATAAGGTTGAAATCTATCCCTAAGATAAGGGGCTCCAATCTTGTGGAAGGCTTTAAAAACCAGAACCAGGGCTTAAAAACTGAATTATTTTCCGTACCGGAAGCTAATGAAGTGAAGGCAGGAGCTGGGTGGTATGGGTTCCAGGTCCTGTCAGAGAAATGGCTCTAGCCGCTGCGATCTGGATCACTTGTAGTCAGCCCAAAAGATATTCGGGAAGGTCAAGATACAAGGAATCAACATAGTCCATTCTAGACATTATCAAAGCCTGAACCACTGTCTTCCTGTAGGGGATTGAGAGCAAGGGGAGAACATTTCGTAACATTCTCAACAGCCCGAAGCAAATCCCAGCTACCCAATGCACTTGGGTCTTTATAGAGAAAGTTGAATCCAACTTAAATCCCAGATTTTTCACAGGGGAAAGGGCAGACACAGGAGAGGACATTTCCTAGGGCCAACATGCATGCCAAGTATCAGGTGGCCGAGGGCCAAAGAAGATAATCTCGGACTTTTCAGAGTTACATTTTAGATGGTTATAACTTAACCAGGAGAAGACTTTGGAGAGACAGATATTAACTAAGTTGCCATTGAACTCAACTCCCTTCTCGCAGGTGAACAACAGCTGAGTGTCATCAGCATATGACACTATTTTGGCACCAACTTTCTCGGCGAGAGGGGCGAGGGGATAGTATTGGAAATAATAATAAATTATTCTAAATAAAGAAAGTTAAGGGTACTCCCATGAGTGTTTGGGAAAGAAGTTTTGAAGCTTGTTGTTTTCCACAGCTCTTCCCCACTGGAAAAGATGAACAATATAAAAAACGACCAGTACAGATTCCAACATCAGAGAATATCGTACAACAAGATTGTACTCAGAAGATGGAATATTTCGACAATGTATCCCATAATATTTCATCTTTTGTTCCATACGCCTACACTGTGGTAAGCAGGACTCATAATATAAATTCAGTCTTGATTCAATAATTGCAGAGTCGCTGCATGCGCACAAGCAGAGTGCTTCAGGTGCCACTAACTCTGCGCAGCTCAAGTCAATAATGCCATGTGGCGGTGTGCCCTTGCTGACCTCTGCCTCCGGCCTACACTGTGGTCAACAGGGCTCACAATTAAAATTGAGTCTTACTCACCAGGGTTTTAAATGAGGCGGTGGTGGCAGGTCTACCCCAGTCCTGGTCAACGGCGACCATAGTCCCAATTTATAAGAAAGGGAACCGCGATGACCCCCAATGCTACCGACCCATATCGCTTATAGACGTGATCGCAAAAGTGCTAGGGCGAGTCATCCTACAGCGATTGCAAGATTGGGCCGAGGAACATCAAATCCTTTCAGAAATGCAATACGGCTTCAGGAAAGGCAGATCCACCACTGACCAATGTTTAAACCTTTACCTTCTGATAGCCAAATATACCATCGCTGGAAAGGGGTCCATTCACATGGGGTTTATGGACCTTTCAGCGGCTTTCGACCGTGTAAATAGGAGAAAGCTCTGGAGCATGTTAGTAGAACTAGGAGTGGACCAACCGCTAGTGGACACCTTGCAAAATCTCCACCGGAACACCACTGCAAGTGTAAGGTACAGTCAGGAGGGTAAGAAGACCGACCCCTTCACTTGCACAAGTGGAGTAAGGCAAGGTTGTATCCTTGCGCCCTTTTTGTTCTCCATTTACATTAATTCGCTGGAAAAAGACCTGCTTAATCTCAAGGTGGACTCACCCCAAATTGGTCATCGTGCGGTACCTGTGTTATTATACGCCGATGACGCGGTTCTGCTTGCTAGAAGCCCCCTAGGCCTGCAGAAACTGATTGATGGGTTTGTCAGATTTATGGACAAACTAGACCTGGCAACTAATCTGGAAAAATCCTACATCATGTCCGTCGGAAAACCTACAAAAGGATCTTTTTCCTTTCACATTGGGTCGCACAAAATCGACAAAGTCCAGACCTTTTCGTATTTGGGGGTACTATTTGATCATCACCTCACTTTTAAACCCTTGGTCGAAAAACATTCTACGAAACTTGCAGCTTCAGTAGGAGCTATTATGGGATACGGGCAAAGACTGGGAAAATGGTCCCCGGAACAAATCTTGAACCTTTACAGGGCAATTTGTTGCGCGAAAGTCTCCTATGGCGCAGAAGTGTGGGGCTTCTTGGACAGTAAAGCCCAGCAGATACAGACTGAAGAAAACAAATTCATGAGGAGAATTTTGAAGGTCCCTCAGAGTGTATCTGCCCACATAATCCATGAAGAACTAGGAGAACTCTTCATAGAAGATAAAATCAAAATTAAACCCCTCCTGGCATGGGTCAAAATATGGACTAACCCAGAGGCCGCCCTCACAAGACAAATCATCGAGGACTGCCTCAAAAAAGATAAAGGTGACATCATCCCTTGGCTGAACTATGTAAAGAAATCCCTAGCCGAAATCGATTGCATAAACTTTTTCACATCCCCAGACTCCATAACACCTGAGAGTAAATCATTGGTAAAGAACCTCTTCTTGGCACAGCTCAAGCTATTAAGAGCAGAAAAAGAAAATTGTAAACCCACAAATTCCACCTATAACGAACTCACAGTAAAGCATGGAATGGAACCGTATTTAAGAGTCATGTTTAACGCCCAGGACCGCTTTGTCATGACACGGTTCAGACTAAACATGCTACATCATATTCTTGCGGTCCCGGCAGGGTTTACTCACACACTGGCGGAGAAGGGTACCTGCGGCTGCGACCACAGGTCTCCGCAGGATACCCTTCATTTCGTCCTATTGTGCCCATTTTATACTATGCCTAGACGTAAGTTCCTGGTGGGGATTTTGAAAGACATAAAACCTAAACATGCAAGAACGGCTCTGAGATTCCTACAGGAAGCAGAGGACGCATATACCCTCTTTTGCACCATAAATTTTATTCGTGTAGCGATAAGACTAAGAAATACTAGAGAAAATTGACCATTGACATTTGCCTGTTCCCATGATGAGTCAAATTGCACGAACATTTTAATCAAGGACTCCCGTATTTAGTGATTTATTTATGTGTTACACTAAAAGCTTTTTATGTGTGTATTTTATGTGTGTATTTTGTATCTGTGCTTTTATGGTGTCTTTTTAAGAACCGAATAAAGATTATAAATTGATTGAGTCTTCATTTATTAATTGCAGAGTCTAGTAGGCAACAGACATTGCATCCAGTGCGGCCCGCCTGGATGATGCATCATCACTGGCTGCGCACACACTGAGTGCTTCAGGTGCCACTAACTCTGTGCAGCTCAGGTCAATGCCACCTGGCTGTGTGCCCTTGCTGACTCCTACGTCAACAGAAAACAAATGCCAATACTGAACGTGTCTTTTAGGGAATGCTCTAACACCAGAACAAAGACAGTTTATCAAAGCTGGGATATACTAGTTAATAGCTCTTTATTATTCTGAACTGGATTTTCCAGAAAGTATATTTGTTTTAGTCATATACTGTTAAACAGAGACAAAACATTTTTTGTAAACACAAGAACAATTTTGGACAAACAAGTGAAGCATTAAAATCAAACAAGCATTACATACTCAATCATATCTCATTCATACCTTCCAATCATACACAAAATACATACAAGTGCATACAAATACTAAACCCTATTGGATACGAATAAACAAGAGGGTAGAGTATTAGGTCTGCTGCAAATATATACAATTATATACATACAATTTATACAGTGAATTCATATATATAAGTTTGAATCAATATAAATTTTCAGAATCAAATAACACGGTCAAACAAAATATATATAAAGCAATTCTAAACCAATAGTGTGACAGTGTAGAATAATAAAAAGCTATTAACTAGTATATCCCAGCTTTGATAAACTGTCTTTGTTCTGGTGTTAGAGCATTCCCTAAAAGACACGTTCAGTATTGGCATTTGTTTTCTGTTGATGTTTGATTTCGGCTCAGCCTTACTGATTATGAGCCAACCCCAGTTGTTCTTAGCTTGCTGACTCCTGGCAGAGCCTAACCCCAAGCACAAGCTTGGCTCTAATTGGCTGCCAACCAGTGGAAACCCCGGCGGAGCTTCAGGATTGCAAACCAAGCATCAAGAGAGCCAACACTACGCACGGAGCACTGCGACGATTCCTGAGGCACCCGCCTTCTTTGCTACAGGATCCCCACAGCCTTTGCTCTAGTACCCTGGGCCAATGGCTACCGGGAATACCGCATGGATGCCTGGAAAACTGAGTCCAGGAGCTTGGAATTCACATTGTGGTATACTGCATTCTCATTCAGTGAATACCCTCCCAGGTCGTTGATCTCTGGATCAAGGAATTCTGACTTTTGGATCACTGGAGTCCCTTCCACTGGTTCCCCTAAAGCGAGCTGCTGGGTCCGTGTAGCACGGGTAATAAAAGCCCCAGAATCCTGTCTGCAAGATATTTCCAGCCCCACAGCTGGATCATTGACATAGGGCGGATAGAATCTACGGAATTCTGTAAGCGTAAGCGGAGTCGGCAGAGCCGGCGTACGCCAGTCAGGTGCGCACCTAGAGCTACATTTCGGGGGAGGCTGATGAAAATTTCGGGGAGGCTAATTATTCCAGTCATAGGCAGAGTGGAGATGCAGGGGCTCTAAGAAGGGGTGAAAACATATGAAGCCTCATTAACAGGTAAATGGTCTTTTAAAGACCTGTGAATTACTCGGGTGCCGCAGAGAGAGCCTCGCACCCAGCGCGTTCACACTAGGGGGTCATGCTGAGCGCAGAGTTAGGATCGCCACTCCAAAGATTTCTCAAAAAAAAGGTCCACTTCCATTAATTTATATTTGCCCTGAGGGCCCCATCCCCCGGGGCATTCCTGAATTCTTGAATGTTTTTATTAATCATTAGGAAGAGGGGGTGCGTGGTCCCCCTTCCCTTGTCCATTTCTGGACCCCATCCCCCGGGGCCTGGCATCTACATTAAGGATCGTGGGGGAAGCCCCAATGCCCCCACAGTCCCAGGGGCTCCCTGCCTCCTGCAGGAACAAGCATTGACTTTGGGCAAGGGGAGCTGCTTACATACACCTCCCCTTGCCCAAAAGCAAGCCTGCTTTGCTTTATTGAATCGAGAACAGGCTTTCCTCCTCTCGCTTCAATGAAGCAAACCAGGGTTTGCTATGACAGGGTGGGAGATGTGCTTCCACCCTGTCATAGCAAATAACAATGTCCCATGAGTGATGTCACTGACCATGTCATGAGTGATGTAATATTTGATGTCATCAGCAGTGCATTACACGCGCAAGTTATAGTGAGTCAAAATAACTATAACTTGGGAATTTCAATGGTTTTATGTCAGTAAAATTTCCAGCTAACTATAACTGGTGTCAAACCTATGGTTTTTTCAGTGAATTTAATAGGTTTTTTAAATGCTAATTCCTAACTATAACTGGTGTGAAACCTATGGTTTTTTCAGTGAATTTCATAGGTTTTTTAAATGCTAATTCCTTACTATAACTGGTGTGAAACCTATGATTTTTTCAGTGAATTTCATAGGTTTTTTAAATGCTAATTCCTAACTTTATATAGGGCCTCATACCTATGTGTTTTTTATTGAATTTCTAAGGTTATTTATTAGCAAATGTCTATAGCTGAGAAAGGTATTTTTTTCTAAAAATGAATCCTATATTGTATATTAATATAATACTTTTTTTTTTAAAGTATATTCATTTTTTTTATGTATCACTCTGGAGCGCTCCCGGTGCACCCCAAAAAAAAAGAACAAAAAAATAATGGAGTGAGCATGACCAAAAAAGGACAGAGACAGTGGTGTAAAGAGAAAGAGAGCTAGAGGGAAGAACACAGAGGGACTGTGTAATAGATAGTAAGACAGAGACAAGGTATAAGTGGAAGTAACTGAGAAAAGGAAAATGAATAAGGGAGCAAAAGAAGAGAAGAAGTAGGAAGAAGACTAAAGCAGAGGTTCTGGGAGAATGTGAATGGGTGATGAAAGTAAAAGGAAGGAAAGTAAAGGATGGGGAATGATGGGTAGTGACGGAACCAGAGAAAAGGAACAGCGGTGAGGGAGGGAAAGAAATGAGCAGTGAGTGTAAGTAAAGAGGGTGAAAGAGGGTGAATAAAAGTGAATAAGGGTAAGACATGGGGAGTGACAGAGAGAAAGAACAGAGAGAGTAAAGGAAGGAGTGACAGAAAGGCACTAAGTGAACCAGAAAAAAAAGGTAAGTGAGGGAGTGTGGGTGAGCAGGGGCACTGAAAGAAGTTGAATGTGGTAGGAAAGTAAGGAAAAGAGAAGTAAACATGGAGGATAAGAATAAGTGAGGGAAGCAGAGTAAGGAAACAGGAGTGAGGTAGGATGAGAGAAAAGTAGTGAGTTAAAACAAAGGGTGATCACAAACTATATTTTTTAGTCACACTTACCATATAATTAATGTAAACTTAATTGCATGTTTAAACTACACTTTGTATCTGTGAAAGACAAAAGAAAAAAAAAGTTATAATTAGTGAAATATATATTTTAGAATAGAAGAAACAGGTCAAGAGGTTAAAAATCAAAAAAAATGTACTAAGAAATAAAGCAAGAGTGAAGGATACAGAAAAGGAAATAAAGTAATGTACAAGGACAAAAAGAGGGAAAAAGAAATAGAAGGAGAGCAAATTACTGAAGGTAAGTAAGATTCTAAAAGAATGTGAGATACCAAAAGGAAATCAGGAAAGAGAAGTAAGTAAAAGGAGAATGAGTGAAAGGGAAAGGAGTCTAAATGAGGATCCATTTACAAGAAAGAGGAATGGAAGATGACTGAGAGTGACTGAAGGGGAGTCACAGAGTGAAGGGGTGAAGGGAATGAGGTTAATATAGAACGATAGAGTAAAAAGGAGTGAGGAAGTAAGTACAGAGAAAGACTAAGGGAAGGACTGAGTGAAGTGCAGTACAATGAGTGAAGAAAGGAAAAAGAGTAAAGGAGCAAAACAAGGAAAGAGAGGGGAAGAGAACTTAAACAGTGGTACTGAGAGAATGTGAGAAAGCTGAAAAGTGGTGCAAGGGAGAGAGGAAATGCAGACAGTTGAAATTGGATTGAGGGGTTGTGAAAGAAGTGGAGTAAAGGAACAGCGATGAAACAAAGTGACAAAAGGCAGTGTAAGTGAGTAAAAAGAGCTGAAAAAGGGTGGAAAAATGGAAAATGAGTGTGAAACAATGGGAATACAATATAAATTACACAATGCAAACTATAGAATAACTTATACAACATATTAGATAGTTTATTTTTGCTGTTCTCAGAATATATTGAATTTCACTAAAAACAGTGAGTTCAAACTCTTCATCATATAACAGCGGGAAGAAAACCACAATCTAAAAGATTGTGTTTTAAAAAACCCATATAAACTTACAAATCATATATGTACACTAATCTTTGATTCACTTACTTTTCCTTGAGGCCAAATAGTAGATAGTGAAGGTCCTTTTCGTGGAAAATACTCTGCTGTTCTCTAAAACTTCCATTTCATCGACTTTCTATAAAAAAAGCTCTAAGAACATCTGAAATAATTCTCAACGTTTTCATTTTCCTCCTTGTGTTAAGTTATAACTTATTGCTCATACCTTCAACTTTCCTTACGGCCAAATAGTGTCAGATATATGAGTATATTTTGAAATTTCTCTAATTAAACTCTGAAATTACCGTTTACCCGAAGTTTTCAAAGAAATGCTCATATAACATTTTCACAATGTTTAAAAATTCATATTCCCTTTTTTGATCAATCATGTTCAACATTTCCTATAATACTCATATCACTTACTATAAGATCCACTTACAGTACCTATATGAGATAAATAATTTTAAACATTAGACTAACTAAATAACTAACTTTTATTAACTGCACCCGTCTTCATAGGCCAATTACCTTTACTAAAATGTAGGTTCTAAAAACAATAGGTAAGAATTAGGCATGAGCGGGAAATCCGTTACGCCCGCGGATTTTGCGGATTTTTTGGAAATCCGCAATCCGCGAATTTTGCGGATTTCCCGCAAAATCCGCAAAAAAAAAATCCGCGGACGTGACGGGTTCAAAAGTTGAACCCCCACTCATGTAACTATTTTACAATGGCGCCAGCAAGCTGCCAGCGCCGTTGTAAAATAGTTACAAAGTTAGCTTGCACAGGAACCACTAGATAAAATGAAGCAGGTGCTGCTTTATTTTATCTAAGTGCTTCCTGTGCAAGCTAACTTTGTAACTATTTTACAACGGCGCTGGCAGCTTGCTGGCGCCATTGTAAAATAGTTACATCATACATGCCAACATTTCAGAAGAGCAAAGTGGGAGATTTAAAAAAAAATCGGGAGAATGGGGCCTTGAATCGGGTTACCGGCATGTTTGCACGGGTTTCTGCAAGTTCGCGAGGGTTTTGTACAATTTCGCAATTTGCGAAATTGTACAAAACCCTCGCGAACTTGCAGAAACCCGTGCGAACACAAAAAAAATAAAAAAATCCGCAAAAACATTTCAGAAGAGCAAAGTGGGAGATTTAAAAAAAAAATCGGGAGAATGGGGCCTTGAATCGGGTTACTGGCATGTTTGCACGGGTTTCTGCAAGTTCGCGAGGGTTTTGTACAATTTCGCAATTTGCGAAATTGTACAAAACCCTCGCGAACTTGCAGAAACCCGTGCGAACACAAAAAAAATAAAAAAATAGGCAAATCCGCGAGAATTCGCGGATTTTGCGGATTTTCGCAATCCGCAAATTCGCAAATCCGCAAATTCGCGGATTGCCAATCCGCAAAATCCGCCCATGCCTAGTAAGAATTTTTTAAGTCAAAAGGCAAAAGTTGTTTATAAGTCAAATGAGAATCATTGCAGTAACTCCAACCTTTTTGACATTTTAAGTAGCATGTATAAGGTCCTTATGTTGTTGAAGGACCGTCATGATAAATAATAGCTACAGTTGTAAAGGTTCTTCCTGAAATTGATAACTGAGAAGCCACAACATTTTTGATACAAGTTGTCAATTTAGGTCTACATCTTTGGAAAACTAAAATGACATACTGACCATACGTTTGTATAAATAATGTGGACAGCATTGGACACTTACATTGGGTACACACCATATTATGATCAGCTGCTTTAACAAGATTATTAAATGACACTGAGTTGCAGTCTGGTAAAGTCAAATATATAAATCTTTCAGTGTCTATTCTAGTAGTACTTGAAAAACTACAATTGTCACAGTCATGCTGCCATTGATAAGAAAGGCTAAAAAGATTTTCTACATGTGCACCTTCATCTTCCAAAACACCAAACATATACATAAAAAATTCCTGACAATCCTGCTGAATGTTCTGTGAAAATTTTTCTTGACCAGAACACATGTCTAAAATATTTCGAATTTCTGTTACACTTTCTATTTTTGCTCTATCACTGCTACATTTCTCAAACACAGTATTCAATAAACCGCACAATCTTTTATCCCGATTTTCAACAATCTGTTCTTGTAAAGTTTGAAGAAAAAAACAACATTAACCACTACATTAGCATAGCAGTTGACACCAGAACTGTTTTCAAACTGAAATCCAACAACATTTTCATCAGAATCCTTTTTCTTTCTGTTTTCAATTACATTTTCATCTACTTTTTGTCTTTTTGCTACTACCTCACTACAATTACTCTCATTTCTTCTTTTTCGGCCTACCACATGTTTTTCAAACAGAGGATATTGTGGCAAATGTGGAGCATACTCTCTTCTTAATCTATTGTATTCTTTAACACAATCCAGATCTGCACAAATCTTTGTGTCATCACACTTAATCAAATACAATCCTGAAAAAGCTCTGACTCGTGATAATGCCACATATGCCATACCCTCTTTAAACACAGAACTTACAATGTTCACCAAAGCACTATCTACACTTAACCACATCAGTGCCAAGGCAATTCCCCCCGAGTGCTGTTACTCCAGCATTCCCATTGTTCATGACGAGCTCAGCTCGTCATGAGCACATGACCAGTGTACTGCATGACGAGCTGAGCTCGTCATGAGCAGCGAAGGGGTTAAACCTTGAGATTTATGAATTGTCACCGCATATGCCAAACAAACAGGAAACTGTTTTCGGTGAACATATAAGTCTTTTACAAGCAAAAATCTAGGAGAACAACAATTGATTTGTTGTACTTGCTCAATGCCATCAAATTTAATTTTTAAAAATTCAATTCCATCTCTATTTCTATAATTCATAAAATCAACAACATGACCCATTGCTCCATTTACCAGACCTCTTTCAACATTTAAATTTCTTCTCAAAATAATACGACAACTAAAACACACATTCAGAGTCTTTTCAAAACCAGCTGTTTTAGATATATTCTTCTCTAATGAATCCAATTTTGATTTCAAATTTTCTGACAAAATAATTGTTGCTCCCATATGCTCAATTTTATCTATTGCTTCTAGTTTTGCAATCTCTTCATTTTCTAACTTTAACATTTTGTTGTTGAAGATGGAACATTCTTGCAGAGTTGGCATCAAACATATTCCAGATTTGATCTCAGTAATTTTCTTAAAAATATTCTCTGGAAGAATGTTTTCATTTGGATACAAATTTGAAATTAATCGTGCATGTAAAGCTTTTTTCCCTTGCTCGCTTACTTTTCCGATTCTTATATCTTGTAGAATTTTTTTATAATCTTCATCCTTTGCCTGTCACATATTTTGAAACAGTTCTGCATATTTGAAATGTAACCATATATTAACGTTTCCAATGCTTCCAAGGGAATTCCTGGTACCTTCATGTGTAAGCATTTTAAACACTGGTTGTCCTTTTACTGGAGTCAACTGCAATAGATCTCCAAAAACAATAAAGTGTTTTCCTCCAAATAACACATCATACTCTATTCTAAGAATTTCTTGCATTCTCAAATGCACAAAAGCAAGCATTAGATTTGAGACCATGCTTACTTCATCAATGATAAGAAGTTTCATTTTCTTCAGGACTCTGGAAACTTCAGAACACGCATCTCCAGATAACTTGTTGTAATGCAATTTATTATCATGCTCAACTGGCAGCATCAGTAAACGATGTAGAGTAATCCCTTTAATGTTATGTGCTGCCAGTCCAGTTGGAGCGGTTACAACACAAGATAGTGGTGATTCAGTCCTTTTCTGCAGATAAGTTGCAATTGCTTTAATCAGAAAACATTTTCCTGTCCCCGCTTCTCCACATACGTACAGTCGGACAGGCTTAAATGATGTACATGAGAACTCTTTTTTCTCATGTCTGAATCCATGTTCAATCTGTTCTGTGACTTCATCATATATATTTTTCTGCTCAACGTTTAGTTGCTATACCAAATCTTCTAAGTTAACTACATCCTCTTGAGCTTGTTCCATAGCTCTTTCCACCTCATCCATGGCAGTGGCAGCTTCATTTTGGATAATTGGTCCTCCTAGTGGATCCTGACTCAATGAAGTAAAACTCTGACTGTCTTGAGAACTGTCTCTGGCAATCTCTTCTGCAATTGTGGCTTCTTGCTGTATTTCTTCGTTCAACATTTGCAGATAATTTAAAAAAACAGGACATTCTATGGTATCCTTGGTTGCATTAAAAGAATCTTCGTAACAGAGAAAATCTCCAAGTAGTTCCTCTTCTGTACGCCATGGCTTAAAGAGTTGCAAAAGAGCTAAATAGTAAAATTCTCTTTTGTCTGGAGATTCAAAACTCAATTTTTGATGATTAACCCCTTCCATGCTCATGACAAGGTCAGCTCATCATGGGCGAACCTGTGCTGTGCTTATGACGAGCTGACCTTGTCATGAACAATGGGGATCATGCATATCCAGCACAGGAGGGGAAAACCCCCTAGCAGCCAAGGTGTTAATCAAATGGCCTTTTTTTTGCTTCACTAGACATCCTTCATTTCCAATGACAGCATATTTTCCATTATTGATATCTTCTGTGATGTTCCTTTTATAACTATAGTTTTGCAGAACTTCATACAAACAAGTGTTCTCAAGGTGAGTATTTCTATTTGGATAGTATGTATCCAACATGTTTGTCTTCAAAATATCTGTACTATTTGGTTCTTTCTCAGCCAAATACTCAATTTCTAGTACAGATTTCAAAACTCGGTTTCGTGTTGCAGCAAGACCTAGACTCACCCAAATTATTGTTCTAGATTTGGCATAGAGACTTGCTGATGATAACCGATCAGAACATTCATATGCTCCAATTTCTCGATGCGACAACATCTTCAGACTGTAACTGTATAATTTCTTGCTTAGACTCTTTTCATGTGAAATGTCCTCCCACATTTCCTTTAGTTCTGTCTTTTCTTTTTTTGTGATGTAAGATGTCACATATCGAGCCACAGCAATAGAGTTGTCAGCAACTAACTGAATGTCCATGTTAGCATTCCACATGGACAAAATCACTGGGTTGTAGTTGTTGATGTACTTGGACTCTTCGTTTCTTTTAAAATTGTATGTATTTTTTGGTGATTTCCTCATCACAGTATGTCGTAGAGATGACATCAAATTATTTACTCTTCCCTTAGAAATCACTGGTCATGGAAACGCGAAACGACATTTTGTGTAGAACTTTTCCTTGTTTTTGAATTTTCGACAACAGTACTTCCCAAAACGATGGGATTGAAAGCGTAAAACTTGTTGCCTTAAATTGTTTTCTTCAGTAGTTTTTGGAACAGCACATGTTGAATACTCTTCAATGAAACTCATCACTGTTTCATCCGAATCTGATCCAAATTTGGGTGCATCTTTAATCCACAACAACATATGTATATGAGGAGCACCTCTCGCTTGATACTCCTTTCTCCAAAAGAAATCCAAAACCTCTCCAAGAGGAGGTTTTTTTTTATTGGTAATAACAGACATCATAGCTTCAAATCTATGATTGAAATATCTGCATACATTCACTGGATCCAAAGAATACAGTTCTCCTGGTGTTTTCAATTCTATATTTGGTATATTAGCATTTGCCTCACGTAGAAATTCAAGTAAGTCGTCCCATGCATACTCAGCACAGCTAAGAGTGAGGAACCATGTAGGAGTTCCAAAGTTTCTTAGCATACATTTCAATTCCCCATGACGACGGTACCAATACTCGTTTGTACCACGCTGACATGCCATGAGATTGATTAGATGAGATTCCAAAATATTATCTTGCAGATTGACTTTCTCCATAAATTCCCTCGCCGAAACATTTTGCAGATGTGCTCCACTTTTCAGTATATGATTTACTGCATATGAAAGTCCAGACAAGTCACTTTCATACAGTAGATGAAACAAATATGGAATACATTGACGAAACCTTGAATCTTCAGCATATAATCTTAAAGTCCGGTATTCAGAAGCAGGAATTTGAACTGGTCGATCGTCATATCGCCCACCTCGACCTGTTGGAAATAGCTGTGGAAAACAATGAGCTTCCAAACTTTCTTCCCATACACTAATGGGACTTCCTTCTGCTGCTTTCATTTGAAACAAGTCAATTGCATTCCCCATTACTTCTTTGGAATGCGAAGGATGAACAGTATAATGTTCATATATTTCTTCACCTCTAGACACATCAACTTTTTCAATTTGGCTGACTGAACAATCAATGTCTTCTTTTGCAACTATTTCCTCTGCTTCAACACATACATGTTTGTAGTACTCATTATTTTTGACCAAATACAACGTTGCCTTTTTGACTTTCTTAACATCCACTAAATCTTGCCAGATGTTCTTACTCTTTGTCGGAACCCCATTAACTATAATAACTAAAGGTTCCTCTTCCACTTTTTCTACACCAATTATATCAATATTTTTCTTGAAATCTAGAGGTAAATAAACAACTCTTCCCTTTAATCCTCTCTGTAAATCTGAAGGAGGCAATTTCCCTGTCTTAGGCTCCATGCGAACAATTGCCCGAAAAGGATGGACACATTGAATCAAAATAGATTCATATGTATTTAAATACATCAATTAAGCAGGAATGTCTACCAACTCCAGATTATTATAAACAGCTCTAGCAGGCATTCTGTTTTCATTTAAGTTATTATTACAATATTTACAAATACACTGATCAAAACTCAAATCAAAAGAATTCTCCACCAACAAATAAGTTGCAAAATTCCTCCATTCACTATTATTTTCCATTTCACTTTTTGCATATAAATCAACTAACCTAGTCTGAATCTTATAATGAGTCCGTCGACAACACTTACAAGTAAAATTAGGCCTTTCACTTGATTTCAACTGAAACTTGCTAATTTCCTGGTCAAACTTTTCTGTACTTGAAATCTGTACATTGTCTTCCACATTACCTTCTATTACTGTGTCAATTTCTACACTGTCCTCTTTTTCACAAAAATTAACAAATCTCAATTTTTTCACAAATCTTCTTCACATCTAATTCAGTTCCATGCAAAAGAGCACTGTTTAACTGTTTAAGCTTAAGTGCTGGACTTTTTGCATAATACAACCTTCTCACTAATTTCCTCATTTTGTTATGATGCACTGCTAACATCCTAAAATGATGAAAAACACTCTGACATACTTTTCTAGAAAGACAAGCCAATGAATGTCCATGCAAACCTGTGTTTTCTCTCACTCTGCAAGGATCTAAGTCTTGCAACATCTTCATTTTTTGTTTTAGACTTTTCTTACTATATGTACGTAAGAAATTACGAAGCACATCGATGGAATCCTGTCGCACACTACAAATACTACTACACTTCCAATTGTACACTGGACCCTTAGTACGTTTTCCTAAAACTTTATCACTTAATACCTCTTCTACATCTCTAGACACAAGTTTCTCTTTTTCAATTGGACAACCATCTTTCACCTCATATGCTCGACCACTGGTGTCAACTGCATGCACCAAATCATTCTCCTGAAAGTAACTCTCCTCATTAGAAAATGCCTCACAACTTGAACTATGCATCCATTCTCCAGAAAAAACTTTACAAAAATGAGTTCGATTAATTACTCTTTTGGATCTACTGTTTGATTTGAAAACATCAATTGTCTTGTTAAGTGTCCTAATTCTATTGATTATTAAAATAAATAATTTGTTCTTAACTTCAAAAGCTTGATCAACAATCGTCTCTACATTTTTCTTTTTCTCATAAAAAGCAGCTCTCTGTGTACCTTTCTTAATGTTTTTTAATAAATTTAAAACTACCCTATTGCGAAACATTCGTTTACGAATGTCCCTAAATTCATTGTGCCTTTTATTACTATACATATTATTGTCTCCTACTGCAGTAGTAAGATTTTGGGGGACCTCTCCTTTCTCTTCAAAATTTCTCTCTCCTTCTGTAAATTCACATGTACATTATCATTTTTTTTTATCTACTTATGTTCCGAAGAAAAAACTTTGTTGTCTTACCAGGAGCTTTTTTTGGCGTTTTTTGTAGTATTTGTTGTAGGACACTGCTTTAATTCCGTTGCTGTTTTTTTGTTTTCGCATAGCATCTTTCCTTCTCCTCTGCCTTGAGGGCATATTTCCTTACTATTGAAATGTTGATTTAAATCTGTGGTAAACAAAAAAAAAACACATTATAGACCACTATTACCAAACAACAAAGCAATGACAATAAGTAAACAATATAAACACTATAATGCTTATACATATGACCTTATCTCTGTTTTTTAAATGTTATTCTAAAAAAATATTTTGAGCACATGAATTGGTTTTACATTATTGACAAGGATTAGAAAGTACCATTGATTTGCCCCCAAAATCATTTTTTAAATAGCATTTTAGAAACACAGCGCAGGTCCTATGTACAAGCATTCAATTTCACTACTGAAACCTCACTATTTCACAAAATATAAATCCTCTATCTTGCAAATGTTGATAGCAAGCATTATCAAAAAGCAAGACACAAACCAACAGCAAAGAAACTCAGGGCCTTATTTATGAAGGCCTTGCGCCACCAGTGCGTCACTTTTTTCCCATGTTAAAAGTGACGCACCGGCGGCACAAGGCAATCATAAATAAGGCCCAAATGTAACTAACATTGATTTGCCCCTAAAATCGTTTTTTGAATAACATTTTAGAAACACAGCGCAGGTCCTATGTACAAACATTCAATTTCACTACTGAAACCACACTATTTCACAAAATACAAATCCTCTATCTTGCAAATGTTGATAGCAAGCATTATCAAAAAGCAAGACACAAACCAACAGCAAAGAAACTCAGGGCCTTATTTATGAAGGCCTTGTGCCACCGGTGCGTCACTTTTTTCCCATGTTAAAAGTGACGCACCAGCAGCACAAGGCAATCATAAATAAGGCCCAAATGTAAATACCATTGATTTGCCCCCAAAATTGATTGTTTTTTGAATAACATTTTAGAAACACAGCGCAGGTCCTATGTACAAGCATTCAATTTCACTACTGAAACCTCACTATTTCACAAAATCAAATCCTCTATCTTGCAAATGTTGATAGCAAGCATTATCAAAAAGCAAGACACAAACCAACAGCAAAGAAACTCAGGGCCTTATTTATGAAGGCCTTGCGTCACCGGTGCGTCACTTTTTCCCATGTTAAAAGTGACGCACCGGCGGCACAAGGCAATGACAAATAAGGCCCTAATGTAAATACCATTGATTTGCCCCTAAAATCGTTTTTTGAATAACATTTTAGAAACACAGCACAGGTCCTATGTACAAGCATTCTATTTCACTACTGAAACCTCACTGTTTTACAAAATACAAATCCTCTATCTTGCAAATGTTGATAGCAAGCATTATTAAAAAGCAAGACACAAGCCAACAGCAAAGAAACTCAGGGCTTTATTTATGAAGGCCTTGCGCCACTGGTGCGTCACTTTTTTCCCATGTTAAAAGTGACGCACCGGCGGCACAAGGCAATCCTAAATAAGGCCCAAATGTAACTAACATTGATTTGCCCCTAAAATCGTTTTTTGAATAACATTTTAGAAACACAGCGCAGGTCCTATGTACAAACATTCAATTTCACTACTGAAACCTCACTATTTCACAAAATACAAATCCTCTATCTTGCAAATGTTGATAGCAAGCATTATCAAAAAGCAAGACACAAACCAACAGCAAAGAAACTCAGGACCTTATTTATGAAAGCCTTGCGCCACTGGTGCGTCACTTTTTTCCCATGTTAAAAGTGACGCACCGGTGGCACAAGGCAATCATAAATAAGGCCCAAATGTAAATAACATTGATTTGCCCCCAAAATCGTTTTTTGAATAACATTTTAGAAACACAGCGCAGGTCCTATGTACAAGCATTCAATTTCACTACTGAAACATCACTATTTCACAAAATACAAATCCTCTATCTTGCAAATGTTGATAGCAAGCAATATCAAAAAGCAAGACACAAACCAACAGCAAAGAAACTCAGGGCCTTATTTAAGGCCTTGCACCACCGGTGCGTCACTTTTTTCCCATGTTAAAAGTGACGCACCGGCGGCACAAGGCAATCATAAAAAAAGGCCCAAATGTAAATACCAGTGATTTGCCCCTAAAATCGTTTTTTGAATAACATTTTAGAAACACAGCGCAGGTCCTATGTACAAGCATTCAATTTCACTACTGAAACCTCACTGTTTCACAAAATACAAATCCTCTATCTTGCAAATCTTGATAGCATGCATTATCAAAAAGCAAGACACAAACCAACAGCAAAGAAACTCAGGGCCTTATTTATGAAGGCCTTGCGCCACCGGTGCGTCACTTTTTTCCCATGTTAAAAGTGACGCACCAGCAGCACAAGGCAATCATAAATAAGGCCCAAATGTAAATACCATTGATTTGCCCCCAAAATTGTTTTTTGAATAACATTTTAGAAACACAGCACAGGTCCTATGTACAAGCATTCAATTTCACTACTGAAACCTCACTATTTCACAAAATACAAATCCTCTATCTTGCAAATGTTGATAGCAAGCATTATCAAAAAGCAAGACACAAACCCACAGCAAAGAAACTCAGGACCTTATTTATGAAGGCCTTGCGTCACCGGTGCGTCACTTTTTCCCATGTTAAAAGTGACGCACCGGCGGCACAAGGCAATGACAAATAAGGCCCAAATGTAAATACCATTGATTTGCCCCTAAAATCGTTTTTTGAATAACATTTTAGAAACACAGCACAGGTCCTATGTACAAGCATTCTATTTCACTACTGAAACCTCACTGTTTCACAAAATACAAATCCTCTATCTTGCAAATGTTGATAGCAAGCATTATTAAAAAGCAAGACACAAGCCAACAGCAAAGAAACTCAGGGCTTTATTTATGAAGGCCTTGCGCCACTGGTGCGTCACTTTTTTCCCATGTTAAAAGTGACGCACCGGCGGCACAAGGCAATCCTAAATAAGGCCCAAATGTAAATACCATTGATTTGCAACTAAAATCGTTTTTTGAATAACATTTTAGAAACACAGCGCAGGTCCTATGTACAAGCAATCAATTTCACTACTGAAACCTCACTGTTTCACAAAATACAAATCCTCTACCGTGCAAATCTTGATAGCAAGCATTATCAAAAAGCAAGACACAAACCAACAGCAAAGAAACTCAGGGCCTTATTTATGAAGGCCTTGCGCCACCGGTGCGTCACTTTTTTCCCATGTTAAAAGTGACGCACCGGCGGCACAAGGCAATCATAAATAAGGCCCAAATGTAAATACCATTGATTTGCCCCCAAAATCATTTTTTGAATAACATTTTAGAAACATAGCGCAGGTCCTATGTACAAGCATTCAATTTCACTACTGAAACCTCACTATTTCACAAAATACAAATCCTCTATCTTGCAAATGTTGATAGCAAGCATCATCAAAAAGCAAGACACAAACCAACAGCAAAGAAACTCAGGGCCTTATTTATGAGTGCCTTGCGCCACCGGTGCGTCACTTTTTCCCATGTTAAAAGTGACGCACTGGCAGCACAAGGCAATCATAAATAAGGCCCAAATGTAAATACCATTGATTTGCCCCTAAAAGCGTTTTTTGATTAACATTTTAGAAACACAGCGCAGGTCCTATGTACAAGCATTCAATTTCACTACTGAAACCTCACTATTTCACAAAATACAAATCCTCTATCTTGCAAATGTTGATAGCAAGCATTATCAAAAAGCAAGACACAAACCAACAGCAAAGAAACTCAGGGCCTTATTTATGAAGGCCTTGCACCACCGGTGCGTCACTTTTTTCCCATATTAAAAGTGACGCACCGGCGGCACAAGGCAATCATAAATAAGGCCCAAATGTAAATACCATTGATTTGCCCCCAAAATCGTTTTTTGAATAACATTTTAGAAACACAGCGCAGGTCCTATGTACAAGCATTGAATTTCACTACTGAAACTTCACTATTTCACAAAAAACAATTCCTCTATCTTGCATATGTTACTATCAAGCATTTCCAAAAAACATGCCACAAACCAACAAGAAAGAATCTCAATCTGCTTCCAAATCTGAGGTAATGCAAGTGACATCATTGTAAAAGGTTCAAATATATTTATTTAATGAGGCAAGCACTATTAATTTCTTCTCAAAAATATAAAAGCCATCCATTTACACTAAAATCGTTTTTAAATAACATTGTAAAAACACAGCACAGGTCCTATGTACAAGCATTCAATTTCACTACTGAAACTTCACTATTTCACAAAAGACAATTCCTCTATCTTGAATATTTTAATATCAAGCATTTCCAAAAAACATGCCACAAACCAACAAGAAAGAATCTCAATCTGCTTCCTAATTTGAGGTAACGCAGGTGACATAATTGTAAAAGGTTCAAATATATTTCTTTACAGAGGCAGACACTATTAATTGCTTCTCAAAGATATAAAAGCCATTCTTTTACCCCAAAATCGTTTTTTAAATAACTTTTCACAAACACAGCACAAGTCCTATGTACAAGCATTCAATTTCACTACTGAAACTTCACTATCTGCTTCCAAATCTTCTCCATAGAGCAAACAAGTCTCTATCTAAATTAAATGAATCATTACTTACCTTTACAAATGCTTTGGGAGATTGAGAACAGTGTCAAACACACACACCAATTTTTCTTTAGCAGAGCAAAAGGTATGCACTCAATACACTGAAACCAAGACTGGCACAGAAAACCTCTAATTCTACACACATATGCCTCATTTCAACCAATCAAAACTCTTCCCTCACTATTTTCAAACCAACACCCTTCCCCCTCTCAGACCTTTCCATCTGTTACCATAGCAACTCCCTCCTAACTGAGGTTCAAAAGTGTATTCTACAATGTTGCAAATTAAGTCAGCAAGGATGTTTGACCTCTCAATACACCAGCTTATCCAGGGCATTATTGCTTTAATTGACTTTTTCTTAATCATTCAAATTGCTTCTTTCACACAACACAACCATGCACCCTAACTTTCAGTTTTCAACTATCTGAATCCACCAATCATTGCTTGTGATTCAAGAGCAGGGAAACTCCACAATTATTTTTTTTGTAAACTCCTACTGTTCCAACTGCCATTTTCTATTCCCACACTTCATCTGACTGCACCAGAACCTTCTCTCATCATGTATTCTGTGTGGATTATTGGACATAGCTACATCCACTGGGCTCAAAGGTATGCAGCTAGCAGACATTTTCACAACCTTGATTTATCAAATGTGGAAATCAAGTGGATTGGCCAGAGAGGATTGAGATGTCACCAATTGATACCATTGGTGAAAACCTTTTTGCATCTGCCAAACCCTGACCTCTTAGTAGTGCACTGTGGTGGAAATGACTTGGGCACTTTGACTGGGGTTGGTCTGGAAATGCTTTTAAATGGCACCTTTGATCAATTGATGACACTTTTTCCACAAACTGCCTTGGTATATTCCAATATATGCCAAAGACAGAAATGGAACTGGTCCAACCAATTTTGTCCACAATTTGAGAAAGCACGGAAATATGTGAATAAATCTGTTTCTGCTTACATGAGAGACTATGGAATGGGTTCAATATACAACAATAACTTACGTTACAATATGCAAGACATCTACAGAGGAGATGGAGTGCACTTCTCAGATGAGGGAAATAGAATATTACTCCTGAATTTAAGACTGTGCATTGGAACCTACTTGTAGGTACCTAAATCAGCCACAGAACCCAAAAGCTCTTTTCAAAGCTACCCTACCTCTGATCACTCAAAATGATTATCTCTCTCTAACTTTTTTTCACTATTTTTCACCAAAGTACGCTCCCCGGTGCGCTCCCGGTGCGCGTACCGGGTGCTCCCCCCGCGAAATATAAAGAATTAATAAATTTTTTGGTATATATGCCCCCCTAAACTCCCCTCAGAAAACCTAGAGGGTCAGGGGGTGTCTACTGTGCCCCTTTTTACCCATTCCAAACGTTGTTTGTCCTCCATCTTGTGTCTCAATTCGACCAAAACACAAAATGGCGGACTCCCGTAGCGCTCCCGGTATGCGTACCGGAGTGCGCACCGGTAAGCGCTGCCCAAAAAAATGTGGGAAACGAAATTACATAAAAACCACTGGACAGACTTTCATCAAATATAGCACAGCTACATACCAGTCCCTACCATTATCCCACCTTTGATGGTATTCCATTGAGCCATTTGGGCTGTAGCCCTGTCTAAATATCCTGAGGTAAATTACATGACAAAAACACATATGAAGTGTTAAAATTTACAACCAATTAAAATGTTACTTTCTTTTCCTACTTTTTTTCCCTGACATTTGATTGGTTATGTACATGAATATAAATGAAAAATGAGAGGGAAACACGGCCATTTTGACTACAACTACCTGAGATAAATCTTTAAAACATTTTCTCATTTATCTTCATCACCTTTCTATAAGGTAAGTTATAAATTTGTGAAGGGGCACTTTAAGTTCATTTGTTAAAACGTTTTCTGACAGTTATTTACTGTCCCTCTGTTATAATTACAGATTGAGATAGGCTTCTCTGTTATAGTTATAGATTGAATTAGGCTTCTCTGGTATAATTATGAATTATATTAGGCTTCTTCACATACGCTTTTTTATATTTCTACTTCCTACCTCATACAATACACTGCCCAAAGATAACTTCACTGTTAAAAACTCACAAGTACCTGTCTGAACTTAAACCCAACAGTGCCCTATCTCTACTGATATATTTTTTTAATGCAATTTACAGCAAGAAAATGGAAGGAGAACAAAATAAAATTAATATTTCATTTGAAATTGAACTGGAGAACAATCCTAAGGAAGAGATTGATGAATTAGACTTTTTGGATCAGTCTCTGGACCAAGACTTACTTAATTGTGTGGAAGAATTTGAATCATGGAATCCAAATGAGGACCTACCTGACGAAATAATGTTGGAAATTCTTTAAGATTTTGAAAAATCATAGCAATACATTTTTATTTAAAAATTAAAAATTGTTCGAGACATTATTCTTTTTTATATGTAAATTATGAAATAGTACCAAAATAGATATAATATAAAGTGAGACTTATAGTATACTGTACAACTTTTTTATGTTACATAGTAATTTTGCTCATAGTTACTTCCTTTCTCCCACTATATTATCTCCAATGTGTATTTAACATCTCTTTATCCTCTCCTGCCTCCATGTTGTTTCTGCTTTCCTGACAGACTATGGCATGAATTCCATATACCACAATAACTTCTGTAACAACATGCAAGATATCTACAAAGGAAACGGTATACATTACATTTTAGACTCTGCATTGGTACCTACATGTTGGTACTTAAATAAAAAAACAACAAAAAGAACAATTTTATTAATAAACCTAAATTTTTTGAAAAGTCTGTCATTCTTATTTCCCCATGGTATGCTCCCTGGTGCGCTCCCCGGTGCACGTACCGGGCGCTCCCCCCGCAAAAATTGAAAAAACTATTATTATTTTTTTTTGCTCCGTGGGTCCCTTTTATGGCCCCCACATCAAACCTAGGGGGTCAGGGGGGGTCTACCCTGCCCCCTTATGGTCAATTCCCCCTTTGTTTTTGCCACCTCTTGTGTCTCGATCCTACAGAGACACAATATGGCGGCGGCTCCGGACTATTTAGAATGTTTACAGACACCCGAGAGCCAATCAGCTTTCCGTGCGCAAGTCGCGTAGCTCGCCCGGTGCGCTCCCCGGTGCACGTACCAGGGCGCGCTTACAGATATATATATTTTTTTTAACCTAAATTACTCAAAATCCACTGGAGCACATATCTTGAGACATAGCAAAGGCACATCTGGCTTCCAGTCCCTACAAATTTGCCAAGTTTGGTGGAAATCCATTCAGCCATTGGGGCTAAAAGTGAGTTCGACCGCCCTATGGAAATTAACATGGGGAAAACACGTTTTGGGACCCCCCTTTTATCTCGGCCCCCACTTGACGAATTTCCCCCACATTTTCAGGGAAGGAGCGGAGCGGAGCGGGCCACGAACTTTGAGAAATTCGCAAAGATTCGTCCACCGGTGCCAAAGTTATTCCCAATAGAATGTTGCGGATTTCCTATGGAAAGTAGATCCTAACTATAACTACCTACTGGCGACTCGTTTGGGAGGTGAAACGCATTATGGCGGATGGCTGGTGTGATTAACTAATAAATCACCCAAAAATTGGCACTAAATCTGGGCTCACTCTCGTTATTCTTGGAAATCTGTGGAAGAATGGGGTTCTCACAATATATATATATATATATATATATATATATATATATATATATATATATATATATATATATATATATATATATATATATATATATATATATATATATATATATATTCAAATCCACCTCCTTTGTAACGCCGGGACACCGTGACAGCGGTGCATTAAGGGGCAAAGGTCCCCCTTTGTTGTATACAAGTCCACAAAACGTAGTAAACTACGTAAATGCACTCTCCTTGAAAGATCCGGAATTAAGACTCTAGCAGAGTGCGCTTTTCCAAAGTTCTTGTTTATTTAGAGTGCAGCATCGTGACAGCTCATGGAAACAAAAAACCCAACGCGTTTCAGCGAGGAAACTCGCCTTGATCACGGGTAGTTTACAAGTCCAATGAACAACATTTAAATAAAGTTTCACCTAGTGAGTGCAACATAAACAACATAAACAAAGGACTCAAAGCTTGTAAATGCGGTGGCCATCTTAGAATGGAGTCCACCCATTAGTCACGCAGTTTGAACACATAAATACATGATTCAAAGGCACCAAATATGCAAATCATATGGCCTAAATGAGCCTATATTGCCACATATATGTCTTTATGGATAAATATATAGAGACAACTGAAAGTTAGCTGCACTTTTCTTAATTTAGTCAACATATTAACTGTAAATCAACATGTTCTCATAATTGAAATCCACATTATAAGAAGAAATAATAAATTAAGCAATGTTGTCATAATAACGTCATTGATCACGTGTAAACCCCCAGTGAGGTTAAATATTAACCCTAATCGTAATTGCTAATCGACCAACATGCATAAAGGTCTCTGTTTGACTATCAATAGCTTCAGTGAATAATCACGCTGTCCAGTTTCACATTTGACTTATCAGAAAAGTGCCCAATATATACAGTGTCTTGCATACTACATATAGAATCCCAAGTGAGTTAATACGTTTAAGGCAGTCATTCGTGTCAATCCAAGTCGAAAACGGCTTAGATGGATGTCTCTCACTGTGCATCATACCCAGTCAGTACCTACAAAAGAGACACAAAGGGAAGGAGAAGGTGCAAGTCAGAATCTATATCAACTATATCATGCAGTTGCAGTAGTTAAAGCTAGGAGTTTTAAACTAAGTGAGTGAAGGTGATAAACAAAATTGTATTTACAAAAATGATTAAAAATAGCAGAAGGCACTAACAAAGCTAAGGGCTAAAAACACAATTACAGTAATATTCATGTACTCAGGCAAAGAGATAGGTAATCAGTACCAGTTAACATATCTCAACAGTCCCCTAGATGCCATTTCATTTCCTCCTCCGAATTTAAACCTCTAGGAATCAGGGTGTCGAGCTCAATGATGTACCTGTTCTCCATTTGCCTTAATCTGCGGATTTTGTCTCCACCTCTCTTCATGGCAGGGAGCTTGTCAATAACGAAGAACTTGAGCAAATTCCTGTTGCTCTTGTGTTGTTCCTCGAAATGACGTGCGATGGGCGAAGTTTGATCCTTGTTCTCAATGGATCTCATGTGTTCAAGAACACGTTTCTTAGCAGGGAACATTGTGCTCCCTACATATTTTCTGGCACATGGGCATGACAAAACATACACACAGTATTCAGATAGGCATGTTAGATGTTTGCTAATCGGTTTCTCTACCGCCTCTACAGGAAAAAAGACTTTTTTGATATTTTGACTGTACCTGCAGGCCTTACATTTCATGCAGGTAAAGAAGCCCTTAATGTCACTGGATTTGTTTGTGATCATGCTTACCTCATTTTTGCTCAGTCACCAATCCCTGCTCACGTCCGACAGATGTCCTGAGACCACTAAAACAACAGAAATAGTTAGGCATATTTCCACCTACCATTCCAAGTCATGGCAAGTATTTAAGACCTTCAAACGCCACTGGAGTGTATTGAGAACTGAACCCACTCTGATTGAAGTACTAGGTGAGAATCCCAGCATGACATACAGGAAAGCTCATTCCCTGAAGGACAAACTGAGCAAAAATGAGGTAAGCATGATCACAAACAAATCCAGTGACATTAAGGGCTTCTTTACCTGCATGAAATGTAAGGCCTGCAGGTACAGTCAAAATATCAAAAAAGTCTTTTTTCCTGTAGAGGCGGTAGAGAAACCGATTAGCAAACATCTAACATGCCTATCTGAATACTGTGTGTATGTTTTGTCATGCCCATGTGCCAGAAAATATGTAGGGAGCACAATGTTCCCTGCTAAGAAACGTGTTCTTGAACACATGAGATCCATTGAGAACAAGGATCAAACTTCGCCCATCGCACGTCATTTCGAGGAACAACACAAGAGCAACAGGAATTTGCTCAAGTTCTTCGTTATTGACAAGCTCCCTGCCATGAAGAGAGGTGGAGACAAAATCCGCAGATTAAGGCAAATGGAGAACAGGTACATCATTGAGCTCGACACCCTGATTCCTAGAGGTTTAAATTCGGAGGAGGAAATGAAATGGCATCTAGGGGACTGTTGAGATATGTTAACTGGTACTGATTACCTATCTCTTTGCCTGAGTACATGAATATTACTGTAATTGTGTTTTTAGCCCCTAGCTTTGTTAGTGCCTTCTGCTATTTTTAATCATTTTTGTAAATACAATTTTGTTTATCACCTTCACTCACTTAGTTTAAAACTCCTAGCTTTAACTATTAGTCTCTGCAACTGCATGATATAGTTGATATAGATTCTGACTTGCACCTTCTCCTTCCCTTTGTGTCTCTTTTGTAGGTACTGACTGGGTATGATGCACAGTGAGAGACATCCATCTAAGCCGTTTTCGACTTGGATTGACACGAATGACTGCCTTAAACGAATTAACTCACTTGGGATTCTATATGTAGTATGCAAGACACTGTATATATTGGGCACTTTTCTGATAAGTCAAATGTGAAACTGGACAGCGTAATTATTCACTGAAGCTATTGATAGTCAAACAGAGACCTTTATGCATGTTGGTCGATTAGCAATTACGATTAGGGTTAATATTTAACCTCACTGGGGGTTTACACGTGATCAATGACGTTATTATGACAACATTGCTTAATTTATTATTTCTTCTTATAATGTGGATTTCAATTATGAGAACATGTTGATTTACAGTTAATATGTTGACTAAATTAAGAAAAGTGCAGCTAACTTTCAGTTGTCTCTATATATTTATCCATAAAGACATATATGTGGCAATATAGGCTCATTTAGGCCATATGATTTGCATATTTGGTGCCTTTGAATCATGTATTTATGTGTTCAAACTGCGTGACTAATGGGTGTACTCCATTCTAAGATGGCCACCGCATTTACAAGCTTTGAGTCCTTTGTTTATGTTGTTTATGTTGCACTCACTAGGTGAAACTTTATTTAAATGTTGTTCATTGGACTTGTAAACTACCCGTGATCAAGGCGAGTTTCCTCGCTGAAACGCGTTGGGTTTTTTGTTTCCATGAGCTGTCACGATGCTGCACTCTAAATAAACAAGAACTTTGGAAAAGCGCACTCTGCTAGAGTCTTAATTCCGGATCTTTCAAGGAGAGTGCATTTACGTAGTTTACTACGTTTTGTGGACTTGTATATATATATATATATATATATATATATATATATATATATATATATATATACTGCTGGTGGTCACCAGTAGGTAGTTATAGTTAGGACCTGGACGCATATTTACACGGATTTAACGCAACCGTATGGTCATTTTTTGTATGCTACATGGCTTTGTTTTAATTGACATATTTACAAAGTGCTACTAGACTTCTCAAGCATTCACCACTACAGATGATTTCAATCAATGCCAGTTCGGCTAGTGGGACTGACCAAAAATGATATGCCGGGTAGGCGTTCCTATTGTAAAACACCAGCAAAACACACTATTCCATATGTTTAAGGATTATTTTGAACGTCGCTTAAAATGAAAAACTGCTGCTAAGTCTCATTAGCGGCAGACTTTTACCGCTAGGAATTAGTGGGACTTATGCTAACACACTTGTACAAAATTAGATCAGGCCCAAATCATCATTGACAAGCTCAACTGCACCAAGGATCTTCTGCTATTGCAGCTAGGAGCACAAGGAAATCACTTCCACCACCACCACAGAGGCAACGCAGGTAAAGGGAGCGATATACCGTCAGAGGATTGCCCTCATTGACCTCAGGCAAGAGAAGGTCATTAACCATTACAGGTTCAAAAGGGGATCCATTGTCCGCCTCTTGAACCAGATTGTGCCAAGGCTGCAGCCAACATCTCAATGCTGCACCAACATCACTCCACAGCTGTCATCAGGAACTTTTCAACCCACAACCATCAGAGTGGCAGGTGTATCCCAGGCACCCTTCTCAAGGTTCCTCCCCACCGTCCTGGATGCCATCATAAGCCTCACACCACAGTACCTCTACTTCTACTACACTGCACAAGAACAACAGAACAACAAGCAAGGCTTTTATGCCATAGATGGATTCCCGCATGTGTTGGGGGCAATTGACTGCACACATGTGCAAATTGTGCCTCCTACTGAAACTGCACACATATACCACAACAGAAAGCATACCTACTTAATGAGTGTGCAGGCAATTGTGGGCCATCTGAGCTTATTCATAAATGTACTGGCAAAGTACCCTGGCAGTGTGCATGACGCCTACATCTTCCGCTAATCTTCCATTAATCAGCATTTCCAGAATGTGACCTATGGGAATGTCCTACTTGTTGGTAAGTACAATTCAAACACATGATAGAACACAGGGCACGTAGAAAAACATTATCAAATAGGTCATGTTTTTAATTCACTGTGCATACATTATTGCTGTGCCACCATTTCTCCTCAAACATAAAATGGCAACATATGGTTAATAATTTGCACATATTGACATTGACTAAGCCAGTGTGGCCCACATCAACCTGTCTAACGGGATGAGGGACTGTCAGATTCTATGGTGGAACACTCGCCCTTGGCATGTCTACCTTGTAATGTGAAATATGTCTGCATAACATAGCAAGGCCTAATAGGTATGAATTAAGGCAGGCCTCTACCAAGGACATCACACATTTTTTAAATGGCAATAATGTATACCATGGACAATATGATACACCTTCCCAGCCAAGAGCAATGTAGACTACAACACGATTACACGCATCCAATGTACATGGATCATGTGACAGTGTGCATGCAGTGTACCTAACACCCAAGGGAATCACAAAAGAGGATGCATATGCATATGGCTCATTCTCATTTCCAAAATGATCTTGATAAATATTCAGTGACATCGATTGTAAAAAATAAAACCACGGATGCTTCACAATGCTTTCTGAATCTGTAAATCAAAACATACCATTGTTTCCGGACAAGAAGATGACAGGTGCACAATGGTGCAAAGGTGGCTGGCTGTTTTGCCAATATACACTGTTATGTCCTGAATTAAACATAGAACAATATGGATGTAGTGTATGTCAAAGAAATGCACATACCACTACTTCACTTTGGATGCAGGTTAGCTCAGCTTTTACCACACTCATCAATGTACAGTGGCAGAAAAACAACACAAGGACCTATGTGCACATCCAATTATTTTCTAAGACCCTCACGTAACAATTATTCGTAATGACAAGGTACAAATAGAAATTGAGAAAGCAAAGCATTCCCTGTATGAAATCAGTGTCCCACAAGTGATTTCCAATGGGGAAGAGGAGAGAAGATATAACACACTATATGTGAGATTGCAAAATGTGTTCATACATAAATATAGCAATAGTTGGTCTAAAAAAATGCAGCATCACATCACAAATCAAAGACACACATCACGTCCAATGTGCACAACATGTAGAGAATTGGAGACTCACCACAGCTCTAATCCAAGGATCCAGTCTGTGCAGCAAGGTGACCCCTCACATACACACCACATCCCCTATGATAGCTGACAACAATGTAATTTTGTCAGTGTCTTAGAGAAAAGCTGCACTGCTGCTGCCAGCACAGACACACAATGAACGGATACCAATTTTTGTCAAAGCTATGGCCTAGACCATCCCCACGGAGTCTTGCACTGCAGTGTATGTAGTCTACTTGTTCAGATTTTCTGTTCAACCTCACAACACATCTACTAACTTCTATATAGTGTCCCCACAGTGGACACTGCACCACCATGTGTAGATAAACATGTCACATGGTCACATACATCCACTTTCATTTCCATGCCTGATTCATAGAAACATGTAGATGAAATTTGACTAAAGATGTGTGCCAGAAGGAAGATACTCCAACAGCTACTGCCATGTGAAATGTAAATATAAGGATGAGGGTTCACATTTTGGCACGGTACCCACATATCCACACAATCAAAGCTTGTTAGACAATTGCCTAAGAAATCTTAAAGTGCACATTGTCATTGGTGTCTAATCAATTCCTACAAGGCATTGTCACTTATCTGGATCTCCCGAAAATGAGACATCACAGAGACACCACATTTGGCTGTGGAGTAATGTGTAAGCTATTACCAATTGACATTTATATGTATCTGATGCAGTTTTGTGGCATGTACAATTGCAAGGTTAATATAGAAAACTGGACACAGGACACAATGGCAACTAATGTATTTCTACCCCACATCATGATTGCTGACTAAAGTAACACCTTTTTTCTTTTTCCCAGCTGACCAAGGGTATAGACAGATGCACTGGGTATTGACACAGGTGAAGAATCCATAAAACCAAGCACAGATGACCTACAATCAAGCTATCGGCCACTCCAGATCTATTGTGGAGTGGACTTTTGGTGTCCGACTCCTTAAGTCATGATTCTTCTGTCTGGATGCATCTGGGGGTCTGATATCATTCCCATGGAGTGCAACATCGTCCTTGTATGTTGCATCCTGCACAACATAAGTGTCAAGACAAATGTGCCTTTGCCAGAGGACAATATAGAACATCAAATTCCAGATGATAGAGCTGAAGGAGAAGAGTAACATAGGCAACATGCAACTATATATGCAGCAACAAGGCTAAGGGAAAACATCATCACCAATTTCTTCCCTGATTAACATGTATCATAGATTGTAAATAAAAAAAGTGTATATTGAGAAATGTTAGAACGTATATGAATATTTATTCACAACACTAACACCTAGTGAGCATTTTTATTCTATTAGCACACTACACTTCTGGCATACAGTTTTTAATCCACTCATGTATGTCGCCCATACTAGTCATCAGGCAGAGTATAGGACACTTACTGTAATATAATCGGGTACCAGAAAATAAATAGTGCATTCCAACTATAAAATGTAGATGGGGCACAAATGGGATCAATTATTATCTTTGTGTTATTACATAGATAGTGGGCTCCAACTGTGTGTGTGCCATTCCCTATGCTAGTGATGTGTTTGATCTCAAACCTGTGCTTACCAGTAGAGCCCACTTTTAATTGGAGTACATTGCAGTATTCCACATAGGCTGTGCATGGAAACACACTCAAACAACTACAGTCAACATATGCCATTCATGATATGATTTTTTTACATGTAACATTCAGATATTTAGCTCCATTGATGTTAAGGAATGGTAACTATCTAACGTTGACTAGGCTCCATGTTGCATCTATACAATGCACAAGATACATCGTCTTGTTGCATACTTCCGATATGGAGACATGTAAGTAGAATTATTGTCATCTAAAAGTACGCCAACTTACCAAGGCATTTATAGTGGCAAACCATGCAAGTATCACAATTTTTCATGCTCGTTGTATCCACAAATAGCCACATAGTCAGTGTTGTGTGGGATATGGGCTTTAGGTGCATGTGGTACTCATGCAAGAACTCATATAGCCCATCCATATACCCCCTTGCAGGTGTATACAGGCAAACATTATGCATTTACACCTTTAGACTACTACCTAGGGACTCCAATGTGCAACATGGGCCATTTTTCCCTTGCACAGTGTTTTAGTACATGTATTACGTAGTGGCCATTACCTAGGTTGACAGCTGCTTTATAGGTGGAAAAACATACATAGTCATGGGTAGGCTAGGGGTAACAGCCACACATACCATCCATGGAAAAGTGTGCAAATACACTGTCAATAGGAACATGAATGTCAGATCAGAATGGAAATTTACTATAAAATGTTGTCCTCACGTTGAAAAAAATCACACTAGACACATCAGCGGGGACTTTTCCACCTGCAGCACACACACAAAAAAGCTACTTTGTCGCATAGGTGGAATTTCTACTGCAAAAATCAAAGCAAGCCCTCTAGTGCAATAGAGCTAAAGTGCGCTAGGTGGAAAAAAAATCATGCATAGCCTATAAGCATCCCGCATCCACACAGGAAATTATATAAGGGTGTATAGTAAGTGATGTAATTGATTGCAAGCAGGTAAGGAGGAACGTCAAAGTTACTTTCACTTTCACATTTACTCACAGTTTTTCTGTCTGTTCTTGGGATGGGTGGTGTGTGTGCAGCAGGAAAGTCTAGATTGGAGTTTGTGGGGTTGCTGTGTTGTGTCTACTGTTCTAGTTGTGCGTATTGTGTCCAATTGTTACTGTAATTTGTGTAGATTTTTGTCAAGTTTACTGTTGCACCTTGAGTGTCTGTCTCGTGGGGTTGTTTGTATTTGAGGTTTTAGGTGATTTGGGGATTTAGTTAAAGTTATTTAGTAATAAGAGGGTGGGATAATGCTGGCCACAAAGCACACCAGGCCCATGAACACCAAGGAGTTAAGCATTTCCTATGGCTGTAATGCACTAGCTGCCAAAATGATAGAAGCTGGTGGGAGAGTTATCCATGGGTACCCCGTGGAGATGAGAAAAAGCTGGTGGGAGAATATCTGGTAGCAGATCCTGCGGATCCAATGTGTGGACAGGGAATCGCAAATGTTAAAGCATCTCTCGCAAGATATTGTGGACAGGGAGTCTGACGTGCTGGAATTTGTGGGGATTACCGATGGTGGACCTATACGCCAGTACATATTTGTCTCTACAATGTGATGTGAATTATGTTACATTTTAACTGTTATGGGCCATGAAGTAAGGCTCACAATGATGATTTACATTACATGGTCTTGTGCAAGATAAATAATCTAGACATTCTATGGCTATAGTGCATTAACACATTTGTGAATCAGTGGTTACTGTGTTACAGTGTAACCATCACTATTGTCACTTTTACCATAGATGAGTGAAATGCGTTCATTGTAAGCATGGATTTGACATGCATTGCCATGCCTGTACTGAAACTCAGGAGCCATGTGGAAATCGATCTTTTTAGTCTCCACTTCCAAATAAAGTAGCCAGTAGTCAGAGGTCTGCAAAAGCAACTTGTTTTTAATTGTAACACATGGCTGAACATAAATCACAGTGCTCGGGTGAATATGACCAGAATGAACAAGCTACATAGTGCTGTGAAGGTATTTATAGAGTTGGCACAAGCTGAGGCTGTGCAGAATATTTACAGAGGGAACAATCACTAACTCTGTAACAAGTTTGTCGTTCATCTCGGATCCTCAAGCACTGGCATACAATAAAACAAACAAGCACAAACATCCTCAGTGTACATAGCTGGTTTCTTAATACATTGGTAGATAAGGAAACAGAATGAGTACAAACATTATCAGGGGACATTGTTTCTTCCTTAATACATTGGCAGACAAGTAAACAAAGAAGCATAAATGTTTACATGTTGACTTTGCTTGTTCCTTCTCCTACAACTGCAGATAGTTAAACAATCAAATGTACACAATGCTATATAAGCCTCAGATGGGCAAGGGCAGGTGTGTTAACACCAGGTGTGTGACGACATTAACAAAACACGTCAACAAGGCACCAAAGTTTGTGATCGGAAACATTCAGGTTTTAGGTTTAGAAAGATTAAAAATATGTCTTTCACACTCTTTGGAACATTAGTTCTGCACATTTCAATATTGTTTAATCCAAAATATCAGTGTGTGCTCAGTTGCATCATTTGCTATTCTTCACTAGAGAACAAGTGTTCATCTATTTGCATTAACATAAATACTTCCTCCGGTTGAACTATTGCCATAGTGGTCTGCTGTCTTAATGTTGGTAAGGGGCAGCAAACTGTTGCCAGTATGCCACAGCCCATTGGCAGGCATTGTGCGCACAAACAGCAACCTAATACTAAACTCCGCAGTATAACCACTATTGTTAGTAATTTCCAACCCCCACTGGTGAAGGATGAGGTAATACGATCCCAAAGGGAGGAAATATCTTCATTGGAAAAATGCATGTACCCATTGTGCTATTTTATGTATGTTCTCAACAGCCTGCAGTATGTTTTTTGGAATTATCCAGGATATAAATGCAACATTCGGTATGCAGAACCTTACATACTCCTCCCCATTCTGCAATCAGCATATCTAGAACCATGCAGTTTTGGAGAACCACGGAACGCATAGCGTAATTTCTACTGTTATGTTTCCTAATGCTGACATAGTTTCATTTAAGTTGGCCTCCAGTAATCATCCCAATCATCTAATTTGATGGGAGTTCATAGCTAATCAAAGTATGGGAAGTATTTCTAGCCTGTTACCTAATGTCATAAGCTTCCGGTGCTGTAGTATCTGTCTTGTGGTGACCAAAGGAATTCTGTAATTTAGCTAACCCAATGTCAGCGGAAATTGCTCGAATGCAGGGAAGAGCAAATGCCGAGTATTAGGATCCCCTCACTCTGGTGGCAGCCATGGGTAAGCCTTGGAACCACATATTAAATATATTCCTTCACCTGGTGGGAGGACACAATGAATATGAGATACACTAGCCATTGAAAAATTTACTTTGAAAACACTAGCTCCCCAAAACATAGAGCCATTAGATCTTAGGCATATCTCCCCAGGTTATATAGTTACCTGGAGAGACAGTGGGGAGGAGATAGTAGAATCGCGGGTGAAGCACAAGTGTTCTTTCTATCCAGGAAATGAACATAATGATAGGATATAAAGGAATTATTATAAAGGCTTTTATAGGGTGAACTCTTTCCCCTAATAATACAAGGTGCAGGGACCGTAATGTTATTCCTAAAGTTGTGCATGAAGTTTATTGCTTTTATTATGTACCATTGCACTACTGTCCTGAACAGGATACAACAGGAATCATTACACGAAAATGACAGTGACAGAAACGGCATACCTGTTGCAGTGTGTGCTGAAAGTATCATGCATTCCCAACATGTTCATCAGATAATCTATTGTTTGAAATAGATTCGAGCCATTTGAACATTTACATTGTTATGGTATTCAGCAAAATTATGTTGTGGCTCTAACAGGGTACTGGACTGGTAGGTGCAGAAGTGGGTTTAGCCAACATCAAATGTATAGGGTGGTAAACATCAAGGTACAAATTCAAGGCAAATATCAAAATGCATATCATAAATACTATTAAGACAATTATCAATGTCTTCTTTTCCTCCATATTTCTATTCACAACAGTACCTGTTATAGTTCATCTTTCCAGATCGATCTTAATGATGGTTAACCAGGTAGTTTCGTTATAGGTAATTTTTAAGTCACCACAGTACGATTTGGGCCATTTCCTGTTGCAGCCACTATGCCTACCCACATAAGTGAGGTACCATTTTTATTGGGAGACCTGGGGGAATGCTGGATGGGAGGAAATTTGTGGATCCACGCAGATTCCAGAACATTTCCACACAGAAATTTGAGAAAAAAGTTATTTTTTCAGCAACATTTGAGGTTTGCAGGGGATTCTTGGTAGGAGAACTTTGGGGGACACCTGCAAGCCATACCTCGCTAGACTCCCCCAGGTGTCTAGTTTCCAGAAATGTGTGGGTTTGGTAGTTTCCCAAGATGGACGACATGCCCGGGGCCAAAAAACCAGGTGACACCCCTTGCAAAACCACGTTGTTTTGTGATGTCATTTTGATGTCTCCTCAATACGTTTTGGGCCCTGCCTGTCACGGATACTTGACCCACCCGCAAGAGTGAGATATCATTTTTATTGGGAGGCCTGGGGGAATGCTGGGTGGTAGGAAATTTATGAACCCACATAGATTCCTGAATTTTCCCAGAAAGAAATTTGAGAAAAAGTGATTTTTTTCAGCTAAATTTTAGGTTTGCAGGGATTCTGTGTAAGAAAACATTGGGGGACCCATGCAAGCCAGACCTCACTGGACTCCCCCGGGTGTCTGGTTTTCAGAAATGTGTGGGTTTGGTAGGTTTCCCAAGATGTCCGCCAAGCCTGGGACCAAAACGCAGACGCCCCCTCTGTGTCCGAAAATTACCTGGTTTTTCAAGGGGGGGCCATATGAGTTTTTGGTCCCAGGCTTAGCGGCCACACAAGTGATGTACCATTTTCTCGGAAGACCTTGAGGAATGCAGGGTGGGTGGAATTTTGTGGATCCATGCAGATTCCAGAACTTTCCATTACATAAATGTGAGGAAAATATGTTTATTTTTTTACAAAGCCCCCCCATCCTGGATTCCCCTTGGTATCTAGTTTTAAAAAATATACAGGTTTGCTAGGTTTCCCTATGTGCCAGCTATGCTTGGGCCCAAAATCGACAGGTAGGCACATTGCTAAAAAAACATTGGTGCCTAATGGGCTTTTTGCCACCCTGAGGGGAATCAGGGCGGGGATTTGCCCCAATATGCCCCCAATGGGGGGCAGAAAGAATGTGGCTTTTTTTGTGGGGATAGGGGCTTTGGTATACCCATTCTGGGCAGCCCCCACCCCACGCATAAAAAAAGCCAGCATTAACGCTGGTATCAAGTGGGTTTTCTGTTTCCCCGGGGGCAGATCAGGGGCCACTGCCATTATCTGCCCTCCTGGGGGGGCAGAAAGGCTGGAATTTCTCTCGGAGGGGGTGGGTGTATTGTTATGCCCATTTTGGGCAGCCCACACCCCTACACGAATAAAAAAATCCCTAGTTTCTAGTTGGATTTCGGCTCCCTGGGGGGCAGATTTGGGGCTGCTGCCCCCATATGCCATCCAGGGGGGCAGAAAGACTGGAATGTCTGCTCGAAGGATAAAACGTAGAGCACAGATGGTGCAACATTCACATCTGTTATTATTTAAGTGTTATTAATTATCCAAACTCTGGCTATGATTACTAAGTAAAAATAAGTCATTCTTACTTACCCAAACACCTCTCACTCAGCCTCACTGCACCTCAGGTGCGAATACTCACTGAGGGGTGGACCCAGGCTATATGCGGTAACTGTTAGAGGCATGTCTGCCTCCGTGCCCTACCCCCATCGATCTCCTTCCTCCTCCCATACAACCAAAAAAAAACACAAGCCAACAGCAAAGAAACTCAGGGCTTTATTTATGAAGGCCTTGCGCCACTGGTGCGTCACTTTTTTCCCATGTTAAAAGTGACGCACCGGCGGCACAAGGCAATCCTAAATAAGGCCCAAATGTAACTAACATTGATTTGCCCCTAAAATCGTTTTTTGAATAACATTTTAGAAACACAGCGCAGGTCCTATGTACAAACATTCAATTTCACTACTGAAACCTCACTATTTCACAAAATACAAATCCTCTATCTTGCAAATGTTGATAGCAAGCATTATCAAAAAGCAAGACACAAACCAACAGCAAAGAAACTCAGGACCTTATTTATGAAAGCCTTGCGCCACTGGTGCGTCACTTTTTTCCCATGTTAAAAGTGACGCACCGGTGGCACAAGGCAATCATAAATAAGGCCCAAATGTAAATAACATTGATTTGCCCCCAAAATCGTTTTTTGAATAACATTTTAGAAACACAGCGCAGGTCCTATGTACAAGCATTCAATTTCACTACTGAAACATCACTATTTCACAAAATACAAATCCTCTATCTTGCAAATGTTGATAGCAAGCAATATCAAAAAGCAAGACACAAACCAACAGCAAAGAAACTCAGGGCCTTATTTAAGGCCTTGCACCACCGGTGCGTCACTTTTTTCCCATGTTAAAAGTGACGCACCGGCGGCACAAGGCAATCATAAAAAAAGGCCCAAATGTAAATACCAGTGATTTGCCCCTAAAATCGTTTTTTGAATAACATTTTAGAAACACAGCGCAGGTCCTATGTACAAGCATTCAATTTCACTACTGAAACCTCACTGTTTCACAAAATACAAATCCTCTATCTTGCAAATCTTGATAGCATGCATTATCAAAAAGCAAGACACAAACCAACAGCAAAGAAACTCAGGGCCTTATTTATGAAGGCCTTGCGCCACCGGTGCGTCACTTTTTTCCCATGTTAAAAGTGACGCACCAGCAGCACAAGGCAATCATAAATAAGGCCCAAATGTAAATACCATTGATTTGCCCCCAAAATTGTTTTTTGAATAACATTTTAGAAACACAGCACAGGTCCTATGTACAAGCATTCAATTTCACTACTGAAACCTCACTATTTCACAAAATACAAATCCTCTATCTTGCAAATGTTGATAGCAAGCATTATCAAAAAGCAAGACACAAACCCACAGCAAAGAAACTCAGGACCTTATTTATGAAGGCCTTGCGTCACCGGTGCGTCACTTTTTCCCATGTTAAAAGTGACGCACCGGCGGCACAAGGCAATGACAAATAAGGCCCAAATGTAAATACCATTGATTTGCCCCTAAAATCGTTTTTTGAATAACATTTTAGAAACACAGCACAGGTCCTATGTACAAGCATTCTATTTCACTACTGAAACCTCACTGTTTCACAAAATACAAATCCTCTATCTTGCAAATGTTGATAGCAAGCATTATTAAAAAGCAAGACACAAGCCAACAGCAAAGAAACTCAGGGCTTTATTTATGAAGGCCTTGCGCCACTGGTGCGTCACTTTTTTCCCATGTTAAAAGTGACGCACCGGCGGCACAAGGCAATCCTAAATAAGGCCCAAATGTAAATACCATTGATTTGCAACTAAAATCGTTTTTTGAATAACATTTTAGAAACACAGCGCAGGTCCTATGTACAAGCAATCAATTTCACTACTGAAACCTCACTGTTTCACAAAATACAAATCCTCTACCGTGCAAATCTTGATAGCAAGCATTATCAAAAAGCAAGACACAAACCAACAGCAAAGAAACTCAGGGCCTTATTTATGAAGGCCTTGCGCCACCGGTGCGTCACTTTTTTCCCATGTTAAAAGTGACGCACCGGCGGCACAAGGCAATCATAAATAAGGCCCAAATGTAAATACCATTGATTTGCCCCCAAAATCATTTTTTGAATAACATTTTAGAAACATAGCGCAGGTCCTATGTACAAGCATTCAATTTCACTACTGAAACCTCACTATTTCACAAAATACAAATCCTCTATCTTGCAAATGTTGATAGCAAGCATCATCAAAAAGCAAGACACAAACCAACAGCAAAGAAACTCAGGGCCTTATTTATGAGTGCCTTGCGCCACCGGTGCGTCACTTTTTCCCATGTTAAAAGTGACGCACTGGCAGCACAAGGCAATCATAAATAAGGCCCAAATGTAAATACCATTGATTTGCCCCTAAAAGCGTTTTTTGATTAACATTTTAGAAACACAGCGCAGGTCCTATGTACAAGCATTCAATTTCACTACTGAAACCTCACTATTTCACAAAATACAAATCCTCTATCTTGCAAATGTTGATAGCAAGCATTATCAAAAAGCAAGACACAAACCAACAGCAAAGAAACTCAGGGCCTTATTTATGAAGGCCTTGCACCACCGGTGCGTCACTTTTTTCCCATATTAAAAGTGACGCACCGGCGGCACAAGGCAATCATAAATAAGGCCCAAATGTAAATACCATTGATTTGCCCCCAAAATCGTTTTTTGAATAACATTTTAGAAACACAGCGCAGGTCCTATGTACAAGCATTGAATTTCACTACTGAAACTTCACTATTTCACAAAAAACAATTCCTCTATCTTGCATATGTTACTATCAAGCATTTCCAAAAAACATGCCACAAACCAACAAGAAAGAATCTCAATCTGCTTCCAAATCTGAGGTAATGCAAGTGACATCATTGTAAAAGGTTCAAATATATTTATTTAATGAGGCAAGCACTATTAATTTCTTCTCAAAAATATAAAAGCCATCCATTTACACTAAAATCGTTTTTAAATAACATTGTAAAAACACAGCACAGGTCCTATGTACAAGCATTCAATTTCACTACTGAAACTTCACTATTTCACAAAAGACAATTCCTCTATCTTGAATATTTTAATATCAAGCATTTCCAAAAAACATGCCACAAACCAACAAGAAAGAATCTCAATCTGCTTCCTAATTTGAGGTAACGCAGGTGACATAATTGTAAAAGGTTCAAATATATTTCTTTACAGAGGCAGACACTATTAATTGCTTCTCAAAGATATAAAAGCCATTCTTTTACCCCAAAATCGTTTTTTAAATAACTTTTCACAAACACAGCACAAGTCCTATGTACAAGCATTCAATTTCACTACTGAAACTTCACTATCTGCTTCCAAATCTTCTCCATAGAGCAAACAAGTCTCTATCTAAATTAAATGAATCATTACTTACCTTTACAAATGCTTTGGGAGATTGAGAACAGTGTCAAACACACACACCAATTTTTCTTTAGCAGAGCAAAAGGTATGCACTCAATACACTGAAACCAAGACTGGCACAGAAAACCTCTAATTCTACACACATATGCCTCATTTCAACCAATCGAAACTCTTCCCTCACTATTTTCAAACCAACACCCTTCCCCCTCTCAGACCTTTCCATCTGTTACCATAGCAACTCCCTCCTAACTGAGGTTCAAAAGTGTATTCTACAATGTTGCAAATTAAGTCAGCAAGGATGTTTGACCTCTCAATACACCAGCTTATCCAGGGCATTATTGCTTTAATTGACTTTTTCTTAATCATTCAAATTGCTTCTTTCACACAACACAACCATGCACCCTAACTTTCAGTTTTCAACTATCTGAATCCACCAATCATTGCTTGTGATTCAAGAGCAGGGAAACTCCACAATTATTTTTTTTGTAAACTCCTACTGTTCCAACTGCCATTTTCTATTCCCACACTTCATCTGACTGCACCAGAACCTTCTCTCATCATGTATTCTGTGTGGATTATTGGACATAGCTACATCCACTGGGCTCAAAGGTATGCAGCTAGCAGACATTTTCACAACCTTGATTTATCAAATGTGGAAATCAAGTGGATTGGCCAGAGAGGATTGAGATGTCACCAATTGATACCATTGGTGAAAACCTTTTTGCATCTGCCAAACCCTGACCTCTTAGTAGTGCACTGTGGTGGAAATGACTTGGGCACTTTGACTGGGGTTGGTCTGGAAATGCTTTTAAATGGCACCTTTGATCAATTGATGACACTTTTTCCACAAACTGCCTTGGTATATTCCAATATATGCCAAAGACAGAAATGGAACTGGTCCAACCAATTTTGTCCACAATTTGAGAAAGCACGGAAATATGTGAATAAATCTGTTTCTGCTTACATGAGAGACTATGGAATGGGTTCAATATACAACAATAACTTACGTTACAATATGCAAGACATCTACAGAGGAGATGGAGTGCACTTCTCAGATGAGGGAAATAGAATATTACTCCTGAATTTAAGACTGTGCATTGGAACCTACTTGTAGGTACCTAAATCAGCCACAGAACCCAAAAGCTCTTTTCAAAGCTACCCTACCTCTGATCACTCAAAATGATTATCTCTCTCTAACTTTTTTTCACTATTTTTCACCAAAGTACGCTCCCCGGTGCGCTCCCGGTGCGCGTACCGGGTGCTCCCCCCGCGAAATATAAAGAATTAATAAATTTTTTGGTATATATGCCCCCCTAAACTCCCCTCAGAAAACCTAGAGGGTCAGGGGGTGTCTACTGTGCCCCTTTTTACCCATTCCAAACGTTGTTTGTCCTCCATCTTGTGTCTCAATTCGACCAAAACACAAAATGGCGGACTCCCGTAGCGCTCCCGGTATGCGTACCGGAGTGCGCACCGGTAAGCGCTGCCCAAAAAAATGTGGGAAACGAAATTACATAAAAACCACTGGACAGACTTTCATCAAATATAGCACAGCTACATACCAGTCCCTACCATTATCCCACCTTTGATGGTATTCCATTGAGCCATTTGGGCTGTAGCCCTGTCTAAATATCCTGAGGTAAATTACATGACAAAAACACATATGAAGTGTTAAAATTTACAACCAATTAAAATGTTACTTTCTTTTCCTACTTTTTTTCCCTGACATTTGATTGGTTATGTACATGAATATAAATGAAAAATGAGAGGGAAACACGGCCATTTTGACTACAACTACCTGAGATAAATCTTTAAAACATTTTCTCATTTATCTTCATCACCTTTCTATAAGGTAAGTTATAAATTTGTGAAGGGGCACTTTAAGTTCATTTGTAAAAACGTTTTCTGACAGTTATTTACTGTCCCTCTGTTATAATTACAGATTGAGATAGGCTTCTCTGTTATAGTTATAGATTGAATTAGGCTTCTCTGGTATAATTATGAATTATATTAGGCTTCTTCACATACGCTTTTTTATATTTCTACTTCCTACCTCATACAATACACTGCCCAAAGATAACTTCACTGTTAAAAACTCACAAGTACCTGTCTGAACTTAAACCCAACAGTGCCCTATCTCTACTGATATATTTTTTTAATGCAATTTACAGCAAGAAAATGGAAGGAGAACAAAATAAAATTAATATTTCATTTGAAATTGAACTGGAGAACAATCCTAAGGAAGAGATTGATGAATTAGACTTTTTGGATCAGTCTCTGGACCAAGACTTACTTAATTGTGTGGAAGAATTTGAATCATGGAATCCAAATGAGGACCTACCTGACGAAATAATGTTGGAAATTCTTTAAGATTTTGAAAAATCATAGCAATACATTTTTATTTAAAAATTAAAAATTGTTCGAGACATTATTCTTTTTTATATGTAAATTATGAAATAGTACCAAAATAGATATAATATAAAGTGAGACTTATAGTATACTGTACAACTTTTTTATGTTACATAGTAATTTTGCTCATAGTTACTTCCTTTCTCCCACTATATTATCTCCAATGTGTATTTAACATCTCTTTATCCTCTCCTGCCTCCATGTTGTTTCTGCTTTCCTGACAGACTATGGCATGAATTCCATATACCACAATAACTTCTGTAACAACATGCAAGATATCTACAAAGGAAACGGTATACATTACATTTTAGACTCTGCATTGGTACCTACATGTTGGTACTTAAATAAAAAAACAACAAAAAGAACAATTTTATTAATAAACCTAAATTTTTTGAAAAGTCTGTCATTCTTATTTCCCCATGGTATGCTCCCTGGTGCGCTCCCCGGTGCACGTACCGGGCGCTCCCCCCGCAAAAATTGAAAAAACTATTATTATTTTTTTTTGCTCCGTGGGTCCCTTTTATGGCCCCCACATCAAACCTAGGGGGTCAGGGGGGGTCTACCCTGCCCCCTTATGGTCAATTCCCCCTTTGTTTTTGCCACCTCTTGTGTCTCGATCCTACAGAGACACAATATGGCGGCGGCTCCGGACTATTTAGAATGTTTACAGACACCCGAGAGCCAATCAGCTTTCCGTGCGCAAGTCGCGTAGCTCGCCCGGTGCGCTCCCCGGTGCACGTACCAGGGCGCGCTTACAGATATATATATTTTTTTTAACCTAAATTACTCAAAATCCACTGGAGCACATATCTTGAGACATAGCAAAGGCACATCTGGCTTCCAGTCCCTACAAATTTGCCAAGTTTGGTGGAAATCCATTCAGCCATTGGGGCTAAAAGTGAGTTCGACCGCCCTATGGAAATTAACATGGGGAAAACACGTTTTGGGACCCCCCTTTTATCTCGGCCCCCACTTGACGAATTTCCCCCACATTTTCAGGGAAGGAGCGGAGCGGAGCGGGCCACGAACTTTGAGAAATTCGCAAAGATTCGTCCACCGGTGCCAAAGTTATTCCCAATAGAATGTTGCGGATTTCCTATTGCTCAGTCACCAATCCCTGCTCACGTCCGACAGATGTCCTGAGACCACTAAAACAACAGAAATAGTTAGGCATATTTCCACCTACCATTCCAAGTCATGGCAAGTATTTAAGACCTTCAAACGCCACTGGAGTGTATTGAGAACTGAACCCACTCTGATTGAAGTACTAGGTGAGAATCCCAGCATGACATACAGGAAAGCTCATTCCCTGAAGGACAAACTGAGCAAAAATGAGGTAAGCATGATCACAAACAAATCCAGTGACATTAAGGGCTTCTTTACCTGCATGAAATGTAAGGCCTGCAGGTACAGTCAAAATATCAAAAAAGTCTTTTTTCCTGTAGAGGCGGTAGAGAAACCGATTAGCAAACATCTAACATGCCTATCTGAATACTGTGTGTATGTTTTGTCATGCCCATGTGCCAGAAAATATGTAGGGAGCACAATGTTCCCTGCTAAGAAACGTGTTCTTGAACACATGAGATCCATTGAGAACAAGGATCAAACTTCGCCCATCGCACGTCATTTCGAGGAACAACACAAGAGCAACAGGAATTTGCTCAAGTTCTTCGTTATTGACAAGCTCCCTGCCATGAAGAGAGGTGGAGACAAAATCCGCAGATTAAGGCAAATGGAGAACAGGTACATCATTGAGCTCGACACCCTGATTCCTAGAGGTTTAAATTCGGAGGAGGAAATGAAATGGCATCTAGGGGACTGTTGAGATATGTTAACTGGTACTGATTACCTATCTCTTTGCCTGAGTACATGAATATTACTGTAATTGTGTTTTTAGCCCCTAGCTTTGTTAGTGCCTTCTGCTATTTTTAATCATTTTTGTAAATACAATTTTGTTTATCACCTTCACTCACTTAGTTTAAAACTCCTAGCTTTAACTATTAGTCTCTGCAACTGCATGATATAGTTGATATAGATTCTGACTTGCACCTTCTCCTTCCCTTTGTGTCTCTTTTGTAGGTACTGACTGGGTATGATGCACAGTGAGAGACATCCATCTAAGCCGTTTTCGACTTGGATTGACACGAATGACTGCCTTAAACGTATTAACTCACTTGGGATTCTATATGTAGTATGCAAGACACTGTATATATTGGGCACTTTTCTGATAAGTCAAATGTGAAACTGGACAGCGTGATTATTCACTGAAGCTATTGATAGTCAAACAGAGACCTTTATGCATGTTGGTCGATTAGCAATTACGATTAGGGTTAATATTTAACCTCACTGGGGGTTTACACGTGATCAATGACGTTATTATGACAACATTGCTTAATTTATTATTTCTTCTTATAATGTGGATTTCAATTATGAGAACATGTTGATTTACAGTTAATATGTTGACTAAATTAAGAAAAGTGCAGCTAACTTTCAGTTGTCTCTATATATTTATCCATAAAGACATATATGTGGCAATATAGGCCCATTTAGGCCATATGATTTGCATATTTGGTGCCTTTGAATCATGTATTTATGTGTTCAAACTGCGTGACTAATGGGTGTACTCCATTCTAAGATGGCCACCGCATTTACAAGCTTTGAGTCCTTTGTTTATGTTGTTTATGTTGCACTCACTAGGTGAAACTTTATTTAAATGTTGTTCATTGGACTTGTAAACTACCCGTGATCAAGGCGAGTTTCCTCGCTGAAACGCGTTGGGTTTTTTGTTTCCATGAGCTGTCACGATGCTGCACTCTAAATAAACAAGAACTTTGGAAAAGCGCACTCTGCTAGAGTCTTAATTCCGGATCTTTCAAGGAGAGTGCATTTACGTAGTTTACTACGTTTTGTGGACTTGTATATATATATATATATATATATATATATATATATATATATATATATATATATATATATATATATACTGCTGGTGGTCACCAGTAGGTAGTTATAGTTAGGACCTGGACGCATATTTACACGGATTTAACGCAACCGTATGGTCATTTTTTGTATGCTACATGGCTTTGTTTTAATTGACATATTTACAAAGTGCTACTAGACTTCTCAAGCATTCACCACTACAGATGATTTCAATCAATGCCAGTTCGGCTAGTGGGACTGACCAAAAATGATATGCCGGGTAGGCGTTCCTATTGTAAAACACCAGCAAAACACACTATTCCATATGTTTAAGGATTATTTTGAACGTCGCTTAAAATGAAAAACTGCTGCTAAGTCTCATTAGCGGCAGACTTTTACCGCTAGGAATTAGTGGGACTTATGCTAACACACTTGTACAAAATTAGATCAGGCCCAAATCATCATTGACAAGCTCAACTGCACCAAGGATCTTCTGCTATTGCAGCTAGGAGCACAAGGAAATCACTTCCACCACCACCACAGAGGCAACGCAGGTAAAGGGAGCGATATACCGTCAGAGGATTGCCCTCATTGACCTCAGGCAAGAGAAGGTCATTAACCATTACAGGTTCAAAAGGGGATCCATTGTCCGCCTCTTGAACCAGATTGTGCCAAGGCTGCAGCCAACATCTCAATGCTGCACCAACATCACTCCACAGCTGTCATCAGGAACTTTTCAACCCACAACCATCAGAGTGGCAGGTGTATCCCAGGCACCCTTCTCAAGGTTCCTCCCCACCGTCCTGGATGCCATCATAAGCCTCACACCACAGTACCTCTACTTCTACTACACTGCACAAGAACAACAGAACAACAAGCAAGGCTTTTATGCCATAGATGGATTCCCGCATGTGTTGGGGGCAATTGACTGCACACATGTGCAAATTGTGCCTCCTACTGAAACTGCACACATATACCACAACAGAAAGCATACCTACTTAATGAGTGTGCAGGCAATTGTGGGCCATCTGAGCTTATTCATAAATGTACTGGCAAAGTACCCTGGCAGTGTGCATGACGCCTACATCTTCCGCTAATCTTCCATTAATCAGCATTTCCAGAATGTGACCTATGGGAATGTCCTACTTGTTGGTAAGTACAATTCAAACACATGATAGAACACAGGGCACGTAGAAAAACATTATCAAATAGGTCATGTTTTTAATTCACTGTGCATACATTATTGCTGTGCCACCATTTCTCCTCAAACATAAAATGGCAACATATGGTTAATAATTTGCACATATTGACATTGACTAAGCCAGTGTGGCCCACATCAACCTGTCTAACGGGATGAGGGACTGTCAGATTCTATGGTGGAACACTCGCCCTTGGCATGTCTACCTTGTAATGTGAAATATGTCTGCATAACATAGCAAGGCCTAATAGGTATGAATTAAGGCAGGCCTCTACCAAGGACATCACACATTTTTTAAATGGCAATAATGTATACCATGGACAATATGATACACCTTCCCAGCCAAGAGCAATGTAGACTACAACACGATTACACGCATCCAATGTACATGGATCATGTGACAGTGTGCATGCAGTGTACCTAACACCCAAGGGAATCACAAAAGAGGATGCATATGCATATGGCTCATTCTCATTTCCAAAATGATCTTGATAAATATTCAGTGACATCGATTGTAAAAAATAAAACCACGGATGCTTCACAATGCTTTCTGAATCTGTAAATCAAAACATACCATTGTTTCCGGACAAGAAGATGACAGGTGCACAATGGTGCAAAGGTGGCTGGCTGTTTTGCCAATATACACTGTTATGTCCTGAATTAAACATAGAACAATATGGATGTAGTGTATGTCAAAGAAATGCACATACCACTACTTCACTTTGGATGCAGGTTAGCTCAGCTTTTACCACACTCATCAATGTACAGTGGCAGAAAAACAACACAAGGACCTATGTGCACATCCAATTATTTTCTAAGACCCTCACGTAACAATTATTCGTAATGACAAGGTACAAATAGAAATTGAGAAAGCAAAGCATTCCCTGTATGAAATCAGTGTCCCACAAGTGATTTCCAATGGGGAAGAGGAGAGAAGATATAACACACTATATGTGAGATTGCAAAATGTGTTCATACATAAATATAGCAATAGTTGGTCTAAAAAAATGCAGCATCACATCACAAATCAAAGACACACATCACGTCCAATGTGCACAACATGTAGAGAATTGGAGACTCACCACAGCTCTAATCCAAGGATCCAGTCTGTGCAGCAAGGTGACCCCTCACATACACACCACATCCCCTATGATAGCTGACAACAATGTAATTTTGTCAGTGTCTTAGAGAAAAGCTGCACTGCTGCTGCCAGCACAGACACACAATGAACGGATACCAATTTTTGTCAAAGCTATGGCCTAGACCATCCCCACGGAGTCTTGCACTGCAGTGTATGTAGTCTACTTGTTCAGATTTTCTGTTCAACCTCACAACACATCTACTAACTTCTATATAGTGTCCCCACAGTGGACACTGCACCACCATGTGTAGATAAACATGTCACATGGTCACATACATCCACTTTCATTTCCATGCCTGATTCATAGAAACATGTAGATGAAATTTGACTAAAGATGTGTGCCAGAAGGAAGATACTCCAACAGCTACTGCCATGTGAAATGTAAATATAAGGATGAGGGTTCACATTTTGGCACGGTACCCACATATCCACACAATCAAAGCTTGTTAGACAATTGCCTAAGAAATCTTAAAGTGCACATTGTCATTGGTGTCTAATCAATTCCTACAAGGCATTGTCACTTATCTGGATCTCCCGAAAATGAGACATCACAGAGACACCACATTTGGCTGTGGAGTAATGTGTAAGCTATTACCAATTGACATTTATATGTATCTGATGCAGTTTTGTGGCATGTACAATTGCAAGGTTAATATAGAAAACTGGACACAGGACACAATGGCAACTAATGTATTTCTACCCCACATCATGATTGCTGACTAAAGTAACACCTTTTTTCTTTTTCCCAGCTGACCAAGGGTATAGACAGATGCACTGGGTATTGACACAGGTGAAGAATCCATAAAACCAAGCACAGATGACCTACAATCAAGCTATCGGCCACTCCAGATCTATTGTGGAGTGGACTTTTGGTGTCCGACTCCTTAAGTCATGATTCTTCTGTCTGGATGCATCTGGGGGTCTGATATCATTCCCATGGAGTGCAACATCGTCCTTGTATGTTGCATCCTGCACAACATAAGTGTCAAGACAAATGTGCCTTTGCCAGAGGACAATATAGAACATCAAATTCCAGATGATAGAGCTGAAGGAGAAGAGTAACATAGGCAACATGCAACTATATATGCAGCAACAAGGCTAAGGGAAAACATCATCACCAATTTCTTCCCTGATTAACATGTATCATAGATTGTAAATAAAAAAAGTGTATATTGAGAAATGTTAGAACGTATATGAATATTTATTCACAACACTAACACCTAGTGAGCATTTTTATTCTATTAGCACACTACACTTCTGGCATACAGTTTTTAATCCACTCATGTATGTCGCCCATACTAGTCATCAGGCAGAGTATAGGACACTTACTGTAATATAATCGGGTACCAGAAAATAAATAGTGCATTCCAACTATAAAATGTAGATGGGGCACAAATGGGATCAATTATTATCTTTGTGTTATTACATAGATAGTGGGCTCCAACTGTGTGTGTGCCATTCCCTATGCTAGTGATGTGTTTGATCTCAAACCTGTGCTTACCAGTAGAGCCCACTTTTAATTGGAGTACATTGCAGTATTCCACATAGGCTGTGCATGGAAACACACTCAAACAACTACAGTCAACATATGCCATTCATGATATGATTTTTTTACATGTAACATTCAGATATTTAGCTCCATTGATGTTAAGGAATGGTAACTATCTAACGTTGACTAGGCTCCATGTTGCATCTATACAATGCACAAGATACATCGTCTTGTTGCATACTTCCGATATGGAGACATGTAAGTAGAATTATTGTCATCTAAAAGTACGCCAACTTACCAAGGCATTTATAGTGGCAAACCATGCAAGTATCACAATTTTTCATGCTCGTTGTATCCACAAATAGCCACATAGTCAGTGTTGTGTGGGATATGGGCTTTAGGTGCATGTGGTACTCATGCAAGAACTCATATAGCCCATCCATATACCCCCTTGCAGGTGTATACAGGCAAACATTATGCATTTACACCTTTAGACTACTACCTAGGGACTCCAATGTGCAACATGGGCCATTTTTCCCTTGCACAGTGTTTTAGTACATGTATTACGTAGTGGCCATTACCTAGGTTGACAGCTGCTTTATAGGTGGAAAAACATACATAGTCATGGGTAGGCTAGGGGTAACAGCCACACATACCATCCATGGAAAAGTGTGCAAATACACTGTCAATAGGAACATGAATGTCAGATCAGAATGGAAATTTACTATAAAATGTTGTCCTCACGTTGAAAAAAATCACACTAGACACATCAGCGGGGACTTTTCCACCTGCAGCACACACACAAAAAAGCTACTTTGTCGCATAGGTGGAATTTCTACTGCAAAAATCAAAGCAAGCCCTCTAGTGCAATAGAGCTAAAGTGCGCTAGGTGGAAAAAAAATCATGCATAGCCTATAAGCATCCCGCATCCACACAGGAAATTATATAAGGGTGTATAGTAAGTGATGTAATTGATTGCAAGCAGGTAAGGAGGAACGTCAAAGTTACTTTCACTTTCACATTTACTCACAGTTTTTCTGTCTGTTCTTGGGATGGGTGGTGTGTGTGCAGCAGGAAAGTCTAGATTGGAGTTTGTGGGGTTGCTGTGTTGTGTCTACTGTTCTAGTTGTGCGTATTGTGTCCAATTGTTACTGTAATTTGTGTAGATTTTTGTCAAGTTTACTGTTGCACCTTGAGTGTCTGTCTCGTGGGGTTGTTTGTATTTGAGGTTTTAGGTGATTTGGGGATTTAGTTAAAGTTATTTAGTAATAAGAGGGTGGGATAATGCTGGCCACAAAGCACACCAGGCCCATGAACACCAAGGAGTTAAGCATTTCCTATGGCTGTAATGCACTAGCTGCCAAAATGATAGAAGCTGGTGGGAGAGTTATCCATGGGTACCCCGTGGAGATGAGAAAAAGCTGGTGGGAGAATATCTGGTAGCAGATCCTGCGGATCCAATGTGTGGACAGGGAATCGCAAATGTTAAAGCATCTCTCGCAAGATATTGTGGACAGGGAGTCTGACGTGCTGGAATTTGTGGGGATTACCGATGGTGGACCTATACGCCAGTACATATTTGTCTCTACAATGTGATGTGAATTATGTTACATTTTAACTGTTATGGGCCATGAAGTAAGGCTCACAATGATGATTTACATTACATGGTCTTGTGCAAGATAAATAATCTAGACATTCTATGGCTATAGTGCATTAACACATTTGTGAATCAGTGGTTACTGTGTTACAGTGTAACCATCACTATTGTCACTTTTACCATAGATGAGTGAAATGCGTTCATTGTAAGCATGGATTTGACATGCATTGCCATGCCTGTACTGAAACTCAGGAGCCATGTGGAAATCGATCTTTTTAGTCTCCACTTCCAAATAAAGTAGCCAGTAGTCAGAGGTCTGCAAAAGCAACTTGTTTTTAATTGTAACACATGGCTGAACATAAATCACAGTGCTCGGGTGAATATGACCAGAATGAACAAGCTACATAGTGCTGTGAAGGTATTTATAGAGTTGGCACAAGCTGAGGCTGTGCAGAATATTTACAGAGGGAACAATCACTAACTCTGTAACAAGTTTGTCGTTCATCTCGGATCCTCAAGCACTGGCATACAATAAAACAAACAAGCACAAACATCCTCAGTGTACATAGCTGGTTTCTTAATACATTGGTAGATAAGGAAACAGAATGAGTACAAACATTATCAGGGGACATTGTTTCTTCCTTAATACATTGGCAGACAAGTAAACAAAGAAGCATAAATGTTTACATGTTGACTTTGCTTGTTCCTTCTCCTACAACTGCAGATAGTTAAACAATCAAATGTACACAATGCTATATAAGCCTCAGATGGGCAAGGGCAGGTGTGTTAACACCAGGTGTGTGACGACATTAACAAAACACGTCAACAAGGCACCAAAGTTTGTGATCGGAAACATTCAGGTTTTAGGTTTAGAAAGATTAAAAATATGTCTTTCACACTCTTTGGAACATTAGTTCTGCACATTTCAATATTGTTTAATCCAAAATATCAGTGTGTGCTCAGTTGCATCATTTGCTATTCTTCACTAGAGAACAAGTGTTCATCTATTTGCATTAACATAAATACTTCCTCCGGTTGAACTATTGCCATAGTGGTCTGCTGTCTTAATGTTGGTAAGGGGCAGCAAACTGTTGCCAGTATGCCACAGCCCATTGGCAGGCATTGTGCGCACAAACAGCAACCTAATACTAAACTCCGCAGTATAACCACTATTGTTAGTAATTTCCAACCCCCACTGGTGAAGGATGAGGTAATACGATCCCAAAGGGAGGAAATATCTTCATTGGAAAAATGCATGTACCCATTGTGCTATTTTATGTATGTTCTCAACAGCCTGCAGTATGTTTTTGGAATTATCCAGGATATAAATGCAACATTCGGTATGCAGAACCTTACATACTCCTCCCCATTCTGCAATCAGCATATCTAGAACCATGCAGTTTTGGAGAACCACGGAACGCATAGCGTAATTTCTACTGTTATGTTTCCTAATGCTGACATAGTTTCATTTAAGTTGGCCTCCAGTAATCATCCCAATCATCTAATTTGATGGGAGTTCATAGCTAATCAAAGTATGGAAAGTATTTCTAGCCTGTTACCTAATGTCATAAGCTTCCGGTGCTGTAGTATCTGTCTTGTGGTGACCAAAGGAATTCTGTAATTTAGCTAACCCAATGTCAGCGGAAATTGCTCGAATGCAGGGAAGAGCAAATGCCGAGTATTAGGATCCCCTCACTCTGGTGGCAGCCATGGGTAAGCCTTGGAACCACATATTAAATATATTCCTTCACCTGGTGGGAGGACACAATGAATATGAGATACACTAGCCATTGAAAAATTTACTTTGAAAACACTAGCTCCCCAAAACATAGAGCCATTAGATCTTAGGCATATCTCCCCAGGTTATATAGTTACCTGGAGAGACAGTGGGGAGGAGATAGTAGAATCGCGGGTGAAGCACAAGTGTTCTTTCTATCCAGGAAATGAACATAATGATAGGATATAAAGGAATTATTATAAAGGCTTTTATAGGGTGAACTCTTTCCCCTAATAATACAAGGTGCAGGGACCGTAATGTTATTCCTAAAGTTGTGCATGAAGTTTATTGCTTTTATTATGTACCATTGCACTACTGTCCTGAACAGGATACAACAGGAATCATTACACGAAAATGACAGTGACAGAAACGGCATACCTGTTGCAGTGTGTGCTGAAAGTATCATGCATTCCCAACATGTTCATCAGATAATCTATTGTTTGAAATAGATTCGAGCCATTTGAACATTTACATTGTTATGGTATTCAGCAAAATTATGTTGTGGCTCTAACAGGGTACTGGACTGGTAGGTGCAGAAGTGGGTTTAGCCAACATCAAATGTATAGGGTGGTAAACATCAAGGTACAAATTCAAGGCAAATATCAAAATGCATATCATAAATACTATTAAGACAATTATCAATGTCTTCTTTTCCTCCATATTTCTATTCACAACAGTACCTGTTATAGTTCATCTTTCCAGATCGATCTTAATGATGGTTAACCAGGTAGTTTCGTTATAGGTAATTTTTAAGTCACCACAGTACGATTTGGGCCATTTCCTGTTGCAGCCACTATGCCTACCCACATAAGTGAGGTACCATTTTTATTGGGAGACCTGGGGGAATGCTGGATGGGAGGAAATTTGTGGATCCACGCAGATTCCAGAACATTTCCACACAGAAATTTGAGAAAAAAGTTATTTTTTCAGCAACATTTGAGGTTTGCAGGGGATTCTTGGTAGGAGAACTTTGGGGGACACCTGCAAGCCATACCTCGCTAGACTCCCCCAGGTGTCTAGTTTCCAGAAATGTGTGGGTTTGGTAGTTTCCCAAGATGGACGACATGCCCGGGGCCAAAAAACCAGGTGACACCCCTTGCAAAACCACGTTGTTTTGTGATGTCATTTTGATGTCTCCTCAATACGTTTTGGGCCCTGCCTGTCACGGATACTTGACCCACCCGCAAGAGTGAGATATCATTTTTATTGGGAGGCCTGGGGGAATGCTGGGTGGTAGGAAATTTATGAACCCACATAGATTCCTGAATTTTCCCAGAAAGAAATTTGAGAAAAAGTGATTTTTTTCAGCTAAATTTTAGGTTTGCAGGGATTCTGTGTAAGAAAACATTGGGGGACCCATGCAAGCCAGACCTCACTGGACTCCCCCGGGTGTCTGGTTTTCAGAAATGTGTGGGTTTGGTAGGTTTCCCAAGATGTCCGCCAAGCCTGGGACCAAAACGCAGACGCCCCCTCTGTGTCCGAAAATTACCTGGTTTTTCAAGGGGGGGCCATATGAGTTTTTGGTCCCAGGCTTAGCGGCCACACAAGTGATGTACCATTTTCTCGGAAGACCTTGAGGAATGCAGGGTGGGTGGAATTTTGTGGATCCATGCAGATTCCAGAACTTTCCATTACATAAATGTGAGGAAAATATGTTTATTTTTTTACAAAGCCCCCCCATCCTGGATTCCCCTTGGTATCTAGTTTTAAAAAATATACAGGTTTGCTAGGTTTCCCTATGTGCCAGCTATGCTTGGGCCCAAAATCGACAGGTAGGCACATTGCTAAAAAAACATTGGTGCCTAATGGGCTTTTTGCCACCCTGAGGGGAATCAGGGCGGGGATTTGCCCCAATATGCCCCCAATGGGGGGCAGAAAGAATGTGGCTTTTTTTGTGGGGATAGGGGCTTTGGTATACCCATTCTGGGCAGCCCCCACCCCACGCATAAAAAAAGCCAGCATTAACGCTGGTATCAAGTGGGTTTTCTGTTTCCCCGGGGGCAGATCAGGGGCCACTGCCATTATCTGCCCTCCTGGGGGGGCAGAAAGGCTGGAATTTCTCTCGGAGGGGGTGGGTGTATTGTTATGCCCATTTTGGGCAGCCCACACCCCTACACGAATAAAAAAATCCCTAGTTTCTAGTTGGATTTCGGCTCCCTGGGGGGCAGATTTGGGGCTGCTGCCCCCATATGCCATCCAGGGGGGCAGAAAGACTGGAATGTTTGTGGGCGGGTGGGGGAATTGGCACACCAGTTTTGAGAAGCCCCCACCCCTGATTAACATTGGCAAAAAAAATCTCTGGCATCTAGTGGGCTTTTTGGGCCCCCGGGCCGAAGGGCTGTAGTTTTGGCAGGGGTGGGAGCATTGGCATGCCCGTTTTCGGCAACCCCAACCCTAATTAAAAATTGCCCCCAAATAATCCCTGGATTCTAGTGGCTTTCTGCCCCACCTGGAGGCAGAATGGGGGCTACTGCCCCCATCCGCTCCCCAGGGTGGCAGAAAGACTGTAATCATGGCAGGGGTGGGGCATTGGCATGCGCGTTTTGGGCAGCCCCCATCCTAATTGCATTAAACAAAAAAAATCCCTGGCGTCTAGTGGGCTCTCTGCCCCCCCAGGGGGCAGATTGAGGGCTACTGCCCCATCTTCCCCTCAGGGTGGGCAGAAAGGCGGTTATTGTGTGGGGAGGGGTGGGGGCATTGGAATGTCCATTTTGGGAAGCCCCCACCCTAAAAACAATGACGCAAAAGAAAATCCCTGGCGTTTAGTGGGCTTTCTCCCCCCGGAGGTAGATTGGGGGCTAATGTCCCATCTGCCCCCAGGGGGGGCAGAAAGGGTGTTATCACGGCAGAGTGTGGGGGCATTCACTGACTCTCCTTTCTTTACCATTAGAGTCCAACCTGGGCTATCTTCTAATGGAGTGGGAACTTCTTCCTCTAACCTTTACCCTGATTTTGTACATCACTCAAAATGCATTTCTCCAATTTGGTACACTTAGTGCCCATATTTGTTGATAATCCAAACAATACCAATTTGACGGGTCAATACCAATACCAATTATTTGCAAATAGCGATACCAATACAAAATAATTCTAATGCCACGTAGCATTCCAATACCAACACAAAATGATTGTAATACCACAAAGAACTCTAATAGCAAAACAACAGAACAATCTCACAAATTGTTTTCATCTGTTTATGACGTCCAGCCACTGGTCTTTAAACAAAGTCCCTACTCCAAAAGGATCAATCCGGGGACCACAGCCGAGTAAATCCTTTTGTCAGGAGGCCTGTTAGGGACTTCAGTTGGCAGCTATTTTAGAAACTCAGTCTCTTCAATCTGCAGGGCGCCCACTGATCAGCCAGTTCCAGGTGGCACCTCCATGACCACAGTCTTGAAACCTGGTGGAAATCTCTCTGTAAGGCCCCTTCATGGTCATCAATTGTGGAAATCACTCTTTTTAGTCTCCACTTCCAAATAAAGAAGCCAGCAGTTAGAGGTCTGCCCAAGCAACTTGTATTTAATAGTAATGCATGGGTGCCCATAAATCACAGCTCTTAGATGGCTATGACCAGAGTGGACAAATAACATTGTTCTGTGAGGGAATTTATACAGTTGGCACAAGCTGAGGCTGTGCAGAAGAACAATAACTAACTCAGTAACAAGGTTGATGTTTGTTTCAGATCCTCAAATACTAACATGCAATGGAGCAAACGAGCACAAACATTCTCAGTGGACTTTGCTGGTTCCTTAATACATTGGTAGGCATTGAAACAAACAAGTACGAACATTATCGGGGAGATTACTTGCTCCTTAAGACATTATCAGACAATCGAACAAATGAGCATCAACATTCACAAGTTAACATTGCTTGTTCCTTCTCCCACAACTACAGACAATTGAACAATCAAGTATAAAAATTGCTAGATTAGCCTCAGACATGAGAAAATCAAGTTGACTTGAAAACACCTCATCAAGACGCCAAAGTTCATGATCAGAAACATTCAGGGATATACAAATGGAAGAACTGATGTTCATAATAATGAATAAAAATATGTTTTTCAAAGCCAATTTACATGGAGTCGGCGTCATCAGTACATATCTTATTCAGCCGTTCTGGTGGAGGTCAGTACTTGACCTAATTTACAAAGGGGCATTATGCCACTTAACATGGCGTAAAGCCAGCTTGTAAATACAGCCCCTACTCATACATCACTTTGTGTGAAATAGGTAAAGTGTGTTCCAGTGGATGTTCCACAACAACTCCCATTGCTGCATGATGCTGCCCCATCCTCACTTGGTATGTGGCTGTGCAAAATGTTTTCACCAGGAAAACCTGATCTAAAGCAGGCTATATACTGAGAAGTTATATATTCCTCCTCGTATTATGATATTTCAATGTGTGCAGGTTTCTGCTGAACACATACATGGATATATAGAGCAGAACCCCTATGCAAATAGATTATGTGCAGAAAGGTGTCCCTTACTGAAAATTAACAATTGTCCCTGCCACGCAGGCACCCTAGTAAAATAACACTAGGGTGCCTGCTTTGGCCCTATGCTGCTTCTATTGCACCGGCACTAGAGTAATGCGTGGTGCACCACATTCTGTACATAAGCCACATCCCTGTGTTTTTAAACTGTAGGACCACATCTTTACCAAAAAGGATTACACTACACACTGCTACTTTCTCTTCATTATATCCCTTCATCTGAATAAAAGACTGGCACTGCACATTTACTCCATATGAGGTAGTTCTTCTACAGGCATGTGTCATTTCCAGGTTGAAGTGAGCATTACATGAACAATTCCTTACATAAAAGGAATTTTGTGCAAGGCTCTTGCACAGCTGTCATTTATCATCTTACATAGTGTGGAGACTTCAATTATCACCATCACCGGTGATGCCTGGAACAGAGTGCTGACCAGGAGGTTAGGTTTCATCCTCTCCAACAGAAAGGGCAAATACTATTAATGGTGTCTGCTACATGGTAACGTTTGTAAGCGTGTGATGTTCAAAGGGCATGACACTTTCCATTCTCCTGTGATACACAGTACACCTGTTACACTAGGCTGTTAATGGCCGTTTATACTGTTCATAAATGTTACATGTCAGGAGGTCAGTATTATGACAGTACCACTGTGTGCCAACACTGAGTAGATAAGGCATATCCTTGTAATCATATAGGAATCACTGACATTAATTCTATTTCATCATGTGCAGAGTTGGTCAGATGCAGGGTGTGAGACATCTTATAGAATTCGTACATACACTTGTATCTGCGCATTGATTCCTCTGTGCATTCAAGCCAAAGATTCAGACAATCAACTTACTGCCACACAGTGATGTGACCATGATCATGAGTGGCATATCCTATACCTACTACACTTGCATCATGTGTGGCTATTCCCAATAGACTGATATTGCAAGCTGTTTCTAGGTGACATACGTCATGAGCACTCCATCTGATGTTTTTTAGGATGGTGAGATGTACCTACGGAGGGTCCTTTAGACAAGATTTTGACAAGACATGGTGGTGCAAGAACTTTATCAGCAAATTTTCACATCCACAGGAGAGCCCCATACTCAGAATGAGAGTGCCCTCACCTTGGCCTCTCCTCTGTAATGGCAATGATGAAGACAGGCAAGCAGCAACACAGACAACTTTGAGGCAGGGTTCAAGGATAACTACATTGCTGCACAGCTGACCTTTTTTTAGGAGCACATGGGTGTGCACAGGGATGACACAAACTCCACTGTATATGGCCCTTCCATGCATTTGTGAAAGGATGCATGTTGGCATAAACCACTCTGTATGCATTTGCATCCAGCCACTTATGATTTTACATATGGCCCATGTTCCAGGTTTGAACATAGGTTAAATTCATCCCCAAGTGCAAGGGCATATTAGAATGTAATATCACCAGCAGAACTTCACTTTTAGAGATGTTCTGGTGGCAAAATCCTCAATGCAGCGTGAAGCCACTTAATGTCGGTTAACGCCACCTTGTAAATGAGGCCAATTCCATACTTTACTTAACATAAGAGGACCGTGCAATGGGTGTTGCATTGGGCGTTTCACCACAAATTTAAGCTAACAACTAAAACCAGGTAAAACCTAGGCCTTTTTCACAAGCACCCTGCACTGTGGGTACGTCACTTTTTCACATATTAAAAGTGACACACCAGCACCACAAGCGTCTTGTACATAAGGGCCCTGTTCTTATTTTGGTGATATGTGAAAAATTATAGATTTCTCATTGTATTTTGCTCTTTCTATGTGTGCTGTATTCTACTGCACACATAGAAACAGCAAACCTACTGTAAGGAATGTTTATACGCAGGAAGGTGTCCTCCCGTACATCAACATTAGCCCCTATAGTGCAGGCAGCATAGCAACATGGCACAAGGGTGGCTGCATTGGTGCAAGGCAATTTTTTTTAGTACTAACACTAGGGGACATACAGGGTGCATCGTATTTTTGTGCATACAGCGCATCCTGACATTTATAAACTGTCAGAGCATGGCGTTACCAATTTTCGAGTAACACCACGCTCCAATACTTTATGGTAAATATGCCCAGTAGTTACTACAGAGAAGCATCATATATTGACAACAATGTACATGGCTGCTATTACAATGTATGATAATTTAGCCCAAACATTTGTGCTAAATACAGATGTCATTATTTCTACACATAGAGGGGTTTACTTACAAGCCCCTTGCACCGCCGGTTCAACACATTTGGGATGTACTGGCGAGGCAAAGGGCTTGTAAATATTCCCCAGAGTACCTAGGTGGCTACCGTTTGACCTGCACACAGTGTGGGAAACCGCTGAGGCATAGGTTCCTGAACTGGATGACATGACATATTTCCCCCCAAGTCCTTTGTTGGTTATTACGCTGTTGTTGATGTAGTTGGTCATAGTCAGGACTGCCCTGTCCCTCTACTCCAACCACTGACTCCTCACAGGTGACTCTGGACACCTGCTCCGCCAAGGGGTCAAGCTCCTCATGGGCCGCTGGACTCCCACCTCCAGTCTGCAATGCTGGCTGTCAATTGCTTTCCAGTTTCTGCTTAGTTTTCCACTTGGTATAATGCCAGCCCTTCTTGTAGTCCATCGCTGTCCTCTTGACGTTTGCGAACCTTGTTCCCTATGGACTGCCATATGGCATATTTGGTCCCCAAAGACACCTTGAAGCTGATGAAGAGCTGGTGTTGATGCTCTGTCACCTAAGCAGTAAGGATCTCATTCTGCTGCTAACTGGATCTGCAATTTCTCTAGCTCTTTGCCTTAGACTCTGGCTGGTCAACCTGGCTGTTGGTGGTGTGGGGGTGGGGGTGTGGGGGGGGTTCGTGTGCTGAACTTGGTCCTGGCAGCTTCATTTTGAATTCAGTTGTTTTTCCTCAGTGGCTTATTTGTATGTTTCTTTTTATACTAGATGCTGAGAGTTGATATTTCCTGCAGCTAATTAGCCAGCCATCACTTTTTTAACACTCATGCTAACATCTATTTTTATTGTTACTTGAAGCTAGCGTTAGTGTAATTATTTCCGGACTAAAGCTGTTCCTAACGCCACGTACCGCCATGTTGTAAATACGGTGCTAGCATGGCAATAGCAGTTGGTGTATGGCAGTGGTAAAAAAAATTACACTAAGACGCATCAAAACAGCATATCAGCAATCCTTGTAAATATGCCTCTTAGTTTCCATAGGAAAAGCGTTTTATGACTTGGCTATATCTTTGGCGCCATTTGATGAATTTTCATGACATTTTCTAAAAAGGTGCTATGCTAATTCTTGTTACACATGGACAGTTTTGCTGGGATTTGTGAAGCGGGGGCTGAGAAAAATGGGGTTGAAAAAATTGTGCATTTGCAATGTAAATTTTCACAGGACCCTGTAAACACGACTACATCCCAAACCACTCAACGAAGATATACCAAATTTGGCAGAAAGGTAGGTGTTGTTATGCAGATTGTTCTTTTTGTTATTTGGTGTCAATCCATTCAGTAGTTTTTGAGAAATTTAAGAAAATGCAGTTAGTGAGATCTCTGACCACAATGACTTCCCAAAAATAGAATTCATGCAGGGAAATTCAGAGTTCTGATAGTCTGCCAATGCATCAACCAGAAACGGATGGTAGCCATCTTGGGACTCAGCTTCAACCTAGTCCCATGAAAATGTAAAAAAAAGAAGGCAGGGTAGGAGTACCCTGACTCTCTAAAATTGTTCAAACAAGCATTTATTTTTAAAAAATTGCCACAAAATCACGACATTCGCTGCACTTTTTAAAAAAAAAAGCAAGCAGGGGCTCCCATACTTGCTTTTAAATAACCCGCAGTGGGCCATGTCTTGGGGACACATCTTAAAAATAGGAGGGGGCACACAGGGTCCCACTCCTAGGACTTATGAAAGCCCCAGGGACCACCACCTCGTGGGGTACTTCTTATAATGTATGTGGGGAGGACCCATAGCCCCAGAGACTGCCACCTTGCCAAGGCTATGATATAGATTAGTGCAGTGGAGGCTTGGATGGCCTCCACCGCAGCCCTAGGGACCACCACCTCCTTGGGGATTTAAGTATTAGATATTGCAGGGGCTGTGGGGAACCTCCACACCTTTGCCGGGACCACCACCTTCCGAGGCTAAATGTAATATTATTAAAGTAGGGTCCCAGGCCGCCCTGCAGCCCTAGGGACAGCCACCTCCCCGGCGCTACAGTGGAAAAAATGTGGGGACCCATGGGGCACCCCTGCAGCCCTGGTGACTGCCACCTACTCAGGGCAAATGTAAATAATTAGGAATGGGAGCTGTGCACACCTCTGCAGCCCTGGGGACCACCAGCTCTCCCAGGCTGTGTCCAGCAAAGGAGCGGGGTCTTCATGCGGCTCCCCCCTCCAGGAGCCAATAATGGCCCTGGGGACCCCCACCCCCTAGGGCCGGTTCCTGCAATGTCCCAGGGTGCCCAACCCGAGACATTGGAGTTTGCTGCTCCCACCAAGCCATTGCAAACACTGCTATGCTTTGAGTAAGAGAGCATTTAAAAGGCTCTCTCTTACCCGAAACCGAGCACAAGTGCTTTTGGACAGAGGGAGCTGCATTTTCAGCATCTCCCTCTGTCCAAAAGCAATGCCGGTGTTCTAACTGTTTGCTCACTACCAGCTCCCACAGGCAACCACTTTAAATGGACAGGCCCCGGGGGCTGGGGTCCCTGGGCCCAATTGAGCCTGGAGAGGGCATAGCCCCCTCCCCATCAGTATAAGGCCAGGCCCACCTCCCCCAAAATTAATTACATTTTGTTTCAAAAAGTATGGGCCCCAGGGGATTGGGTCCTTAGGGTCTAAATACCCATCCTGTTACAGCTAATAAGTCCCACACAGCAGCATTAATAAGAGGTCTATGGAGGCCACAACCTTTTTTCCACCACTCTGCAAATGCGCCTCTTGGCACTAGTTGGGGAATTAAGTCCTCTTTACGCCTGAGGGACTTTGGGGGCTAAGAAGCTTTCCTGGAACCTCCTTTAAGTCCTACACAGCGGGCTTCCTAAGAGAAGGTCAGGGGTCAAGGCCCCTTTCTTCATCACTCTGCAAATGTGACAACTACTTAAAAAAATATAGAAATTCACGGAAAATCCGAAAGGTTACAGGAATGTTACAGTTCAGAAATGGAAATAAAAAAAACCTTTGAAATTCATTGAAAAAAACAAAGGTTACAGGGAATTTATAGTAGGTGTGGGCGGAAGTCGCGTAATGGACTTTCGCTGGGAGGCAAGAAAATTGAACCAATTTCCTTGCCTCTCCGCAAATTTCCGTTACGTGGCATCTGCCCCGGCCGCTGGCCTCCCGCCTGCCTCCTTAAAAAGATTAAGGCCTTAAATAAGATTAAAAACACTTACCTTATAGTGGGGACATCTCTTCCGAGTCTATTGCGCCTTCTTCTGGAAACTGCGCATGCGCGGGAGCCTGTGCATGCACATTCCGGGTGGGAGGCGGGCGGCCAACTTCTGTTCCACCCCCGAGTGTGCAGAAATTTGCCTCATTTTTTCGCCTTCTTGCGGATTGCGGAAGGGGCAAATTACTGCACATTCCGTGGGTGGAACGGAAATGTCCGCCCACCCCTACTTTATAGTTAATCTCAGGTTTCACTAATACAAAACCAGTGAAAATCAGCAGTTATAGTTACTGAGCTAACTATAACTCCTGCCCCTCACAATGCACCGCTTATGACCTCACATATTACATCAATCATGAAATGGTCAGTGACATCATTGATGACATCACTGATGACATCTCAAATGGCATCATCCACCAAATCACTAACGCACCCTCTCACACTTCCATGGAACCTTTCATACACCCATTCACACTCCCAAACAACCATTCACAAACCCATTCACAGAACCATAAAGGTATTTACAATGTATCATCCCCGTAACCTAAGGGGTTTTTCAGTGAATATATATATATATTTGAGACATGTGAGGTGAGCAGGTCTAGAGTGTTGCTGGTGTTGAGACTGCTCTAAACAGCAACAATAAATGTCCCTATATTCTAACATCAGGAGGAGAAGCTCCAAAACTTAGGACCAAGTGTCTATGTCAGTCTTTGATATCTTATTGTACAAGTTTCTATATAAATACTACCAAATTGTGAACACTACTGTCTACAGTGTAGGCCAGAGTGAGCGGTCAGCAAGGGCCCACAGCCACGTGACATTGACTTGAGCTCTACAGTTTGTAATACGCAAAGCAAAAAAAACTTGTGCAGAGCCTGCAATTATGCATAAGAGTGGTGCAGACAGTATGCACTGGCGCAATGTCTTTTCCTACAGGACTACCTCATCTACAATAGCGACTCAATCTCAATTGTGGACACTGCTGTCTGCAGTGTAGGCCAGAGAGAGCAGTCAGTAAGGGCCCACAGCCACGTGGCATTGACTTGAGCTCTACAGTTTGCAATACGCGAAGCAAAAAAATGGGTGCAAAGCCTGCAATGATGCGTATGAGTGATGCAGACAGAGCGAACTGGAGTAATGTTTTTTCCTACAGGACTACATCATCTACAATACCGACTCAATGTCAAATGTAAAAACTGAAGTCTACAGTACAGGCCAGAGAGAGCGTTCAGCAAGGGCCCACAGCCACGTGGCATTGACATGAGCTCTACAGTTTGCAATACGCGAAGCAAAGAAAACGAGTGCGGAGCCTGCATATAATTGGTGCAGACAGAGTACACTAGTGCAATCTCTTCTCTTACAGGACTGCATCATCTACAATAGCGACTTGATATGAATTGTGAACACTACTGTCTTCATTGTTAATTAAAGGCAGTACTCACACACACAACCATCAATACTTTATCTGACTCCCTCTTTATAAAATACAGCAATATAAATTACATAAAACTCTACAATAAATAAATCAAAACAATTTGAATTGTGATTTCATCTGTCCACAGTCTACACTATTCACTGTTTCTTTGGACTTGCAAGATTAATTTGGTCATTTTACTAAACCTATAACCAGTGCTTAATTTGTAAAATATTAAGTGCAGGTGCTCAAATTCTTTAGGAGACCACACACCTTTCCCCGGCTCCACCCATTTTCTCCACTGGCTCCACCCACATGTCTCCACCCACATCCTCAACTGCCACTGCTGAAAGCCAGATGTAATACAGCATCTAAATTTTCAGCAACGGAACCTTCCTTAAGTAAGGGTTTGATAGTAGGTTCCCCCAGCCCGAAAACTTTTTGAGACAAATTAAATCAAAAAGGCACTTAAAGCACAATTTTGGAACAATTTGGCTGAAATGACTAATGCACTTAAAGGGGACACCTATAATTACTACCTTATGGGCACCCATCTTCCTATTGTTTATGCCTACGCTCCTAAATAAAATGTCATTAAAATGCCATGCCAGCGCTAACAATGAAGGTTAAGTGCTCCAAGTGAAGCAATAGCAATATAGCACCGATAGACAGAGGCAGAGAAAGGATGAAAACTGTGAAGAAAGGAGAGAGAGCGTCAGGCAGATGGTACAGGGCAGTAATGTTGGAGTCACTGCTGGTGCTAATTTTGAACAAAAGGAATCCAGGAGTTTTGTCACAATATTGTTGTGATGCGCAGGAGTTGTTCTTCTGGGTATCTGGGTTGGACAGTTCTTGAAAGATGCTGAAGATTTCTCTTATTCAGTCAGACCTGCTAGATGAATTTTGTAAATTAAGACTTTTTGGCTCTCCTTATGGCACTATGGAGGCCTTACATGTATCTTTTAGAGAGGGACTATCTTCAGTTAAAATAGTCTTGTGCAACTTGCATTACAGGCTGAGACTGGTTTGTTTTACCTCCACAGGCACCACATGGAACCATTTTTAGTGGATTTAATGCCAAATTTAGTGGGTCTTGTTTTGGTTGGTACCAACTTGCAGAAAGCAGTGATGTATTGTGGCATAGATTGTCCAGTAAGGCTTCAGTGCCATCCTAGTTGAGAAAGTTAGTTGTCACAACATTCTATGTTACCTCAAGCTTGTCCGTGCTGATATATCCAACACCTGGAGGACATAATTGCATATCTCTTTCAAACAAATGCAAGCATTTCTAAAAACCTGTGTCCTAGTCCATTCATGCATATCATATGGAAACATCTGCCATGAATGACGCAGATGTCATCAAGTCAAACCTAAAAGGTAGCTGAGTTAAAATGTGCTGAATGCTAATCATTGTCTGACATTTATGTTTTTGAAAAGCATCAAGGAGGTTGGTGGTTTGAGATGACAAATGTAACAAAATATGCACTTACTGGCTCCCTCCATGTTCATTATTTGCAGCCTAACACAAGACATGTGTTGTTTACTCGGTATCAAAGTTCGATTGCCATTAAATATATAATACAATTTAACTTCAACACTTAGTGTTTGAAACAAATGAATATTTAAATTGAGGACTGGAAATGTTCCCTGGCTTTACATCAGGTGTTATACTGTCAGCATTCGTTTTTATTAGCATTCCAGACTTTACATTTACCCATATAAGGCTGATTTTGAAAGAGTTTTGTGGTCTGAAAGGCTGGAATTTTCAAAAAGGAAACAAAAAGTATAGAGGTGAGGAAAAGGAAAAAAAGCATTAATGAAAGGAAAAGTGGAGAAAGGGTGACAAAAGGAAGAAAATCACAACAGCCTCAGCAAACTGGAAATACGTTTTGTATTTTTTATGGGAAAGCATTCAGAAGCCATTTTTTGTTTGGAGAATTTCTTTAAAACCCTATTTTATCATTAACTACGACAAAAGGTTTCTTAAGCACAAACTCCCCTAAAAATTTCAAGGGATGGTGGGGTCCCTCTTTGCTCATTGGCGCTTTACAGGGATGGCCAAAGAGGGAGGTATTTTCATTTTCTGGATAATACCTAGTCTGGCATTGATAAGCAGTGTGACAAGCTGACAACTGAGGGTAACACGAGGAGCTTGCACCAGGGAAGTGCGAGGACCTGTCCTCATCCTACACTCCCCATCGCTCTGTTTATATTTCTCTTTTTCGGGCTCGTGGCCTGACTGACGGAAACCATTAATTTGCACATAAATTCAATATATCGCTCCAGCATTAGACCACTTAGATACTTTGTCTTTGGTACTAATTGGCCTGTGACAGTCACATTGTGCAAAACGAACTTGCATCACCGAGCGCTAGCTGCACACCTAAGCTTCCAGGACAAAGCAATCAAACCTTTCATTGACTTGTACCGACATGGCAGACACTGAACATTGCAAAATAAACAGATGCCACATTTCAGGTGCCCGTGAAGAAACTACGGTCAGAAAACATTTATGAACAAGCAGATTCCACCGTTCAATGACCTATGTGGCACGCTCAGGTAAAAGCAGAGTTAGTTATTACTTGATTACTGCCTTTTTCAACAGGCTTGCTGCTGCACGGCATGCTGCTACTTCAGTTAATTGTGCTGGACTGCTGGCTAGTGCTTAGTGCGTGCAGGCGTGCCTCAAGACGACATGCATAGCTGCCATTCCAACAAATATGAGTGACACTTTCTTGTGAGGAACATCAAGCAATGACGATGAGGGAATCATATATATATATATCAACAATTGTACCCATTTGAGTATAGCTGCTAATGTACAGATTGCTTATGTGTGAGATTGTCATAGAGTCAGTGGATTTATGAAAGTCATTCAATGACTAACTGTGTGGCATTTTCTTGCAACCAAAATCATACAATGAAGTCTATGGAAATAGACAAATATCAAAAATCACACTCATTTCAGCAAGAAGAAAGTCGAACTCTGCAGCAGGTGCAGTTAAAGCTATTATTTAATTTTAAATAGTTATTATTTAATTTTTAAATAATCAGCATCCTCCATCCCAAACTCCACTCCAGTTAGCAGCTGAAACATATGTAACAAAGATCTCTGTGACAAATGCAGCAACCCACTGAGTTATCCACATACAATACTGCAGTTCAATACAATACAATATGGTGGTAGACTTTCTTTGCAGTAGGCATATTAACCCTCTGCGCTGCTTTATGGTCAGAGTGAAAACTGCCAGTAGACAAAACTCTGACCTCTGTCGAGGGGGTAACATTAATCACCTGACTTACCTCTAACTTAGCAAGTCTCACTGCGCTAGGAAAATAAAGGCTGCTGCTTCATAGTGCCACTGTCAAGCACGAATATTAAACACTTTTCACTAGAAATCAGCAAATCTGCTAGTTGAGGCAAAACTTCCACCTTAGATGGCCCTTCATTTACAGCACAGACTGACAAGTTAGTGTGCCCATTTTCCAAGGCATATTCCGTGCTGGAGTCCCCGCTCCATTCTTGTAACACAAACCTTTTAAATGTGAGCAGTGGCAGATTAATAAATGAATATCTGACTTACCTGAATCTCATTATAGTTGTTAAAATGATCTACAGAGAGGAGCTGCAGGTGCGGTTCCGCGTGGATCACTAGTTTGTCTCTTGTTCAGAGTCAGACAGCGAGCCATGCTGCTGTGCAGCCTCAGCCTGTGCCACCTGCTCCCGCTAGGAGACTCACGCTGGTGTGGTGAGTCCAGGGCATAAATTGGGCTCTGCCTGGACAGGGCACGCACAGCAACAGCACAGGTCCAGGTCAGAAGGAAGTGAGCAGGTTGTTAATCCTTAAACAGTAGCTTCCTCCTTTAAGTCTAGGCCTTGCAGGCAAATGATTGATTTTCTGGGTGCTTTGGGGCCCCACAGGCAGGCAGGAAGTTCAACACCCTGCTTCAGAATGCGCGCCGACCGGAGATGGCTCCTCCACAACAGTGTATCCATGTGGGACCTGCCGTGACCCGGGGAGCTGTAACAGAAAGCAGGTTTGGCAGCGCAAGTTGAAAGAGCTGCTTTGTATAATTAAGAAAGCCTTCAATGCCACAAAAACAGTCCGGGCAATTGATGTGTTTTGTTAGGAAGATAGGTGCCTCTGCAGAAAAAGTATTGTCCGGGCACCGACCCTCCCGTAAAGTAAGGGAAGTGTGTGAATACGCTGCCCGGGCCTGCTTGCTCCTGACAACATTTATAAAATGAAAGCAAAACCCTGCATTGACTTTCCGCAAGGGCTGCACGGCACCTTTGAAAAATCACACGAGTGCACTGAACAGGCCCAATTCATCTTAAATGAGGAGCAGTTTTAACATGCAGCCGTTGATGTGAGTTGTAACTTGGCCCTGACTTCTAGACCCGGCCCTGATAAATAAGTGCCGGTGCTAAGCACCGGAAAGCACCGGCACAAATTAAGCACTGCCTATAACTCATCTAAAAAAACTTCTTCAAGCAAGTATACTATAGCCTTATAGCCCGCAGTAGCAGGCTATACCAGCTATTAAAGGTCCTCTGTAAGCATGGGCGAATTTTGCGAATTCGCGATCCGCGAATTTGCGGATTTGCGAATTCGCGATCCGCAAAATTCGCGAATTTGTGCGAATTTTTTTTTTTTGTGTGTTTGCGGGGTTTTTTGCGTGTTCGCGTGGTTTTTTGCTTGTTCGCGGGGATTTTTGCATCTTCGCGAGCCGCTCGCATAGCGAAGTTACCCATGCAGTCGTTTATGGGAGAGGGAGAGAGAGATAGATAGATACATATATAGATAGATAGATAGATAGATAGATAGATAGATAGATAGATAGATAGATAGATAGATAGATAGATAGATAGATAGAGAAAGAGAGGGAAAGAGAGAGGGAGAGAGAGAACGAGAGAAAGAAAGAGAGGCCGGATCTCTGAAGGGCCAGATTCCTGAGTTGCCCCTACAGAACATACAGCTTTTTATTTTTAGCAAAATGCATATGAAAATTGTGCTGTAAAGGTCTCTTTTAGTGTAACCCCTCCTGACAACTCAAAATGGGTGTATTTGCCATCCTCTCCCTTCTTCCTGTTTTTTATATCTGTAAGTGCTTCCTGATGAGGTTTAATTCCTTGCCTACTTGTAACTATTCTCTGACCCTGCTTCAAGGGTCAGAGCAGGGTCAGAGAATAGTTGCAAGTAGGCAACGAGGCGCCAGGAAGCAATTAGCAGCAGATGTCCAAGTTGAAGTTAATTTGTTTGTAACCCTTTTGTAAAAGGTTACAAAGAAATTAGGTTCAACTTTTGCACCTGCTGCTGTAACCCTTGCTTGGCTGAAAATTCGTCCCTGCTGATTCGCGGATTTTACCGCGATTTCGCGAGATTCGCAAATTGGCCCGCGAAACGGATTTTACGCCCACCCTTACTCTCTAGCATTAAAGGCCCAAGCTGAAGGCGGTGGCCTTTAACAAGGGAGAGGGACTTTAATAGCCACTATAGCCCAGCTACGAAGGGCTATAAGGCTATTTGAACATTCTGCCACTAGAGGGTAGAATGTTCTAACAAATAATGCAAAGCCTTAAGAGAGTGCAAGGGGATTGGAATCCCTCCAGGCTCCCTGAAGCATATGTTCACAGCCAGAGCTGTGAACAAAAAACCGTTGCAATGTTGGAGCTCCAGGCTTATATAAGCCATTATAAGAACAGAGCTATTCCATTGTTTTCAATAGAGATCCCAACATTCCAATGTTTTAATAAAACAATATTGTATATGTTTCAATAGATGTTCTAATTACTTAACTACTGGATTCTGTAACTAAACAATCACCACTCAATTTAAATTGTGAACCCTGTGAACCGCAGTCTAGACCAGATTCAGTAGTCATTAACACCTCACAGCCACCTACAGTTGGATTAGAAAGCACAGAGTTGGTTGCACCTGATCAGAGGGGGTACACCCAAATCATCACAGACTTTAACTAATGAAATCCTCAATCATACAATCAAGACCCCATTTCACTGTTCGCAATTGCTGTATCACAGTATACTCCACGGACTAGTGTCAACCAAGTCCAATAATCATGTGCAGCAGTTAGCTATCGAAGCACAGAGTGTGAAGCACCTCCACACACGAACTTTTGAAAAAAGCAAGCAGCAGGTAATATCGGACATTGTCCATTGTGGGATTAAGACACCGTTCCACTGTTGGGACCTAGAGTTGGTTGCTGCTGGTCGAAGGGAGTACCTCCATCCCCACTCTCAGATACAGTTCTAGCATCGTCCATTGTGGGATCAAGACACTGTTCCACTTTTGGGACCTTGAGTTGGTTGTACCTGGTCAAAAGGAGTACCTTCATCTCCACTCTCAGATACAGTTCTAGCATTGCCCACTATGGTATCAAAAACACCGTTCCACTGTTGGTACCTGTCAGACTAATGTTAGTAGTATACAGACAATTCCACTGTGCTGGGCCTCAGGCTGGGCGCTGTGTGCCTGTGTCGCGGTACCCAGCGTTAATCTCAGGAGCCTTCCGAGCTCGCAGACCTCAGCCCAGGAGCTTCCGGCGGCCCGAGGTGGGTCCTCTTTCACATACGGCGTTGTCGAAAGGTGAACTGTGGAGCATATATGCATCGCAGTGGCCATTGCGCTTTCTAGATACCAGCACGCTGAAAGCATCATTCAGGCAGCCACCTTCGCTCACGGCGTCAGTCTCGTGGCGGTGTAAGCTGCCCAGACCTGGCAGACACGTTCGCCAATCCGGAAGAGAACCACACCCAGAGAGATGTGCCTCTTCTTCAAACCCCTAGGCTAGACATCTCTTTCGGATTAGGAAAGCTGCCTGAGGGGTGGAAACAGGCGGTGGTGCTCCCGCTCCGGAAGAAACCCCACTTAGGCTTCGAGGTACTTGAGAATCTGAGGCCCATTTCCCTCCTACCTTTTCTGGCCAAAGTGGCGGAAAAGGTGGTCAATACCCAGATTATGAAGCACGTGGAAGAGAGGGGACTGCTCCATGCGACGCAGTTTGGCTTTAGGCCACGACATTCTACCGAGTCCGCCCTTCTCATGGCCACGGAACATCTGAGAGAGGGTGTGGATGCAGGCCAAACTATGGCCTTGATCCTGCTGGACCTCAGCGCGGCGTTCGACACTGTAGCGCATAACATCTTGCTACAGTGTCTGAACAGAGGTGGCATCTCTGGCACCGCGCTGAGATGGATCCAAGATTTCCTCAATGGGAGAAGCTTTCGGGTCAGGCAAGGAGACTGCTATTCAAAGGGGGTGCCTTTGGGCCAAGGCGTGCCGCAGGGCTCGTCATTGAGCCCAACCCTCTTTAATATGTATGTTGCGCCGGTTGCCTCGATTGTGGAGAGCCATGGCCTCCAATTGGTCTCTTACGCCGACGACACGCAGCTGGTGATCTCCCTATCGCACGCGCCCTGTCTTGCTGCCGATGGCTTCCGTTCGTGCATGAAAGATCTTGCCGAATGGATGGCCATCAATTGCTTGAAGCTGAACGGCAGCAAGACAGAGGTGCTGGTGGTGGGGAGAGCCCAGTCTGCTTGGTCATCGGCATGGTGGCCATCCTGCCTTGGACCTACCCCAACCCCCTGCCAAGAGGCACGTAATCTGGGGGTGTGGTTTGATGCGGGTCTTACTTTTGGCCCCCAGATAAATCGGGTGGTGGGAGTCTGTTTCGGGATTCTGAAGAAATTAAGGAAAGTCCTTGACTTACTCCCGATTGAGGCCCGTCAAACCCTGGTCCATGCTCTGGTGACAGCTAGGTCGGACTATGGGAACCTGCTGTACCTGGGGGCTCCAGAAAAAAGTATGGCTCGCCTACAAGTGCTGCAGAATGCGGCAGCGCGTTTGATCCTCAGATTGCCCAAAAGGGCGTCTTCTAAGGCGGCCCTCCAGCAGCTACACTGGCTCCCTGTGAGGAGAAGAGTAGAATACAAAGCCCTCTGCACCTGTCATCGCATCCTGAATGGCAGGGCACCCGACCCTCTGACTAAACTGATCGAAATGTACGAACCAACACGTGCGCTTAGATCCGCAGGGGGCGGCCTACTGAGGATCCCGAGAGTCAAAAAAGCCCGCATGGGAGGTAGGTCTTTTAGATGCCTAGCGGCTACTAACTGGAACAAACTGCCAGCGGACTTGCGCCTGGAACCAGAGGAGACTAGGTTCCGAGCGAAACTTAAAACATTTCTCTACTCTAAATAAGTGTCCGCTCAGTTTCTGTGTCCTCTGTTAGCTGCCTCTCCCACTTTCAGCGCGTGGACACGCCGGTGTGCGTAACGCAGCGCTCTACAAATGTCCCAATAATAATAATAATAATAATAGACTTGCGCACCCCAAGCCAGCCCACTACCCTAAACATAGGGCGGAGGCACGTACTTGCTACCATTCCGTAATCTTCCCTACTACTATCATGATTGTGTCCACTGTCCACTTCCCTCAATAGACCATTATTGTATTTTGACATGTACATGTCTGTGCTCTGCATACTCAACTCTGTCTGGAACATCCCCTCAAGACTTTGCATTATATACTTTTATAATCGATAATTACTTACAACCTTCACACACACTTTTCTCCCATCTCTCCCTGCATTCTGCATCGTGATGCAAAGGTGCCATGCCATGTTTAGTTTGTGTACATGGCTAGCCAGGTTTCCCACAGTATGGTGTGTTGTTGTGTCTGATAGGTGTACAGTTGTTTGTCATGGTATTGTGATTATACAAGGTAGGGCGTTTATTCACGAGCAGTGGTTTCTCCCATTTACATATCGCTGTCTTAAAGAGCATACTGAAGTTTTTCTCACAGGTGAAAAGTGCAACCACAATGGCAGTCATTCTCTCAAAAACAGATAAAATTTACACAGCTTTCTTACGGCAGTTATCTGCTTCTCAATAACATGCACTCCTACGGAATGTGAGCTGGCGCACTGCATGTCCTTACTATTTCAAACACAGCAACTTCCTGTGGCAATGTCTATTCCCACCCACACAAACTAACTCCCAAACTTCAAGGAGGCCTTCAATTCCTAGTTTGAAAACAGTTTTCAAGAAACAAACCAAACTAAAGCACTTTAGTTCAGAACAGAAGTCTCCCTCACTTCAAGTTCAGGAATTTGTATAGCGCACTACTCACCCAGAGGGTCTCAAGGCGCTTGGGGGAGGGGGTGCATTATTTATCGAATAGCCAGTTTTTAAGTTCCTTCCTGAAGGAGATGTGGTTCTGGGTAAGGCGGAGGTGAGTGGGGAGAGAATTCCAGGTTTTGGCCGCCAAGTAGGAGAAGGATCTTCCTCCCATGGTGGATCTATGGATGCGTGGAACTGCGGCGAGGGCTTGATTGGAGGATCTTAGTTGGCGGGTCGGTGTGTAGAAGGACAGTCGTTTGTTGAGGCATTCGGGTCCTAGGTCGTAGAGGGCTTTGTTTGCGTGGGTGAGGAGACGGAACGTTATTCTCTTGTTGACGGGAAGCCAGTGGAGGTCTTTCAGGTGACCGGTAATGTGAGCTTGACGTGGGATGTCCAATATGAGTCTGGCTGATGCGTTTTGGATGCTTTGGAGTTTTTTCTGTAATTTGGCTGTGGTTCCGGCGTAGAGGGTGTTTCCATAGTCCAGTCGGCTAGTGACCAGTGCGTGGGTGACAGTCTTTCTTGTTTCGGTGGGGACCCAACGAAAGATTTTTTTGAGCATACGAAGTATGTTGAAGCAAGAGGATGAGACGGCGTTGACTTGTCTGGTCATCGAGAGGGAGGAGTCTAGTATGAAGCCTAGGTTACGTGCGTGGTCTGTGGGTATGGGTGCCGTGTCCAGGGCCGATGGCCACCATGAGTCGTCCCAGGCAGAGGGGGATGATCCTAGGATGAGGACTTCCGTTTTGTCCGAGTTCAGTTTTAAACGGCTGTTCTTCATCGACTCGGCTACTTCTTTCATCCCTTTGTGTAGGTTGGTTTTGGCGGTGTTTGGGTCTTTGGTGAGGGAAAGGATCAGCTGGGTGTCGTCAGCGTAAGAGATGATGTTAATGTTGTGTTGTCGCGCGGTGGATGCGAGGGGACTCAGGTAAACATTGAAGAGCGTGGGACTGATTGATGATCCTTGTGGTACTCCGCAGATGACTTCAGTGGCCTCTGATTTGAATGGGGGGAGTCGGACTCTCTGGGTTCTCCCGGCGAGGAACGAGATGATCCAGTCCAAGGCTTTTCCTTGTATGCCGATGTTGCTGAGGCATTGTATGAGGGTGCTATGACAGACTGTCTCGAAGGCTGCGGAGAGGTCAAGTAGGATGATGGCAACTGTTTCTCCGTTGTCCAGTAGTTTTCGGATGACGTCTGTCGCTGCAATAAGGGCGGTTTCGGTGCTGTGTTTGGCTCGAAAGCCGGACTGTGAGGAGTCGAGGGAGTTGTTGGATTCAAGGAAGGCGGCGAGCTGGCTATTGACGGCTTTCTCAATGACTTTGGCAGGGAATGGGAGGAGGGAGATGGGGCGGTAGTTCTTAAGTTCAGAGGGGTCCGCTGTGGGTTTCTTCAAGAGGGCGCTGAGTTCGGCGTGTTTCCAGCTTTCTGGGAAGGTAGCGGAGTTGAAGGAGCAGTTGATGACATCACGGAGATGGGGTGCGATGATGGAGTCTGCTTTGTTGAAGATGTGGTGGGGACAGGGGTCGGTTGGCGAGCCTGAATGGATGGAGTTCATTAGGGAATGGTGTCTTCAGTGGTGATTGGGTTCCAGGCGTTAAGGATGTTAGAGGGCGGTTTAGGTTCGGAGGTGGGTGGAGTGGACTGTTCTTTGGAAATGTTCTCAAAGCTGTTATGTATGTCGACGATTTTGTTGTAGAAGAAAGAGGATAATGAGTCGCAGAGGTCTTGGGAGGGAGTAATGTCGTTTGAGGCTGCGGTGGGGTTGGTAAAATCTTTGACGATGTTGAATAGTTTCTTGCTGTTTTGGGCGTTGTTTTCGAGTCGATCCTTGAATGCTGATTTCTTGGTGGATCGGATCAATTGGTGGTGTTTGCGGGTGGCTGTCTTGAAGGTGGTCAGGTTGTCAGTGGTTGGGTTTTTTCTCCATGTTTTCTCGAGAGTACGGCATAGTTTCTTGGATTTCTTAAGGTCCTCGTTGAACCAGGGGGCCTTTTTGCTACCCTGTTTGGTTTGGTGGTTTTTCAAGGGTGCTAGTTCGTCAGCGCTGAGAGTGATACATTGTTTGAGTTTGGTGGCCGCTTGGTTTGGGTCCGATGAGAGGGCGGGAGCGTTTTGTGTGAGCGATGTGAGGAGTTGGTCGATGGTGATTTTGTTCCAGTTTCTTCGTGGAATAGGTTGTGGGGGGTTGTGGGTCGAGGTAGTTTTGTAGCTGAAGTGAACACAGCTGTGGTCCGTCCAATGGAGAGCTGTGGTGTGATCGAAGGAGATGTGCTTGCTGGAGGTGAAGATTGGGTCGAGCGTATGTCCGGCAACATGGGTGGGGGTGTCAACAAGTTGTTTGAGACCGAGATTGGCCAGGTTGTCCAGAAGGGTGGTGGTGTTGCTGTCGATTTTCTTTTCCAGGTGGAAGTTGAGGTCTCCCAGGAGAATGTAGTTCTCGGAGGTGAGGGCATGTGGGCTGATGAAGTCAGTGATGTCTTCGGTGAATTGTTTACGGGTTCCTGGTGGTCTGTAGATGAGGGTGCCTCTAAGTGTGGTACTGGGGTCGGTGTGGATCTGAAAGTGGAGGTGTTCGGCGGTTGCAAGGTTATCGTCGAGGCTGGTCGTGATTCTGATGGTGTTCTTATGGACGATGGCGATACCTCCTCCTGTTTGGTTGGTGCGGTCTTTTTGGATGATCTTGAAAGCGTCCGGGATGGCTATGGCGATGTCTGGCGCTGAAGAGGCGTTCATCCATGTTTCTGTAAGGAAGGCGATGTCCGGTGAAGCAGTGTCGAGTAGGTCCCAGAGTTCAGCGGCGTGTCTGTGGACCGAGCGGTTGTTTAGCAGGATGCACTTCAGGTGGTTAGGGTCGGAGCTGTGTTTGGAGTAAGTGGATTTGGTGTGGGTCTTGATGCAGTCGAGCTTGCAGGAGTGGCAGGCAAAGGGACCGTGGGTTCGTCCTGGGGCAGCTTCATAGCATTGTGGGGTGCGTCCGGGGTTAAGGGCTAGGAGGGTGGCGGCGTCATACGTTATGCGGGATGAGTGCCGTTTGCGGGGGCCAAGGGGTCTAGCGCTGGGCGCGGTCCAGGCGCGGACGGGCATAGACGGGCTTACCTTTGGCGCACCTTTGGCGCGACCGATGCGCGTGGACGCTGCACGAAGGTTCATCTGTCTTAAATGGAAAGTGTAGGGGGGCGGAGCGTGGGAGGGGCAGCTGGGAGGCAGGAGCGAGGTGGAGGGACGGTCTGGGACGGCACAACAAACAAAATGGCAGCAACAAAAACAAACACTGCGAAGCAGGGTGAGCTAGGGGAACAAAGCGAAAAAGCTAAGTGAGCAATGGAGCGCTATGGGTGAATCTTAAGTCTAGGTAGCAGTGGTGTAGCGCTACTAGCAAAGCAGCAGTCGATCAATATTACACTCTGCAAAACAAACCACAATGCAATACAATATCCTGCAGTCGAGCGCGTGATCAGCAGTGCTAGCACAAAGCGTATTCAGAGGAGTCAAAGCACTACGATATTATAATGGGGCACAAGGCTTATCAAAAGGAGGCAAAGCGCTACTATAATGGGGCACAAAGCGAATCAAAGGAGGTAAAGCGCTACGATACCAGGATGCACAAAGCGTATTCAAAGGAGGCAATGCGTTGCGATACCAGGATGAGAGGAGGTGAGGGGAGCGACCGCTTCTGTACAGGACAGGACGGTCACAGCTCTCCACGAGGGCAAGGTCGGCAAGTAGTATCCGTGGGTGGGAGGGGCAGCTGGGAGGTGGGAGCGAGGTGGAGGGACGGTCTGGGATGGCACAACAAACAAAATGGCAGCAACAAAAACAAACACTGCGAAGCAGGGTGAGCTAGGGGAACAAAGCGAAAAAGCTAAGTGAGCAATGGAGCACTATGGGTGAATCTTAAGTCTAGGCAGCAGTGGTGTAGCGCTACTAGCAAAGCAGCAGTCGATCAATATTACACTCTGCAAAACAAACCACAATGTGATACAATATCCTGCAGTCGAGCGCGTGATCAGCAGTGCTAGCACAAAGCGTATTCATAGGAGTCAAAGCGCTACGATATTATAATGGGGCACAAGGCTTATCAAAAGGAGGCAAAGCGCTACTATAATGGGGCACAAAGCGAATCAAAGGAGGTAAAGCGCTACGATACCAGGATGCACAAAGCGTATTCAAAGGAGGCAATGCGTTGCGATACCAGGATGAGAGGAGGTGAGGGGAGCGACCGAACTTCAAGTAAAATACACTCCCTTATAAATACGAACCGCAAATTACACTTTGTGAATTGTTAAACAATTTTCAACACATGTCACACTCAAGGTCTGGCACACTTTTTTAACATGGTCTCCTACAGCCTTCTAAAATACTTTCAAACTGTTCTTTTTTTAATACCAGACTACATTCATTTGACCATCTCTGGAATAACAGAAACAGTGCCCATAATTCCCGCTCTCTTTGCGGCCATACTATTACTAATTCTACTTCTAGAAATGGCTACGCTCTCTGTGGTAACAACTATGTCTGACAGAATACGCCCCTGTGCCAAGCTACATTAATACTGTAAAAAAACTGAAAAACTGCCTCTATCTATTATCGGAGATAGCTACAACATAAAATGTATCTACACTTATGCAAAATGCGTACAACCATTGTTTGATTGCAAGACGTGCTCATTTGACTGGCGAATGGATGTATGCCTTGCCAACATCCCAACAATCGCTCCAGATATCCAGCAGGTAATGCATTATCTTGAAAACCAAGAACGTGATTGTTCTGGCAGTGGAGAAATGGCGAATGCAATGCAAAAAGGAATTGCAGTGGAATGGGATTCCTGCGCAGCCACGAAAGATCTCCTGCAACGTGCGAGCTTTCACAACATCGCAGATTGTCTGCCAATTCAAATTGCCGCTCCAACATTCGAGGAACATTACTGTCCCTTCGAGGATATGAATTGGATCACTTTGCTTTTCTCAGACTATGGCAACAATAGCCTCTTGGAAAATTACGCATCTCAAGCTGCTGAAGAACTTCTGGACTGGAATCTCCAAGACTTGTAAGAAACTCACGTTATTCTTGAATGGATTTTTCCATTTTTTTACTTTTTCCATTACATTTTTTATAATACACTTCAATCCTACTACTTTCATATAACAACTCTCTAAGTATACTCAGACATTTGAACTCTGTCTTCATTATTGCCCCTTATGTCTCCACTTCAAACAGGGATCGGTGATGTATGGCCTATGCAAATACGCTATTTACTTCCTAAATTAGCCTAAACCTGATACCCATTTAGAAACCACGTCTATTCTTTGTGAACATGCCTCTCTGCCTGCCTGTTATTCACAAAGCCCTTTCACACAAATGTACTCAAAGTCAACCTCTGCTCAGAACCTCACAATAAAAATGAAAAAAAGACAACTTTGTTTAGGAATTGGTTGGCACAGTGTAGTAATCGCAAACTACCTTTATTTTCATGATCCAATGTATTCCTTCATGTCTAATAGCTATTGTGTAGGTCACATAGAATTGTAACATATAATGTGCATTTCACTGATGCAGGAGCTTCGATTTGACTACAGCAGAAGCGGTTGGAGTTTGTCTCAGCTCGATGCCTTAGCTCTGTACACAAGAATGTTTTTTTGAAAGACAATAATGTATGGTTTGACTACAAGGGTAGCAAATGTGTTTCTCAGAAGCGCAATGTTTGTATTTATCCTCAAAGTTTCAATGTGAGTAAAACTAGTACCAAATCTGACATGCACCACATTGAATCTACTGTACAACAGATTGCTAACTATTCTACTGTTGATAATTTTCTGTTATAAAAAAGCACTGCTCGGGTACCTAAAAAGTTTGATGATTACATTTTGCAATTTCTTTTTTATTTCTTTCTTTTCTTAAAGCATACATGTGGTAATCGTATTCTACCTCTATTTTCTTATAGAATGTAGAGTCATTCAAGTGTAATGCCTATTGTTTATGTCACATGCAACTGTAACATGTAATATGCAATTCACTGATGAAGGAGCTTAAGTTTGTATACAGCAGACGTGGTTCAACTTTGAATCAGCTGGATGCCCTAGCTCTTGCACCAGTGGGTCTAATTGTGGCACTTAAATAAAGACACTTTCTGTATAATTTTCAAACTCCATCCCTTTATTACACACAGCCACCTTCTTAGACACACCTCAATTCGCCATTTTTCTTCTGTGGCATTGCAACATTCTGCATTATATTCTACATGATTATTTCTTTATTCCTGCTTCCTGAAACACTTCATTCAAGTCTGTAGACCGGTAGGGGTGAATAGTTTGCTTCCTACTCCCTGTATAGTATAAACGCACACTAACACTACTTACACAGGTATGCTACAGCGGTCAGTATGCTACAGCACCCACAGCACATCACTTTACAGCAATAAACTCACGACTTACACTTCACCTCACCACCATCTCACAGTGGGCAAAACAGAACTTTCACACTGGTAGGAGTAAATACTTCACTTCGGCCAGTATGCTACAGACGACTCAGCTCACGGTTTAGGCATACGCTTTATCCCCAGGTGTACCGGCACCTCACCACCGTCTCACAGTGGGCAAAATATCACTTTCACACCAGTAGGAGTGAATACTTCACTTCAACCAGTATGCTACAGCTCCCACAGCACATCAGTTTATAGCACTCAGCTCACAGTTTAAGCACACCCTTTCATCCCCAATACCGCACCTCAACACCATCTCACTCTAGGCAAAACAGCACTTTCACACCGGCAAGAGAAAATACTTTGCTTCGGCCAGGATGCTACAGAACACTCAGCTCACAGTTTAGGCACACGCTTTCATCGCCGAGTTCACTGGACCCTCACCTCCGCACCATCCCATAGTGGGCAAAACAGCACTTTCTCACCGGTTGGGGTAAATACTTCGCTTCGGCCAGTATGTTACAGCGCCCAGAGCCCATCAGTTTACAGCTCTCAGCTCACGGTTTACATACACGCTTTCATGCCAGAATGTACTGGCACCTCACCTCAGCACCATCTCACAGTGGGCAAAACAGCACTTTCACACTGGTAGGGGTAAATACTTAGCTTCACACTCCCTCTACAGCACACCCTAACCACCCTACAGACCTCACAGCTCTCCTACCTTCCTCTTTCCCATGTTTTTCTCTCCTATTTCCCTTACTCACTTCAACAGAATCATAAAATGGTGGCCAACAATTCCTAGTTTTTTGAATAGTCTATGAGTAGGTTTTTTGAGTATTCAGAAATTTTTGGCGCTCAACTTCTCACGGTAAAGTATTAGGTTGTCGTGGTATCAAGGTAGGTGCTTCTTGGCCAGAGGAAAACCTTAACCTCTGTAAAGAGAAGAGGTACACAAACCTCTCTCTTATTCTGATTGGGCAAGGATCCAGAGCACACTATACGTATCTAAATGATATTCTCATGTTCAAGTATTCATTCCTTCGGGATAGATCAAACCAAACGTAAATTTTTCAAAAGCTTTTATTCATCAACAGTGTTTACCCCTTGGGAATCACTGTGCCTGGCACTTAAGCCTACACGTGTTTCATCACAGCATGTGGCTGTGACTCTTCAGGGCTGATCTTAATGATCGAGGCGCGTGGTCGGGGAACCGGTGATAATTCCAACCCGGTCCTTATCGGGTGGTTTTTTGTTAAGAGGGTCACGGCACCAGTCGGTATCTCCGGTTGCCGTCAGCAAATTGTTTGACTGCGAAGTTCACAGCGGATGGTTTTCATTAGCGGTATTCAGGCCGTGTTCAGCCCGTGAATAAGCCTTGTACAGCTTCGGTCTCCAAGTGCGGGCTTAATCACGGGCTGAACACGGCCTGAATACCGCTAATGAAAACTATCCGCTGTGAACTTCGCAGTCAAACAATTTGCTGACGGCAACCGGACATACCGACTGGTGCCGTGACCCTCTTAACAAAAAACCACCCGATAAGGACCGGGTTGGAATTATCACCAGTTCCCCGACCACGCGCCTCGATCATTAAGATCAGCCCTAAAGAGTCACAGCCACATGCTGTGATGAAACACGTGTAGGCTTAAGTGACAGGCACAGTGACTCCCAAGGGGTAAACACTGTTGATGAATAAAAGCTTTTGAAAAATTTACGTTTGGTTTGATCTATCCCGAAGGAATGAATACTTGAACATGAGAATATCTTTTAGATACGTATAGTGTGCTCTGGATCCTTGCCCAACCAATTCCTAGTTGTAACCGCTAGCACCGCTCGCAGCCAATCAGTAACAAGCTTGTGCTCGTAACGCCTCAGCCAATCAGATGGCAGAATTCCCAAATATCCATATCTGTTGACATCGATATTTCTCAAAAACTACTGAACGAATTTACACCAAATAAGCGAAGTGTGCTTTCTAGACCAAGACCCTTCTTCCTGCCAAATTTGGGGTAATTTCGTTCACCTGTTCGACCTGTAGCCTTGTCTAAAGTTTCCTATGGAATTAAACATGAAGAAAACATGTTTTGGGACCCCATTTTCTCTCGGCCCCCCCTTGACGAATCACCCCCAAACTTTCAACATATGAGCTGATATCAACAAACAATTAGTTACATTTTGAGAAGATTCGTCAATCGGCGCCAAAGTTATTGGGAATAGAATGTTGCGATTTTCCTATGATAACAAGGTCCTAACTATAACTACCTTCTGGCGACTGCCAGTAGGTAATATATATATATCTATATAAATTATAATTATATATAAAACTGTTGGATCAGATCAAAGCTGTAGAAATGGAAATAAATGCTTGCCCGGAACCTCAAGAAATCAAAAAACTAACGGACAACATGAATGAACAATTACGCAAACATGAAGATAAAATAAAGACCCGCAAAGCTTCTAAATTTACTCGCGATGCCGATGACTACCGTTACGGCAGGATTTTCACATTCTCGCGCAAGCATAACACAGCTAAGAGACAAGCATATACAAAGAAGAAAAATGCTGCGGGAGTTAACACTAACAGCAGCACACCGGCCACCAGTGCCAGCACAGTAGTATTAGGCGCTACTAATAACGAGGGGGCCGAACAAAGTAGCGAGGCCTCATCTGTTACAAGCGCATCTAGTGTGGAATCATTATCATCTGGCTCTACTAGTTCAGATTTAAACTTAATGGGACTGGAAACACTAAATCTCCAGCAAGAAATGGATTTTGTGGTAGAGGAGAGGCTCCAAACTCTGAGTTCTTGGCAACCCAACTCACAAACAGGCAGAGGAGGAATCAACGCCGGAAAGCACGACGGCGTAGATGGAAACAACGCCGGTGCGCAACAACAACAAAAGAAAAAGAAAAAAACATGGGGGAAACGTCGTTAGAGGATAATACCATCATCAATCTTTCTAATGTTACCCTTAATAAAGCTGAGGAACAATTATTATCGTTAGACCTGAATTACTCTCCTATACAGAGTTTTAATTATGCCATGACCAGAGTGGATCTCTTTTGCTTTATAAGAAAACTAAAACTGAAAAAGCATTTTGCCTTACAATCTGCTAAAGACCTGAACAAACAGAATAACCCAAATGACGATACAGTGCCTAGCGATATGAATGAACTATGTGCGTCTGACACTCATAACTTTTTGGACGCCAATGATTTGCTTAACTCCTCCAACAATTCAGACATTGATCCTGAGGAGGCTACGCAGAGTCATCTAAGGATAATATCCATTTCTCAAAAAGGTGCTGGTTTGAGTCCATTTCGCAGTAAATCCAAGTTTATCCCTTTAATGCCTAAAGATGCGATAGACATCTTCCATGACTGCGTCACGAATGACATTAAAAGACTATATACAAAAGTGAACAACAGAAATCGGAAAAAAGAGATACATACTAAATGCGCTTATGATAAGTTGATGAGAAAATTAGGAGACAATCCTGACATCGTGATCAAAAAACCGGATAAGGGAGGTAATTTGGTGATTTGGCCCAAACCGGACTACATCAATGAGGCCAAACGCCAACTTGGAGACCCCTTAAAGCCTCACACAAAGAATACGAGAACGCTAAATGCAAACTCCATAAGATGTTAAGCCAATGGAAAAGAGAGGGTTTAATTTCATCTGAAGAACACAAATTCATGTATATTAATTTTCCTATTCTGCCTTCCCTTTACCTTATCCCAAAGGTACACAAAGCCGTGCAACCGGTGCCCGGCAGGCCAATTGTATCAGCCATAGGTAGTGTGGGTGAGAAAGTGGGGCAATATATTGACTTTTTTCTCCAGGACTTTGTAAAACAACTCCCCAGCTTTACCCGGGACACCAGTGACTTTATAACTAAGATTTCTAATATTGAATGGGATAGTGACATGTGGCTCATCTCACTGGATGTAGAGGCACTTTATACCAGTATTGATCACGAACAAGGGCTTTCCGCAGTAAAACATTACCTCTCTAGCAGACCAATTATGTATTATGATCACAATAATGTCATCTTGTGTCTCATGGAATGGTGCCTCCACAATAATTTTTTCTCCTTTGGTAAGGAGATCTTTAGACAGCTTAGAGGAGTGGCGATGGGGGCCTGCTTCTCTCCCAGCTACGCGTGCTTGCACGTTGGCTGGTGGGAGGAGCAGGTCCTCAATGTGCGCCACAAAGCTTGGATGGATGGCCATGTGAGCTGTTTTCTGAGGTACATAGACGATATCTTTATCGCTTGGAGAGGGAGCAGAGAGGATGCCCTTTCATTTATCCAAGATATTAACAGTAATTCACTCAATCTCAACTTCACAGCGCATATAGACAAGAATAGAATTCAATTTCTAGATGTTGAGGTGTATGTTACCAACTGTACACTTAACACCACACTACACAGAAAACCTACAGCGGGCAATGTTACATTGCACGCAACTAGTATGCATCCCAAACATACCATTTCAGGAATCCCGTATGGTGAAATTTTAAGGTTGGAAAGGATTTGTAGCTCTCCTTCATACTATAATACATGTTTAGGAGAACTCATGACACGATAAAAGCAAGGGGCTATTCTGACACCATTTTAAAAGAAGCCATTAAAAAATCCTTATCCCGGTCTAGGGAGAGTCTCTTTCCAATACCCACTTCTGAGACTGAAACCTTTACCATAACTGAACCCCAGTTGGATTGCCCGCGCCTGATTACAACTTATAGTAGAGAGGACAGAAAAATCAAGTCCACCATTAACAAAAACTGGCTAATTGTCCTTAGTGACCACATACTTAACACTAGATTGCCTGCTTCCCCTACTGTTACCTTCAGACGCGCGAAAACTATGGGCAATTCCTTGGATAAGGCAGCTCCTGAACTTAAAATGAAAACACCTTGGTTACGTCCTACTCGAGGTTTTTTCAGATGCTCTAGTTGCCGAGCCTGAAAATTCGGTACTACTACTACACACTATTCCACCCCTTTTAGTACTATTACTAAACCGATCTTGGGTAACTATTCCTGTAAGACAGATCATGCTGTCTACGTCCTGACATGCACCTGTGGGCTTAGACATGTGGGAAGCACTAAGCTCCAGGTGCATGTCCGGATATTACAGCACTTACGGGCTATATTACACAGTGACCCAGCCTAGCCGGTCGCCCGTCACTTTAAACGGGTTCACAATAATGACCTGAACTGTCTGAGTTACTATGTTATTGGAGCAGTATCATGTCTGAAGAGAGGGGGTGATCGTGAACTGCAGCTTAGGAAACTGGAGACTAGATTCATTCTAGAGCTCGATAGCCGTTGGCCTAATGGGCTTAACAATATTGAAGAAAGGCATCATTATTTGCAAATTTCTCCTTTGATGCATCTAATCACGGCTATCTGCATTTATTAGCTATCCAGTATCCCTTGACGTGTGGTGCTTCTTCTCCTAGTTAGGTTCCCTATTAGGAGTAACATTTCACAGAAGCACCAACATAGCTGTTAACACCTATATTGTACCGATTTCAGGTTTACTGTTGTATGTATTTTATCAAAGTTAAGATCTCATCATGAATATGCATTTTTCTAACATACACTTCCATCTGTTTTAACAGCATCTTACAGTTTTGTATTTATTCTGGTATTAAAGTTTCTTAACTTAGTTCCTGTTAAGTTATACAATTGAACTGTATTATTCTGACATATTATGAAATATATCTCACTTTTTGTATAGGTTTTTTACTGTACAGTAGATCATCATTTGTATATATGGGATATGGTATTATTTTTACATATTCCCATTTTTAACTTTTGTAATACACAGTTTTACCATTTGTAACTTTTAAAGAACCTTCTATTTAATAATACAGTCATTTATGAACTCAGGAAATTGAGAATGTAGATTAATATGAAGTATTAGGTATCTCTGTTCCGATGGTAACGCGGCTTATCCACCCACTTTGCACTTTCTGAGATTCTTCCACTTTTGCACTTTTTTATACACTTTTTGCACTTTAACTCTCGCTGCTAAATGTATAGATTTGCACATGCTATAAGCACTACATATGGCTTATTATGCCTTCTTGAATATGTATATTGATTGTTTATATTTTGTGACATTTAGGTCTCTGGTAACTGGCTAAATCTAGCTTGTTGGTCATTAGTTGGATTTAACCAGTAATTGCGTTTTCTTTCTTTCTGTGACATGGGCAAGGAAAGACTAACAGCGATAGTATGTTTTCACTATTTGTTACACATGTGACACCGGTGATCACCACTAGGGGGTGGTGATGTCATCACTAAAAGTATATAAAAAAGCATTATAATTCTTACTGTTGCAGCGTGAACAAGGGCTCTTTTGCTCGAAACGCGTCGCTGGTTCTGTTGGAATAAATATACATCTTGCTGACTTTGATGGTCCGTTCCTCCTTCTTGCTGGCGTGGAAGCGGTGTCTGCGAGCGCAGAGCATGCTGAGGAGGAGCTTTGGGTTCTATATATATATATATATATATATATATATATATATATATATATATATATATATATATATATATATATATATATTCACAGAAAAAACCATAGGTTATAGACCATATATAGTTAGGAATTTGCATTTACAAAACCTTGAAAATTCACTGAAAAAACCATAGGTTATAGACCATATATAGTTAGGGATTAGCATTTAAAAAACCTTATTTTATTTGCACAAAACCATTGAAATTCCATATATAGTTAGTTGCACTAACTATATATCGCGGACCCGCAATCCACTGCTAATGATGTCACATATTACATCATTCATGACATGGTCAGTGACATCACTGATGACATCACTGATGACATCTCAAATGACATTACTGATGACATCACTGATGACATCTCAAATGACATCACTGATGACATCACTGACATCTCATTTGACATTACTGATTACATCACTGATGATATCATTTATGTGATAATACATCTTCAGACTCTAATATAACCTTAGATACACTCAGTGTAAACAGGCATTCACAGACTGTCACACATCCATGGAGTTACTCACACACCTAGTCAGTCATGCAAAGAATCAATCACATCTCCATTTCCTTAACTATACAGTTATACACACCTTACTTATTCAAACATATACTAACACATATTTACTCTCGTATACAATCCTTGATACAAGTTCACAATGATTCATACAGCCACTCTCACATTCACTGGCTCTTATGTTCAGTTATTTATATATGTCAACTCTCACATGGAGTGTGTTTTACATATGTACTTACTTTGACATGTAGAACTGAGATATCCATTCACTCACCAATATACTCATGCACACAGTCAACTGTCCATACAGCTGTTTCTACATGCACTTTTGAACCCATACACCTAGGGAATCAACTGCTCACACATCTATGCACAGAGTTATACACCTCCCAGCCACCCACACACATACTCAGTCTCCCATACAAATACTTGGGCAACCATTCAATAACCCATATAGTTACTGATATAGCTACTGATTTAAACATGCAGCAGTTTACAGAAGAACATAAATAATGATTGCCAAATTAAGACACTTTAATCACTAACCCATGCACTCAGTGAGACACATTTAATCATTCTCTCATACAGTCAGTCATGCACCTACTAAATCCTTCATCCAGACACTTATACATCCACTCATTCTTCAATATGTAAGACATATTTTAACTTTACAGAAACATACAGTCACTGGGTGTTGTCATCAGTGATGTCATCAGTGATGTCATTTGAGATGTCATCAGTGATGTCATCAGTGATGTCACTGACCATGTCATGAATGATGTAATATGTGACATCATTAGCAGTGGATTGCGGGTCCGCGATATATAGTTAGTGCAACTAACTATATATGGAATTTCAATGGTTTTGTGCAAATAAAATAAGGTTTTTTAAATGCTAATCCCTAACTATATATGGTCTATAACCTATGGTTTTTTCAGTGAATTTTCAAGGTTTTGTAAATGCAAATTCCTAACTATATATGGTCTATAACCTATGGTTTTTTCTGTGAATTTCATTGGTTTTTTAAAAGCTAATATCTATAGCTGTAAAATATATTCTTTATTAAGTGACGTATCACGTAGCCCGTGAGACGCCTCATGATGCATCGCATAACCGTGACGTATCGTCTCTGCAGCGCAAACCAAACCCAAAACGTAAGCGCGCCAGAACACGCTTAAAGATATATATATATTTTTTTAACCTTAATTAGACAAAATCCACACGTGCACATATCACAAACGTTCAAAAAACACAATATGTCAGACTCCCGTTACGCTGCCGGTTAGCTGCCTGGTTAACGTACCAGGAAGCACCTTTACCGCGAAAAATCACAAATTTTTTTTTTTTCACCCCCCAGGGAACTTTAATAGCCCCCTCATCAATCCTAGGGGTTCAGGAGGGGTCTGCCTTACCCCTTTCATTCATTTACACCTTTTTTTTTTCCACCTCTTGTCTCTCGATCCCACAGAGAGACAAGATGGCGGCCGCTCCAGACTGTTTACAATGATAACAGCCAATCAGCTTCTCCTCAGACTCCCGTTACACTGCCGGTTAGCTTCCCGGTTAGCTGCCCGGTTAGCTGCCCAGTTCGCGTACCAAGACGCGTCTCTACGGCGAAAAAATCGGATTTTTTTTTTGTTTTTTTTTTGGCCCCGCGTGGCTTTATAATATCCCCCTCATCAATCCTAGGGGGTCAGAAGGAGTCTACCTTGCCCTCTTTCCTTCATTTCCCCCTTTGTTTTGGCCTCCTCTTGTCTCTCGATCCTACCGAGAGACAAGATGGCGGCCGCTCCGGACTGTTTACAATATTGACAGCCAATCAGCTACTCCTCAGACTCCCGTTACACTGCCGGTTAGCTTCCCGGTTAGCTGCCCGGTTAGCTGCCCGGTTCGCGTACAAAGACGCGTCTCTACGGCGAAAAAATCGGATTTTTTTTTTTTTTTTGGGTTACACTGCCGGTTAGCTTCCCGGTTAGCTGCCCGGTTAGCTGCCTGGTTCGCGTACCAAGACGCGTCTCTACGGCGAAAAAATCGGAATTTTTTTTTTTTTTTTTTGGGCCCGGCGTGGCTCTATAATATCCCCCTCATCAATCCTAGGGGGTCAGAAGGGGTCTACCTTGCCCTCTTTCCTTCATTTCCCCCTTTGTTTTGGCCTCCTCTTGTCTCTCGATCCTACCGAGAGACAAGATGGCGGCCGCTCCGGACTGTTTACAATATTGACAGCCAATCAGCTACTCCTCAGACTCCCGTTACACTGCCGGTTAGCTTCCCGGTTAGCTGCCCGGTTAGCTGCCCGGTTCGCGTACCAAGACGCGTCTCTACGGCGAAAAAATCGGATTTTTTTTTTTTTTTTTTTGGGTTACACTGCCGGTTAGCTTCCCGGTTAGCTGCCCGGTTAGCTGCCCGGTTCGCGTACCAAGACGCGTCTCTACGGCAAAAAAATCGGAATTTTTTTTTTTTTTTTGGGTTACACTGCCGGTTAGCTTCCTGGTTAGCTGCCCGGTTAGCTGCCCGGTTCGCGAACCAAGACGCGTCTCTACGGCGGAAAAAATCGGAATTTTTTTTTTTTTTGGGGCCCGGCGTGGCTCTATAATATCCCCCTCATCAATCCTAGGGGGTCAGAAGGGGTCTACCTTGCCCCCTTTCCTTCATTTCCCCCTTTGTTTTGGCCTCCTCTTGTCTCTCGATCCTACCGAGAGACAAGATGGCGGCCGCTCCGGACTGTTTAGAATGTTGACAGACACCGGAGAGCCAATCAGCTTCGCTTCGCAAAGTTCCGATACGCGAAAAGTTCGCGAACCGGAGCGCTGCCCGGAGCGCTGTTACAGATATATATCTTGTTTTAAACGTTAATTTCTCAAAATCCACTGAAGCACATATATTGAGACCTAGCAAAGGCACATCGGGCTAACAGTCCCTACAATTTTGCCAAGTTTCGTGGAAATCCATTCAGCCGTTCGGGCTAAAAGTGAGGCCAACCGCCCTATGGAAATTAACATGGGAAAAACGTGTTTTGGGACCCCCCTTTTTTCTCAGCCCCCCCTTGACGAACCCCCCCCAAATTTCCAGGAGCTGCTCAGAAACAAAATGTGCCATTTTCCTGAAAATTTCAGCCAATTCCGTCCACAAACGCCAAAGTTATTAGGCATAGAATTTTCAAAAGTTCCATAGAGAAAAAATCCTAACTATATATACCTACTGGCTATCGCCAGTAGGTAATATATATATATATATATATATATATATATATATATATATATATATATATATATATTCACTGAAAAAACCATAGGTTAGAGACCATATATAGTTAGCTGGACATTTTATTGACATAAAACCAATGAAATTCCATATATAGTTAGTTGCACTAACTATATATCGCGCACCCGCAATCCACTGCTGATGATGTCACATATTACATCATTCATGACATGGTCAGTGACATCACTGATGACATCACTGATGACATCTCAAATGACATCACTGATGACATCACTGATGACATCTCAAATGACATCACTGATGACATCATCTAGTGTCTGTGTGTTTTTGTAAAGTTTAAATATGTTTTACATATTGAAGAATGAGTGGATGTATGGAAGACTGAGTGTGTGTGTGGCTGGCTGGGAGGTGTGTGACTGTGCATATCAATGTGTACTTGTATCAGTGATTGTATAAGAGAGTAAGTATGTGTTAGTATATGTGTGAAAAGTATGGTGTTCAGTGTTTAACTGTATAGATGAGGAAATCGAAGTGTGATTGATTCTTCACAGGACTGACTAGGTGTATGAGTGCATATGATAGTCTTGTAATAATGAGTGACTGTATGTATGAGTGATTGTATGGGTGAATGAGTGAATGTTTGTGTAGACGTAGGAATCAGTGAGTGCGTATGTAGTAACTGGTATTGGTGTGTCATGATGTCATCAGTGATGTCATTTGAGATGTCATCAGTGATGTCATTTGAGATGTCATCAGTGATGTCATCAGTGATGTCACTGAAGTATGGTGTTCTGTGTTTAACTGTATAGATGAGGAAATGGAAGTGTGATTGATTCTTTACAGGACTGACTAGATGTGTGAGTAACTCCATGGATGAGTGGCAGTGTGTGAGTGTCTGCATAGGTGTATGAGTGCATATGATAGTGTTGTAATAATGAGTGACTGTATGTATGAGTGATTGTATGGGTGAATGAGTGAATGTGTGTGTAGACGTAGGAATCAGTGAGTGCGTATGTAGTAACTGGTATTGGTGTGTCATGATGTCATCAGTGATGTCATTTGAGATGTCATCAGTGATGTCATCAGTGATGTCATTTGAGATGTCATCAGTGATGTCATCAGTGATGTCACTGACCATGTCATGAATGATGTAATATGTGACATCATCAGCAGTGGATTGCGGGTGCGCGATATATAGTTAGTGCAACTAACTATATATGGAATTTCATTGGTTTTATGTCAATAAAATGTCCAGCTAACTATATATGGTCTCTAACCTATGGTTTTTTCAGTGAATTTTCAAGGTTTTGTATATGCAAATTCCTAACTATATATGGTCTATAACCTATGGTTTTTTCAGTGAATTTCATTGGTTTTTTAAAAGCTAATATCTATAGCTGTAAAATATATTCTTTATTACGTGACGTATCACGTAGCCACGTGAGACGCCTCATGACTCGTCGCATAACCGTGACGTATCGGCTCTGCAGCGCAAACAAAACCCGTAACGTAAGCGTGCCGGAGCACGCTTACAGATATATATTTTTTTTTTAACCTTAATTAGACAAAATCCACACGTGCACATATCTTGAGGCCTTGCAAAGGCACATCAAACAAACAGTCCCTACAATTTTGTCAAGTTTGCTGGAAATCTATTCCCTTAATTTTTTTTTTACTGTTTCTCTTGGTTTTCCCCTTGTTACGCTTACCGGGACGCTACCCGGTACGCGAACCGGACGCTCCAAAAACACAAGATGGCGGACTCCCGTTACGCTGCCGGTTAGCTGCCCGGTTCGCGTACCGGGAAGCGCCTCTACCGTGAAAAATCGCGGGGGACTTTAATATCCCCCTCATCAATCCTAGGGGGTCAGGAGGGGTTTACCTTGCCCCCTTTCCTTCATTTCCCCCTTCTTTTTTCACCACATCTTGTCTCTCGAACCTACCGAGAGACAAGATGGCGGCCGCTCCGGACTGTTTACAATGTTGACAGCTATGCTGCCGGTTAGCTGCCCGGTTAGCTGCCCGGTGAGCTGCCCGGTTCGCGTACCGGGACGCGCCTCTACGGCGTAAAATCGCAAAAAAATTATTTTATTTTTTTTGCCCCGCGGGGCACTTTAATATCCCCCTCATCAATCCTAGGGGGTCAGGAGTGGTCTACCTTGCCCCCTTCCCTTCATTTCCCCCTTCGTTTTTCACCACATCTTGTCTCTCGATCGTACCGAGAGACAAGATGGCGGCCGCTCCGGACTGTTTAGAATGTTGACAGACACCGGAGAGCCAATCAGCTTCGCTTCGCGAAGTTCCGTTACGCGTCAGGTACGCAAACCGGGGCGCTAACCAGAGCGCTGTCACAGATATATTTTTTTTTTTAAACGTTAATTTCTCAAAATCCACTGGAACACATAGCACAGGCACGTCGGGCAAACCATATCTACAATTTTGCCAAGTTTCATGTAAATCTATTCAGACGTTCGAGCTAAAAGTGAGTCCAACCGCCCTATGGAAAAATGAATGGGAAAAACGTGTTTTGGGACCCCCCTTGTTTCTCGGCCCCCCCCCTTGACGAAACCCCCCCAAATTTTCAGGGGCTGCTCAGAAACGAAATGTGCCATTTTCCTGAAAATTTCAGCCAATTCCGTCCACAAACGCCAAAGTTATTAGACATAGAATTTTCAGAAATCCCATAGAGAAAAAATCCTAACTATATATACCCACTGGCTATCGCCAGTAGGTAATATACATATATAAACATATATAATCTGCATATCTATATAAATATAAATGCATGCATACATATACATATATGCATACATATGCATGTTATTTACATGAAAGTTTTAAAAACACTAATAAAAGCAAAGCTAAAAAGCCACCTCATCACAAACAGAATGGCTTTAACTTAAACGAGGGCGAGATCTATTGCATTTTCAATGCTTGTTTACTTTGGTTCTATCAAGAAGGCATTCAGATGTTTCACACATTTGCCATAAATTCTGAATGTTAGCACTCTAGTTGCTCATTAGATTACTGTAGTAAAGCTAGTGCTCACCAGGGAAGTCTGCTGCTAATCATGGTTTGCAGCCATTTTCCCGCATTTTTTATCCAGCAGACTTTCAGTCCGCATACCATTATCCCGCAAGGTCATTGACCTCGCATACCATTATCCCGCATTTTTTCAAAACGCATGTGCATTTATCGCGCATGCCTTTACAAAGAATTATGTTTTAAAGGCATGTATGGTAAATGCATTTGCGTTGTGAAAACCACGATGACGAGAGAGGTAAGTGGGTTTGTGTTAATTTTTTCGTGGGTTAGTGATTGTGTAGTGTAGTGTAGTGTTGTGTAGTGTAGTGTTGTGTTAGTGTAGTGTAGAGTTGTGGTGGTTGTTTAGTGTAGGGTCATGCTGGGGGTAGTGTTTTAGGGTTTAGGGTTGTGTTGTGGTGTTTGCGTAGTGTAGGGTCATGCTGAGGGTAGTGTTTTAGGGTTTAGGGTAGTGTTGTAGTGTTTGTGTAGTGTAGGGTCATGCTGGGGGTAGTGTTTTAGGGTTTAGGGTTGTGTTGTAGTGTTTGCGTAGTGTAGGGTCATGATGGGGCTAGTGTTTTAGGGTTTAGGGTAGTGTTGTAGTGTTTGCGTAGTGTAGGGTCATGCTGGGCGTAGTGTTTTAGGGTTTAGGATAGTGTTGTAGTGTTTGCGTAGTGTAGGGTCATGCTGGGGGTAGTGTTTTAGGGTTTTGGGTAGTGTTTGCGTAGTGTAGGGTCATGCTGGGGTGTAGTATTTTAGGGTTTAGGGTAGTGTTGTAGTGTTTGCGTAGTGTAGGGTCATGCTGGGGGTAGTGTTTTAGGGTTTAGGGTAGTGTTGTAGTGTTTGCGTAGTGTAGGGTCATGCTGGGGGTAGTGTTTTAGGGTTTTGGGTAGTGTTGTAGTGTTTGCGTAGTGTAGGGTCATGCTGGGGGTAGTGTTTTAGGGTTTTGGGTAGTGTTGTAGTGTTTGCGTAGTGTAGGGTCATGCTCGGGTGTAGTGTTTTAGGGTTTTGGGTAGTGTTGTAGTGTTTGCGTAGTGTAGGGTCATGCTCGGGTGTAGTGTTTTAGGGTTTTGGGTAGTGTTGTAGTGTTTGCGTAGTGAAGGGTCATGCTGGAGGTAGTGTTTTAGGGTTTTGGGTAGTGTTGTAGTGTTTGCGTAGTGTAGGGTCATGCTGGGGGTAGTGTTTTAGGGTTTTGGGTAGTGTTGTAGTGTTTGCGTAGTGTAGGGTCATGCTGGGGGTAGTCTTTTAGGGTTTTGGGTAGTGTTGTAGTGTTTGCGTAGTGAGGGGTCATGCTGGGGGGTAGTGTTTTAGGGTTTTGGGTAGTGTTGTAGTGTTTGCGTAGTGTAGGGTCATGCTGGGGGGTAGTGTTTTAGGGTTTTGGGTAGTGTTGTAGTGTTTGCGTAGTGTGGGGTCATGCTGGGGGGTAGTGTTTTAGGGTTTTGGGTAGTGTTGTAGTGTTTGCGTAGTGTAGGGTCATGCTGGGGGGTAGTGTTTTAGGGTTTTGGGTAGTGTTGTAGTGTTTGCGTAGTGTAGGGTCATGCTGGGGTAGTGTTTTAGGGTTTTGGGTAGTGTTGTAGTGTTTGCGTAGTGTAGGGTCATGCTGGGGGTTTAGGGTAGTGTTGTAGTGTTTGCGTAGTGTAGGGTCATGCTGGGGGTAGTGTTTTAGGGTTTAGGGTAGTGTTGTAGTGTTTGCGTAGTGTAGGGTCATGCTGGGGGTAGTGTTTTAGGGTTTAGGGTAGTGTTGTAGTGTTTGCGTAGTGTAGGGTCATGCTGGGGTAGTGTTTTAGGGTTTAGGGTAGTGTTGCAGTGTTTGCGTAGTGTAGGGTCATGCTGGGGTGTAGTGTTTTAGGGTTTTGGGTAGTGTTGTAGTGTTTGCGTAGTGTAGGGTCATGCTGGGGGTAGTGTTTTAGGGTTTAGGGTAGTGTTGTAGTGTTTGCGTAGTGTAGGGTCATGCTGGGGGTAGTGTTTTAGGGTTTTGGGTAGTGTTGTAGTGTTTGCGTAGTGTAGGGTCATGCTGGGGGGTAGTGTTTTAGGGTTTAGGGTAGTGTTGTAGTGTTTGCGTAGTGTAGGGTCATGCTGGGGGTAGTGTTTTAGGGTTTTGGGTAGTGTTGTAGTGTTTGCGTAGTGTAGGGTCATGCTGGGGTGTAGTGTTTTAGGGTTTTGGGTAGTGTTGTAGTGTTTGCGTAGTGAAGGGTCATGCTGGGGGTAGTGTTTTAGGGTTTTGGGTAGTGTTGTAGTGTTTGCGTAGTGTAGGGTCATGCTGGGGGTAGTCTTTTAGGGTTTTGGGTAGTGTTGTAGTGTTTGCGTAGTGTAGGGTCATGCTGGGGGTAGTCTTTTAGGGTTTTGGGTAGTGTTGTAGTGTTTGCGTAGTGAAGGGTCATGCTGGGGGTAGTGTTTTAGGGTTTTGGGTAGTGTTGTAGTGTTTGCGTAGTGTGGGGTCATGCTGGGGGTAGTGTTTTAGGGTTTTGGGTAGTGTTGTAGTGTTTGCGTAGTGTGGGGTCATGCTGGGGGGTAGTGTTTTAGGGTTTTGGGTAGTGTCGTAGTGTTTGCGTAGTGTAGGGTCATGCTGGGGGTAGTGTTTTAGGGTTTTGGGTAGTGTTGTAGTGTTTGCGTAGTGTAGGGTCATGCTGGGGGTAGTGTTTTAGGGTTTAGGGTAGTGTTGTAGTGTTTGCGTAGTGTAGGGTCATGCTGGGGGTAGTGTTTTAGGGTTTAGGGTAGTGTTGTAGTGTTCGCGTAGTGTAGGGTCATGCTGGGGGTAGTGTTTTAGGGTTTAGGGTAGTGTTGTAGTGTTTGCGTAGTGTAGGGTCATGCTGGGGGTAGTGTTTTAGGGTTTAGGGTAGTGTTGCAGTGTTTGCGTAGTGTAGGGTCATGCTGGGGTGTAGTGTTTTAGGGTTTTGGGTAGTGTTGTAGTGTTTGCGTAGTGTAGGGTCATGCTGGGGGTAGTGTTTTAGGGTTTAGGGTAGTGTTGTAGTGTTTGCGTAGTGTAGGGTCATGCTGGGGGTAGTGTTTTAGGGTTTAGGGTTGTGTTGTAGTGTTTGCGTAGTGTAGGGTCATGCTGAGGGTAGTGTTTTAGGGTTTAGGGTTGTGTTGTAGTGTTTGCGTAGTGTAGGGTCATGCTGGGGGTAGTGTTTTAGGGTTTAGGGTAGTGTTGTAGTGTTTGCGTAGTGTAGGGTCATGCTGGGGTGTAGTGTTTTAGGGTTTTCGGTAGTGTTGTAGTGTTTGCGTAGTGTAGGGTCATGCTGGGGGTAGTGTTTTAGGGTTTAGGGTAGTGTTGTACTGTTTGTGTAGTGTAGGGTCATGCTGGGGTAGTGTTTTAGGGTTTAGGGTAGTTTAGTTGTTTAGTGTATGCTAAAGGCATATTCGTTCTAAAAGTTTTCGTTATTTTAATTTGCGGCCTAATAGTACATGCAGGATTTTTTTTGCGGACTGATGGTATGCGGGATTTCGTCATATATTCGCTAATCATACTTTCTATGGCAAAATGAACCCCCTCATTTTGTTCCTTTTTAAATTAAATGTTTTAAGAGTTACCACTTTAATCCAATCAAGATGGCTTCAGGTGTGCCATACCTTTGTAATAAGTAGGACTGTTAGCACTCTAGTTGTTCTTTAGAAGACTCTGGGACATTCTGTCATTGGGCTATAGTTGGGCTACATCTGGCTGATATTTGGGCTACATTTGTTTTTTTTGTCTCTGGTGGCCATCTTTGGGCTACATTGGGCTACATTGGGCTACATTGGGCTACATTTGGGCTCCAACATATATATAGCCCAATGTAGCCCAATATATATTTTTCAAAGTTAATTTTCGTAAAAACCACTGGAGCCTATATCTTGAGACATAGCAAAGGCACATCGGGCTACCAGTCCCTACAATTTTGCCAAGTTTGGTGTAAATCCATTCAGCCGTTCAGGCTAAAAGTGAGGCCAACCGCCCTATGGAAAATTGCATGGGAAAAACATGTTTTGGGACCCCCCTTTTTTCTCGGCCCCCCCTTGACGAAACCCCCCCCAAATTTTCAGGGGCTGCTCAGAAACAAAATGTTCCATTTTCCTGAAAATTTCAGCCAATTCTGTCCTTAAACGCCAAAGTTATTCGACATAGAATTTTCAAAAATCCCATAGGAAAAAAATCCTAACTATATATACCTACTGGCTATCGCCAGTAGGTAATATACACATATATATATATATATATGCACATAACCTCGCGCACAGAACAGCGCCTGATAGCGGAATCACGAGGCGGGACCACTCATGTGAAAAGTGCTATTTTATTCCAGTTTGCAAGTCACAGCGAGTTTCGGCCTTCTCCGCGGCCTTGATCACATGACTGTGCTACATCACAAGCCCCGTTTTTAAAGTGCCAGTGCTTTCCATATTACAATAGACATAGAAAAGGTATATTGCTGTATCAATACATCCGTATTACAATAGCGGTAACAAGAATTATTGTTTGCGCTTAAATTACATCTTATTATCTGCATAAATGCATATAAATGTAAACATTTCATTTTGGCAAATAACAGTGTATTTTGAATACATCATCTTATTTCAAAAATATTGTCTGCATAAATGCCACTAAAATTCCCTTTCCTTTTCTAAATATCATACTAATGTTGTTACTTATACGTGCTCACCAAAACGTAAAAAGAAAAAATTATTCCTAAAAAAAGAATTTTGTTAAAAAACCACAAGTGTACCCTAAATAATATATAAGTATGTATTAAATTATAAAAGAAGATTTTGTCTCTGAGCTCCTTATTTCAATGTATAACTACTCCTAATGGCAATGTGCTCACTTTGTACACTATTCATTATTAGACACAAATGTGTATATTCATACAAAGGTAGCCACAATTTGATATGTTCTAGATCATAAAATGAGATAATATAGGAAACAAATTGTTAAACATTGCATAAAATCCTTCTTTAAAACCCATACACAAATAGAAAATTCATTCAAGGTGACAAATCTAAAACAAATTGCTAAAAAAGACTCATGTATAAAAACTACCCACAATATCTTAAAAACAATCCTGCATAGACATGTCCCATATAGGGCTTGTGCAAAATATGCAATATATACAGAGGAGACAGCCAGTGAATAATAAGCTAATCCTACATCCTTTGAATGATCCTATATATGGTATAGCATTGAACACAGTGCTATGATAGGGCTATTCATGGCAATCATATAAATGTGTGGAGGTCCTCTGTTGCATTTAAGCCTCCTGGCCATTTTGAGTCCAACTCTAAAATGTACCTAGTTACTGTTTGTCTGAGGTAAGCTTCCCTATCCCCTCCTCTTCTTGTTAGTGGAATAGATTCAATTGCATAATATCTTAGGCATTTTGGGTTACTTTTGTGAACTGCCTCAAAATGCCTAGCAACAGGGTAAGTTTGGTCTTTGTTGGTGATTGCCCTTAAATGCTGCAAAATACGCGTGTGTACCTGCAGTTTGGTGCTACCTACGTATTTTAGGTTGCATTCACATTCCAGGACATAGACACAGTATTCTGTTTTACAGGTTAGATGTTGCTTTATCTGTCTAGTGGTCCTGGAGAATGCTGTCACATAGCCTTTGGTATTGACACCAAACTGAGAGGCTTTGCAGGTTAGACATCTGTAGAATCCCTTTCTCATTAAAAACCAGTTATCTTTATTGAAACTTTCCTGGCGGTTTTTTGCTAGTATAGCACCCATGCTTCTAGCTCTACGGAAGGCAATTGAGAGATTGGAGGGCATTGTGTCGCCGATTACCGGATCATCCTGGACAAAATGCCAGTTATGTCTCATATTTGTCCTCAGCTCCTTTTCTTCCTTAGAGTATGTTATTATTAAGCGGACCTGATCTGTTTTTTTATCTTTGGTCACTTTAGATTTATACTCTAAGAGCTCCTCTATGGGTTTTAATTGGGACTTCCTCATTGCAGTTTCTACCAATGTTTGGCTATACCCTCTCTCCACAAATCTGACCAGGCTCTCCAATTGTTTTTCCCTCGCATCGGCAGGGTCACTGCATATACGCCGGATGCGTAGCATCTCCCCATAAGGTATGCTTTTTATAAGGTGTTAGGGATGTGCACTGGTCGCATGGAGTCTAGTGTTGCCTGTGGTTGGCTTTCTAAAAAGGGTAGTCATTAGAATGTTGTTTAAAACAACCTGTACATCTAAAAATGTCACTGAATGTTTACGTATGTTAGATGTAAAACTTAGATTAAGATCATTCAGGTTTATCTCTTCTATGAACTCCAGAACACTTTCTTCTGTACTTTTACAGACAATAAATAAATCATCAATAAAACACAGCCATGATATTATATTGGAAGCCCATTGCTGTTCAAACTTCCGCTTGAGGACCAGTTCCTCCCACCAGCCCATAAATAAACAGGCATAGCTAGGGGTGAAACTGGCCCCATAGTTACACCTTGTATTTGCTCGAAAAATTGACCATTAAACAGAAAATAATTGTTCTCCAGACAGAATGACAACATCTCTAAAAGCATTTTGGTGTGATGTGCAAATTCCATAGACCTTGTACTCAAAAAGTATTCACAAGCCTGTAGGCAATCTCTATGCTTAATACATGTATATAGGGAGTTCACATCCAAAGTTTCTAGTAGCATTCCAGGACTCCATTCTATTTCTTTTATTTTTCTAATGAAGTCACTGGTATCTTTGATGTAAGAATCCAAATTTTCATATGTGTCTGTAAAAAATAGTCAATGTGCCTGGAAAGGTTTTCCAAGGGTCCATCACACGCCGCAATAATTGGTCTCCCGGGCGGTGATGTTAGACTTTTATGGACTTTAGGAATAAAGTAAATATAGGGTACCTGGGGGTGTTCTTTTTTAATAAATTTAAATTCATCCCCACTTAAAAGACCTAGACCTTTCCACGATAGCAATTTCTTGAATAATACATCCTAGGTAGCTTTGTATTTTAACGGTGTAGTTTTTCTGTAGCATCGAATGTCGTTTAATTGTCCATAGGCTTCTTCTAAAAAGCTGGTCATTGGCCATAAGACAATATTTCCGCCTTTATCTGAATTTCGAATTATCAGATCTTCCTTTTGTAATCTGATCATCAATTGACTGAATTTTCTGTCTTGATTGGTATCTTTTTCTTGGTTTTGTTACGCGTGTGGGCCAATTTTTTAACTTGTGCCACTACATGCTCGCTGAACGTGTCCAAGCCATCATGTGCCGCTAAGGGAATAAATTTCGATTTTGGTTTGAATGGAGTGGCGGCCATTCATTGATGACCCTTCTTGTGTTCCCGTTTCACCTTCATTTGCTAGTTGGCACATGTCACGGTACACATTGATATCTGAGACCAATAGCTCCAGATATGCAATCTCTGAATTGTAGTCCTGTGTATTAGCCAAGGCCGCTTTCTGTGAAAACATTTTCTTTAGTTTTAACTTGCGAATGAATTGGTGAATATCTGCCCTAGTTCTAGTGTAGTTAAAGCTTGACTCTGCGCAAAAGCTTAGGCCCAGACTTAACAGCTGTGTTTCCGCTGTTGACAGTTCCAAAGAGCTCAGGTTGATTATTGATTTTGAATCCTGAGATGATTGCTTTCCGCCTGGCTGTGACTACTTTTCAAGTATGGTTTCGGGCTTTTCCTGGCGTGTCCCCGGCCTCGCTTCTTTTTCTCTCCTGTGTTTGCTGGCTCGATGCCTGCCCCTTCTCCGCTGACATTTTGTTTTGCTGCTATGTTCTGGGGCCGTGGTCTTAGTGTGTCCCACCTTATTTGTTTTAAAATGTCCAACTCTTCCCCCAAAGTCAGTTTAATTCCTGGTGTTTTGCTTGCTCCTTCATTTTCAGATTCACTCTCAGGAGCCGAGCTAGATATTGAGGAAAGTTCTGTTGGTTGTTTTTCTGTGCCCTTGTTGGTCATGCTGCGTTTATTTGCTGTTGCGGCTCTCAGTGTATCGTAGCGACGTGCAAATGTAAATATTTGCCCATTTGCATAATCATACCAGTCTCTTTTAAATTTGTAAATTTCTCTTGTTTTTATTTGTTCCTCTTCCTTGGCCAATCTGCTTAGCATGTCATCCATCATTTTGTTTTCCTGGCGCGAATCCTCACTGCTCGCCAATTGCTTTATGCTCTCCTCCAGGGCATCTTTTTTTGTTTGAAGTTCAGCCCCATATATTTCTGCATATTTGACTAAAATTTGGACAAGGCGGCGTGAGGAATCCAAATTGCATTCGCCCCATTCTGCAATCATTAGTGGGTTCGGCGCCTCATAGCTGGGGGCTAACATGATACCTAGCCCCCTGGGGATTCTCCCCACATCCAAATATCTTTTCAAAGACCGAGCCTCCCACCATTTTGACTGTTCTTGTCGTTTTAGTTTTTCCAGGAGTTTGAAGGAATCCCTTAAGCTTGCAGACTCTGCCCTATTAGTAGGACTTGTTTCCTTTACGGTATTTACTTCTCTCTCCAGAGCATCAGAGAACATCTCATCGGCGGCGAGCTCACGGGCTCTTCGCATTTGACATTGCAACTACTGGATATTTTGAAAATGCACTTTAAAACACGCAGTCACTATATATATATACATTCACTGAAAAAAACATAGGTTTTAGGGGTGTTAAAGTTAGTTGGACATTTCACTCGTACAAAACCATTGAAATTCCCCCGTTATAGTTAGTAGTACTAACTATAACTCGCGCGCCCTTAATCCACTGCTGATGATGTCACATATTACATCATTCATGACATGGTCAGTGACATCACTGATGACATCACTGATGACATCTCAAATGACATCACTGATGACATCATCCAGTGAATGTGTTTTGGTACGATATTTAAATAAGTAATATATATGTATAGCAATCTGCATTGAAGACTGAGTGGATGTATAAGTGTCTGAATGGAGGATTTAGTAGCAGGATGATTGACTGTCTAAGTGACTAATTTAAAGTGTCTCACTAAATATATGGGATAGTGATTAAACTGTGTGAATACCTGTATCACTCTATCTCTTGTTGTGTAAACTACTACATAAGTTGGTTACTAGCTATGTGAAAGTCTATATTAGTTATTAATTAGTTAAGTGAGTATTTGTATCAGATTGTGAAAGAATGTGTGTGTGGTTGGGTGGGAGGTGTGTGACTGTTCAAAGATGTGTAAATAGTTGATTTAGTAGGTATATAAGGTTAAGACTGCATTTGGAAACAGTTGTTTAGGTGAGTGAATCTCTTTATGGGTGTGGTGATGAGTAAATATATTTCTCAATGATACATGTCCAACAAACTAGAAATACAAAAGGCAGTGTATGTGACAGTTGTTGTATATAAATAAGTATACATAAGACTCAGTGATTGTATGAGTGACGTATGGATAACAGTTGAAAGAGTGCGTCTAAGTCATAGGGCAATTTTTTAGTAATATTTGTAGTTTGCGAAAATAGACACTTAGAAACTTTTCTGGTGAAAACCAGACAATGGATTCCTAAGGAAGGAAATACAAGTTACTGGTAAGTATGGTTAGAATTACTTTTCAGGATCAGTACTGGGCTCAAAGATGCTGCACTGAGATCTCTCCTGATAACAGGTGAGTGAATCGGAATTTGTAGCACATCCAGTAAGTGCCACAGAGCTGCATAGCAGAAAGATGTAAAAAGGGGCACGGCCTGCACCACCTCTCTGCAACACAGCGCATTGGCGCTTCCTGGAAGCACCTGGTGGGTACTTGGCCCCCATGGTCCCTCAAGTTTAAAATAGAATTTTTCCCCAACTTAAAACGCGCCACAGGGCGTGTTTGCACACATCACGTCAGGCCCCTCCCCTCGCTTTAACACTGTGTAAACGCGCCCTGTCACCGTTCTAAGTTGAGAGATTAAGTCCTGTTCAATCCTAAGGGTCCCTTGGGTCAAATTATCCCACTAGGTACCTCTAGTAAGTGCCACAGAGCTGCGTTGCAACGAGGTATAAAGAGGGGCATGGCCTCTGAACACCTGTCTCCAATGCAGCTCCCTGGCGCATACTGGACATACCTGTTGGGCTATTTGGCCCTTAGGGACCCTCAGTATTGAAAGAGAATTAATTCCCCAACTTAAAACATGCCACAGGGCGCGTTTGCACAGTGGTGAAGGAAGGAGGCGTGGCCTAAGGTGATATGTCTGCAAGCACACCCTGCAGCCTGTTTTCAAGTTAGAGAATGAATTCCTCCTCAATCCTGTGGGTCCTTGGGGGCCAACTAGCCCACCAGGTCCCTACAGTAAGCGCCAGGAGGCTGCGTTGCAGAAAGGTGTTCAGAGGCTACACCACTTTTTACAACACTCTGCAACGCAGCTCCGTGGCGCTTACTAGAGGTACCAGGTGGGCTAATTGGCCCCCAGGGACCCTCAGGATTGACAAGGAATTAATTCCCCAACTTAAACTGCTCCACAGGGTTTGTTTTCACACATTTGAACTCAGGACCTGTCTCCTCCCTTCACCACTGTGCAAACATGCCCCATGGCGTGTTTCAAGTTGGGGAATTAAGTCCTATTGAATCCTGGAGTCCCTGGGGTCCAACTAGCCCACCAGCTAAGCTACCTCCAGTAAGCACCACAGAGTGGTGCAATGAGGGGGCGTGGCCTCAGGCTGCGATCCGGTTCTTTTATTTTTATTATTTTTTTAAGTAGGGGTCTGTGTAGCCCCCCTTCTTTTTCTAAGTTTTTTTAGCCCTGGGAACACCATCCCCCAGGACCTTCCCCCAATTTTTAATTTAAATAAATAAAATAATCGGGAAGGGCGCATGGCCCCCCTCCCAAAGCCATAATTTGCCCCGGGGACCCCATACCCCGGGGCTCTAATTAAATGTATGCGGGGGGATCACGGCGGTCCCCGGGGCCATCAGGGGCTCCAGGAGGGCCCTGGGGGGTGGTGGTCCCCTGGGCTTGGGGGTCCATAATGGACTCTCAAATTAAAAGCGTAGTGCCCCGGGGTTGTGGCGGTCCCGGGGGCATGTGGGGGGGGCTCAAGACCTCCCCACACAGGTTTATTATTTGAAAGAAAAGCCACGGGGTGGTGGTCCCCAGGGCTGTGGGCGGCTGTGATCCCCCGCATACATTTGATTAGAGCCCCGGGGTGGCGATCCCCGGGGCGTGTGGGGTGGGCTCAAGCCCTCCCCACACATGTTTTTTTATTTAAGAAAAAGCCCCGGGGTGGCTGTCCCTGGGGCTGCGGGGCCGTGAGCAACCCGCATACATTTAATTAGAGCCCCAGACCTGGGGGATGGCGGTCCCCGGGGCTCGGGGGCCTCAGAGCAACCCCACCCATTTCAAAAAAGCCTTGGGGTTGGTGGTCCCTGTGGCTGCGGGGGGGCTTGTTTGCCCCCCGCATACATTTAATTGGAGCCCTGGGTGTGGCAGTCCCCGGGGGGTCTGGGGGGCCTCAGAGCCCCCCACCCATTTAAAAAAAGCCCCAGGTGTGGCGGTCCCCAGGGATGCGGGGAGGCCGTGAGCCCCCGCATACATTTAATAGGAGCCCCGGGGTTGGTAGTTCCCAAGGCTGCATGGGTGGTCCCGTGAGCCCCCCACATACATTTAATTAGAGCCCAGTGGGGTGGCGGTCCGTGGGACTGGGGGCCCTCGGAGTCCCCCCACCCATTTAAAAAAAAAACCCAGGGGTGGTGGTCCCCAGGGCTGCGGGGTGGTGGTCCCCAGGGCTGCGGGGTGGCGGTCCCCAGGGCTGCGGGGGGCTCGTGAGCCCCCGCATATATTAACAAAGAGCCCCGGGGTTGGCGGTCCCCGGGGCATTGTGGGGGGATTGGGACCAGCCCACACTTTTTTCTTAATAATGCCCCTGGGATTTGGCCCCCCGGGGGCAAATTAGTATATTTACAGGGAGACTGCATTTCTTTTTTTTTCTATTGCTAGGAGGCGTAGATCCTACGCGCATCAGGCGATTAAAAAAAAAAAGCAGGCCTAGGGGGTCAGGATGTGTCTACCCTGCCCCCTTTTCGTGTATTGCGCCGTTTGTTTCTGGTTTCTTGTGCCTCGGTTCTACCGAGGCCACTTTGTGCCTCGGTTCTACCGAGGCACAAAGTGGCGCCGGGGCACAAAGTGGCTGCCAACACTTCCTGATTTTGACAGTTGTCAGCTCGTGCACGGCAGGGTGCTTGTAGGCTACGCGTAGGGTACGCGGATAGATCCGCGGATCCACCGCGCCCATAGATATATATGTGACTTTAACTGACATTTTCTCAGGAACTACTAAACGGATTTACACCAAATAAGCAAAAGTCATGAGTCTGAATTGAGGACTACCTCTTTGCCAAATATGGTGTAATTCCGTTCAGCCGTTCGGGCTGTCGCCGTGGCTAAGTGTCCTAGAAGAAATTGCATGGGGAAAACACGTTTTGGGATCCCATTTTTTCTCGGCCCCCACTTGACAAATCACCCCCAAACTTTACGGGAAGGAGCAGAACTGAGCTGGCCAAAAGTTTGGTAAATTTCAAGAAGATTCATTAATCAGCGCTAAAGTTATTGGCAATAGAATGTTGCGGATTTCCTATGCATAATAGGTCCTAACTATAACTACCTACTGGCGACTGCCAGTAGGTAAGGTAATGTATATATATTACCTACTGCCGATCGCCAGTAGGTAGTTATAGTTAGGACCTATTTTTCAAAGGAAATCCGCAACATTCTATTTGGAATATCTTTGGTGCCAGTTGCCGAATCTTTTTTTTTTTGCCGAATCTTTGCGAAAGTTTCAAAACTGGTGGGGCGCTCCGGTCCACTCCTATCCTGAAAGTCTCGGGGTGATTCGTGAAGCGGGGGCCGAGAAAAAAGGGGGTCCCAAAACGTGTTTTCCCCATGCAATTTTCCATAGGAACCGTTCATCGCGGCTACAGCTCGAACGGCTGAACCGAATTACACCAAATTTGGCAAAGTGGTAGTCCTTGGGTAAGACTTGTGCTTTTTGCTTATATAGTTTAAATTCGTTCTGTACTTCCTGAGAAAATTACAATTAAAAGTACATCTATATCTATGGCCTCGGTGGTTGTCAACATTCGAAACCAGGTAGTGTTGGCAGCTATTTTGTGCCTCGGTAGAAGTGAGGATCTAGAATTTAGTGGGACAAGTGTTCAAAATGTATAAAGGGGGCAGGTGAGACATATTTTGGCTCTCTAGACCTGTACAAGGACCCCAGAAAGAAAAAAAAAATTGTGTGAAAAAGATGAGAAATGTGCGCTGGGTGCACTGATCCACCGTAATGAAAATAAAAACGAAGCACGGGCCCCTGGGCTTGTTTAAAAATTAGCTACCTGGGAGGGCCAAATCCCAGGGTCTAAAATATTACATTTAATGGGGGCTTCGAGGGGCCCTGTAGCCCGGGGATCGCCATTCCTCGGTGCCACAAAATAAATGGGGGATTACCACTCTCCGGGGATTTTTATAAACTTTGGAGGGGGGCCGCGTGGTCTCCATTCTGGAGCAGTCGAAATCCTTGAGGAACACCACCCCCCAGGAGTGGCTCCTGCTGTGTCTTGGGGTGTCTACCCACGGGACACTGCTGTTTGCTGTGGTAGGGTGGGAGTCGAGGCTCCCGCTGTGTCATAGCAAACTTGAGGGCATGTTAACAAGTGCCATTTTGCCACAATTTTTTTTAAAAAGCCAAAAATGCAGTGAAATTGATATCGCCCTTTTTACTAGTTGACGCTAAGATGAATTAATGAATGTTAGCAGCCGGTTTGCTAACGGCTCGCCTCGTATCTTCAATGAGTTGCAATGTAGGCGTTCCCAGTGGCAAGGTAGGTGTTCCTATGACAAAATAACATGGAAGAGACCCCCATAAAGAGAGAGTAGGTTTTTGTGTTCTTTCTTTCAAAATGCAAACAAGCTTGCTATGGCAGGGCAAGAGCTTTTGCTCTCACCCTGCCATAGCAAACAGCAGTGTTGAAAAAATCTTTCTGTAAGACAACAAAGGATTTTTGAAGTGCATTATCACTGTTTTAGCTGTAGTTTGCTGCTGTTAAAGCGGCGATAATTTTAACGCCGTCCTTGTAAATATGCCCCTATGTTTTGTAATGTCGACAATCCTGTCTCCTATCATAATAGGCACAAAGTATTTAGTGAAGTGCACACTGTGAATCGTGAAGCAACACTGTCTAATTCCGATCGATAAAGAATTCAAAGAGTTGTGTACTTCTTTTGCTTGTAATGTACATAGGGGCAGATTTACAAGTCCCTTGCGCCACTATTGCGCCACTTTTAAAACGGGAAAAGTGACGCGAAAGTACTCAAGGGGCTTGTAAATCTGCTCCACAATGTTCTGTTGTTTCAGTTTGCTTTCCCCTTTGTCATGTAGAGGATCCTGTGTAAATGTAACGGTTTCTGTACTGCCAGTACCTTTCGATGCTACCCCCAAACTGCTTACTGGCTGTTACCATTGTAACAGTTCATGGAACACTTAAGTGAGCACACAGGTCACAAGTTCACCACACAATGTTGCTAATCGAAACAGTAACTGTGCTGGAGTTTTTCAAATTTTCCATAGGAACCGTTAATTGCAGCTACAGACTCTGGTAAAGAGCTGCTAAAGAGTTAGCCGCAGTATTATACTTTTAGTTTTAAACATCATTTGTACTTTTTATTGTTTAATGTTCTCTAAGCATATGATTATCACACTAAATAATAGTGAAATTTTGTCAGAAAAAGACGTACAGACTCATTAACTTTTATTACCACAAAAATAAAAAACTACAAACGTAACTTTAACATAACAATATAATAAATAAATAACTAGAAACTTAACTTTCACATAGCAATATAATAAACAAAATGTGAGATGGACTCCAATGGTAGGGGGGTAGGTAACCTGCACAACAAACATGAAAATAAGTGTTTCAAATTGGATCGATGCGACTGAATGAGGTCAAAGTTCACAAATTAGCATAACACTTGGCAATATTGGTTATTTGCACGTGTGCAGGGTGCCTGATACATCCCACCCCTCTCATAGGCCCGCGTTGTAGAGGTGTCTGTAGGGAAGTGCCTACTGCGTCAGATCTACAGTATGGTCCAGCAGATCTTTAAAATGATTCAGAGATGAGACAGAATTTGTGAGAGATCACATCATTATGCAGGACAATATTGTTTATTTGCAACTTATTTAATTGGAGACATTGTGTATCTAGGCCGCTCTGCTTACCTTTTGTAAACAAAGTGTCCAACAGAGCTCACAACTTGAGTTCTGCTTTGTTTCTACACTGCAGATTGTATTAAATTCAGCCTTGATTTAATTATCTGCAAAGTGGACAGCAGCGACCATAACTTGAAAAGACAAAAGAGAAACAATGTGAGAGAAAGGGAGAGCGAGAAAGAGAGTTAAAACGACATTGAAAGTGTGAGAGAAAGTAATAAATGGAGCAGGAGAGGTAGTGTTAATACTAGAGGAAAAATTTGTATCTCACCTTTTTGCCTACGTTGTGTGTCCAAGTACAATACCCCATGCACTCCCACTGCATAGCGGCAAGTTCTTATTACTGCGTACCCAGCCTGTTGGACCCCATTGGCTGGAGGTGACTGCCTTTTCTTGAGCACCCAGACTGTTCCAACCTATCCATTCTCACTGCCTGGAGGTAATTGTATATTTCAACGGAGTCAAGCTGCTGCACGCTACCCACTCTCTCCGCTCACAGGTGACTTCTTGTTGCTTCGGAAAAAAGCTTCTTTGCTCACCTTGTGCCTTTGGCATGATTCAAAGAGGGTCCACCACGTGTCGAACCAACCTTCTCATGCGTTGTTACGATGGCCACACATCATCGCAGAATCCTGTAACGTTGAGCTTTGGAGGTGTTGGGGAGGGGGACGCCAATTTGTGAAACACAACCTGTTAGATAAAAAGGAAGATAAGATTGTGCGTCATTTGTTTATCAAAGGAGAGACGAAGTGAGAGAGTGACTGAAAAAATATTCGCAGCTCACCTTTCTCTCACTGGTGTGTCTTCCACCATGTGCCGGGACATAGTGCACCCTGAAGCTTTATATTTAAAAGATAGAAAAAGAAAGATGTTATGATTGGTAATTGTCACTATCTTAATGGGGAGTACAATAACATCGCCCTTTAACACACCTTCCCTCCCGTAATAAAAATCCAACTATTTGAACAGTTCCAACTTGTTTAATGGGCTTCGATTTATGAAGAATTAGTAGAGTTGTAATGTTTTCCATCCGGTAGTGAAAACAAGTGGTGCGCAGTGATACACATGGTTTTAATCATCACGAACAATGGACTTTTGATCGGCTATAAAAACTTTCCTGCTATAGGAAAAAAAATGCAATAAGATACGGTATATAGGACTGCGTATGCCTAAATCGCTGCGTCTCCTTTTTGTATCCAGTCTGCTGCACCCCATCTACTCCGTCCGCTGTGCACCCAGGCCTCACTGCTCACCTTTTCGCAGACAAGGTACGTTCTACATCATGCAGTCCCGCTCTGCCACCATGAAGTCTCAGATTTGGTGCTGAGTCTTGATATCACTATGGCAAAGGGCATACTCGTGCACTTATCTGCATCGCAGGTTCCTCATCCGCCCAGTCCTTGTGGTACCACTAACTCAGTGACCATAGAGGCTACGAACGTAGTAGTGGGCCCCCCTGTTCGGTAGTTCAGGCCTACATGAGGCGTTTGAACCACTAGGATGGGCCATCACAGTTCTTGCGATGAAGCAACTCTAAAATGCCGTTGAGCACGTGCGTCCATCTTTTTTATTGGTAGGGTCTGGTGTATAGTAACGCATGTGCTGGATGGGTGGGGTGTGGGTGTATACCAGCCATGAGTGAGTGTGGGTATGTCGTTCTGACAACTACTGGAAGTAAGAAATCACTACAATAAAAATCTGGGCCTTGTTGCAATGTTGTGTTTTCCTGGTAGCTTAAGCGGAGTGGGCTGGCCTGACGTACGCCAGTGCTGCGCAAGGCTGTGAACGATGACTCCGGAGCTATGGGCGTGGTTCTGTCATGAGCAATATGAGAAATTAACTGATTCGGGTGTCCGTGTTGTAGTGCTGCCGTCACCCGGGTCTTAAACGCAAATGTGTCATTATGTCTGTAAAGTCCCACAACATGGCAATATGGAAGGTACCGGGTATCACTGACCCTATATTCACCCATAGTTGCACACATAAAAGATGGTGGATATGATGCATTTCTGTGAATATGAATGTTTGTTGTACATTCAGTGGAGTGTTGTAGTTGTAGTAATACAGGGCTGTGAAAGATTTAGGTTGCAGTTTTTGGCACGTGAAGGGCAGCTAATATATATATGTATGTGGTCATTCAGGTAGACTGTCGAACTTGGTGCTGGAAAGGAGTGTTCGAGGCGCGTCCACATCCTGTTATTGTAGAGAAATGACATAATCTATGTGTGTCTGAAAATGCACTGTAAATATGGTGCTAACATGCTTTCGTATTTGTAGAATGAGCGAGAGACAGTTGTATAGTTGAAGTTTTTGGTACTGGCAGAGGTAAGATGGTTGCATATGCTGTTTACAGTCCAATATAATGTGGTAGGACACAGGAGAAGCATTTTACAAACATAATAAATGCTCAGATACTGATAGATAGTTGAAGTGGGTACGGGCACGTGTGCTGGACTCCATTTTATTACATTGCTGTTGTTAACAAGTAGAAAAGTAATCATGATATCACATACAGATATTCAATCCTAAACGGTTAATGACTTCTGCTGTACAAAGGTAGGAGCAATATATGCAAAATAATACATATAAAGAGGGAGAACATTGCGGCTAGCGGCAGAAGCTAGTCGGGAGGCTCCGGGACCAAAGACGGTGTTTTCTTCGTGTCTCCCGTGGAAAACACTGATTTTTGTGTTGGAAAGGAACGGAGAGGACGGAGCAAAAGATGCGGGCGCTGTTAAGTGCAGCTGAGCGGTTTCTGCTGAGTGGATGTTGTGTTAATCAGCGAGGGCAGGCAAACACGGAATTGACCGGGGAGACGCTGTGATGGCAGACGGCTGTATGTGGTGTTTCGGAGGGCTCTGTGAGACACACTTTCGCGCACCGCGTCCAAGAACCATTTGTTCAGCGGACTCAGCGGGTGTCCCAGGGCGAATGCCAGGGGGGTTGAGAGGACCTGGCGGAGACAGAGATTATCGTTCGGGCGGACGCCCCCATTGCTGGTGGGAGCCCACTGGTACAATCGGATTCACAGTCGCCAAGTAAAGTGAAGGAGGTGAGGAGACTACAAGATTGTAGTTCGGGGAAGGGGGCTGTCCAGTGGACTAGAGCTGTGGTAGAAGTGAGCAGGAGAGCAGTGCTGCTGCTAGAATTTCGCATATAGGTAGAGGCAGGGGGACAAATTACATTCATGGACTTAAACTCCCAGACTCCAATGGGGCGGGAAAGCAAAGTCGAAGGCAGGTGGAGGGCAATCCATTTATTGGGGCAGCAGAGGAAGCTCCGCTTGATTTAGAGGGCAATTCACAAGGTCTAAAGGGTTGGAAATACTGTCTGAGAAGCACGAAGCAAGACGGGGAGAGATCCAAGGGATCTAAGGGCCCAAACACTTTGTCATTGGTGAAAAAGGATATAATTCTCCCGAAAAATAAAGTGCTGCACTCTATAAATAAACCGCCCCTGCTTTCTATGCTTTCTAACTCCAAGGGGAAATCGAAGAGTAGGAGAGACGGGTTAAAAAATATACCTAGCTATAAAAAAAATTAAAAAGCCTTCTCCCTCACTCAAACAATATTTTAAGGTGGTACCCCCAACTCTGGAGCTAAGACCAATACGGGGTAGTCTTACTGGCGCAGATTTGAAGTTTCCAGAAGACCTTTTGAGCCCGAACAGATTTCAGCCCTTGGTGGGTCAGGAGGATATAATAGATATGCAGAGCTCAGGGTTAAGTGATGATCTATCTAGATTATAAAACGGGTTATCAACATCTAGCAATGAAGAGGTAGCTTCTAAGGAAACTAAAGGTCCCCAACTAACTACGGAGTGTCCAGATATAATGACAGGTAGCTTAAGGGCGGAAATATCGGATGAAGACGACATCACCCCTAATGATCAGTCAGTCTTGCGAATGTTGCAGTCCTTAAGCCAGGAAATGAGGAACGTGTTCAAGGTCTCACAGCAGAACCAACAAGAAATTTAAACGTACTGTGAAAAATTAAAGGAGAAATTTGAGGCACTGGCTGTTAGAACGACAGATTTAGAATCCAAATTTACAGATCTGAGAAGGCTAACTTTACAACATACAAAGAAAATCGACGATATAAGACAGCGTGAGCAGGGGTACCAGGATAAACTGGAATCAATTGAAAATGCTCAAAGAAGAACAATCTTCGTCTGTTGAAAGTACCAGAAGGGGCAGAGGGGGAGAACATTATTGAGTTTGTTGCTAAGCTAATCAAACAAGCCACGGAAATTGAAATCTCAGAATCGGACATAACCAAAGACATACAGAGAGTACATAGAGACCCATACAGGCTCAAGCCAAATAAGACAAGGCCAAGAAAGATTCTGGTTCACTTTTTAACATATATGTTGAAAGATGAGATTCTTAATAGGGCTCTGAAAAGCAATACTCTCTCAGCAGAGGGGATTACTTTTCAAATTAGATCGGACGTATCTTCAATCATAGCATCCAGGCAGTGGGAGCTTGGGAAATTATTAGATCCATTTAAACAGCAAGGGGCAAAAGCACAGTTACACTTCCCGGCATCTTTAAAGATCATGTTTAGAAATAAGACGAGAATATTTAAAAGAGTGGAGGAAGTTGAAGCCTATCTACAATTAATTATGGAATCAGCTCAGGAGGCAGGGATGGGATAATGCTCGGGTCATTTTGGAGCACTGGAATTTTCCCTTCCCTTTCCATAATCATTCTATCATTGTGCCCTTTCCTTTCTAGTCAGAGGGATATAAGACAGATAGATGGGTAACTAAGTACAAAAACGAGAATAAGGAGCACATAAGGGAGACAATTTATTATATAAATATGTAAATAAGCCGTCTGGAGTCAGGGGAGGAGCCTCAAGGCCAGAGTAGGGCCAAGAAGAAGAAGGGGGGTTCTACAGGGGAGCACTAGGGATTGGAAGGGGAGGGGTGGGAGGAGTGGGTATACTGGGTGGGGAGCATGTGGGAAAAAAATGTCTGAGTTGCCAAAGTGCTTTAGGTAATCATAATTTCCACCAACGGTACAGGTTAAGTTAACCCAGGATATATATCTGAAGGTCTTATCCTGGAATGTAAATGGTCTGAGGGTAGTGCATAGACGGGAAAGGTTATTTCAATACATAAAAGACGCACCGGAGCAGGTTTTTATACTCCAAGAAACCCACTTGACAGAGGAAATATTGCAAGAGGTATGTAATAAGAAAAAATTGATCCAAGAGGTGATCTGTACCTCGCAACAACTAACTATAAGAAGGGTAGCGATTCTGGTTAAAGTGAATCCAGCCTTATCAGTAGAGAAGTCCAGGGTAGACAAAAAGGGCAGATGGGCGATAGCTACGATTAAATATCATTTCCATAAATTTACAGTCGCCGGATATTATGGCCCGAATCTGGATGACCCTCTCTCCTTAAGGGAAATGATGGAAGAATTGCTAGAGTTTAAGGATCCCCTAATCTTAGCGGGTGACTTCAATGTGGTTTTGGACCCGCAAATTGACAAAACATATAGGAATAGATCCATTTATAATTCTAAAACTCGTAATCTCCTGGGAATCGCTATGCACCAGTTGGGTTGGTTAGATATATGGAGAAAGAAATGGGGATCAAAGAAGGAGTTCACGTTTCATAATAAGAAGTTAGGGCATAAATCAAGGATAGACTTCTTTTTAATCGCAGAAGAATTGGGGGATAAGGTGAAGGAGGTTAAGCAACTAGGGAGCCTCCCATCTGATCATTCAGCAGTCTCCCTAACTTTAAAGCTGCTGGGTGAGCCATGTACGAAGAAGTGGACTCTGGATCGTACTATTTTGTTGGAAGACGATGTGGCAAAAAAGTTGATAGATGAGTCCAAAGGTTTTTTTGAGTTCAATCTGGGAACTGCCCCAATTGAAGTTGTGTGGGACGCTTACAAGGCCTTTTTGAGGGGGGTGACTTTAGCTATTCAAGCCACGGGACAAAAAAGATTCAGGGCTAAGGTATCCAAAAATAGAGGTAAAAATAGCCAGGCTAGAACAAGATCTGTTAGCCCAGAATTATCAACCAAATCCATCTGCTTTACAAGAATTTGCATTGTGTAAAGCCCAATTAGAAGAAGTGTTGGATACTAGTCTCAGGAAATGGTGGCAGGCTAGCTCTCTCACCCATTTTGAATATGGGGAAGCGAGTGGGAAGCTTTTGGACTGGAAAACTAAAAAAGACCAATCAAGGAATAGAAATAAAGAGGTACAGTTGGAAATAACGGGGGAGACCTTAGATAACGCGTCAGACATAGAAAAAACTTTCTTCACCCATTTTGAAAAGGTGTACAAAGAGGATTTGTCTCCACATAACTCCTCGATTCTTGCATGGTTAGAACAATATGCAGTTCGAAGAATTGAGGTTGCAGAAGCCACCAACTTAAAAGGGAAAATAGATTTGAGGGAGGTGGTTAGGGCAGTTAATTCAAGTAAGAGGGGTAAGGCCACGGGGCCTGATGGGCTGCCAGAAGAGCTATATAAAATTCTGTCTCCAGTTGTTGCCCCAATTCTGTGTAGACTATTTTCCTAAATTTTTGAGGAGGGAGGGAAGATTCCTGCATCATGAAACGAAGCAACAGTGGTGTTAATTCTCAAACCTTCAAAATCACAGGCGTCATGCGACTCATACAGGCCAGTCTCTCGGCTGAATCTGGACTATAAAATCTTTGCCGGGATTTTAGCAGAGAGACTGAATGGTGTTGCTGGTAAATTGGTGCATGAGGATCAGAAGGGATTTGTCAGAGGGCGATATATACAGAATCTGATCCAAGCATTGGTGGGAGCTATAGATCTAGCATCTCTACATAAATTGCCTATGGCCATTATTACGCTCGATGCCGCCAAGGCATTTGACCGTGTAAATTGGGTCTTTTTAACTAGGGTGTTAGAGAAATGTAACTTGGGGAAGAATTTTTGCAGAGCTATCTCTTCAATCTATCAGTATCCCACAGCTAGAGTCTTGGTTAACGGGAACTTATCAGCACCCATATGCATTAAAAGAGAGACAAGACAGGGCTATCCCCTTTTGCCCCTGCTCTTTAATTTATACATTGAGTCCCTGGCGGAGAGGATCCGACAAGACACGAATATAGTACCTTTTAAATGTAGGAATTGGGAAAGAAAAGTCTCACTATATGCTGACGACATGCTTATATACACGCCAGACCCAATCCAAGCAATTCCGGCAATATATATTGCTGCAACCCAGTTTGGCCAGCTGTCTGGGTATCAGATCAACCGGACCAAAACGAAATGTATTCTTTGGAATGTCGAAGCGCGGATTCCTATCGTAAAACAGGAGTTAAGATACTTAGGTGTCCAAATCACCCAGGACATTGAAAAGTTAACAGACAGAAATCTAGACAAAGTAACAAAGGAAATCACTGAGATGTTAAAGGGCTGGTCTCTTCTTCCCCTTACACTTATCGGAAGGGTGAATATCATAAAGATGATGCTGCTCCCCAAATTGATCTTTTTGTTTCAGAACATCCCGTTACCTTTTAATGAAGATAAGCTCAGACAAATTGAAGCTAAATTCAATTCCTTTGTATGGGCCTCAAAAGGTATCAGGGTTTCGTGGAAGAAACTGAGCAGGAAAAAGAGTAAAGGCGGTTTGTGCGCCCCGGTCGTGAAGCTATACGCATGAACCTTATTACTGAAAGCAGGAATTCTACTTTTAATTGTCCAGATAGGTCAGAAATAGGCATAATGTTCAATGAAATGCTGATAGGGATTCATGGGGGTTCAAATGGTTTTCTATATAAATATGGAGATCCTCGCTTCTTTAAAAAGGTGCGATTGAAGATGATGAGGGATATGGCGTTTACCTGGGCCACATTAAGGAAGGCCCTGAAACTTACATACTACACGGCCATGTCTCCTATTTGGGAGTCTCCTAGTTCCCCGGAATGGGCAAAAGATAGCCTTGCAAAGCCCTTAATGGATGCGGACATCAATCACTGCTCTCAGTTAATGATGGAGGGTGCACTGATATCTTGGGAAGAGATCTATTGTGTAACTAATACCAACGTATCTAAGTTCAAATACCTTCAAATAAAGAGTTGGAGCCAGGCGATAGGATCGCAAGTAGGAACAACAAGCGCCGTTAAAGATTTACTTCAAGGAAAAACTAGGAAGATAAAGACAGCAACCTTGTATTGGGCTATCTTAGAAGCAGAAGATGGCGATTTCACTCTGCCATCTCATCTGTGGGGAGAACATATCTTGGACGTCAGTTTGGAGAAGTTATGGCAAGTATCTTTTGACATACTACATACTACAGTCTCTCCTGCCAATTTAAAACGCTATCATTTTTTCTCTCTTCACAGAGTTTATTGGTCTCCTGCTAAGCTTGCTAAATTCTCGAAGGAGACTGTTCCTTGTTGTCCTAAATGTAAGATGGAAAAAGCAGACGATCTCCATATGTTTCTAATATGTCCTGCCTTGCATAAGTATTGGTGTGCAGTATTTGAAGGTATGGAAAGTATATTGAAGTTAAATGTACATGTCAGTACCTCGCTTGTATTTTTTGGTATTGCTTTCAATTTTGAATCCCTCTCTCTCTCGAGACAAATAAGTTGCTGTTTTATATATTCATATTAGCTCGATGAAAATATGTAAATTATGGATAAAAGATACTGCACCAATTTATTTAGATTGGATTAATGCAATGAAGTACACACTGAAATTAGATAGCATATATTGGAAGAGAAAAAAAACATTTGTGGACTCCGTGTATCTCTTGGTTGGACAAGCTTTAAGAATAAGGTTCAATGATTATGCCTTTTTGTAGTTTAAAGTACCCTAAGATCAGTTCTATGGTGGTCAGTTAGAGGAACTGAATTGATTCATCTCGGATGGGTATCTACAAAAAGTGCTTCCAATAAGATCTTCGGAGGTTAGGAGCATTCCTGGTTACATTTGGTATCAGTGGTTGGTAACAAGGGAAAGATCTTCGAGAATATCTTTTGGCATATGAGGACAAGAAAAAAAAAAATCAAAAAAATATATAAAGTTTCTATCGTAAAGGGTTCATGAGATGTGGTGCAATAAGGTAGGGTCGGTTTGTGTGGAACCTGCGATGATGCGTGGTTCAGGCAGACCGCGCTGGTAAGAATGTCTTTTGGCTACTGAATTTTGCCTTAATAAGGCAACGTGGTGATTATTTATGAGGCACTGAGTTAGTGGTACATATGGTGCTCCGCGTGGTGCCTACTGGACTGCATCATCTGTAATCCCGATTGAAATAAAAGATGAAACATGTATGGAGTACATTGTCGAAATATGTATGTTTCAGGGACATTATACTTCAAGTATTGACCTGTGCTGTCCGCAGTGTAGACTACCATTGTGTGTGCCTTTGCACTTGCAGCGTGAATTTTGTTTTACAACTAAACCTAGAACTGATATAAAAGAAGTTTTTGAAGGTAGGCTCCTAAAGGGATAGTGTGTAGGTTTGAGGGACGTTATACTTTGTTTGGTACTGCACTCTATAAATAATGAATGAAGAGTCAGTTGAATTCTACCTGAATACGGCCATTTGGTGATGAATTATGGTGCACTGAGTTAGTAGTACCTATGGGACTGAGTGTGTACGTAACCTCTGATGATGCGTGGTCCGGGCAGGCCCCACTGTGGGTAGTGTTTTTTGACTACTGAATTTTGCCTTAATAAAGCCTTGTGGCGATTATTTATGGTGTACTGAGTTAGTGGTACATCTGGTATTTAGCATGTGCTCACCCTGCGTTGATGCGTGGTCTGAACGGGCTGCACTCAAAGCATTGACTGTTGCATACTGGACTGCATGTACTTTGAGGGGGAAAAAAAAAGTACCATCGATGGTTATCAATTATTCAAAAACAAAATGATCAGAATCAGATGATTCTTCCAGTGGTGTACAGCAAAACACACAACCATCATCTTGTGTGTTTTGCTGTTCACCCTATGTGGGAAGGGTATGCCCAGACGTGGGTCCCGTGCTCACAAAGCCACTGGAGTCAAGCTATCCTGCCTGAAGATGGCTGATAGCCAGAAACCGGTCCTAGTATGCTTGACTCCGGTCCAGGGAAGACATGTGGCTTGGCAGTTCGGGCTGAACTGTTCCAATGAGGCACAGGGTCAAGACTGATTTGCATATGGCCATGTCTGAACTGGGGTGGCTTGGTGAGCAAAATAACGATGGATTAAACCCAGATCTTTAACTGCGGTGAATGTTTTGCCATTGTGCAACATTCCGTCCATCATCTTGTGTGTTTTGCTCTTCCAGTGGTGTAGCCATTTTTGTCTCCAAAAACGAAATTCAGGTTTCCAATGAAGAAAAAGTGAGGTTCAAATTGTGACCTATGCTGTCCGCAGTGTAGACTGTCTTTAAGTGTGCCTTTGCACTTGCAGTATGAATTTTATTATTCAACTAAATCCTCAACTGATATAAAAGAAATTTTTGAAGGAAGCATACTAAAGGGATATTGTATATGTTTGATAGGTGTTATACTTAGTTTGGTATTGTACTCTGCAAATAATGAATCAACAGTCTATTTAATTGTGAGCTCAGATGACTGCAGTGTAGGCAGGAGGCTGCGATTAGCAAGAGCACACAGCCACGTGGGGTTGACTAGAGCTGCACAGTATTGGTAATTTAGCGTGTGCAGCCAGCGATGATAAGTGGCGCACTGAGTTAGTGACACCTGAAACAACAAGGTTCTGTGGAGCCTGCGATGATGCATGGTCCAGGCAGGCTGTACTGATAGTAATGTTTTTTTTCTTTTGAATTCTGCCTTAGTAAGGCCATGTGGTGATGATGTTTGGTGCATTGAGTTAGTAGTTTCTTTGGTACTTAGCGTGTTTGTACCATGCAATGATGCCTGGTAGGGGGAGGGGGGAGGCACAGTAATTGGAGTAATGTCTTTTGTCAATTGAATTCTGCATGAATTCTATTTAAAAGTGATAGTATGCCTGACTGTGACATAAAACTGCTCACTCTTCTTTGCTATGATTTATCATGCACTGAGTTAGTAGTATCTTTGGTGCTAAGGTTGTACGTAGCCTGGAATTATGTGTGGTCCAGGGGGACTTGTGGTGCAGTGAGTTAGTGGTACCTGAAGAACTCAGGGGCATATTATCAAGGGGGTTTATCTCCGCTTTTTTGGCTTTAAAAGCCAAGAAAGCGGAGATAAAATGATCTCCCTATTACCTAGCTGCCGCTAACACCAGTTAGCGACAGCTAGTAGGAGATAGCGACCATCTTGGGCCCCACTTTGCATGTCAGTGATATTTATCACTAATGAGATGCAAAGTGGGCGTGCCAAGATGTTAGAGACTAAAAACAGTCGCTAACATCGCTATCTCCTATTACCAACTTTTGGAGATATTCGCGCTAAGCGGGAATATCTCCAAAAGCTAACACCTGCCCTGAGCAGTTCTTAGCCATGTTATCCAATGGGAGGTGGATAACATGGCTAAGAGCATTTGCTCGATAATGCATGAATATCGCTGACTTTTCAGCGATATTCATGCTTTGCGGCCGTTTTTTATCGCATTTGCGATAAACCTTGCTAATGCAAGGTTTATCTGCGATAAAAATCGCCGATGTGCGGCGATAATTTTTGTCTCTAAACAAGTTAGAGACAAAAATTATCGCTAGTTGTTGGTAATATGCCCCTCAGTGTGTGCGCACCCTGCGATGATTCGTGGTTCGGGCGCACTGGTACAATGTCTCTTGCTTACTGGAATGCGTCATGTGCAACCGCCATTCCACCTCAATTGTGAGCCCTCACAAAGTAGATCGAAGGCAGTAGTCAGCACAGACATTGAGGATTGTTTTTGTTGCATCGTTGAACAAAATCTGAGGACATAGAGTACAATTGTCTCTGCCTTAAATAAATCAAGGCTAAATGCAATGCTGTCCGTAGTGTAGATCCAAAGCTGAATTCAAGTTGTGAACCCTGCTGTCCCCACTGTAGATGGTAAGCATTAGTCAGCACAGATATCGACAAATAATTTGTGTCACTTATTTTAACAAAATCTAAATACATACAGTACAATTATCTCTGCCTTAAATAAATCAAGGCAGAATTTACTACTGTCCGTAGTGTAGATGCAAAGCTGAATTAAAGTTGTGAACCCTGCTGTCCACAGTCCAGATTGAAGGCAGTAGTTGACACAGACATCGAGGAATGCTTTTTGTCACATACTTTGAGGAAAATCTCAGGACTGAGTACAATTGTCTCTGCCTTAAATAAATCAACTGTAACCAAAACTGGGTCTGGGCTCACGGGCAATAAAGACAAGCCTCACTAACAACTGAAAAACCAAAACGAGCACCAATATTGCCACTTACTTCTAGGGGGCTGCTAGTGACCACTCGATCTACTGAACTGAACAGTAAACCTCAGGACGCTTTTTTAGTCCAGAATGAATCAGTTTAATCTTCAAATTTCAACAAAACATATTTCGAACAGATTTCATAAGAATTCAAAAACATTGCCTACCTCACTCAAATTTCTCTCATACAAAGACTCAGTCATTCACTCAACCATACAACCTACACGCAACATGAAAAAAGCTATACATCAGTTAATACAAAAAAGTTATTTACAATTCAAATTAGTACCACATAGCATAGGAACAACTTTAAATTTTTACAATATTTTGTTTTTTGTAATGATCCTAATGCTGTAGAAAAGAGGTCTACGCGTTTCGATGACCCTTGATTTAAGGGAAATCTCGTCAGGACCACGTAGCTGCGAATGGAAAGGAAAGGCGTGAGTCAATCTGCTAGAGGACCCACCCTCAGTCACTTCTAACATTAAGAAGGGAACCTAATCCTACCTCAAAGGTGCTCGTTTTCTAAGAGGTCAAAATCTGTAAACAGAAAGACAGGTACAAACTCTACTTAGTTTTCACTCTTAAAAGACCAGGATTACCAAAAGCCAAAACAACGGGTCAGATATACTCACAGGCTTCTCATTCAGCAGGGGAGTGAATTCTGTTTAAAAAAGATTATATGTCAGTGGTGCTGCAGAAGCGGTATTAAACCATTTCAAAATACATTGTATCCTTTTGAATATAAACGGTGTGCTTCTTACTTTACACGTGGCAGGATCCACAACCCAGCGTTTGGTTATGTGAAGGCGGGCGGAACAATTCGCGCCTGTGGGAGAGAGGGGTGACGGGGTTAGTCGGCCATACGTAACGAGATGGTGTTTGAAGAAAGGCGCTGCATCGTTGCTTGCAAATCTGTATTTACCTTGATTGTACGGTCAATGTTGCACAACAGGGATTAACGCCATCCGTCTCCGTCTCTTTCATCACGAAACTGCCGCTATCACAGCTAAACTGATGTTTTTACGTTTAGGGCGTCCTTATACACCCAGGAGAGAGAGCAGACTGTTGGTTGTTCTTTCTTTATAGCTGCTCTCACTAGATGGTTTGACACGCTTTGATCCTTCTTGAAGGCGAACAGTGGTTTTTCTTTTAGGGATTCGTCGACATTTTCCACTAAATGCCAGTTCTGAAGTATGATTTTCTTTAGCTGGTTGGAATTTGCACAAAAAGTTGATACGCATACATGAACACATGTGACAAGACGTTTGAATATAAAGGAGCTATGGTAGATATAGCCCCATTCCCTTGAGAATATTCGCTGAAACTTTTTCTGAAAGTGCATTTTAGGCGGCTGCCCTTGCAACGATTTAGCGACTATCCCAATTTTTGATTAAATACATGAAGTTCATCTTTCACCTAATCAGAAAACTGTCAGTGGCCATTTTTTCGTTATACAACTACAAATCCCACAATCCTCAATACCAGAAAGTAGAAGGACGCCCTAAACGTAAAAACATCAGTTTAGCTGTGATAACGGCAGTCTCGTGAAGAAAGAGACGGAGACGGTTGGCGTTAATCCCTGTTGTGCAACATTGACTGTACAATCAAGGTAAATACAGATTTGCAAGCAACGATGCAGCGCCTTTCTTCAAACACCATCTCTTTTCGTATGGCCGACTAACCCCGTCACCCCTCTCTCCCACAGGCGCGACTTGTTCCGCCCGCCTTCACATAACCAAACGCTGGGTTGTGGATCCCGCTTGCAGGCAGGTCGCTCCCCACGCTGCTGCACGGCTCTGCCTGCATTGTTTTTGCCTAATCTTGTATTTTTCCCCTGTGCCTAACTTTCTTTCTTGCCCAGACTTGTTTTTATTCCCCTGTGTCTGTACTTGCTTTCTTGCCCAGACTTGTTTTTTATTCCCCTGTGCATGTACTTGCTTTCTTGCCCAGACTTGTTTTTATTCCCCTGTGCCTGTACTTGCTTTCTTGCCCAGACTTGTTTTTATTCCCCTGTGCCTAACTTGCTTTCTTGCCCAGACTTGTTTTTATTCCTCTGTGCCTGTACTTGTTTTCTTGCCTAAACTTGTTTTTCCTTCCTGTGCACAGTTTTCCCGCGGCCCCTGCCCATTTTTCCCGCTGCTGCGTCCCTGTGTCCCCGCCCACCTGCAATCCCATTTGCGGTCCCTCTCCCGCCTCCCAGCTCCTCCTCCCTCCCACATCTCCTCATATGGAAGCCGCTGGCGCACCTAAGTCAAGCCCGTCTGTGCCCATCCGTGCCTGGACCACTCCCAGCACTAGGACCCCTGGAAACCACGAACCCCACGACGTCCAACACCGCTACGATGCCAGAACCCTCCACGCACTCAACACTGGACGATCACACACCTACTTCCTGGCCGCCCGAAGCGCACCCACGGAGCTTTCACCTGCCGGAACTGCCGCTTCACAAGCATCCGTCCCACCACGCTGCCGACCAGGAAAGAACCCAACCACCTCAGATGCATCCTTCTCAACATCCGCTCCGCCCGAAAACATGCCGTTGAACTCTGGGACCTACTCGACTCAACCTCCCCAGACGTCGCCTTCCTGACGGAGACCTGGCTGAACCCCGCCTCGGCACCCGACATAGCCATAGCCGTCCCGGAAGGCTACAAGATCACCCGTAAGGACCGCACCAACAAAGCGGGAGGAGGAATCGCCATCATCTACAGGAACACTTTCAGAGTCTCGACCAACACCGATGACACCCTCAGCACCACCGAACACCTACACTTCCAGATCCACACCGACCCCAACATCACCCTCAGAGGAACCCTCATCTACAGACCGCCCGGACCCTGACCACAGTTCAGCGACTCCACCGCCGACTTCGTCAGCACACACGCCCTCACTTCTACGGACTACATCCTCCTCGGGGGCCTGAACTTATACCTCGAGAACAATGACAACACCAACTCCACCACCCTGATCGACAACCTAGCCAACCTCAGACTCAGACAACTCGTCACAACACCCACCCACTCTGCTGGTCACACACTTGACCCCATCAACCATACCACCGAACTCCACTGGACTGACCACCGCTGCATCCACTTCACCTTCAAGAAACCCTAAACGCACCACCGCACCCAACAGATAGATGCCTCACCGCTGCTGGAGCAAAGTCACCGAAGACCAGCTAATCACCATTCTCGCCCAGAGCCCACCCAACGACCATACCAATCCCGACACCGCCGCCCGCAACCTCAGACAGTGGATCAACGACTGCGCCAACACCCTCGCCCTGATCAAGAAACCCTCCAACAATTATACCAACAAGAAAGCCAGCTGGTTCACTGAAGACCTCCGGGCCTCCAAGCAAACCTGCCGAAAGCTGGAGAAGATCTGGCTCCGTGAACGAACACCGGACAGCCACGCCGCCCACAAGAATGCCACCCGCAGACACCATCACCTCATCAGATCCGCCAAAAGGGCCTCCTTCAAAGACCGCCTAGACAACAACGCGCACAAAAGCAAAGAGCTCTTCAACATCGTGAAGGAACTCTCCAACCCCAGCTCCAACACCAACAACGTCCCACCCTCGCAAGACCTGTGCGACTCGCTGGCCACTTTCTTCCACCGCAAGATCACAGACATCCACGACAGTTTCAACGCCACGACCGCCCCAACAACCACTGAGACCTCCGCCCCCATGACCACCATCGGCACCAACCGCCTGCTCTACTGGACCAACATCAACAACGATGACACCATCAAAATCATGAACACAATCCACTCCGGATCTCCGTCAGATCCATGCCCACACCACATCTTCAACAAAGTCAGCACATCCATCGCACCCCATCTCCGGAAAGTCATCAACACCTCCTTCGAGACAGCAACCTTCCCGGAAAGCTGGAAGCACGCCGAGATCAACGCCTTACTCAAGAAACCCAAGGCGGACCCCAAGGACCTCAAGAACTTCCGGCCCATCTCCCTGCTCCTGTTCCCGGCAAAGGTCATCGAGAAGACCGTCAATGAACAACTGACCCGCTACCTCGAGGAGAACAACATCCTGGACCCTTCCCAGTCCGGGTTCCGCAGCAACCACAGCACCAAGACTGCCCCCATCGCCGCCACCAATGACATCAAGTCCCTGCTGGACAACGGAGAAACGGCGGCCCTCATCCTCCTGGACCTGTCAGCCGCCTTCGACACGGTCTGTCACCACACACTACGAACACGCCTCCACAATGCTGGGATCCAAGAGAAGGCCCTGGACTGGACCACCTCCTTCCTCTCCGGCAGAACACAGAGCGTCCGCCTTCCCCCCTTCTGCTCCAAAGCCACTGAGATCATCTGCGGCGTACCCCAGGGCTCATCCCTCAGTCCAACTCTGTTTAACATCTACATGGCACCGCTCGCCCATGTCGCCCATCGGCATGACCTCAACATCCTCTCCTACGCTGATGACACCCAGCTGATACTCTCCCTCACCAAGGACCCCCACACCACCAAAACCAACCTTCATGAAGGAATGAAGGCTGTTGCTGAATGGATGAGGAACAGCCGACTGAAGCTGAACTCGGACAAGACGGAGGTCCTCATCCTCGGATCCAACCCTTCGGCATGGGACGACTCCTGGTGAGCAACCGCATTGGGTACCGCTCCAACATCCACCGACCACGCACGCAACCTAGGGGTCATCCTCGACTCCACCCTCTCCATGACTAAACAGGTCAACACCAACTCCTCCTCCTGCTTCAACACCCTCCGCATGCTCCGTAGGATCTACAAGTGGATCCCCACTGAAACGAGAAGAACATTCAGCCAGGCTCCAACGCATCCAGAATGCCTCTGCATGCCTGATCCTCGACATCCCTCGCCGCAGCCACTTCATACCCCACCTGAGAGACCTGCACTGGCTCCCGGTCAAAAAGAGGATAACCTTCAAGCTCCTCACCCACGCACACAAGGCACTCCACAACACCGGACCAACGTACCTCAACAGACGACTCAGCTTCTACACCCCCACCCGCCAGCTCCGCTCCGCCGACCTCGCCCTCGCTTCAGTCCCCCGCTTCCGAAGAGCGACCTCAGGTGGCAGATCGTTCTCCCACCTCGCCGCAAAGACCTGGAACACCCTCCCCATCCTCCTATGGTAGACCCAAGACCTGCTGACCTTCAGAAAACTCCTCAAGACCTGGCTTTTCGAGCAGTAGCAGCATTCCCCACCCCAGCGCCTTGAGACCCTCACGGGTGAGTAGTGCTCTTTTACAAATTATATGATTGATTGATTGATTGATTGAAATGACAACCCAAATGATTTAATCAGAGTCAGCAGTGGGCATAAATAAACAATAACAAGGATAGGACTCAAGGCCAATCATCGGGGTACCCAGTGTTCAATTTCCATGAACTCAGACCGAAAGGGAGGAAGGGAAATTGCTTGATATCTACCTACTACAAGTGTGATGATCCAATTTAAAAAAGTGCCTTCCACCCCAATCTCTTTCAATCTACTAAGTAGTATTTGATGGTTGACTTTATCAAATGCAGTTGATCGATCTGATACATGGTGGTCTATATAGCTGGCAAATATTTCACTGATATGTTTTTTAAAAGATCTTTATTGGGTAGGGAAGCTGAGAGGTTGAATGGTAGTTACCAAGGTCATTAACACACTCCAGGGCCTTTTTCAGTAAAGGGATGACTAGAGCTTTTTTCCAAGTTGAAGGAACCCTGCCCGTAGACAGGGATTAATCACAGAACTTTATCAGGCCTAGAAAAAGTTCAACTGCTCTATCTTTCCTTAGCATGAGAGGAATTGGCTCTAAAGGAGAACCAGATGATATTGACATGGCCAATATTCTGAACTCCTCCTCCTCATTCAGAATTTCCATATTATCTAGTTTACCCCAAGTCCCCTCCAGTTCTGCGATTCCACTAGACAGTGGAATGACACAAGTTGGTTTACCATCACTCCGATGATCATTCCCAGATTCAAGATTACTGTGCTTATTTATTGATAAACCCTCTTTAATGGTACGGTTGGATTTTTCATTACAAACCTGAAAATGCCACTTTTAGAAAGTTGCAGTTTTCCTGTCTTTACCCCTTCGTGCCCGCAGCTGTCTTGGGTTACATGACCGGGTGTAGCTGACAGTTAGCCTTTGTATATTCCCCCAGACAGCCACACACAATGGTAGCTTAGGTATGCCTGGGTGGGTCATCACAGTTAGGATGGGAGAGAGGAGCTAGGCTCAGCTTCACTTCCACCTGAATAGGCTGTGTCCTGTCTCCACACAAAGGGATAAATGACCCTGAATTGTCATTTCAGCCCACTTAGAGCCAGAGCAGGAGAGATAGAGAATTCCATGCACTTTAAAACCATTGTCTAGAACCAGGACATGAGGGTAAAAAATAAGACCCTCAGACACCCACTCTTCAGTACACTTCTGGACCTTTGGATGCTCTGCCAGACGGAAGAACTGATGTGTTGCTTCAATGACCACCACTCTCTGGACTGTTGCTCTAGAAGAACTGCTGCCCTGCTGTAATGAACTACTGCCTGCTGCTGTCATCCCTGGGTGAGATGGACTGGGCCACATGCCCCTCAGGTGGCTAATGCAAATGAGGGGTGAGAATCCAAAATTATTGAGGTGGTCCTTCGCCCTACAGGGAATGGACTTAATAGTGGAACATAGACCTGGGTCAGACAACTTCAGTGCGGATGGTCTCGCCAGGTTCTTCCGCCTTAGTGATGAGAACTCCTAGGAGGTTAGGTAGCTTTCCCCACTTTTAACTGGGGGGCATGTGTTAAACCTGTCAGTCTTAGAGTAGTCTTCCCCTAAACTTTTTGCAAACCTACCACCAATGTTTGCTGGATTTATGCTTTTCTTCGCCTTAGGACTCTGTGAATTTTACCACTGCTAACCAGTGCTAAAGTACTTGTGCTCACTCTCCTAAATATGGTCTGATTCACATATACCTAATTGGCAAATTTTATCTAGTTTTTGTACAGTGGTGTACCATACAGCCAGAGCCTGTAATTAAATGCTACCAGTGGACCTACAGCACATATTGTGCCACCCACGTAAGTAGCACCTGCCCTTAAGACATGTCTCAGGTGTGCCGGTGCAGCCTGAATGAAATTTTAAACTGCCATATCAACATGGAATTCCAGCCCCCATTTCAAGCCTTAAACTCCATTTTATTAAATATAACTCGCCTATAAGGTATGCACCAGGTAGCTGATGGGGCACAGTGCTGTGCAATTGAAAGATTGGACATGTACTTTGAAGTTTTACATGTCCTGGTAGTGAAAAACTCCTCAATTCGTGTTTCACTACTGTGGGGCCTACCCATTACATAGGATAACATCGGGATTTCCTTAATTCATTTAATAAGCTGTATTTCTAATTGAGAGGAGGTCGATGTACCATACTTGGTACCTACAAAATTGGAACGATAAACCCTCTTTAATGGTAAGGTGTGATTTTAAACTACAATTTTGAAAATGGCATATTAAAAAGTTGGCATTTTTCTGCCCCTAGCCCTTTGTGCCTGCAGCCTGATTTGGGTCACATGATGGGTTGCAGCTAACTGTTAGACTTTTTATATTCCTCCTAGAAATCCACACACAATGGGAGATTAAATGTGATTGGATGGGCCATCACTGGCAGGATGGGAGGGAGGAGCTGGGCGCCGCTTTACTTACACCTGAACAGGTTGTGTCCTGTCTCCACACAAAGGGACTAATGGCTCTGTATTGTCACTTCAACCCGTTTGCAGCCAGGGCAGGGGAGGTAGAGAATGTAGTTAACTTCAATGCCACTGTCTAGAAGCTTCTCCCACCTTCCAGAACCAGTGCACCAGGGTACAAAAGAAGGCCCTCAGAGACCCACTCTTCAGTGCACTTCTAGAACTGCGGAGCTCTGCCAAGAAGAAGGGCTTCTGTCCTGCTACAAGGACTGCCACTCTGTTGGACTGATGCCATGGAAGAACTGCTGCCCTCTTGCCTGAGTGATAAGGACTGGGCTTTCAACTCTTGAACCAATAGTGACTCCAAGGGCTAGGCGGCTGGCCTACTGATCTGAAACCTCAAGGACATAACAGGCTTCCAACCATTCTGCATCTGCACCAGATCTCTTAAACTGTGGGCTTGATTACCACTTTGGCAGTGTGGCGCCGGGAATGCCCCGCTGCCGCACCACCAAAGCTGTGGTCGGGCTGTCCGCTAAATTAAGAGTTTCCTCCTGTCAGGGGGACTTTTTTATTTTACATTCTCAAGCCATTGCCCTGAAAATGGGCACCGCAATGGGAATGCCAAAAATAGTTCCTGCACTGCATGGACTGTTAAGTCCATGCTGTGCAGCAACTGGGGTGCATGCATAGAGGGGGGCACATGATGTGCTCCCTAGTTGCATCCCTAAGTGGAGGAGGCTCAGGGGACCCTGTAAGGTCCAGTTTGTTTCCTCTCTGTCACAGTGCTCATGGAGTCAGAATCTCCATGACACTGCTGCCGAAGAGGAAACTCGTAATTTGCTTGGCAAGATCGTGGCCAGCCCAGCAAGGTTATTGCGACCTCCTTACCACTGCCATAGCACCAGGGAACAGTGGTTCCCTGGCAGCTGCGGCAAGGCAACAGCAGGGCAACCAACCTAATCATAATAGTGCAGTCCAGAGACTACCACTTCTGCACTGACATGAGTCTGGCGGTCCATGGACCACCAGGCTCATAATAGTGCCTTGTGAGTCTAACTGGAAGAGGGCCTAAGGTGCTCTGCCAGTCTCTGTGGATCAAGCAGAACCAATGTATATCCTCTGCTGCATGTCGTAAACCCAAGCAGAACTGATGTATGTCCGCTGCTGCATGGACTGGACCCACCTTAAACACTACTGCAGTCAGCATCACCTTCCGAACTGCCACTGTGCGATGCATCCTTGGTGCAGGCCCTCGCATCTTTCATCGATGGCAGGATCGACGGAGGACTCCACATCACATCCTCACATTTCTTCTGAACCGATGCATTGCCCCTGTTGCACACTGCGTCCTCAAAACTGTAATTTGCATCACAAGACCCGCCAACAGGATTTTTGACATTGATGGAAGAGGACCTCGCATTGCAGCCTTAAAGCATCTTGGAACTGATGTATTGCTTTGGCTGTGTGACTGATCTTTGATGCAGATCCATGCAATGCTCTGCAAACCAGGATTGAAGGTACTCTATTCAGTGGGCCTAACTAGATCCCTATAGCTGGCCCACGCTCCTTTGCGGTCAGCCTGAACCTGAGACTTTGTCCCTGGCCGGCTAGACCAGATATCCACAGTTGCCGCTTTACACCAGTTTGACGCTATTTTTCTCTAAAACTTTAAAATGCAATATGTCAGGGCGTGGTCTGGCCACGAACAGAGATGGCCACTTAATTTGTAATTTGTAATTTGCATTTATATAGCGCGTTATCACCAACGGTCTCTAAGCGCTGAAGAGAGGGAAACTGCTTTGGGTTGATGGTGTGGAGAGGGTACTTTACTGTGTGCCCCAGGCTTCCTTAAAGAGTATGGTCTTTAGTTGTTTCCTAAAAAGAAGCAGGGAGTGTTCCTTTTGGATAACATCGGGTAATTTCTTCCAGATCTGTGGGATGATAGTGGAGAAGGCTCTGCCACCAAGGGAAACCAGACGGGCACGGGGGCAGACTAGGACCCTAGCCTCCGAGGATCTGAGTGCTCTGATAGGGGCATAGTTGGCTAGGCTATCTCTGATGTATTTCGGTGCCTGGCCAAAGATGGCTTTGTGTACAATACAGAGGCCTTTGAATTTTATCCTTTGCCTGATCGGGAGCCAGTGAAGTTGGTGCAACAGGGGGAGGCATGGGTGCAACGTGGGACCTTGAACACTAGTCGGGCCACGTCATTCATAATGATCTGGAGTCTGGCCAGTTGGTGTTCTGGGAGTCCTAAGTAGAGCAAATTTCCGTAGTCCAACCTGGATATAATAAGTGCTACTACCACTCATTTGAGGGTATCGAAGGTGAGCAGAGGGGCCAATTTCCGCAATTGCCTTAGTAGGTTCGAGCAGACGCCCACTATTGTTGATACTTGCAAGGCCATGGTCGGTTTATTATCAATCTTGATGCCCAAGCTTTTAACTACCGTGGCTGGCTCGGGGTAGTTGCCCAACTCTTGTGGCCAGAAAAGGCTACTCCATGGGTTGGTGTCTGTGGTGACGGCCAACACCTCAGTCTTATCAGGATTCATTTTAAGGGAGTTGGCCGAAATCCAGTTGATTGTGAATTTAAGAATGTTCTGAACTTGTGTGTGGGCAGATGGAGAGTTATCTATCTGGATGATAATTTGGGTGTCATCTGCGTAGTTATAAATTTGGCACTCCAGCTGGTTCAGTGCAGCTATCAAAGGTTGGAGATATGCATTAAACAGGAGGGGTGACAGTGCAGATCCCTGCGGGACTCCACATGGAGGTATGCCCGGGCTAGACACCGCATCACCCATTTGCACTCTCTGAGAGCGGTCTTTCAAGAAAGATGTGAGCCATGTCAGAGCTATGCCCTGCACCCCGAGATCAGAAATCCGCGACAAGAGGAGCTTGTGGTTTACGGTATCAAAAGCCGCAGATAAGTCAAGGAGGATCAGGGAACAGGGTTTCTTGGAGTCGGCCCTCAGTCTCAGTCCGTCTAGTGCAGATAGCATTACTAGTTCTGTACTATGGTGTGCTCGGAAGCCAGCTTGATTGAATTGTAAGAGGTGATTAGCCTCCAGATGGTGTGAAAGTGAGGCGAGCACATGCTGTTCAAGGACTTTAGAGAAGAATGGGAGCTGGGAGATTGGCCGAAAATTCTTCAAGTTTTTAATATTCGCCCCGGGCTTTCTCAAGAGAGGAGTCACACGCGCCTTTTTGAAGTCTCTCGGGACTACTCCAGTTTTGAAGGAGGAGTTCAGAAGTGAAAGAACCTCAGCTTCAATCCTAGGTAGGGCCATGTTGTAGGTTCTTGGTGGACAGGGGTCTGCTGGTGAGCCAGACTTCACGCTTCCTAGAAGTAAGGCAAGGGCTTCATGCGCAAGCGGGGGGAATGAGGAGAGGGTTTGCTCAACAGGGGGACATATAAGTATTGGAACTAGTGGGCATGGGAGCCGAGGGGTGTCTTCAATTGTGGCCAAAAGGTCCTCCACTTTGGTGGTAAAGCATGTTTGGAATTTATCGCAGTCTTCTATGCCAAAGGAAGGTTTCTGTTCCTTAACCTATCTAAGTTCTTTCAGGACTTTGAATGTTTCTTTTTGCGTGTTGTACGCGGATGTTATTTTATTTTCATAGAAGACAGCTTTCCCAGTTTGGATGGCGTTTTTGTACATGGCAAAAGCTTCAAGATATGCGATCGAGTCAATTGCTTTCCGCCAGGCTCTTTCACTTTGGCGGAGCTGTTGTTTTAGGCTACGAAGGTTCTCATTGAACCAAGGGGCCCCCTTCCCCTTGTCTCTGATCTTTTCCCTATGTGCAGGTGCTAGAGTGTCAATAGCAATGTTTAGCCTTTCAGTGAGGGCGTTATTTTGTGCGTCAGGATCCCTGGGAGCGTGGCCTGGTGGGCTAGGTTTTCAAAGGGTGGAAACGAGATCCTCTGCCCTGATTTTATTCCAACTTCTGATTGTTTTCCAGCTAGGGGGAGGTGAAACTCCCTGCTTAGGGGGTTGGATGGTGCCATAGATAATCCTGTGGTCAGACCAAAAGCATGGTCCGATGACTGGGTGGCAATTGAGGGGCTGGGAGGACCACACTAGATCCAGTGTGAGTCCTTTTGCATGGGTGGGACCGATAACGGATTGATGCAGTCCCAAGGCGGTCAGAGCCTCGTCCAATTGGTTGGCTTGACTCTCTTTGGGAGAAAGCTCCCAATGGAAGTTGAAATCTCCCAGTATGAGAAGGCACTGATAGCGTGAGCACAGATCGTGTTTCAATTCTGTCAGCCACTTGATAAATTTGGGCGGTGTTTTTGGGGGACGGTAAACGATCAGGATGGTCACACACGTTGAAGCTGAATGGAGTTTTGCCCCTAATATTTCCGCCCCTTCAATGCTTTCTGAAAGGAAGGTCTCAGCCTTCAGGAAGTTTTTTGTTGAGTATAGCCACCCCTCCCCCACGAGTGCTACCTGGCCTGTTGTGATAGAGGGCCACGCAGTTGGGGGGGATGGATGCTACAAGATCCGGTGTAGATGAATCCTCCAGCCAGGTTTCGGTAATACCTAAAATGTCAATTGTTTCATCCTGTAGTAGAGTAAATACCTCCAAATAGTGTTTCTGTAATGATCGGGTGTTCAATGAGGCGAAAGTAGGAACCGGGGCTTTGAGGGAACCAGAGGGGCTCAGAGGCTTACCGATGGCCCTCTGGGTAAATGGCCTTAGCAGCCCTTCCGCTTTGAGAAGGGCCAATACTTTGTTGTCCAGTGGTCCTAGTAGGCTTTTTAGGAGGTGGAGGTCTGCCGGAGAGTATATTAGGCCCCGGGGCCCGGTAGGGCACGGATGGGGGCAGACGGGCTTGCCTTTGGCGCGCCTTTGGCGTGCCATCGGCTCGCCAGCTGCGTGCGTGCGGTGCGCACTTCTTCTAGCGTGAGTTAAATAGGTAGAGTATCCACCCACCCGCCAATCAGCCCTCCTGTGCAGCGGCTGTCAGTTCCCTCCACTAGACCGGTAACCGACCGGAAGTGCCTCACACTGTGCAAACAGGCAAAGATGAGAAGATACAATTTTAAAAAGAGCAGCGAGCGTAGCAGCGTTTCGATCAGCCCACCACACCTGAGCAGGGCTCTCTCATCTGCGCGCTAAATCCTGCGAGAGTTAATTAGGTAGAGTCTCCACCCACCCGCCAATCAACCCTGCTGTGCAGCGGCTGTCAGTTCCCTGCACTAGACCGGTAACTGACCGGAAGTGCCTCTACCAGGAAACGTAGTGGAGTGGGGAGGAATGGTATGCCAGAACACGGTGAGAAATTGCCTTTTAAAACTTTTAAATCAGTTAAAAACAACCACACACTGTGCAAACAGGCAAAGATGAGAAGATACAATTTTAAAAAGAGCAGCGAGCGTAGCAGCATTTCGATCAGCCCACCACACCTGAGCAGGGCTCTCTCATTTGCGCGCTAAATCCTGTGTGAGTTAAGTAGATAGAGTCTCCACCCACCCGCCAATCATCCCTGCTGTGCAGCGGCTGTCAGTTCCCTGCACTAGACCGGAAAACGACGGAAGTGCCTCTACCAGGAAACGTAGTGGAGTGGGGAGGAATGGTATGACAGAACATTGTGAGAAATTGCCTTTTAAAACTTTTAAATCAGTTAAAAACAACCACACACTGTGCAAACAGGCAAAGATGAGAAGATACAATTTTAAAAAGAGCAGCGAGCGTAGCAGCGTTTCGATCAGCCCACCAAACCTGAGCAGGGCTCTCTCCTTAAAGCCAGAGTTCCTTGCTGAGACAAGCCCCGGATAGCTGCAGTGGCATCTCTGGCATTGTAGGGACTTTCTATTATGCCTCTATGCCCTTTCCGACGAGCCGCAGGCCTGGATGCTGATGATGTGACCCTGGCAGGAGCCTCCTTATTGGTCCCTCACAGGTGGGGCCTGCAGAACACGGGTGGGGCCTGCAGAGGGGTATACAGCTGTCCCACAGTGGGGAGACACGCCTGCCCGGATGACCAGCAGTGGGGCATTCCACATTGTCAGACCCCATCTCATCTGCCCCCTCTCCTGCGGACCGATGGGGGCTTCAAGCTTGGTCCACCCCACTATGACTCCCACCCACACCACAGGGCTCCAGTCACAAGTACGCCCTCTCTCATCCAGAGCCAGGGACACCCTTGGACGTGCCCAGAGACTGCAGATCACAGCAGTTTTGCAGCCTGATCTTGGGAGGACCTATCATACCTGAATTGACTGCACATTTGGTGAGCAGCACTACCCAGATGAACTGACATGCAACAGGGCTGCTCAACTCACAGCCCCTACTCACCATTCACCACTGCTGAGGGCCTGTCGGGGCTTGTGGCCTTCACTGCCTACCACGCTCATCACCAGCACGAGGAGATCTTGTCGTGGGGCCTACCACCATCCCTGCCTCAACTACTAAGGTGTCAACGTTAACAGGTGCTATCTGGACCTGCTACCTCTATGCTAATTTCGGCTCGATTCCAGGTGGGTCTGTGTGGTACAGGCAGGCCACAGACAGCCTGCAGTGAGTGCGGTGACATGCCCAATGGTCTTCCCCTTCCTCCTCTGGATTACTGCCCTTGTGGGAAAGTGGGGGCCCTGAGCCAGGGTCCCCTTGAAACAAGTGTGCTCACACTCTCGTGGCACCTCAGAGCATGCTCTTCCCCCACAGGACACCAGTGCCGAGACTGTAATGGGGACAGCCAACGCTTTCCTCCCTGACTATGTCTGGTGTGGGGATGTCTCCTGGCAGAACGACGGCAACGCCTGCATGACAGCTCCTTTTCACAGAAGTCCTTAACCATGGTCGCACTACAAACATCCCCCAGAATGCAACCTTATCTGAGCCTGTCAACCGTCACCCGCAATGGCCTCCTCACTGGATTCCACCATGGAACAAATCCTGCAGGAAATGTCAGCCATGGGCCGATGGCAGGAGGGTATGGAGGTTACTATCTCGACCCTGGCCACTGAGACCTAGTCCATCCATACAGATATAGCTGGTTTCTAGACCCACATGGATGGCCTGGTTCAGCTTGTTTCCGTGTTGGAGGTCCACCTCAACACCATACTGGAACAGGACCAAGAACTCCTATTTCTTCATAGCTAAGTCATAGACCTGGAAGACAGGAGTTGCAAGGACAACATCAGCTTTTTCAGATTTCCAAGGTGCTGACATCAAATCTTTCCTTGGGGTCATGGTCCCGAAACTCACAGCTCTACTTTTTGCCCCCCACTTGGAGAAGCAGAGGGCCCGTCGCATTGGACCACCCCGCCGGGACAGAAATTGCAATACCATCTCTAGTTTCAAGAAGGAAGCACTCTCACTGAGCAAGAACCTGGAAGCGCTCAATTACCCAGCATTGGTTCTAAAGAGGTCCTGCAAGAGAGCACTCAACAACAACAGATAGGCACTGCAGGACCCCAAACATAAAAAAGTGGAAGACATCATCACTTTTGTAACCACTGACACTCCAGAGTCCAACAGGATACAGAGAGTGCTTAGGAAACACTGGAAAATCGTCTAATCTGGCAACCTGGACATCCTGATGCCACATTTTGCAGTGAAAACAAACCAGCAACTTACGAGACATGTTGGTTCACACATGCCCACTTGTGAAACCTAAACAAATACAAAGTACACTTTGGAACTTGACTCCAATTAAGGGACATTACCCCTGCGGTCAATGTGGGCAGGGCTGCCTGACCAAACATACAAAAGAAGTGACCCTCAGAAACAACCAGATCTGGACACAACAAACTCACACTAACTGTAATACCAATTGAATGCCCATGTCCACTTAGGTATGTTGGGATGACTACCTGTCCAGTAAAAACTAGGATCATTGAACACCGGAGTAACATCAGATGCCACCACCAAATTGAGCACACACTTTATTACTCATCCACACAAGGCAGAGGAAATGTACTGGACAGTGTTAGAAAACAACCCCGCCTGGAGCAAGCAGAAATTATTTGAAATGGAGCAGCACTGGATTTTTCGCCTCTCTTCACAGTCTCCAGGACTGGATGATGATATTCAATGGAACAAACTAAACATGTGACCCCCAATAGTTGTGCACATAACCTGATTTGCAACATGAAGCGCGAACAATGGCCACACCAATTTGGGTATGGTGTGCGCTACATCCGCCATTGAGAATTTTTAGAGAGGGTCAATTAGACCACCTACAAGGTACCGGCTCCTACCCACAAACCTATACAAATGAGTGGCTGAAGTCTCACTCCACTTTGGGTTATCAGCTCATATAATTCAACAAAAAGATTCTACCACTGCAATTTAGCCTTCCTAGTTTGGAAAATTATAATGATGGTGATGGGAAAATGTTGTTGAGCCCAAGATTTGTCATGGAAAACTCTATATGTTTTTTTAAATACCCCTCACACACTGAAAATTAATTTGGTGTCATGCTTCATCATAGGTGTCTTCCCGTCCCTCTACGGGGCGGGCGTGCTGCGATCTATGCAGACGCGGAAGCACTTGATTATGTGAAAAACTATGTGTTGTGCAGAGGTGGGAGTGGTAGGGTCAGGAAAGATAGTGGTGCAGAATTAAAAGTTACCTGGCTAGTGGAAAAAAATAAATGTTATTGCCTTCCCTAGCTGGAAACATTAAAAATGGGGAGACGTAGGGGGTATACTTTTCTGAGTTACCTCCTACTTGGTCAACATATTTCTAAAGCCATCCCCTTGGCTTTCTCTTCAGGACCATGCACGATCCCTACTCCACTCACACATTAGTTATGTATAATTTGTGTGCCTAACAATATTCAACCACTGTTCATGCTAAAATAAGCATGCAAAAAAATACCTAATCAGTATTTTTTGATATCAGATCATATATCCAGATCATCTACACGCATGACACTCTAAGATAGCCACCACACTAACCACATTCACATAGCAGGTGCCTTCCATGTGACTGTCCCCAATAGAAGACCTACCCTGCTTTCAAATCTTATTAAATTGATAAGACATCCAAGGCAGCGCACCCAAACCAACAGACCACGCACGCAACCTGGGCTTCATCCTGGACTCCTCCCTCTCCATGACCAGACAAGTCAACGCCGTCTCCTCGTCGTGCTTCAACATCCTGCGCATGCTATGTAAGATCTTCCGGTGGATCCCCACCGAGACCAGGAAGACGGTGACCTAGGCCCTCGTCACCAGCCGTCTGGACTACGACAACTCCCTCTACGCCGGTACCACCGCCAAACTCCAGAAGAGACTCCAGCGGATCCAGAACGCCTCAGCACGACTCATCCTGGACATCCCCCGTCGCAGCCACATCTCCGGACACCTGAGAGACCTGCACTGGCTCCCGGTCAACAAGAGAATCACCTTCCGTCTCCTCACCCACGCACACAAAGCCCTACACAACCAAGGCCCAGGATACCTCAACAGCCGACTCAACTTCTACGCTCCCACACGCCAGCTTCGATCGACCAGACACGTCCTCGCCACCGCCCCCTGCTTCCAAAGAGCTACCAGAGGGGGAAGGTCCTTCTCCTACCTGGCCGCCAAGACCAGGAACTCCCTCCCGACCCACCTCCGCCTGACCCAAGACCACCTCGCCTTCAGGAAGCAGCTCAAGACCTGGCTGTTCGAGCAGTAGCGGACCCCCCCTCCCCAAGCGCCTTGAGACCCTACGGGTGAGTAGTGCGCTATATAAATGCTTTGATTGATTGATTGATTGAGGTAGCGCCAACATCATAACGCTTGATTTTTGCTCCTTATACACATTGCCATATACTATATATCAAGTCGCCCACTCTAAGAAGGCCACCACGTTTACCATTCAGCCTCTGGAATTCAACGTGACCCATGTGACCACCACTACTTAGACACGGACACCGCCACAATGTCCCTGCAATCTGGATCGGATGGCAGTGATCGGTCCAACTATCAAGTAAGTTATGCAGGGAGTGGGACAAGTTCCTCCACAAGCAACTCCATCCCTTGGTAACACATGTTAATTGGGCTCGGGGTTTGTGTGGCCCTTATAGCAAGGGAAGTTAGCATCAATACATTTACAGAACCAGTACATAAACAAGGGTTTAGAATTATGACCTAATGTCCTGCATATGTTGATGATATGTCTAACTTCATTGTATACCCCTCTCCCCCCTCCATCTCCCCAGCCCCTCCCATCTCTTCCCAGGCTACCCCCATTTATATATGCACTATGTTGAACTCTCCATCTTATACCATATTGTGCGTTTGTCGCACTTCTGTGTTTAACCCCTTCCATGCTGATGACGGCCCCCGTCCGTCATGCATCACGGAGGGCGTGTGCTGATGACGGCTGGGGGCCATCATGAACCCACCCACTCATTAAAATGGCGCAGAATCGCGGCCGCGCCCAAGGGGTTAAAATACCAAATAAAATAATGACGTCAAAAGAAAAATGCAGTAGCTCCGGTTCTTCCAATTGGATTTTTGCTGTTCTGATGTCACATACTTTATTAAAATGGACTCTATTTTCTAAAAAGGTTTGGGATTTTTCTTGTGTTGTGTTTTACTTTATTGCTGTGATTGTGCTGTATAAATTACTTAACACATTGCCTCTAAGTTAAACCTGACTACTTTTTGTGCCAACCTAACAGGTTAATTTAGTGACTTTTTGTGGTTCACCCAGCAACGGATTGTAGCTGTTGCTCGACCAAGGATCACAACATAGTCAACCTACAACCCAACTTCTTATAAACGGCCACACCTGCCCAACCTTTCCATCCCTTTATTGGGGGTGAGAATGTAGTTCATTTATTCTGAATTCAAACATTAGATGAGTGGTGAGCTAAGGGATCTGCAATGCAGGCAGAGGACACTTCTGTTTCTTTCCTAAAGTGTGCCTATCCTAGAAGTTCCCCTGCACTAAGTCAGGACTGCCATAGGGGAATGGGAAATGTTTCAGAGTACGCATTCCCATACATCTCTTCATGAAGGAATGATACACTGGAATCTGCACTTGCCACACCTGTTACACCAACCTCATTACAAAATAGGTAGTAGGTAGAGATGTGTGTGTACGCATGGGTAAATTGACTTTCTAAATTCATACATGCATGATATGATTTCTTTTTCCTGTGTTGCTCCAGAGCAGTTTTGGAAAAAAGGGTTTGTGAATCTAGCCCTATGTCTTTTTCTAAAGATAGAAGAATGGTTTCGAGTGCAATTTGTTATCAATTATATTACCCGTAGTTCCCCGGTCTTGTAAATCATGCACTTTTTTCATTGAAAGAGGGCACCAATGAAAGTGTGCTTTACCACAAACGTTTTGAATTCTAATAAGTTTTTGCAGACATTTGCCCCAACTGACTGGATTTTCTTTCTTCTTAGTTATACAAATAGGAGAAATATGAAAATGATATACATTCAGAGACTTACTCTGAAGTCGAAAAAGCAAGCGACGTTGGCCCTTACTTATGAAATTGGCATTGATGCACAATTAACCTAATGTCCTGTTTCACACAAATATAAATAATTCTCAGAAAAAATATATATACAGATGGAAAATCTTAAATAGACGTGCTTAACACCTTTGGATAATATTGACAAAAGTTTTCTGAACGTGTCTTCCCTTGCAATTTTTTTTAAAAAGAACGGCATGTGCACATAGATGGCCGCAGGCCACAAACTCTGCTAATTTGATTTTGAGTTGCAGTTAACAAGGCAGTAGCAACTTTCACTATATCGAGATTGCCAAGTTAAATGATATTTTTGGTACATTACCAAGTCCAAAAATCTGGACAACAGATTTTATCTTTCTGCATTTTTAGACAATGCCACTGTTTTCACAGAATAACCACACAAAATTGCAACGACAAGGAGGAAGCTCCTGGAAATCATGCGAGCTTAAAACGTGGCAGAAATTGTTTAGGTTGGGCACGACTACAACATGAGGTTACAGTAAGTGCTCTGTCTTTCTTCAAATAAAAAAAATTAAAAATGAACATAAACTCCACCAAGACTGCTGCAGAATGGGAAGGACCGCCATTTTGTTTATTTATAAACGGGCAACAAGTAAATTCTTTCGCACTAACCAAACCAGACAGTAATTATAAACACACGTTGCTTGAATTCCCTGCACTCTATCAAAGGAAATGAGCTCCCTTCTTTTCTAAACATTGTCATTTGTTTATTGAGCCTTCTTGGGCTTCATTTCATTAAAGAGCTAGGAAAGTCCACATCTGCAACCAAAAACAATACCAACCTTGTAAAGCTGATCCTTAATGCTCATTACACAAAAATGCGAAGGCAATATAACCGCGCATTTTGGATCGTAGCCTGTAGAACTGTGGGCGAAGAATTTGGATTATTTTAGTTCCATTACAGAAAACCTTCATTGCTGTGCGGTAGAACAGGAAGCAGACAGTAACCGCCTCACTGATTTGGGATAATTAGCGGCTTGAATTCTCTGAGGTGATCACAATGTGCCTCGATGGGGATAGTAAGGCGGGGCTAATATTGCAGGGAGTCGAAAGAAGCCAACGCGCCTTGGTTCGAGCTGAAATGTTAAACAAATGCATACTGATATTTAAAACACTGACAATGTATCAACAAAATGCTGCCGGATTTCTCATCACAGTAACAGTTGCTTTTAAAGTAAGGAAGTGGCGTACAAAGTCGGTGTCAGATATCAGCGAAGAGAAAATCCTTGAACAGTAGACACTATTAAAACATCATTATTAAAGTTGTCATGCTTGGGCAGCTCCAACTAAAGTGGATTTCATGTATTTGCTGGGAGAGAACACTAATAAATCCCAGTGCCTGTTCTCTATTTACTCCTGGTTTGCTGGAAACCGGCATTTTTGTGCCACACCAGTGCTTTGCAGATGAAAGGGAGACATCCAATGCTTTATTCTGAATAGCATTCCTGACAGCTTCCATCAATTCTACTTAGCCCTAATCATCAGCAACCTTTCTTTTTCAACTGGTGAGGCAGGCACAGTTTCTTCTCAATCTGCCAGTTTTCCCAAATCCTCATACCTAGAGGTAAACGTGCGATTGATCCCTTTTAAGAATGAATAGTGGTGCAATTCTTCGTTACCACTTACACACGTGTAAATGTGCAGTGATAGTTTTACCCATAGATACATTTAGCTCAAAATTGTATTGCCATTGAAATACATATATATATTTTTCTTTCCACAGGAAAATATTCCCCAGTGAAAAACACTTTTCCCCACAACCCTTGAATTGGAGGGCAATTCCTGCCCCAGTTTCCGTTTGGATACATATTCACTAAGGTCCTTAACAAGAGTACATTTTGAAATATAAGCAAGGTGAGAATGTGACTTGCGAAAATGGTATTTGGACAACATATCGAGAGACAGAAATATCAGAAAAATATCGTATTATAAAAATATCGTGATGCACAAATATTGTTGTCATGAATATCGTTTTGTTCATGTAAATAAAATCTTTTAAAGAATATAATTGTTGTTAATATTGTTTTCAGTAATTTAGTTGTAAAAATAGTGTTTCTTAATTATTTTAATGTTCAGATAAAAATTGTATCTGCTATTATAATTTGTATAATTGTTCATTTTATTTTAAACATACCTTATAATTGTAAGTGATTTAATTTCTTTGGTAGTAGTACTTTATAGTTCTGTAGTGGGTTGCTAGATTTGTAGGGGTACATGGTGGGAAGATAGTTAAGTAACAATTAATTAACAATTAATGATTAATTTAATAATAATCAATGAATTGCTTATTAATGTAAATTGTGTAATAAATATATATTTTTGTTATATTGTAGGTGGTGTCTCCAGTTTTTGTGGGGTTAAGGTGGGAAATTAATGGCATAATAATTATTTAAAGAAGAATTATTATTTTATTTTTAAAAATGTTATTGATTTTTAATGATGTAGATTATGTAATATTTTTGTTGAGGTTATATTTTAGGTGCAGGCTGCTGGGTTTGCAGGGGTATAGGGTGGGAATTCAAAGCAGTAATAATCAATACTAAGGTGTCGATTAGGATGGCGGACGGACCTGTGTCCGCCCGCTACTCCCGAGGTGGAGGGACCGTCCGCAGGGGCAGCGGCGTTCTCTCCATAGGAATTAGAATGTGACCGCCACCCCGGCGGTCACATCCTGTATATTTACCATTGCGGCGGGTGCTGCTTAAAGCCGCGGAAAATCATGTCTCCGCACCCATCATAATATGGCTGGGGGTGTCTTGCAGACACTGCCACCATATTGTGGTCCACACCACGCGGATCAGCGGCGGACGGACCTGCCGTCCGCCGCTGATCCCACCGCCATCATAATCTGGGGGTGGGTGTTTTCAAGGACCGCTGCGGTTAATCCGCATCCTCCGGGCCGGCGGTGGCTTCCACCAGCCCGGAGGATGCGGATTCACCGCCATCATATTCGACCCCTTAGTTATTCATTTATTATTAATTATTTAATTGATTATTAATCATTTACATTATGTAATAACTTTATATTTTAGTTATTTTTTAGGTAAGGGCTGTTGGGGTTGCACGGATAAAAGGGGAGAAGTTAATTTAACAATAATTAATTGACAAAAAAATAATTAATTACTAATATTTAATTGATAATTAATTAAGTACATTATATAATACTGATGTATTTTAGTTATATTTTAGTTGTGGGTTGCTAAGTTTGGAAAGGTATAGTGTGGGATGTCAATTAAGTAATAATCAATTAATAAATAATTATGAATGGTAAATTACTCAGTTAATTGATTATGAATTATCTAAATTGCATTATATATCTTTATATTTAATAATAAATATACTTGAATTTGGCTTGCCTATATCTTTTTTGCCATTTAATGAATGTTCACAAAAATCTCCAACAAAAGTCTACCACTGATTCTAGTTGTGCATGGAAAGTTTTGTTGGGATCCGTCATGTGGGAGCTGAGAGAAAGGAGGGTCAAAATAGTGTGTTTCCCATGTTAATTCCCATAGGAATTTTAAACATGACTACAGCCCAAACCGCTGAACGGAATTACACCAAATTTAGTGGAAAGGTAGAACTTGGTCCAGAAAGTAACCTTTTTGTGATTTGGTGTAAAATGTGTTCAGTAGTTTTCGAGATATTAACTGAAATCTAAATTTGTATCACTACGATTTTGGATCCTCCTTGGATCCTTCTTGAATGCATGAATCCATAAACCTAATGCAATGCTGTGATTGGCTGACTGAAACCTGAGAGGATGTATGAGTGGCTGTATAGGTGAGTGAGTGGCTGTGTAACTAGATATATGTGTGAGTGAGTGTGTGCATGAGTGCTGGTGTGGGTGAGGGTGTTGCTGTTGAGTGGCTGTATGGATGAGGGAGTGGGTCTGGGATTGGCTGTATGAATCAGTAAGTAGGTGTGTCAGTGACTGTATGAGAGAGTGAGAGGTTGTGTGCTTGGCTATCTGGGGGAGTGAGAGGGTATATGAGTAGATGTGTGGGTGAATGAGTGTGTGTGCGAGTGTTTGTATGTGTGCGAAAGGGTGTATGAGTGGCTGTATGGGTGAGTGAGTGACTGTGTGCCTAGCAATATATGTGAGTGACACTGTACCTGTATGGGTGAGTATATGGGTTTTGACTGCTTGTCTGAGAGGGTACATGAGTGTCTGTATAAGTAAATGAATGGGTGCATGAGTTAGTGCATGAATGAGTGAGAGGTTGAATCAGTGGCTATATGGGTGAGTAAGTGTGTGAGTGCATGATTGGCTATATGTGTTAGTGAAACTGTACATGAGTGCCTGTATGGGTGAGTGTATGGGTGCTGACTGCCTGTATAGGTGAGTAAGAGGGGCACATGCATGAATGTCTGTTTGTGTGAATGAATGGGTGTGTAAGTGAGTGTATGATTGAGAGGTTGTATGAGTGGCTTTATGGGTGAGTGAGTGTCTGCGTATCTGGCTATATGTGTGAGTAAGACTGTGCATGAGTACCTGTATGAGTGTATGGCTGTTGACTATCTGTATGGGTGAGTGAAAAACCGGAGGAATTGCTCCATATCCCATATTGAATGCTTGCTGCATAGTCATCACTAGTTCCTTGTATAAAAAGTGTAACCAAATATTTATATTGCCAGTACTGCCCAAGGAATCTCTTGTTACATGATGGAGAAGCATTTTGAAACCAGGCTGCCCTTTCAATGGGGTGAGTTGCAGTAGATCACTGAAGACAATTAAATGCTTTTCTCCAAAGAGCATGTTCAACTCTTCTTTTGAAGCTGCTGCATTCTTAGGTGTACGAAGGCAAGCATTAAGTGCAAAACCATGCTCACCTCATTTATGATCAATAGCTTCAGTTTCTTCAAGCACTTGATAACTCACAACAAGCTTCGTCAGATAACTTCTGGTATTCCAGGTTATTGCTATGTTCAGCAGGTAGCATAAGTAGTCGGTGTAAAGGAATTCCTTCACTGTTATGTGCAACTTATCTAGTTGGTGCTGTTGCTACAAATGATACATTTAATTTTGCAATCCAGTGTAGATAAGGAGTGAAAACATAAATTAAATGTTTTCCCCACTCCCAGTTTACTATGCAACCTAACACTGTTCGGTCGGAGTCCCATTGTTCCCTAGGGGAGCCTGTGTTCCGACCGACAACACAGGCACCTATGGGGAAATGGTGTGTGTGTAAAACCCTGTACCCTGTGGCAGGCACCCCATGATGCCAGCCACACAGTGCAGGGTTTAACAGTGGGGTCCCTTAGGTACCCCATTGGCCCACAACCGGAGGCTGCTGTTGCAAGGGGGCCTTGCTAGAGGCCCCCAAAGTATCTTTCTGGAATCCTTTTCGTGTTGGACAGGCCGACTCGGAATGGCTGCTAGAAAATAGACATCGTAATTGGTTTGGCAGGAACGCTGTCCACAGAGCTGCATGATGCGGTTCTGACCTACACAACTTCTCTGTTAGCCAGTCGGAACTAATTCGGAAGGACTGCGAGGTTCAGAATCTGATGCGAACATCGTAATTGGTCGGGTGTATTGTCAACCGACGAGTCGTTCAGAAGGGTTCCGATGCAGTCTAGGACATTCCAACTGTTGGGCGGATGCATTCCATCCGACAACATAATGAGGCACTTACTGTTTGAAATCCACACTTTTGTCTCTTGCTTGTTTCATTGCAGTCTCCAACTCACTCATGGATGTGGCTGCTTTATTTTGAATAATTGGTTGTCCAAGTGGTTCTTGACTCAGTGGTAAGCATGGGCGGAAAATCCGTTACGCTCGCGGATTTTGCGGATTTTCGGGAAATCCGCAATCCGCGAGATTTGCGAATTTCCCGCAAAATCCGCAAATCCGCGAGCAGCGGATTTTGCTCGCGCTGCTCGCACTGTTCGCGTGAGTTCGCGCCCCGCGAATAAGTGCAAAATTGCAGAAATACGATCTTAGCAAAACTGAAAGTAACTACTTACCAGGTTCAAAAGTTCAGGCACATCATTAGTAGCCATTTCCTGTAGTGCTTCCTGAGGGGCCCCTCCAGAGTTCAGTTGCCAGTTGAAACTATTATGTGACCCTGCTCTGAACCTCAGAATAGTTACACATATGCCACAAAGGTCCTGAATTACAGCTAAGGGAGACAAGCAGGAGCCAGGCTGGAAGTTAAAATCCATTAATCAGCCCCTAATTCATTATTGTCAGTTGGGGCAGGGCAGGTGTTGTAACTAATTTTGCAACAATGAAAGCACTTAGCAAGTGCAAAAGATCACTAATCAGGGCGCACTAAGGAAGCAGGTGCCAGCTAAAAAAATATTCTGTGACACATTAATCAGCCCCAAATTAATTCAGGTCACTTGAGGCAGGGAAGGTGTGCTTTGCTTTGCCGAAAATAATGTACACTGGACAACCAGAGGGTGTGGTGATGAAACAGAGGGTGGCATGGGTGGGCCAGAGGGTGGCATGAGTAGTCAGAGAGTGGCAGTGGTGACAGAGAGTGGCAGTGATGAAGAAGAGTGTCCCAAACAGGCTGGACACGTAGAAACAACAAGTTCGCAAAACTTGCGACCCGACAGGTAAGTTCGCAAATTGCGAAATTGTAAAAACCCTCGCGAACTGGCAGAAACACGGGCGAACACAAAAAAAAAAAAATCTGCAAATTCGCGGGAATTCGCGGATTTTGCGGATTGCGAATCCGCAAATCCGCAAAATTCGCGGATTGCCAATCCGCAAAATCCGCTCATGCTTACTCAGTGGTGCAGAACATTCACTGCAATGTGAACTCTACTTAGCTACTTCAGCAGCAATGATTTTTTTCTTGTTCAATCTCATCTTTCAGCATTAGTAAATAGTTTGAAATGACTGGGCAATGAATGCTGTCTTTTACAGCACTGAAAGAGTCTAAGTAGCAGTCATAGTTTCCAAGAAGTCCTGATTCAGCATGCCAAGGCTTATTCAGTTGCAGAAGCGCCAAATAAAAAATAAAACACTCTTTTCTCTGCATTTTGGCATCTCAGTTTGATGTGGTTAATTTGATTACCTTTGCTGTGTCTCACCAAACAACCGTAATAGCCAACTAGCGTATATTTTCCTTCTACTACGTTTTCTGTCTCATTCCTTTTGTATCTGTAATGTTCAAAAAATTCTAAAAGTCACATGTGTTCTAGATGGGGACTCCTACTCCGATAGTACATGTCCAACATGTTTGTCTTCACTTTCAGGGTCAAACTCTGCTAGATACTGATTTTCTGGGTAAGGCTTTAACATTCTATTCCGTGCAGTTGCTAGGCCTTCGTTTACACAAGCAATTCCCCTTGAATATGAAAACAAAGAAGCAGAGCTCTGCTGGTCACAGCACTCATAGGAGCCCATCTCTCCATGGTAAAGCATTTTCAAGCTGAAGCTGTACAATTTCTTAGATAGACTCTTTTCTGCAGAAATCTCTCCCACATCTCCTTCATCTCTGTCTTCTCTGATTTTATAATGTATGAAGTGACATACCAAGCACCAGCAATGGAGTTGTCTGCACTGAACTGTAGATCGATATTTGCATTCCATATCTTCAGAATCACTGGGTTGTAGTCTTTATATATTTGGAGTTCTCTTTCTTTTCAGGTTGTATGTAATTTTTGGTGATTTCCGCCCCATAGTATTTCTGAAATTCCAAATATCTGTTCAGACAGTGGTACAAAATTACTCCTGAAGCTTTTTCAGCAACCTTTCCATCATCATGGGATGGAGAACATGAAAAGGTAGAGGAGGGGTTAGCCCGTTTCAATGCCTTGGATCAGACAGTGGTACAAAATTACTCCTGGGGCTTTTTCAGCAACCTTTCCAGCGTCATGGGATGGAGAAAATGAAAATTTAGAGGAGGGGTTAGTCTGTTTCGATGCCTTGGCTAAATTTGCGATTGATCAACTTGTGCCTCTAAAAACCTCCACTGGTAAGCCAAGGCAGGCTCAAGCAGCTTGGTTTACCACTGAACTACGCATTGGGAAAGGCCATTGCGAAAACTTTGAGAGGCGGTGGAGTCGGGCCCATAATATAAGGGACAAAGAAAAATACAGGCCATCTCTTGCCTAGCATCATGACATCATAAAAATAGTCCGGAAAGCTTTTATTGTTCAGCAGTTAACCCAGGCAGGGAATGCACACAAAACCCTTATTCCAGATCTTGAAGAACCTCCATCTCAAGCAAAATGCAACACTATAGCGGAATATTTTGAGCAGAAAATTGATCTTATTTACAATGGGATCATTACAGCTGGTAACACGAAGCCGATCATCATTTATGACTACCTTCCCTGCAAGAGGGGGAAGCCCTTGATGAGCTTCCCCCCCTTGACTTGTGAAGAAGTAGAAGCCTTATTACATACTGTAAAATCAGGTTCCCGACTCGATGTTTTACCGGCCAAAATCTCTGTGTGTCTCACTAAACCACTGTCTGCTCCTATCTGCTTCCTCTTGAATGCATCGTTAAAGGAAGGTCACTTACCTTCAGAATGGAAAACACCACAGGTCTCCCATTCCGCAAAAAAAACAAGGCCTCTATGAAAGATCTTTCAAATTTGCGACCAGTATCCCTCTTACCACTCCTGAGCAAATTCTTGGAAAAGCACATTAATAAACATCTGTCAGCTCATGTCGAAGTGGCAGGTAGCCTGGATGATTCGCAATCAGGCTTTAGGCCTGAACATAGCACGGATACAGCCCTGGTGGCTGTCAAGGATAACATCAGTCTAGCACAAGATAGAGGGCAATCCACTCTTCTGGTGTTGTTAGATCTCTCGGCGGCTTTCAACACGGTCGATCACCAGATTTTGCTCAGGAGACGAGAGGAATCTGAGATAAAGGGAGAGGCCCTGCAGTGGATAACCAGCTTCCTTTCTGATTGCTCCCAGACAGATAACCTGGGACCTTATAGGTCCAAGACCAAGAAGTGGACCAAGGGAGCACCTCAAGGCTCTTGCTTAAGACCTACACTATTTAATATCTATGTTGCCCCTTGGCCGATCTCTTGAGGACATATGTGCTTATGCCAATATCATATGCGGATGATACCCAGGTTACCTTTCCTTTTGTCGAATCTTCGACGACGGCCAAAACCACCTTCTCTTCCGGCATGCTAGCAATATCTCAGTGGATGTGTAACACCATTCTAAAATTAAATGCCGGGAAGACAGAGATTATGCTCTTTGGATAGGCCACACTGTTGTGGACACCAGAGTGGTGGCCAGGGGAGCTGGGTGTCTCTCCCCCCCCAAAGACCTCAATAAAAAATCTAGGGGTTCGCAATGAGCAGAGCCTGAACATGAAGGAGCAGGTGGCCCATATGGCGAGCCCATGTTTTCATGTGTTGAGTCTTTTGAGACAAGTATTCCCATTCCTCCCAGACTACACACAGAAGACTGTCATTCAAACACTAGTTTTGAGTCGAATCGACTACTGTAATGCTCTACTGGTCTTGGCTAATGAGGTCTAGCTAGATCGCTTACAGGTAGCCTGAAATACAGCGGCATGGCTGGTATTGAATGCCATTTACAGATCATCTTTGATTCCGATGCTGCAGCAGCTTCATTGGCTTCTAGTGTGCAAACATAAAATTCAAGGCTTGCTGCATCGTTCATAAGGCGGTGTTTGGCAATGGTCCAGCATACCCCGCGGATACATTTTACCAATATACTCCCTTTAGAGACCTTCAATCTAGCTCCAAATCCCTCCTCAACATTCCCCGGATTAACAAGTCAAGGAGTGTGGGAAAGCTTTCTCGTATCTCGCGCCCGGCACTGGAATTTGCTCCTTATTACACTGAGGCAGTATCTGGACCATCTTCAGTTTAGAAAGTCCCTGACATTTTTTTTGTTCTACACTCTTCTCATAGTGCCAGTACTCCCACGTCTGTCCAGGAGTGCAGAGATACCACTTCTGGGGTGATTCAGGCGCTATATAAACTTTATAATAACAATAATTATACTGTATGTCTGACTGCAGACATAAAACTGTTCACTCTTCTTTGTGAAATCAAAGGTCGTGGGAAATCATAATCTTGTGTAAAATGTCCTTTTGCATCTGTATTTCTGAGGAACATTTTTCCCACATCTATGAGAGTGAAACCATGGAAATTGTTCTCTTAACCCCTTTTCACTGCGGTCTTTGGGATGGCCCATGTCACATACTGTTGTATGGTAGACATCACAGACTTATCACTGTCTGTTTCAAATTTTGGGGCACCTCTTGTTTTGTAGTCTTCTCGCCAAAAGAAACCTGTAACTTCACCAAGAGGAGGATTCATTTTGTGGTAGATGAAAGACATCATCGCTTAAAATTGTGGTTAAAATATTGCAAACATTTACTGGATCCAAGGAGTAAAGTTCTCCTGCTATCTTTCCTTTGATGTCCTGTATGTTTGAGTGTGCTTCTCACAAAAGTTCCAGCAGGTCATCCCAGGCATGGTCAGCACATCTAAGTGTCAGAAACCAAATAGGTGCAACATGATTCTACAACATACATTTCAGTTCTCCATGATGATGATACCAATATTCATTAGTACCAGATTGCCACCCCATCAAATTAATCAAGTTGTGCCCCAAGTTTTCCCCTTTGCCATGAACTTTGTGAATGAATTGCTTTGGAGAAATATTTTGAAGATTAACTCCTATTTTCAATATATGGTTGACAGCATACGAAAGTGCAGACAAGTCACTCTCAAACAGAACATGGAATATGTAGGGAATGCACTGTCGAAATCTTTGATCTTCTGAGTATAATCTTGTTGACCAGTATTCAGCTACTGGTATCTGTACACAGCAGTCATCAAAGCAGCCACTTTTCCCAGTGGGAAACAACTGTGGAAAACAGCAAGGTTTTAAACATTTATTCCCACAACCTCATGGGAGGTCCTTTTGTTTGCTTCATTTGAAAGAGATCAGTAGCATCACCAATTGCTTCTTTAGAATGTAGAGCATGATTGTTGTAGTGTTTGTAAATGTGTTCTGATCTGGAACAATCCACTTTTTTCAATCTGTCCACTTGATGGTAATGTTTCATCCTGTAAATATGTTACAGCTCGAACAATATCAACATTTTTATAATAAATATTATTTTGTATCAGGTATAATGTCGCTTTTTTAACTTTACTAACATCCACTAACTCTTGACAGATTCTTTGACTCTGTGTAGGCACACCATTTACTACAATGACAACCGGTTCATGATCCTGTCTGTTTACATCAACAGTTTCAATATTGTGTTTAAATCTAAAGGTAAGTAGACAACTAGTCATTTAAGATCTTTCTGAAGGTAAGTTGGTGGTAGCTTACCTGTCTTTGGCTCGCATACAAACTATAGCCTGAAATTGGTGTATATATTGCATGAGAATAGATTCATAAACATTTAAATGTCTTATGGAATAGATACTAATTATAACTTTTTATGTACTTCTCTAGCTGGCATCCTATTATCCTCTGTGTGTGAGTGAATGTTTAAGTGTCTCTGTCAGTGTTTAACTAGGTGTTTTACTAACACTTTTCTTTTATATATAGGGTGTGTGAGTCCGAGGATAGGCAGAAGAGGGCATCTATAACTGGCCATATGGCTCTGGTAGTGTGGCTATGACTCAACCACACTTGGGGACCATCTCTTGTCTTTTATTCACATAGCTCACTGTACTATAGCCTACATAGGCCTATCTTAGGAGTAACCTACATGTAGTAAAAGAGGACTTGATGGGTTATCACCATTTTCTAGCTGTGAACTCAACCTACCAGGAGAACTGCAGCTACCCTCTCTACTAAAGCAGGCCTAAAACAAGTTTAAAGCCTACTTGTCTGAACGGATGACTTTTTATTGCCAGTTCTACAGTACACACCGAAATGAGTGTCTCATTAGCTATTTGAGTGTGTTTTCTTGTATATATTAGTAAGTATGTTGATATATTTTGTTACACTTATTTGTTAGACTGTTTACATGAATATATTAGTTACTCTCAAAATGGTTAACTATTTCTATAAGCACTTCACTTCATATATAAATAATTATTCCCACCCTCTAAAGGTATGTTACAGGATATATAACTAATATTCACAGTTTATTATATTTAACTGACTCTTATAAGTATCTATACTTATATATATCTTTATATCTACATATATATATCCGTATATATATCAACAAAAAGCTCCCCATGAAGCCCCGAGATGCATGAACTGCACTTGCAAACTGACAAAACTGGCAACATCTTCTTTGTTCAGGTTGAAAAATATGGAACGATATGCCTCTCCAACGAGTTTCAGCATTACGCCTTGATCACGGGTACCAGTAGCAGTTTGTTGCTTTGCATCTACCAGGACACCCACATCTGAAATCAATTTACAACCCTCCAATGAGCCTTCCCAATGGGACATAGAGAATCGTGGTCCTGGTAGTTCTTATATATAATCTTAATCCTCCTATAGGTTCAATAACCATGGACCATGTTCAATAATAAAATAATTTAGAAGTCCAGTAGTCCTGTCTCCAAATCCAATAACAGTCCAGACAGGCCCTCATAACACGGAAATCTGCAATGACAAGAACTACCCATTTGGATTCCAGAAGATTTTGCCAGTTTGGGCGCGCAGCTCATGCCTCTCAGGGCTTTGTGGGAAGCCTTTTTGTCTATATAGTTCACGGCACAGCCCAGTACCGGTAGGGGCGTGCACCTCCTAGAAAAAATGACACTGTACCGCATGGAGGAGTCCAAATGGGTGATTCTTGTCATCGTAGATTATTGTGCAATGAGGGCCTGTCTTGAATGGTATTGGAGTCAGTGACAAGACTACTGGACTTCTCAATTATTTTATTATTGAACCTCTTGGAGAGTTAAGATAGTATGTAAGAACTACCAGCACCATGATGCATTGTGTCCCACTGGGGAGGCTCATTGGAGGGTTATAAATTGATTTCAGATTTGGACGTCGTATAAAGCAACAAACTGCAGCTGGTACCCGTGATCAAGGCGTAATGCTGAAACGCATCATGGAGGCAAATATTTCCATGTTTTTCAACCTGATTAAAGAAGAGTTTGCCAGTTTGGGAGTGCAGCTTATCCTACTTGGGGATAGGTGGGGAGCTTATTGTTGATATATAAAGATTCTCAAATATTCAAACACTCTCACTTCAAATGTTTTCTACAGAAAATGATAAGTACCACTCTCTGTAATAAAGAAACAGTAATGACAAATTTCCCTCTCTTTTTCCAATGATACTGATGTAGTTAGCAAAACAAAAAGTTCTATTCTCTTTTTCCTGTTCTTATATTTTTTTCATTGGTCAATTTCTTTAACCCTTTATTAGTCTCTTCATAAGCAGCCCAATCTGGTAGTGTCTGTGGCTGGATTCACGCCTTCATCACAATGCCCAGTGAAGCCCCGCTGCATATGTATCTTTGTGATGAGGTCGCAAATCCATATAGGAGTCAGTAAAACCATTTCCAATAATACTACTTCGATTTTTCAGCCACATTTTACATCCCATTGTAGTACTGAATTGTGAAATTTCAATTTTTAGAAAATATACCATCTCTAAAGTACTCTAGTTTGTGGTTTCAAACTACAGTGTATTTAAACCCCTTCCACTGCCCTGCGTTACCTCAGATCCCATAGCAACCTTCTTTGAAACACTCTACTGTACCAGTAAGTCAAAAGTTCACAGCTCTTTCTAACTGGAGCATAGCAGCTCCAACTTCAAATGTAGCAGGTGCCATTGACTGTTGCAAATATAAGTATATCCACAATAGTGTATCTTCTCCCACATTTATCCAGAAGCAATCACAGATCTAGTTACTTTACCTTCAAAGTCACTGCCTATTATCAGCTATCAAATGAATTGCATCACCCAATCAAATATGTCTTTTCTTAAACCAGGTACACTCCTCCATTTTAACTATTTTTCTTTCTACCAACTGTCACCTTCGCTTAAAGTTTTTTTAAATGGTTAGAGTGTGGATTGTGGGTCGTAGCTATGTTTTTGGGGCCAGAGAGTCTATTAGAAAGAATGGCATTGGCAAGGACTTTGGTTTGTCTAATGTGGACATTAATTGTATTGGTCAGAGAGGGTTAGGTTGAGAGCATTGTAGCTTGCCAACATCCAGACCTCTTAATTGTGCCCTATGGTGGCAATGACCTAGGCACTCTTACTCTGGTTCGATTGGAAATATCCAAGCAGGAGACCATTGGCCAATTAATATCACTTTTTATTTCCCCTGCCTTGGTATTCTCCACAATTTGCCAAAGGCAGAAATGGATATGGTCAGACAAATTCTGTCTAAAATAGACAAAGCCGGGAAACATGCTACTAAAACTGTTTCTGCAGACCTTAGAGACTACAACATGGGTTGTCTCTACAGCAACTAATGCTTTGACATGAAACATATATATAGAAGTGATGAAGCCCATTTTTCTGACAAAGGCAACAGGATTTTCCTTAACAACTTGAAAGACTGCATCCTATTTTATGTTTAGTTAACATGTGCACACAATAAAACCAAAGGCTCTTCTGATAACCACCCTATTAGCAAACACTAAATACATTTCAATGTAAATCCTTAGTCGTGGATCCACAAAGTAAATGCACAAATTCAATGCAATACATTGAAGATTTATAACTCAATTTGACTTTATGAATGGGTCAATGACTCTGTGAGTAGTGTTGTGAATTTCTAAATCTACGTGATGTGGGTGTATACATCTCTCAGTGGGTCTCTCAATGAATTTGTCAGATTCCAAGTGGGTGTGTAATTTGCTGCCTGACAATATGAGTGGGTTTGTGATTTGTTGTATGAGTGTCTCATTGGGTTTGTAAGTAGCCACATGAGTGTCTGAGTAGGTCTGTGAGTGAGTGCAAGAGTCTCTGAGTAGATCTGTGAGTGGCTGTTTAAGTCTCTGAGTGGGTGTGTGAGTCTCTGACTCAGACTCTGAGGTGGTGCATGAGTATCTGAGTGGCACTATGAGTATGTACATGAGTATCTGAATGGTTCCATAAGTGAGTGCATATGTCTATCAATAGTGAGTGGGTGCATGACTCTCTGAGTAGATCTGTGAGTGGGTGTGTGAGTCCCTGAGTGGGTTTATGAGTGTGTGCATGAATATTCTAGTGTGTTTGTGAGTGGGTGCATGCTTCCCTGAGTGTGTCTGTGAGAGAGTGCATGAGTCTATTAGTAGATCTGTTAGTGTATGCATCACTCTCTGAGTGGGTGTGTGCGTCTTTGAGTAGGTCTGTGAGTGAGTGCATGAGTGTCTGAGTGGGTCTGTGAGTGGGTGCATGAGGCTCTGAGTAGGCTTATGAGTGGGTGTGTGAGACACTGAGTGGGTCTGTGAGTAGGTACTTGAGTATCTGAGGGGGTCTGCACATGAGTGCATGAGTGTCTAAGTGGGTCTCTAAGTAGGTACACCAGTCTCTGAGTGGGTCTTTCAATGGGTGCATGAGTCTCTTAGTGGGTCTGCGAGTAGATGTGTGAGTGTCTGAGTGGATCTGTGAGAGGGTGTATCAGTCTGTGAGGGGGTGTCTGAGTCTCTGACTTAGTCTGTGATTGGGTGCATGTATGTCTGACTGGCTTCATGAGTGTGTACATGAGTGTCTGAGTGAATCTGTGAGTGGGTGCATGAGAATTTGAGAGAGTATGTCAGTGGGTGCATGAGTCCCTGAGTGAGTTGAGTTTGTGGGTGTGTGCATGAATCTCTCTGTGGCTTTGTGAGTGGGTACATGATTCTCTTAGTTGGTCTGTGAGTAAGTGCATGAGTCTTTATGTGGATCTGTGAGTGAGTGCATGAGTCTCTGTGTAGGTCTGTGAGTGAGTACATGAATCTCTGAGTGGGTCTGTAAGTAGGTGTGTGAGCGGCTAAGTGGATCTTGAGTAAGTATGTGAGTCTCTGAGTAGGCCCATGGATGGGTGTGTGAGTGTCTGAGTATGTCTATGAGTGGGAGAATGAGTTTTTGAATAGGTCTGTGAGCGGATGCATGAGTCTTTGAGTGTGTCTCTCAATGGGTGGTTGATTGTCTGATTTGGTCTGTGAGTGTGCGCATGACTCTCCAAGTTGGCCTGTGAGTGGGTACATGAGTCGCTGAGAGGGTTTGTAAGTGAGTGTGTGAGTCTCTGAGAGGGTTTGTGAGTGTGTGCATGAGTCTCTGAGTCAGTCTGTGAGTGGGTGTGTGACTGTATGAGTAGGCCTATGAGTGTCTGAGTGGATCTATGAGTGGGTGCATGAGTCTATCAGTGTAGGTTTAAATCTTTTATTTTTCAACAAGGTTCAGAACTCCAAAATGCTACATGGGGTCCGCACTGAGTGTTGCGACGGGTCCACTATTCCAACCAAGTGGAAAATATTATGGTTTGAGACATTTTAAAACTCATAAGGAGTCCCTCAGACACCCTTCCAGTGCACCCATAGGGTCAGGGTACCTCTTCCCTGACAATTTCTTGACTATTCAGCCTCAGAACTCATCACAAACCTGATTTAGAAAATGGCGACTGCAACTTTCTTCACAGGCAGCGGCCAGTCAATCATAGCACTTCTTCTGGCACGATGAGTTGCGAAGCTCTGCATAGACGATGCGAAGGGTTTGCACCTCTAGATTTATTTAATTTATATTTCCTTTGATACCTCCAAAACTGCTGATTGGATTTGGACCAATTTTCAAAAAGGTCTCTTTCTGGACCAACAGCTTCCTTTCTGCCAAATTTGGTGTAATTCCGTTCAACTTTTCGGACTGCAGTCGTGTCCAAAATTCCTATGGGAATCAACATGGAAAACGCATATTTTTTACTCCTTTTTTTCAGCCCCCCACTTAACAGACCAACACCAAAACTTATCATGCCCAAAAAGAATCCCCTACAGTACAAAAGGGGATGGTGATGGACGGAGCATCTGAATCAATCAAACACTCACACCCAGTCAAAAGATCTGGGTTTAATCCATCACCATTCTTTAGCCCACTCTGTCACCCCAGTTCAGACATGGCTATATGCAAATCAGTCTGACCCTGTGCCTCATGGGAACAGTCCAGCCCGAACTGCCAAGCCATGTCTTCCCTGGACTGGAAGCAAGCATCCTGGGACCGGTTTCAGGTTCAAAGAGAGAAGCCACAGTTGCGTGTTCATCTTCGCATTTTAATGAGGAAAGCTTCGATACAGACAAGGGGTAGTGACAGTCCATACAAAAGTTCACAGCCACGCCAGACGTGTTTCGGAAACCCCGTTCCCTTCTTCAATGGCATCCAATCTGGAATCACCCCACGGCATTTCCTGCATGGATTTATTCCCATGACTGCCCCAGTGGGCGGGGCAAATTTATTAGCCTTGTGGTCTTAGTAGTGTGGAATAATAAAAGTACTGTGAGTTCGTAGGGTGTCAAGAAATTAAAACAAGTGTTGCCCCAGTGGGTTGATGAGCATCATACCTCCATTGCTGCTGTGTTTTTAAGCTTTTCCTCACGAACAGAAACTCCTGTTGTACTGGTGAAACCCGACTGGTTCCAAACTGGGCCCGCTGCCTCATGGTGGACTTTTCCTCGCGGCTGGGCTCCAGCCACTAAATATCCAACATCGGAGTTTAGCCCCAATGAGAGAAGCCACAGTTGGACGTTCATCTTTGCGTTTTAATGAGGAAAGCTTCGATACAGACAAGGGATAGTGACAGTCCGTACAAAGGTTCACAGCCACGCCAGACGCGTTTCTTAGCCTTGTGGTCTTGGTAGTGCGGAATACACTCCGGTGGGAAAACTGTTAAGATCAAAACAAAATTGTAGCATAATGAAAAGTTTTAAGGTTGAAGAGGCAATCATGACTGAAAGAATCCTTACGAGAGGATATTCATTATCAGTGATCAACAAAGCTAAAACAGAAGTGGCTAAAAGATCTAGAGCGTCACTTTTAGCAGAAAGAGTTAAAATGCATCCTACAATAAGTGAAGTCGAAAAAATCTGATTCATTACGGCTTACAACAGACAAGCCTTTAAGATACAGAGAAGTTTATGTCAATTTTGGCCAGTGTTACGAACAGATCCATATGTGGTGAAAAGTGAAGATATCTCCCCACAGGTTACCTTTAGGACAGCAAGATCCCTTAACCACTTGGATGCTATGGTGCTTCTGGCACTTCAATGTAATTTCCATTGAAATCAATGGAAACTCCATGACGAGTTACCCTTGTCATTAGCGGCGAAGAGGTTAACAAAACATACTTCTTGTAACACTGAGTTTGCGGTCTACGCGCTTTTCTGCCCCTGTAAGGAAACCTATATAGGCAGCACTATTCATAAAGCAAAGATAAGGATCCTGGAACATCTGCAGTCTATAAAGAAGGGGGACAAGCACTACCCAATAGCACGTCATTTTCAAAGTCATCATAATCAGAATACAAACCTGTTAAGTTTTTGTGTATTGGACACGGTCAAACTTAATGAAAGGGGAGGCAATAGAGTGCAGAGTTTACGCCGCCTAGAGTCAAAATTGATTGTGCAATACAGGACATTAGTTCCAATAGGGCATAACTGTGATGAGGAGCTTCCAGTACATTTAGGTTGGTTTTTGGGGTACAGAATGTGGTATTCTCGCATTGTACATGGTACAATATATCATTTCAACTGTTAGTTTTCCAATCTCACTTTGTATTAAGTTAGAGGTTAGGGTTTAGTAGAACTTTTGTAAATGTAGAAGGATTATAAGAAAGTATCAACAAAGAAGTGTGATAGAGCTTTTCCCGAACTTTGTCTCTTTTAGAATTATGTAAATGAATATAGCTTAGGATAGGCTTCGGAATGTTGCTTCTTGTTTTTAAGTCACTGTTAGTGTGGGATTTTTGAAATTTTTCATTCTGATGTCATTTAATAATTGTTTTACAGATCATACATTATTCAACAGCAGAAGAAATGTTAAAGAGCGAAAGTATTTGAGGCTGCAATAGGAGCCATGTCATTATTTTGAACCTTGGTTGTAAGCTTGATGTGCATTGAAATAGAAGAGAGTAAGACACACATTATGATTGAATACCCACTTGGGCAATGATCTGAAATTAGGTTAGCCGCAGTCTTTTCTTTTTATTTTCCCTCATAATTGGTGTAATCTGTTTTAAACACTGAAGGTATAGAACTTATGCAATGCTGACTGGAGTAATAACACTGAGGACCCGTTTATTAGTGGAGAATAAAGTTTCATGATTCAAAACGCCCACAGGGGAGAGGATCAATTGACTTGTGAGCCTGTTGTCTCCCGGGTAATGGGATTGTACCTTTGGAAATGCCGCTAAAGAGAGAATGTTACACTCGAACGCCCACTAGGGCAATGAACGTTTGTAACTACGTCAATGTTTTACTTACGGCAAAAAAAGAAAATAGTTTTAAGATCTAACTAAGGGCAAACATGCAATTCAGTACGAAGTGAGTCTGTTTTTTACTTGTCCAGCAAATGTTATCAACGGGGCTTGATACTTAAAAATGATATTTAACAACAATATTAATGATCAGTATTGCCAAAATGAACTTAATTCTGGAGGTTTCGCTTGAACTGATTTTTATAAATAATGGTCACAATCTTTGTAATATGTGTTCACATATTTTTACAGCCTGTCTTCACCTTTTATGAATTAGGAAATCACATGTTTGTTTATTTAAACTAATGAAAGTACACTGACGGCACTTGTGACCAAGGGACTAGGTCCTGAAACATGTCGAGTTGACGATAATCTGCAAAATAAATGATACTGCTTTTGAAGCATACAAGAGTCCATGGTTGCTGTTTTTCCTTTGGATGCCTTTGGAGATTTTCAGCGAAAGGCTACAGGGGCGTTATAGTCAGGAAATTGAATTTTTTTTTTAAAATGAGAAATTCACATCAAAAATCAAAGGTTACAGGGATGTTAAAGTTAGGCTCAGATTTCACTCATACAAAACCAGTGAAATTCAGCAGTTATCGCTATCTGAGTTAACAATAATATACCCCCCATAATGCACTGCTTATTACCTCACATACTACATCACGCAGGACATGGTCAATGACATCCCATGAACACAGTAACTGTAACTGCTGAATTTCACTGGTTTTGTACGAGTGAAATCTGAGCCTAACTATAATGTCCCTGTTGTTGTAAATAAAACAGCGATAATGTTAAGCATTAGCAAAAGACATGATATCATGACCTACTTGTTGCGTTTTCCCGCTCTAACTCTCGTAATGGTCAGATTCCATCTTGTTTTCATGTCCTCCATCTTGTATGCTACATATTTCCATGTGCCCGCCATGTGACGAGTCCTACCTCTTCGCTAGTCGCCCTTAAGGTCTGCCCAGCAATAATCTATAAATAGACCCCTATAAAAGGATCCTGAGTTACGTTGGCCTTTGTATGGATCATTTGATTTGCGTAAAATTGAGTATGTGGAACAGTGTATGTGTAAGCGACGAGCGAGGCAAGATATGTTTGAATGTGTGCGTATGTGGGTGAAAGAAGTGCGTGAGCGCGAGAAACGTGAGAAAGCGCTGATTGAGAAGGAACAACGAAAGAGTGAGCGTTCGAAAGCGCAAGAGTCGAGAAAGCGTGAAGCAAAGGAATTGGAAGAAAAACAGGAAAAGGAGCGCAGATTGCAGATATCTGGCCAGTATGCTGTTCAACAGCCTCTTTATCCTGTCCTTAATAAAACTGATGATGATTTTTCGTTATTAGATCGCTCTCCGCCTCCGTACGCTGGTCCGTCCGCCCCGAGAGGGGGAGGTGAGGATTATGGATCACCCACAGAGAAGGTAGACACACGGTCTATGTTTTCGAACGATCATATGGCTGACCTCCGAAAGCTCGCTTATCGAGTACTCAAGGCTACTGTTTCTCTTTCTGAGTTAATGCAGTCTCTTGAAGGGTGGCAGGATAGGGAGAAACTATATTTTACTGAATCTCTTTCTGATGAAGTGATTACATCTTTTCGGAAATATTCTGATGTTCTTGAACCTGATGATGTGGTATCAGACTCTAAAGAATTGCGTAACGGTCTTTTTCTTCCTTCCCAGGTGCCCAACGTGGTTCGACGGCTGTTTGCGTTGCGGGACGAGATATTTCAGCTACGAGAAAAAGCGCGCCAAAAGAAAGCAGTGGAGGAGCAAACGAATCCGAGCAGCGGCGGGAAGCAGTCACCTATCTTTCACTCAGATAAGATCGAGCTAGTGCATGTTAAGCCTATGCAAGAGGCAGCGCCTTTGTATGTTCCTCCTAAAGGAGCGGGTACTAGTTTGGATAAATCTTCTCCTGATGCTAGAGGGTATTTCATTTATAATTGGGTTTACACTCCCTGGAATAGAGCAGATGTTATGGCATTAAAAGCTGCATTACCCGATCCACGGAAGAATCCTGCCGCCTTTTATGAGGAAGTTGAGGGGGCTCTAAATTCTTGTACTATGACATTAGCCGATATAGATTTATTTTTTGGGCTAATATTACCCCCAGATATGTGGAGATCTGTGCGGAAAGTAGATGATCTTGTAACCTTTAAGGCAAAATGGGCGGATCTTGAGGATGAAGATATAGAAAGGAAACCCGCGCAGAAGCCACCCCCGTTGATTTTAGGACTTCCTGCTGCCATTTTGACTAAACTAAAAACGATTATCCCCCCTAAAAAGATTGATTGGACTATGTTAGCATTGTGTAAGCAAAAGGCAGATGAATCAGTTTCAGATTTCTTTACACGGTTTGAGGAAACTTTTCATGATTTTTGCGGTCAGTCGCTTACGGACGACACGGGCCAACATCTTTTTGTTGATAAGTATGTTTCAAATTTATTACCAGGAGTGGCAGCTTGGTTAAAAGCGAGTGAAAGCTCTTGGACGACTTCGTCTCCGGCATCCCTCCTGACGATGACTCAGTATTATGAGCGTCAGGAATTAGAAGCTAAGGGTAATGAAGAAAAGAAGTCTAAAGATTTGAAAACGAAGGTTATATTAGCACAAGTGTACGGACCGCCCCATAGACGTACTGATAGGGGTGGTCGAGGATCTTATGGTTCTTCCTTTGTTCGTCGGATCTGGCTAGAGATCAATGTGTGTATTGTAAGCAGATGGGCCATTGGGCTAAGGAGTGTCCCTTGTTTTGTGCACAGCGTCAAGGACGTGGTCAAGGACCAATAAGAAATCGAGGGGGCTTTTCAGGCCCCATGGGAAACTCGAATGATCGTGCTAGGTTTGATTCTAATATGCGACCGCAAGATGGGTCTAATGTTTTTGATTGACGAAATCAGTGCCAAATATCAGATTATGAACGCCTTGAATATCATGATTCACAGCATGCATAGGATTGCGTAGGATGGGGTAAGGAATCAGTTGAAGTGCCAGTAGATCAGAGGGGTCCTTATGTTACAGCAAATGTTTTGGGTTCTACTGATCGGTTTTTGGTTGATACAGGAGCTACTCGTAGCACTTTGTCTAAACAATTTTTTCCGCGGGCTCCCCTGTCTGGCTTAACGATTACATCGATAGGGTTCGATGGAACACCTTCCCTTAGCCCATTGTCACAACCTCTTGCACTTTATGTGGATAAGTTTGCTGCACCATGTCCATTTTTGCTCTCCCCAAACACGCCTGATAACATTGTGGGTTTGGATATCCTCAAGCATTTCAGGGCCACAATACGTTGCTCCCCTGAAGGAGTTCGTGGTATTTTAAACTTGAATTTGAATTTGAATTTAAAAACATTTATTAAGCGCGCTTTTACCAAGCGGTTTCATGGCACTATCCGACAATGGAGAGGGTGTGTATGGTTAAAGAGGATACTGCATTGGCCTCTTTACCCCGTACCTTGTGGGCTACTTCAGATACTGATGTGGGACAGATGGTCCTTCCCCCGGTGCACATTAGTGTAAAGGAGGGAGCTGTGTTGCCACGCCTACCCCAATATCGCATTTCAAAGGAGGGGGGAGGCGCTTACACAGATTGTGCAGGATCTCATTAAAGCGGGGGTAGTAGAAGAGGTTTCAAACAATGTTTGTAACAGTCCTATCCTACCGATTCTGAAGAAAGACACTGACAATAGGATTTATCGATTTATTATCGATCTGAGGGAGGTGAATAAGATAGTGATACCTCAATACCCAGTGGTTTCTGACATTACGACACTTCTTACTCTGGTTCCACCAACTGCGACCACGTTCTCCGTTATAGACTTGAAGAACGCTTTCTTTTTGATCCCTATTCATCCTGATAGCCGATATCTCTTCGGCTTCACTTTGAATAATCGATCGTATAGATTTTGTAGAGTTCCTCAAGGCTATACTGAGAGTCCTAGTATCTAGAGTCAAGCGTTGAAACGACAATTGGATTCTTTTGTTCTGCCTGAAGGTGTGGCGCTTATACAATATGTCGATGACATCTTGTTGGCGGCCGATACCACTGAGCAATGTGAGAAGTGTACATTGTCTTTGCTTTCCTTTCTGGCATCATACAATCACAAAGTATTGAAGAAGAAACTGCAATATTGTAGACCAAAGGTAACCTACTTAGGTCACCTTTTGTCTAAGGAGGGGCGTGCACTCACACCAGATCGTATTCAAGCAATTTTGGACACACCAGCACCTTCTACACAGAAGGATGTTCGAGCATTTTTGGGTCTTACTTCTTTTTGTAGGCAGTGGATATTGGGTTTTTCACACATAGTTACACCACTGCTGGCACTTTTGACGAAAGACACTCCAATTCCCCTTCCCTGAACAGACAAGTGTGAGAATGCTTTCCAGCAATTACGACAGGCCCTTTGTTCAGCACCAGTGTTAGGCACCCCTGATTACACGAAGCCTTTTACATTGTATGTACATGAAAGAGATGGATGCGCATTATCAGTTTTAGTGCAGATGCACGGTGATAAGCAGCGCCCTTGCGCATATTTCTCAGCAGTACTTGATCCTGTTGCTCGAGCGTTACCTGGTTGTTTTCGCTCGGTTGCAGAGACAGCTGTGTCAATACGCCAGAGTGAGGGGATCGTGTTATCTCATAGGTTGTTGGTGTTGGTCCCCCATGCTGTTGATGCTCTTTTGAATCAGACAAAGACGCAACATTTAACTAGCGCTCGTCTAACAGGATATGAGCTGACGTTGTTGGCTCCTCATATTACATTGAAGAGATGTGCAACACTAAACCCAGCCACATTGTTGCCATTTCCGGTGACCCAGCCTGAGGCGCAAGAAGCACATGATCGCATTTTTGTGACTGAGCAACAGACAAAGGGTCGTATTGATTTGCAGGACACGCCCTTTACAGATGTAGATGGAGAGCTGTGGGTGGATGGGTCTTGCCTGAAGTTACCAGATGGTACTACCTCAGCAGCATATGTAATTACTATGTTACATACAATAGTGGAGACAGCACGTATACCGCCAAAATCAGCTCAGGCAGCGGAACTGATAGCATTGACACAAGCATGTAGCTTAGTGCAGGGTTATGTGTGTATGTTTACATGGATAGCCGCTATGCGTTTGAAGTAGCGCACGATTTCGGGATGCTCTGGAAGGAAAGGGGCTTTTGACATCACATGGAGCACAGATAATGTACGGAGAATTAGTACATAATCTTTTGACTGCATTGACGTATCCAAATAAGATAGCTATAGTGAAATGCAGCGCACACAAGAAAGTAACAGATAAAGAGGGAGAAGGAAATGCTTTTGTAGATCGAGTAGCACGTGAAACTGCGATGCAGCCTGATTCCACTTCAATGTACGTTGTGAAGTCACAAGCTGAGCGATGGCACGATGCTAGGAAGGAAGTACTATAGATACAGGGAACCACTTCTGATAAAGAACGGGAGCAATGGTCCAAGGATGGAGAGTTGGATGATGAAGGTTGTTGGAGAAATAAGCAGATGGATAAGTGGAAGTTACCGATAGCTTTTGTAAAACCTATGGTTCAGATGGCACATGGGCTAGCACATGTTGGGGCTTCAGCAATTGTGAAATTGCTCACGCAAGTTTGGGAGCATCCAGAGATTGCTAGCACGGCTAAGAGAGTAGTACAGACCTGCATGATTTGCCTTAAGTACAATCCAGGAAAAGGGACACAAACTCCAGCAGGAGGATTTGAAACACCTACTGCACCTTTTGAAGTTTTGCAAATTGATTATATTCAGCTTGAACGCTGCGATAATCTGAAATATGTCTTAGTTTTGGTTTGTGCATTCAGCAAATGGATTGAAGCATACCCTACGAAAGACAATACTGCAATTACTATGGCAAAGGTGCTATTGAAGGAATTCTTTCCTCGCTATGGTGTTTGTAGATTGTTGTGGAGTGACAACGGGCTTCATTTTATAGCGGACGTTGTCAAGTATGTCCTGAAAGGATTGGGAATAAAACAGAAATTCCATGCAGTGTTCCACCCACAGTCAGCAGTCTTGGTGGAAAAGTACAATGGTACTTTAAAGCTTTTAAAATGGCAAAGATACAAGCTTCTACTTCTCTGACTTGGCCAGATGCTTTGCCTTTGGCATTATTGTCTATCAGATCGGTACCACACTCTCGAACAGGTCTCACTCCTTATGAGATTGTATTTGGGCATCCCACTAATATATGGGGAGTGCCCAAGCCAAGCTTAGTGTATGATGTACCTTGTGTTTTAATGAATGACTATTTGGCACAATTAATTGACAGTTTGGTTTCTATTCATCAACAGGTTCGAGAAGCACTCCCTGACCGGTCCACAGGTGAAGGCCATAATCTCCGGCCCGGAGATTTCGTCCTTATAAAATCATTCGAGAGGTCGAGCAGTCTGGAGCCGAGGTGGTGTGGTGCCGAGCAGGTTCTCCTCGCAACGAGAACAGCCGTCCGAGTCACCAACCTGAGGTTCTGAAAAATTACGAATTTGTTCGTACTCAGCCTCCATTTTGTGATCGCCGCCATTTTGTGTTGCCCTCACTCAGGCAGCTTGGCGAATGCGATGTTTTTTGTCATTTCTACCTTTGCGTGTCAGGTGGCTTCTCTGCTAATGTTTACTAGTGAGTGTCAGGGTCTGGCCGAGTACACTAATTCCTGTCTGAGCTGATTAATCCCCGTCCGGACTACATGTTGGTTCACACCATTGTTTCCTTTAGGTTATCTTATCTGCTGTCCTTCGCTACATGTCTCCTGTATTCTCCTGTTTCACGACTGTCCTCCCACGGTACACAGTTGTGTGTTTACTTTGCTTGTAAACTGAATAGTGTGGATTCATTTGTACTTTACTTAAGGGTTGAGTGACAAACGGGACCGGGAATTTGAGTTGCCTTAGTCTTAAAACATTGTTTCTAACGTTTGCCTATAGCTCATGCTCGTGTGTTATTGCCTTTTTGCATTGTGTTGTGCTGTATATAAACCTGTGCGCCACGGAGTTAAGTGGCAGTCTCTTTTGAGCCTCGTTGCATTGACTTCTACGACCACTGTACTAGCTGCAGCTAATAAAATACCATCTTCTACGCCAGATGAAGAGTCCGTGTCTCTGTATTTGATAAGGCAGGTGAACTCCGGGGATTTAGGCGTACCCTGCGCCGCTGGGCCTTAAGGCTGCAGTTCTCCAACTGGCACCCACGCGGGGCGACTTCAGCTGTAGCGGTTGAGCCCGAGGGTCGTGAGGAGCCCTGCAAGAAAATTCCGGAGGAGGCGCACCACCTGATCGACCCCTGTTGTCGGAAGTGGACCGAAGGTCTTTGACGGCGCAGCTACTCCTCTCCGACGGCTGCTGACGACTGCTTCCCTGACTGTCGCCCTGCCTTGGACCCTTCTGATGACGTTTGGTAGAGCGAGACGATAGACGGACCTTCGCTGGTGTGGAACAATCCTTAGTTAAGTATTTGCTGGGTCGCTCCCAGAGACCTTTGTTTTTTTTTTCGTACATTCAGGTATTGCAATAGCTGAAGCCAAGGGGTGAGTACGATTGTACTGTTTTTACTGTCCTATACCCCTTGTTGTTTGTGATTAGTCTAGAGAAGTAACGATACCTGGACTGAGTAAGCTTAAGAGATTTTGTTGTTTAGGTTGTACGAGGGATTCCCAGTTAGAGGAATCATGCCCGATCCCTCCAGTTGGAACTCCCACTTATGAGCTCTATTCGAAACATGGTATTGGTCCCATTACCTTTAATGAGACATGGGTCTGATACACAAAAAATAGTGGAGTTTTAAGATGGCCCCAGAATGGTAGCTTCGACCCCACTATACTAGACAATTTAGAAACAATTTTGTTTAAAAGAAAAGCCCGGCCGGCTATGTTTGACTCCTTTCGCCATTGGCGTAAAGAAGCCAAACAGAAAGAAATTAAACAAGCAAAAAAGGATAAGAAAGCACAAGATATGTCGATTTTACAGGCTGCCCAACAGCTTAAAGATAATGAAGAAGATGGTGCGAAGGAGGTGTCAGAGAGACAACATCGTATGGCGATAGATAGATGTTATCCAATGTTGCCTACTTCCCCTTCAGATAAAAATAAGGAATTAGAAGAAGATGCCCTAATGACTTGTTTGCTGAGTTCCCCTCCGCCCTATGTGCAAAATGCTACCTCACCTCCGTTACCCCCTCCTGTTGCTCAGCAAGTGGTTGCTCAGTTGCCAATTGTTCAGCAACAAGCTCAGCCTGTCAATACTTATTTGCCTGCTTCTGCTCCATCCTTGCAGTCTGTGATTCAGCCTCCGTCTTCTGCTGCTCCTACTCTTCAGCCTGCTATGTTTCAGTCTCCGCTGCCTTCTACATCTGTCATGCCTCCTATTCTTTTGAAAGATTCTCCTACTTCCCAGAGGAGGATAGCGGATGCTGTTTCGAGTTTCCTTTCTCCTCTCATCAGGTCTTTCAATCTGTCTCCAGCTTTTTCTAGACGGCAATCTTGTTGTCAGCTTCCTCTTACGGACGAGAAAGTGGGTTTGGGTTCTCTCACTCGTAGATGGATTGAGCAGGGATTAGAATATAGTACTGCAGATATTATGAGTAACTTTTATCAGTGGTCAGAGCCTACGCAGAGATATGTTTTTAATGTTATGTGCCAAACCCTTATTAAAGGTTGGGACGATATGGAGTCAGATACAGTTCCCTTGGAATTGCTGAAGTTACAGGCTGACTTCAATAAAGGTGTTATTGTAAGAAACGGGGTTGAAGAGGCAGTAAATAAACTCATTGCATTTCGTACTATGTACTTGTCTTTGTCTGTTTCTGAGGTTAATCCCGCCAATAAACAAGGTAGTAGGAATTATCCGATGCATGAGGTTCCTCCTGTATGGAGAGAAGTGGGGAATGGTCCACCTCCTGTCGCTGCTCATTTCCAGCGTATATGGGTCCATGAACCCTGGAAGAGGTCTGAAGTTTTAGTGCTTAACCCCTTCCATGCTCATGACGAGCTCAGCTCGTCATGGCGCACACTGGAGCTGTGCTCATGACAAGGTGAGCTCGTCATGAAATGCTGCTTTCCAAGGTTTTTCAGCACAGGACGGGAAAAGCCATAGCAGCCAAGGTGTTAAGAACACTCTTCCGGACCCTCGTAAGAATCCTGCTGGATACTATAAAGAATTGTCCCAAACAGTTGATGCTTGCTATTCGGAAATGTGGTTCCACAAGGTATATGGGCACGGATTTGTAAGGAAAATCACTTGGCTGAATTAGGTGGTGATTGGGCTGCTATTAGAGTCGCGGATGCAAATCAGGTAGGCGGTGCGAAGACTGAGGATTTGATTACAGCTCTTCCAAGTAGAATAATTGAATTGATGAAGACAATGATGCCTGCAGTGCGAGTAAATTGGGATAAGCTGGCCGCGTGCAAGCAAAAGAAAGACGAAAGTGTCTCGGATTTCTTCACTAGTTTTGAAGAGACGTTTATAGACCACAGTGGTCAGGATTTGAGCGTAGAGGGTGGTCATCGATTATTTGTGGATAAGTTTGTATACAATTTACTTCCCGAATTGTCGAACAAATTAAAGAGTTCCGAAAGCGCATGGGCTGTCTCTTCTCCTGCTAAAATATTGGCTACTGCACAGTATTATGAGAACAGAGATAAGGAGGAAAAGGAGAAACAAGAGAAGAAAAATAGAGATCTGAAAACAAAGGTTCTCTTGCAGCAGGCGTATCCGCCTTGCTCGAATCACAATCAGCAGTCTTCCCAGTTTCAACAGCCCCCACAGTTTCAGAGATTGGTGGAAAAGCCCGAGTATTACGCGCTCCGACCTTCGTTAGGCCCTAATCAATGTGCATATTGTAGGGAAGAAGGGCATTTCAAGAATAATTGTCTGGTTCTATTACAGCGTAAGAATGGGATGTCTGCTCCTCGAGGTTGTGGTAATTTTCAGGCAGGAGATCTAGAGGTAGAGGACGGGGTGCGTCCTCTCAGGAGCAACAATCTTTTCCTTCATCTACTTCGAATTACTTTGATCAACAGGCAGTTCCGTCCACAAAATATTACAATGATGATTATCATGTTGAAAATAGAGTTGACGATTTTCAGATTGAATAGGACAGCCATGGACAAAGTGAGGGAGTTGTGTTGATTCCAGTAGATCAAAATGGGCCATATGTTACTGTCAATACTATGGGCGTTTTAGAACCGTTTATTTTGGATACTGGCGCGATGAGAAGTTCTATTATGCATTCTAAACTCCCTGGGGCACCTTTGTCTGGCATTATGTTAACATCTGTGGGATTTTCTGGCGCCCCAGTCCGTAATCCGGTTTCTTGCCCTTTGCCTGTCTCGATTGGTCCGTATGATTTTGAAGCTTCCCTTATTTTGACAACTGGTTGTGGCGAGAATTTGCTGGGTTTGGATTTGTTAAAAAGGCTGCATGCAACATTGTATTGTTCTCCTTTTGGTGTGCATCTTACATTTGGAAAGAAATTGATGTCTCCCATGTGTTTGTCTCAAGATCAGTTTCCACCTGAGTTGCTTTCTCTCCCGGAAAGTCTTTGGGCCATGGGTCCGAATGACGTGGGTCATCTTGTGATCCCGCCGTATGTTGTTACAGTTAGAGAGAATGTTAGGATGCCACGTATTCCCCAATATCGTATCTCAAGTGATGGAGAAGGAGCATTATTGGCTATTGTTGATGACTTTATTCGGAAAGGTGTGGTTGAAGAAACCAGAGGCAATGTTTGCAACAGTCCTGTTCTCCCGAATCTTAAAAGAATGGATCCCTCACAGCCTCCTGTTTATCGATTTGTTATCGACCTGAGGGAGGTCAATAAAATAGTGGTACCACAGTTCCCTGTTGTTCCGGACATCACAGCCTTGTTAACGATGATCCCTGCCTCGGCAGCTTGGTTTTCTGTAATAGATCTAAAGAATGCTTTCTTTAGCATTCCCATAGCTGAGGAAAGTAGGGACATCTTTGGTTTCTCTTTAGGTGGCCGAAGTTTCTGCTTCAAAAGAGATCCTCAAGGCTATTGTGAAATTCCTTCTATTTACAGTAAAGCTCTTAAATCTCAGCTTGATGCTTTTTCTTTGCTTCCAGGTGCTACGCTAATTCAGTATGTGGATGACTTACTGGTGGCTGCCGATACAGAAGATGTGTGTAAGAGTACGGCTGTTGCGTTGTTATATCATTTGTCTGCTTTGAATCATAAGGTGCCACCCTCTAAGCTGCAATATGCCCGCCAAGAAGTGACCTATTTAGGTCATCTCTTGTCGAAGGAGGGAAGGCGATTGACCCCAGAAAGCATTCATGCTATTTCACAGATGTCTGTACCTACCACGCAGAGAGAAGTGCGTGCCTTTTTGGGTATCACTTCTTATTGTAGACAATGGATTCCTAATTTTTCACTCTTGGCGAAACCATTGTTGGCACTAACGTTGAAAGACACGCCCCATCCGCTCCCTTGGACGGATGAATGTCAGCAAAGTTTTGTCGATTTGCGAACTGCCTTGTGTTCTGCTCCGGTGTTGGGTACCCCAGATTATTGCAAGTCCATTACACTGTACGTTCATGAGAGAGAAGGTTGTGCATAGTCAGTCTTGACACAGCAATTCGGAGATAAGCAAAGGACGTGCGCCTATTTCTCTGCTACATTAGACCCAGTAGCTAAAGCTTTGCCCAGTTGTCTTAGAGCTACAGCCGCTGCCGCAATCTCTATTAGACAGTCTGCTGGATTACTATTGGATAACACACTCATTGTTATGATTCCACATGCAGTGGACACCTTGCTGATCAGAACTAAGACGCAGCATCTCACGAGTGCTCGTTTGTCTGGTTAAGAGCTGACACTTCTAGCGAGTCATGTACACATTAAAAGATGTAACACGTTAAATCCAGCGACGTTGTTGCCACTCCCAGATGAGAAAGATGAGCAGGAGAAACATGATTGTTTTCTCTGAACGGAAGAAGAAACGAAGGGTAGGATTGATCTAAAGGACACTCCGCTCAAGGACCCGGATGGGATCCTTTGGGTGGACGGTTCTTGTTTTAAGCTTCCGAATGGAGAAACCACTTCTGCCTATGCTGTCACTACCTTATGTACTATTGTTCAGACGGCACGTATTGAACATAATTCAGCCAAGCAGCTGAATTAATAGCCTTGACTAGAGCGTGTGTGTTGTCAAAGGGAAAGAGAGTGAATGTGTACACGGATAGCCAGTACGCCTTTGGCGTTGCACATAGTTTTGGCAAGTTGTGGAGGGAGAGATGATTTTTCACTTCCCATGGAACGAAGATTCAACATGACCAGTTAGTGACTGAACTTCTCGAGTCACTTACCTTACCTACACAAATAGCGATCATAAAGTGTAGTGCACATAAGAAAGTTACAGATGATGTGGGTCGTGGAAATGCATTTGCAGATGAGGTAGCGAAAGCAACAGCTAGAAACATTGGTAGCCGAATGTATGTGGCAGGCCCTGCAAATTGGTTTAGGGAAATTGGAATGTGTGAAGACACGATTGAGAGTGTGAAAACGATTCAGGGAGAGGCTACTGAAAAGGAATTGAGTACGTGGAAGGAAAGTACGGGAATGTTAGATCAGATGGGCTGTTGGACAGAATTGTCGGAACATCAGCAATGGTTATTACCGGACGCTTATTTGTTACTGGTTGTGACTATGGCTCATGGTCCAGCTCATATTAGTGCAAAGGGCATAAGTAAGCTTTTGGCCCCGGTATGGCAGAATGAAGGAATTCCGAAATGTGCAGAGAATGTGGTTAAACATTGCATTGTTTGTCTAATGCATAACCCAGGAAAGGGTACCCAAACACCAGCAGGTCATTTTGCCCCTCCTTCATATCCTTTTGAGGTGTTGCAGATTGATTACATTCATATGGATCGCTACAACAACCTCAAGTATGTTCTGGTGGTGGTATGTGCCTTTTCCCGTTGGATAGAGGCCTACCCCTTGAAAGATAATACTGCTTTGTCGACTGCTAAAGTGCTAATAAAGGAATTCTTCCCTAGATTTGGTTTGCCGCGCATTGTCTGGAGTGACAATGGAAGTGAATTTGTGGGCCAGATTATGCAGAAAGTCTGTTCTGGTCTTGGTATTCAGCAAAAATTCCATGCTGCAAACCATCCACAATCAGCAGGTTTGGTTGAGTGTTACAATGGCACACTCAAACTAAAATTGGCTAAGATTCAAGCTAGCACTGGTCTTGCTTGGCCTGATGCTTTGCCCCTAGCTCTTTTGTCAACCAGAACTACTGTACACTCTTGTATGGGACTTAGCCCCTATGAAGTGGTATTCGGACGCCTGGCAAATGTTTGGGGTGTCCCTCGTCCCAAAAGATATTCTGACATACCATATCCTTTGTTGATTGACTATCTGCACGATTTGACTACTAAATTGAGTGTTATTCGTCAACAGGTGCAAAGTAGTTTGCCGGAGGCCTCCACAGACCCAGGTCATACGATTCAACCTGGAGACTGGGTCTGTGTGAAGAATTTTCAACGGACGAAGAATCTGGAGCCTCGCTGGTCTACGCCTACGCAAGTTTTGCTCGTCACCCGCACAGCTGTCAAAGTGGTGGGAAAACGAAATTGGGTCCACGGCCTGCACTGTAAAAAAGTGCCACTGCCGTTGCCCTTTGATCAGTGGATTCGTAGTGGTGTGAGAGAATCGGACACTGCAGCTATTCCTCGCTTCGTTCCCTTCAGTGACGCTCAAATCTATGGGACTCAGTCAGAAAAAGCGGATGATGACATTCTTCAAGCTGCTGTGCCTTTGCATCGTCGGATGGATACTACAAATCCAGAAGCTCTATTTCAGGACCAGACCGTGCCAAGCAAAACACGTTACGATTTAAGACCCAGAACTAATAAAAATAGCTGAATTATTTTGTGAACATTCTCCTATTTAAAGACATTTCTTTTTGAACTCTGTTTTTTGCTTCCTTTTTGATATAATTTTTTAGTTTTAGATGTGCCATCTGTCTCCGTCGCAGGGTCACAGTAGGAGTCTCAGACTGTAACCTGGATTTTGACCTTTTAGTAAGTGGCTAGTGCCTCAGGATTTACAGAAATAAGTAGCTGAGTGATTAAGGAAGAGTGCCATGAGCGACATTTTTTTTTTTAGACAAAGATGGATGGTGCAACAACCATAGGTAGGGAAAATAGGAAGCAGGAAATGCGAACCAAGTATTGTAAATTACTGCATAGTCGCTTTGGCGTAACTTTGTGTGTTTTGATGGTTTTATGTATTTTATTACCTTGCACAGGATGGATCGTTCATATTTTGCAAACCAGAAATGTTGCTAATTCAACATCCTCTTTGCCTTCTCGCCTTTCTGTCTTTTCACATAAAATGCATACTCTACCCCCTCATGAGCAGATTAGGAGAGCCGAGTATATGAACAATACGTTCATTCAACTGTTGCACCAACATCAGCTGGCTATTAACATGACTGACTGTTGGGTGTGCGGTCTTATGCCACATAATGCGCAAAAGGGAATGCCATATCTGGTTCTTCCTTTTTCATATGAAGGTTCAGCTTGGGCTTATCTGACAATGTTCTCAGCCGCATACCACAACAGACTTAGGAGCCCTGCAAGAACTTCTGGGATTGGACTAGATTTTAGTCATAGCTCTCTGATAAAAGGCATAGTAATAATGGCTAAAATCGTAGAGAAGAGTAAGATTCCATTAGATGAGAAGAGAGCTTACGATGGATGGAATGTTACCCACTATGTCTCTATTCTTGGGGACAAAACTAAGAAGGGTGAGTCTTCTCCAGTATGGACTGTACCCCATCAAGGTAATTTTTGTCTCCAAATGAATAGCAAGAAAGCTGACATGCAGCAGAAATGTGCATATACATACTTCTTTTCGTCCCTTGATTTTCCTCCGTTGGTCCCGTCACAAGGAACGTATTTTGTCTGTAATGACCGAGCCTATACTTGGCTCCCTTCCAATTTTTCTGGAACTTGCTATATAGCTTTTCTCCTTCCCCCTACATATACGGCTCCGTCAGACCATCACAAAGTTAGACATAGCAGAGGTGTAATTGATGCCAAAGACATGGCAGAGCAAGAGGGAGGAGACTTCCTTAAAGGATTCCTTCACTTTTGGGGTCCGATGATTAACAGCAGACATATTAGGCAACTGGTTCGAGTGGTTGAGACCACTATTAATGTTACTGCAGGTGCGATAGGTAACATTACAGAGGAGCTTCAGGCTGACCGTATTATGACGTTGCAGAACAGAATTGCACTAGACGTGATCCTAGAAGACCGAGGTGGTGTCTGCAGATTGATCGGATCTAGTTGCTGCATTTGTATTCCAGACGACGCTCCGGCAGTATACCAAGCCATTTCCAAATTGCACACAATCGCCGAGTCGATTCATCAGGACGAAGGAGATTGGTCTTTTATGGGATGGATCTGTGGAATATTGTTAACGTTTTTTGGAGCAATCTTAGCCGTCATATTCTCTTGATGTGTATGTGTACAATGTGGTCCTGCAGTCTGTGGCCTGTTGGCTACTTTATGTGTTCCACAATCTGCTACTCAGAAGACAGAGAATATTCGAATGATGGTGCAGCAACAACTTGACGACCTTATGAACATCAGTGTTGACTCTGACTCAGATTAGCGTGAGTTGGTTTGTCTTTGCCTGAGTAATGGCAAAAGGAGGGTCTGAGGTTCTGAAAAATTACAAATTTGTTCGTACTCAGCCTCCATTTTGTAATCGCCGCCATTTTGTGTTGCCCTCACTCAGGCAGCTTGACGAACGCGATGTTTTTTGTCATTTCTGCCTTTGCGTGTCAAGTGGCTTCTCTGCTAATGTTTACTAGTGAGTGTCAGGGTCTGGCCGAGTACACTAATTCCTGTCTGAGCTGATTAATCCCCGTCCGGACTACATGTTGGTTCACACCATTGTTTCCTTTAGGTTATCTTATCTGCTGTCCTTCGCTACATGTCTCCTGTATTCTCCTGTTTCATGACTGTCCTCCCACGATACACAGCTGTGTGTTTTCTTTGCTCGTAAACTGAATAATGTGGATTCATTTGTAATTTACTTAAGGGGTGGAGTGACAAACGGGACCCGGAATTTGAGTTGCCTTAGTCTTAAAACATTGTTTCTAACGTTTGCCTATAGCTCATACTCGTGTGTTATTGCCTTTTTGCATTGTGTTGTGCTGTATATAAACCTGTGCGCCACGGAGTTAAGTGGCAGTCTCTTTTGAACCTCGTTGCATTGACGACTTCTAAGACCACTGTACTAGCTGCAGCTAATAAAATACCATCTTCTACGCCAGACGAAGAGTCTGTGTCTCTGTATTTGATAAGGCAGGTGAACTCCGGGGATTTAGGCGTACCCTGCACCGCCGGGCCTTAATGCTGCGTTTCTCCAAATCAGAAGAACTGGATCCATTCCGTACATTGTCGGAAGGTGCAACCCGGACTGGTGGAGCCTGCTGTATTGACCGACCATCGAGAAATCCTGACTGCGGAGAGAGGCCGCGCTGTGGTACCTGACGAATCTGAGGAGTTCTTCCCGGACCCGACAGTTCCTGGAGTGAGGAGATACAATCTACGACCGAGGAAAGCGCCTGTAGTTGTGTGATAAGTTGTCAGAACAGCCCCTAGGTTAGTGAAACGGAGAGCCGATGAGGCAAGGGGGATCAGCCCTGCATTAGTGTAGTGACACCCGTCTTTGCCCGCTGGTGAAGAAAACAACGGCTGCCTAGGGGGAAGAGTTCTGACAAACCTTTTTAGTTTCAGGAAGATATTGCTTCTACATTTGTTCAAATGGAAAAGAAGAAAATCTTTTGTGCTGTAGAGTTCATTGCTGCTGTAGCAGTTGTTGCTAGAATCACGTGGTTTGTCGAGGATGCAATTCCTGCCCATAAGTTGTATGTTGTTTCCACTCCAGTGCCAGATGAGCATTTCTTTTATACACTTCCGTATCAAGAGTTGAAACATCGACAGTCATATTTGAACAACACTTTTATACAGATGTTACACCATACCCATGTTGCTACTAATGCTACAAATTGTTGGACATGTGGTATGATGCCAGCACATCAGAAGAAGGGGGGAACACCGTTCATACCTCTCCCTTTCTCTCATAATGGCTCTTGTAGAGCATGGTACACTTTGCTTTTTGCTACGAGAAAACCTACAGTGAGCAGACTGCTTTTCAGACTGAATAAAGAATGCAATCAGGACAAAGAAGGCTATCCACAAGCCAATGGAACTATATAGGAATGGGAAGAGTATCGACCGGACAATGATTCAACGCCCTACATTTTTAAGAACACTAGAGATATTGTTGGAAATGAGAACTTTGTGATTTTAGTTGCTCAAGCACAAGCAGATTTATGTGTTCAGAGTGTAGGTTATATACCTGTAGGTGTTAGCGACTGTATTATTGTGCTATATTGATGGTCTGAATAACAGCACGTTTTTGGCTTCACTTATTTTGTGTGTGGTAATAGAGGTTATTACCGATTACCAGCCGGATGGTCTGGAGTGTGTTATGTAGCATTTTTGCTGCCGCCTGTATTCCTAGCACCTGCATCATATCATAAAGACGTGAAATTATTGAATAATGTAACTGTAAATAGATATAAGAGAACTCTGTCTATTGACGATGTAGATCAAACCGACACTAGTTTGCAACAGTTCATAGATTTTAATTTAGGTTTATTTTTCTTTGTTGGAGCTGCTCTGAATAGTAGAAAGATAAGACGATTAACTAGAGTTGTAGAAGCCGTAACGAATCAAACTGCTGCAGCCCTCGGAAATCTTACAGTAGAGCTGCAAATTACTAGAATTGTCGCGTTGCAAAATCGAATGGTTTTGGACGTTATGTTAGCAGAAGTAGCTGCTGTGTATTTATTCCTGACCACACTCCTTCTGTATACAAAGCAATCAATAAATTACATAAGATCGCTGCTGATATACATGTCGAAAATGGAACCTGGACATTTTCAAGTTGGTTCTGGACTTTGATCTCCACATGGGGCTGGAAAGTTCTTACTGACCTTTGTATAATTGTTGCAATTATTTTATCATGTTGTGTTTGTATCCAATGTAGTCCAATGATATGTTCCGTAAGCATGGGCGAATTTTGCGAATCTGGCGTTCGCGAATTTGCGTATTTGCGAACTCGCAATCTGCAAAATCCGCGAATTCTCGCGAATTTGCCGATTTTTTTTGTGTGTTCTCAAGGGTTTCTGCCAGTTCGCGAGGGTTTTGTACCAGTTCGCAATTGAGAACTTACTTGTCGCTCGCAACGGTCGCGACTATGTTGTTCCTACTTCTGGTTCATCCTCACAGGTTCCCAGCACCCTCTGTTTCACCACTGCCACCTTCTGTTTCACCCATGCCACCCTCTGGTACATCAATGCCACCCTCTGGTTCATTACTGTAGATTATGGGGGAAAAAGCAAGCACACCTGCTCTGCTTCAACTGACATGAATTAATTTGGGGTTGATTTATTAATGTGTCACTGTTTTAAAATTCCAGTCTGCACCTGCTTCCTTATCTGTAATTTGCTTTCTGTTGCAGTGCAATTTTTTTTCCAGGACCTTTGTGGCCTACTTGTAGCTATTCTATGAGCCTGCTGTGAGGGTCAGAGCAGGGTCATAGAATTGTTGCGACTAGCAACTGAACTCTGGAGGGGCCCCAGTCAGGAAGCACTACAGGGAATGGTTACTAATGAGTTTGAAGTTGAACTTTTGCACCTGCTGAGTGCTTTCAGCTTTGCAAAACTCGTTTTTCTGCAGAACAGCAACTGTAATGCCCCAAACAAACATAGGCAACTGAACTCTGGAGGGCCCCTCAGGAAGTACTACAGGGAATGGTTACTAATGATGAGTGAACTTTTGCACCTGCTGAGTGCTTTCAGTTTTGCAAAACTCATTTTTCTGCAGAACAGCAACTGTAATACCCCAAACAAACTTACTTGTGAAAGTTGATTTTTAATCCAAAAGTGATCCAAAGAAAGTCAAAAGGCTTCAAATCCAAAAAAGTGCAGGCAAATGTCAACCTGAGGAGTTATTCTGATAAAAATCATCATTTTCAGAAGGTCTATGCTGCTTGCTAGTGGATTTCTTGTGCAGAATTGCAAATTTTGTAATTTCGCGAGGGCGAGATTGTTGCTGCCCGCCGCACCTACATGTTTGCAATTGCGAACTCTCGCGATGCGTTGCCAAACTCCCGCGGGATCCCGCAGCAAGATCCAAAATGGCGCAGCACTCGCAAAATATCGAGAAAAACAACTCGGCAAACGCTGAATGACGGTAAGTGAACACCGCACGCCGCAATATTGTATCACCAAGAAAAAAAATCAGCTGCATGCGAATTTGCGGATTTTCAGTAAATTCACGAGAGTTCGCGGATTGCGAATTTACCGAAAATCCACAAAATCCGCGAGCGAAACGGATTTTCCGCCCATGCTTAATGTTTCCTATGTGTTTCATTTTGTGTTCCTAATAAAAGAGCTGTCGTTTAGGCTGTCCACCAGAAAAGCATGACTAGAGAGATAGCTGAAATGATGAGCATCGATATTAATGATGAGTATTTAGATTATCCTAGGAAACCGAATGTCCAGCTAATGCTGAAAGGGTCGTCTGTTGTCAATAAAACAGCGATAATGTTAAGCATTAGCTAAAGACATGATATCATGACCTACTTGTTGCGTTTTCCCGCTCTAACTCTCGTAATGGTCAGATTCCATCTTGTTTTCATGTTCTCCATCTTGTATGCCACATAGTGCCATGTGCCCGCCATGTGACGAGTCCTACCTCTTCGCTAGTCGCCCTTAAGGTCTGCCCAGCAACAATCTATAAATAGACCCCTTTGTGCGTCTAGCGCATGCTCAGTAGGAATCACATCTGTCTTTGATCTGCGTAGATAGGAATGTGTTTTTCGTGGGCCTCGAGAACCGTTAACTCCACCCATGTATTGATAATGTTCAGAAATGTCCATATATGGTCGTAAATCATGCTCTGTGTTGTACCCACCTACTTATGAACCCCTTCTTTGTGTATAAAAGGGGGCTATGTGCATGAGTTCTTTGTGCTACCCTGTACAATGCTGTAGAGTGTAGGCTGTAGGACCACCTTTAAAGGTTTATTAAACTATGTTTTTGTATTTTCAGTTTCCGTGCCAATTTCTTTCAATAGTCTGAGGACTTCGTGCACAGAAGGGCAAACCCTTTGCACTGACGGGCCTTGCTGAGGCCTGTACTTATCACTGTAGCCTTGTTTTCTTCTGTGAACTTCTTAGGTTTTTCAAATTCTATTTTGTAACTATAATGTCCCTGTAACCTTTGCTTTTTTTTTCTTCTATGAATTTCGACGATTTTTTAAATTGTATTTCTTAACTGTAACCTGTAACCTTTGAGTGCGGGTGAGTGAGTGGCTGTATAGGTAGGTTAGTATATGTGTGATTCTCTGAGTGGCTGAGTGGCTGAGTGAGTGGGTGCCTGAGTCTCTGAGTGGATCTGTGAGTTGGATACATGGGTCTCTGAGTGGGTCTGTGAATGGTAACTGGACCTGGGCTTAAAATTCCGCTCCACTCACAGAGTTTGCTTGATTGGCAACTCTGTGATCCGCAAAGAACACAGACTTACCAATAACCTCTGCAACAGAGTGGAATTTTTATGTGCCGTAGGTGAACGGGAATTGAGTTTGTGCGACAGTGGCTACAGACTGTAGTAAGCCAGGAGTCCTGGGCCCTTTGCAGAGTGGTTGAGAAAGGAGCTCAGGCCTCCAATGACATGTCAGCAATCCCTCTGTGGGGGACTTACTTGTCACAAATATAGGGATTCTTGGCCCCCAGCGACCCTTATCAGTCAATGGGTCTTCATCGTTCAACCACTAGTGCACCAGGAGGCCCCTGTGCAGAGTGGTTAAGATGGAGAGCGGGGCCTCCAACAATGTCTCAGCAATCCTTCTGTAGGGGACTTACCTGTCACAACAATACAGGTTGTTGGCCCTAACAACCCTCAACAGCCAAGGGGTCTTCATCCCCCAACAGTAGTATCCCAGGAGGCCCCAGTGCAGAGTGGTTGAGAAAGGGGTCAGGGGTTCTGATGAGGTCTTAGCAATCCTGCTGTGGGGGTCATACTTTTGGCAACAATAGGGGTTCTCAGCCCTCAATGACCCTCAGCAGCCAAGGAGACTTAATCCCTAACCGTTTATGTGACAAGAGACCCCTGTGCAGAGTGGTTGAGAAAGGAGGTAGGACCTCCGAAGACGTCTCCACAATCCGGCAGTAGGGGACTTACTTGTGGTAAAAATAGGGGTTCTTGGCCCCCAATCACCCTCAGCATCCAAGAGGACTTCATCCCCCAGCCGGCAGTGCACCAGGAGGCCCCTTTGCAGAGTGGTTGAGAAAGGGGGTGGGACTTCTGGCCATGTCTCATCAATCCTGCTGTGCAGGACTTACTTGTTGCAACCCAATGACTCTCAGCAGTCAAGGGGAATTCATCCCCCCATTAGTAGTACTCCAGACTGCCTCTATGCAGAGTGGTTGAGAAAAGTGGTGGGGTCAAAGGCTGTGGGGCAGTCCATATGGGCCCCTTGCATTTGTTTAACGTTTGCCTTGGTGAGGTGGGATTTCCAAGGGCACCCTCCACATTGCGGCACCCACCGCATACATTAAAACCAGTGCCCCATTGAGGTGAAGGTCCCGGGGCTTTCATAAGCCATAGGAGGGGAGCCCCATGTGCCCCCTCCTGCTATATGTTATCATGTCCCCAGGACCTGCCCACCTGGGGCCTAAAAATTAGAATTTTGTTTTTCAGCAGGTGCTGCAGATCCAGCGTTGCTCCCGCCGGAAATGTAAAACAAGAAATGCTTTTTTTGCCATGGCAGTGTCCCTCTGGAACCCCACAACCACATTTATAGAGTCAGGGTATTCCTAACCTGCCCAATTTTCTTTTTAAAAAAATGTCTTGGTGGGACTCAGTAGAAGTCGAGTCCCGAGATGACTGCCAACTCTTCCTGGTTTGAAGAGCTGGCAGCCAATCAGATCTCAGCACGAGATCAGGAAGGTTTGTGGAGCCTTCGTGCCCCTGTATAAACAAATTTGAATTTCTTGTAATAACCCCGCAACTACTAAACAGATTTACATCTAATCAGAAAAAGGCACTTCTCTGGACCAACAGCTATCTTTGATCCAAATTTGATGCAATTTTGTTCAGCAGTTTTGGGCTGTAGCTGTGTCTAAAGTCCCAAGGGACAATGGCATGGGGAAAAAGCATTTTGTGACCAATCCTGTTTCTTTGCTCCCGCCTGACGGATCACCCTGTATCTTTGAAGACAGCAGCTAAATTGAGTGTCCTGCTAGTTTTGAAAATTCTGCGAGGATTTGTCAACCACCACCAAAATTAAATCAAATGTGCCAATCATGGATAACCTATACACCAATTCAATTTGGAGAGAGAGCATATGCAGTTAACCGTGATAAAGTGCCCAGAGTCATAAGGCCAACAAAAACAGGTCAGAAAAAATAGGAGGAGGAAGGCAAAACATTTGGGGATAACCATACAAAAAAGGGCCAAGTGCAACAGCAGGATTTTGAATTAAGTAAATATTTCGCAGGCATAGGCTTCCTTACTCTTGGCCCAATTTTATGTCCAGAGCTTTCACTGACCAAATCAGTGCATTATTTAAAGTGTAGCCTTCATTTCCTCCGATTAACTAATGCACTTGATAATTATCATTTGTAAATTGAATCCTATGAATGGAATATAGGGTCTTATTCTTAAAGCCATTTAAAATAATATGTACATTTGATTTGCTGGTGCAATTGTTTTCATACATGTGTGCAAATTCACATTTTCAAGACACCAAACATGAATTTGTACTCAGAAATTAATTTACGTTCCATTAGAATTATCCCGTTGGATGTAACATTACTTGTGACTAAATCTGCTTAAATAGGCAGGAAGTGGGGACTGTGAAACGGTTGCATATGTAGAGGAAGGGGTTTCTTCATTGAAAAACAATATGGTGATGGAGATAAAAAATAAAACAAAGAAATGCTAATGCACTAACAGAATGCCTTATTGCATTCATAGTTGTATATTATGTACAGTTACACATGTGGAATTGACTTTGTGTGAAAGTAAATTAGAATTGACAAAATGTTTCTAGAAGTACTTCTGGAAAACTGCAACTGGCACAGTTTTCTTGGAGTACTGCTGGAAATCATATACATTTCAGAAATTAGAAAACCTACACTCAAATGTGGGAGTAAACATACAAAAGCAGATTTCACATTTCTTCAAGAATTGTACTGATTTGAAATTATATGTGTGTGTTATTTCAGCAAAAAAGAAACGGATGGTATCAGCATGCAGTCTGAACTAATCCACTACCCAGTAGAACTGATTTCTCTAAACAGAGGTCAACCATTGATTAGACATTGACATCACTCCAAAGTGTCAAATGACTAAGCAGGCATGCAATCCATATCCATCTTGTGTGCCTTCTTATCTTTTAGTTGAACCTGTCTGTGAATTGCGTGTATCTGTATGTCTGTGTGTGAGAATGCACTCTCCCACCACTTTTGTAGACTGCTGGTGCTGGTTTTTGAATCCCACACTATGGCAGTTCTGTATGGTACCCAGTGCATTTGCTCTGCCCCCTATAAGGCAAAGTTGGCTAATCTCTAATTGGTATGTTTATATTCCAGCAAGGCCATTGTAAATGGTGCAGGCAAATGCAACAATGGCATATACAGTTAAATGTCACCTGTAGTCTTCAGTACCTAGTAAGTCATTCACTAGGCTGGCAAGGAAACATAGCTTCAGGTCAATTTGTGTAGCCTGGCTGACGCAGACTTTAAACCTGCATGTAAACCTGTCAGAATAACCTGTTCCTTCAGTAACTAGAACGCAAAACCTATTTCACTATATTTTGCTGTATCTATTCCTACAAGAAAACAAACTTGCAAATACATATTAAATTAGCTAACCTTGGTTTGGGTTAAGCCACAGGATTAATTCACCCACTTTATTTTATAACATTATTCTAAAAAATGTCCAGTTCACAATTGAAGTTGGATTTTTGATAGCTATGCAGGAAAAGTAAACCTCACAAGTTAGAAATGCCTGCCTGAATCTTCAGCAGGCTAGTTAGCAATGGCCCGACTGCAGGTTGGTTATCATTGCAGCCTTGATGACGTTTAAAATTCTGCTCTCAGCAGGTCTAAACTGGGGTGGCATGGTGAGCAAAAGAATGATTGATTTAACCCTGATCTCTTGACTGGGGGTGAATATTTTGGTGTGTTCTGCATTCCGTCCATCAATTGTGTGTCTTTTGGCATCTGTGGCAAGGCACTGGACTGGATCCACTTCTTCCTACAAGTTATTAGAAGTAAGCTCTCTCAACAATTAGCATTTGGATGTCTACGTGTAAATGCAATGATAATGTAAAACATTTTGGCCCCTCATGCATCAAAGTGATTTGCAATAGCAAATGGTGCGAATCGCAAAATTCGGCCGTTTGCGAGTGCAAATCTTTGTTTTGGAATGCATTAACCTTTTTGGCTTTTTCGCAATTTAAGAAATCGCAATTTATTTGCGATTTCTTAAATTGCGATTGCATTTAAGAAATCGCAATTATTCGATTTCTTAAATGCAATGCATCATCTGAAAAAAATTGAGAATTCACAGATTAGAAGTGTTAGCATGAAGTCAACCTTCATGGTAATTTTAGAAAAGTTTCAAAAATGCGTAAAAGTGCATTTTTGACACTTTCATTTTACACTCACACATGCCCTTGGGCATGTATGTGTGATAAATGGACTGTATGTTACATTTCAGGGGTGAAGGGGAGGTCCTTTGGACCCCCCTGCACCCTAGAAATTGCATTCTCATTCTGCGATTTCTTAATTGCGAATCGCAAAATGACAATGCCTTCCCATGGATTCCTATGGGCCTCTAGGCCCATAGGAATCAATGTAAAGGGATTCCTTATTTGCGATTCGCAAAATCGGAAATCGCAAATAAGGAAAAATAAGAAATCGCAAAAATATATGCAAATTTTTATTGCATACGTATTTGTGATTTCTAAATTGCAATTCCTTAATTTTCGCAATTTAGGAATCGCAAATACCAACAATGATGCATGTGGGCCTTAATATATAAACAAATTTCAGTAAAGCAAAATACTCCCTTCTACGAAAGTCTCACAAGAATTCTTCCAGTGCATATCTTCCATATCCACGGTTGTCAAACGGGGCACCAGCATTAAAAACCTTATCTACCTTATCTACTCACTCTGTGAGATTCCATGTAACAAAATACCTATCAATATGTTCGGCCTACTGCCTTTACCAGTAACTTTTCATAACACAAAATCTGGTCTATAACCTTTATCATTGGCTTATCATTATAACTAACTCAGACATACTGTTTTGGCATAGGGTTTCCCACAAGACAACCATCAGGTATACCATAGTAAAGTTACAAATATCTACACAAATACAGTCTCCAAAAGACATAGAATCCCTCCTAAGAGAGACTAATAAGGGTTGCCATATTGCAAAGCTTCTATACCCATGTTTTTTCAGCTGGTTCACTAACATTAAACCTTTGCCTAAAAGTGTAATCTGTGATTTTTGTGTGATAAAATGCCTGCCTACAGGTTTTACCAGAGTGTATTAATAATTCATCCTTAAAAGTCTATTATCTTTAACACATATTTTCACAATAAGTAAGTCAGGCCTACTGGCTTCGTCATAAGAGCTCTTAGTAAATAGATCAAATCTATTGAATTTGGCATATCTTTTCAAATTAACATAAAAGACATTTCGCCTTTACCATTGTATTGACACTATAGTGAACACAGGTCTATTGCAGTGTAGACCATTGCAGTTTTAAAGCCAATAAACAGCCCCCCTCAATCGGACCCAATAAGAATCATCATAGGGAAAACCACCAAGTTTGTTGAAGTGGTGGCCAACACTAAATCCTTTGTATACTACAGTAATCTGTGGGACTACATATACCAGAATACATGTTTATAGTGTGTAGCACAATATGATATCAATCCACTGTAAATGTTTACTGATTTTAGCAAATGATTTTAAAAGTAAGTAAGTTAGATCTACTGCCTTTATCAGAACTTTTCTTAATAAGCAGACCAGACATATGGCATTGCATATAATGTTTCCCAGTGCATCAATCAGTCCTACAGCTTATCACTACAAAAACTCAAGCCTACTGTTTTGAGCATACGTTTTCACACAATGCAACCATCAGGCACACAGTTATTAAAGTACAAATGTTCACAAAATTATTTGGCTAATTAAAATATGATCTCTTCTAGCAGAGCCTAACAAGGATTCTCATGGAGCATATCTTCTATAGTCACTTTTTGTCATAGGATGTCACCAACACCTAAAACACTTGCATTACTACAGTAATCTGCGAGACTCCATGTAACAAAATCCTTCACTGCTGGCTTTCATACAAGCTGTTGTATGCTATGTTATGATTTGTTTTGGTATGTCATGTCATGTTATGTGTATTTGCAAAGTGCACCATCACCCGGAAGGTTATTTTGGTGCTGAGCAGGTGTTTGTTGCCTAGTCCTGTCTATGACAGGTTGATTAATTGAAAAGCCATATCTTCTGCTTCTTGCGGGGGAGCCTCTGATGTAGAGTGGTAGATTGTTCCACGAGTTAGGAGCGATATAAGAGAACACTCATCCTGCTTTTCTGGTGCTGTTTATGCGTGGGATGTGTGCGAGTAAAAGACCTGCAAAGCGGAGTTGTCTGGGTGGTTAGTGGAAGGAGATTTGACTGTTCAGGTAGGTGAGGTCTGAGTTATGTAGTGCCTTGAACGTGTTAAGTAGTTTGAAATGAACACATTTGTGTATCGGGAGCCATTGTACTTTCCTGAGGTTCTGAGTGATGTGACCACTCTGTGGGAAGTTGAGAATGACCCTAGGTGCCGGGTTCTGAATGGTTTGTAGTCTTCTAGTGAATTGCTTGGTGATTTCAGTGTACAGGGTGTTCCCATAGTTCAATTTGCTGTGAGTAGGGTGTGAGTGGCAGGTGGTCTAGTGTAGTTTGGGACCTATTTGAAGATATTCCTCATTATCTTTAGGGTATGGAAGCAGTTCCATGTCATCTGCATAAGAGGGATGTTAACTTTGTGTGCAGGGATGATGTTGCCCAGAGGTATCATGCATGTGTTGAAGAGGGTGGGTCTGAGTGATGAGCTTTGAAGCACTCCGCAGATGAGTTTGTGAGCTTCCAAGAAGTCAGATGCCCAACTAACAACTTGTGTTCTATCCATTAGGAAGAAGCAAATCCAGCAGAGAGTGGCTCCCTGGATGCCAATCTCATGCATGTATCTGATGAGGATAGGGTGTGAAACCAATTCAAGTGCTGCAGAGAGGTCCAGGAGAATGAGGGCTGACCTGTCTCCTCTGTCAAACATCATGAGATGACATTTATGGTGGCAATGAGTGTTGTTTCTGCACTGTAGTTGAGCCTGAATCTGGACAGTGTTGCATCAAGGAGCTGGTGCTCAACGAGGCATTGTTTGATTAGTTTCTCTAAGACCTTTGCTGGGTATGAAAGAAGGGAGATGGTCTGCAGTTCTAAAGAGTGTCTGGGTCATAAAACGGTGGCATGTTTCCAGGTGCCTGGGAATGTGGTTGATGGAGGCATTGAGGATGGCGATAGTACTTGTCTGATCGGTAGGAGTAGGTTGGTGAAAATATAGTGGGGGCAAGGATCAGATGGTGCTGGAGTGAATGCTCTTCATGGTAGCAGAAATGTTTATGTTTGTGAGAGCACACCATGAGGTCATGATTCTTTCATCAGCTGTGATGATAAGTTGAGTTGCGATGGTGACAGGGCCCAGTTGAGAGTCAAAGTTGCTGTATATGGAGGTGATTTTGTTACTGAAAAATTGTTGCAAAGGCCTTGCGAGGGAGTTATGATGCAGGAGGGGGCAGGAGGCATGGGGAAATTGCGATTCTCATATTTACATGACTAGAGAATCTGGATTTCATTAAAGACTCGGAGGCTGACATTATGCATAAATCTTTAATGCAGATCCCAGCAGCCGCATCACAATATAACAGTTCCAAAATAGAACAAAGGCAACAGCTAAGAGCCATGAGCCAACAACACACAGCCTCTTTTAAATGAGGAAAAAAAGTAGAAAGTTCAGGAAGAGTTCAAAGGCTTGAGAAGAAGAATCCACAACGGAGGAGGTGGAAGGCAGGACATCACGAAACTTGACCGTAGAAGGAAGAAACCCAGGAAGGGCGATCCAGGAAGGACGTACACCGGATCAGGCAACATCTGAAAGGACAAAGAAATTAGTCCAAGAAGCCCAAAGGAAACAAATCCAAACATGTCACAAGGTTAAACAAGGCAGAAAGCATTGTAATAAAATACAATAAATTGTACATGGTAAAATAGAAACGGCAATACAATAGAAACGCCTCCGGTGGAGGGAGGGGGGGATAATGTCAGCCTCCGAGTCTTTAATGAAATCCAGATTCTCTAGTCATGTAAATATGAGAATCGCAATTTCATCACAAGACCGGAGGCTACATTATGCATGTTGGAAGCTTCCTAAAACAGCATCAGACATGTGTTGGATAGGTTTACAGTAATGACGAGCAAAGGTACCTGCATTGGACCAGTCAGCAGCTTTCAAGATGTCATCCAACCTACCTCCAGACCAAAGTGATTTGCTAGCCATAGAGATGAGTAATTGAGATACATTCAAAGGACGAAGAGAGTTCATTCTAACATTGTATTCTTTCATACATTGAACAACACAGAGTTTAGTGCTACTATCAAAACGAGGATAGAAAATAGATTCTGACATAGTTTTAGTTCTTCTATGTATTTCAAAATGAACCCCAAACATATCATAAGATCTATAGGAAATATCAAGAGCTTTAACATCAGAAACTCTTCTGCATGAAATTAAGCAAAGAAGAGTAGCTAATTCAATAGGAAGATTCTTCCTGCTGAGAAGAGAATTAACTGGCCAAGAACAGAAAAGGTCGGGTATTAAATTAACATCCCAAAAGAGATTGATATCTAGGTTGAGGAGGTCTTCTAAGTCTGATACTCTTAACTATTCTACAAATAATAGGATTTTTACCTACCGTTTTATTGTCAATTAGACAATGTCCAGCAGAAATAGCAGATCTAAAACAATTGAGAGATCTGTAACTTAAACCTCTGTCGAATTGTTCTCAAAGAAAATTAACTATATCAACAATAGGTGCCTCCACGGGATCCAAGTCCCTTTCCAAGCACCAACTTTGACCAGACTTTCCAAATGTTGTTGTACCGGTAATGTGTCCCAGGGGCCCACGACTCTCCAAGGAAAGTTGAAGCTGTTGACGAAAGTCTTGCGAGATCGTTAGATCTCCTGACACCTTCCAAGCAAGAAGGTTCAAATTCCCTGGCTGAACAAGAGGGTGAATTTGACCGTCTGCGTCTGTGAGAAGATCTTTCAGAGGAGGAATTAGGAAGGGAAAATCGTAGGTTAGTTCCAGAGCTGTTGGGAACCATGCTTGAGATGGCCAAAACAGAGTTACTAGGACAATTGAGGAATGTTCTTGTCTCACTTTCTGAAGGAGTCTCTGGATCATTGCGAATGGAGGGAAGGCATAAGCGTTGATCCCTTCCCAAGATTGGAGAAAGGCATTCACTGCTAGAGCACAGAGATCGGGCATCCAGCTGAAATAGGATACCAATTGGGTAGTCAATTGGCTCGCAAATAGGTCTATTTGGAATGGGCCCCAGAAATGATTCAGGGAGTAGAAAACAGAAGTGTTGAGTTTCCAATCGCAGTAATCCAAGATGAATCTTGAATTCCAATCTGCACAAAGATTGGATTTCCCGGGAAGGTATTCTGCTCTCAGAGAGATTTTGTGTTCTAGGCAGAAAATCCAAAGCTTCTTTGCTAGATTGAAGAGGTCTTCTGACTTGGTCCCTCCTAGACGGTTTATGTAAGCGACGGCAGACATGTTGTCCATTTTCAATATGACTGATCTTCCTTTAAGGAAGCGTTTTAAGCTCATTAGAGCATAAAGCCCTGCAGTTAATTCTAGATAATTGATGTGGTGCAGGGACTCTTGCTGCGGCCAAATACCTCCAGTGTTTTGGTCCTATAGACAAGCACCCCAGCCTTGAAGGCGGGCATCCGATTCTAAAATAAAATCTGGTGCTGAACCAAAGATCGCTCTCCCATTCCATGCATCTAGATTGTCTAACCACCATGTTAGTTCTAAGATTGCTTCTGGGTTTAAGGAAATTCGATCTCAGTACCAAAGACCTGATCTGAGAGCTCTTGCTTTTATTCTCTGAAGGGCTCGATAATTCAATGGTCCTGGAAAAATGGCCTTAATGGAAGAAAATAGAAGGCCTAAAAGTCTGGCTAGTTCTCTTAGGGTGAGATTTTTTTGTTTCAATACATGTCTTATCTCCTTTCTGATTTTGGCAATCTTCTTGGGAGGGAGAGGGAGAAGACATTCTGTTGTGTCTACTGTGAAACCCAGGAATTCCATCTTCTTTGAGGGAATTAGAATGGATGTTTTCCTGTTTATGATAAAACCCAGACTTTCTAAGAGGTCTATAACTGTCTTGAGATCTTTGATGATTTGAGCATAATCTTGAGAAAGAATCAGGATGTCGTCTAAGTGGATGATGAGACGAATACCTTTTTCTCTTAGACATGAGGCAACTGCTCTCAGTACCTTGGTGAAACACCATGGGCAGAGGAGAGACCGAAGGGGAGAGCCTGAAATTGAAAGAGATGGTTTTTCCAAATGAACTAAAGAAAGGGTTGGTGTTCCTTTGCCATGGGAATGGTAAAGTAGGCGTCCTTCAGATCTAATTTGACCAGCCAGTCTCCTTCTAGCAAGAGGTCTCTGAGAAGATGGAAGCCCTCCATCTTGAAATGTCGGTAGACAAGGAATTTGTTGAGTTCTCTAAGATTTAAAACCGGTCTCCAACCCTTGTCTTTCTTTTCCACAAGGGAGAGAGTACTTCTGAATCTCATAAATTCCATGGGAACTTCTAAAATTGCTCCTTTTTTTAGCATTGAGGAAATTTCTTCCTCTATGATTTTTTCTTGATCTAGTGTAAGGGGAATCAGTCTTGGGAGAGGGTTCTGGATTGGAGTCTGAATGAAATCTATTGAAAAACCAAGAACAGTGTTCAAAACCCAGGGGTCTTGTGTAATAATTTTCCAATTGTGGTAAAAGAATTTCAGTCTCCCACCTACTTTTGGATTCGAAGAAAGGGAAGGGGAAGCTGTACTCGCTTTGAGGGGTAGATTCGGCAGATGCTCCTCTAGCTCGGAATCCTCTCGAGCGGAAACCTCTTCCTCTGGATGAATAGAACTGTGGTTGGTTGGATGGATGATATCCTCTACCAAAATTCCCTCTCTTTCTTGGAATGGGGCGTCAGTTGAACCGGCCGGAAGATTACCCCCTTCAACCCAAAAATTAAACCTTTTGGATTAATTGAGGTTTCCTTTTCAGCCATATCGATTAGTTTAGGGCAAATTTTAGTGAGGACCACTCTTCTTTCACAATTAAGTCACGCATTCGCGTTGCCTAAGAGGACTAGTGCCCTTTGGCTCCACCCCCGAATTGAGTGTGTATCAAGAGGGCAGCCATTAAGGTAACTCTCTTCTGCTGCGTCAATTATTTTTGTTAGGGGTTCTAGAATGTCGAGAACTTTCTCTTGGCAGATCTTAAGCGATCTTTCCAGGCCTTTACGCGGGTCTCTCCCTAATTTAAATAGGTAGGTAATTAATTCTGGGTCAAGGTTAGGAGTTTGACAAACTTTACCTTCGATTGAAGGTCTGGTACACTCTCTTAAGAGATTACGAGTCTCTCTTTCTAAAGGATTTCTAATCTATTTAGTTATGAATTTAGATACGTGCTCGTGTGGGGTCCACTCTGAGCTTCTAGGGTGTTTAATGTATAAAGGGGAGAGCATCTCCTCCCCCAAAGGGTCCAAAATATTATCATTAGAAGATGAAGGACCGTTATCATTTAGGAGAAAGGAATCAATATCTTGTTCATCCTCATCGAGATTAAGAATATATTTGTCAGGAAATTCTGAGCCATCATCAATATCAATAGGATCATTGTCCAGAGCACTATGATGAATTGTGCCGCGAGGGACACCCATTAAATTTGTGCCGCTAAGGACACCTTTCAAAGTTGTGCCGCAAGGGACACCTGAGGCAAATGAGGTGCGAGGACCTCCTGTAAAACCTGAGGTGCTAGGACCTCCCGTGCTCTCTGGGGTATAATCAATATTTTTACTTTTTTTATGCCTCTTACCCCTTTGTTCAGTGAGATCATTAACCTCTGTTATGTCCAGATCTGATAAATCATCGTTTTCATGGATCAAGGATCCCTTAGATGACATAACTTGAGAGAGAGTAGAAAACATACATGATCTCATTTCCTTATGGATACGTTTTTTAATGGCATCATTAGTAAAATCAGATTCAACAGTATTACTATGAATTGAATCCGAATCTGAGTCAGACATGTTAGTCAAATAAATATATATAAATGTCTGATTCTCGATTTTTTATTTTTTTATAATATAATAAACTTGTAAATATCAATTATAACTGTCTGATTTCTTTTTTTTTATAATATGATAAACTGTCTGATTATTGGGGGATTGGGGGGTTACACAGATAATCAGATTATGTTAATAAAGATAACTAAATATTATAATTTCCCAATTTCTAATCAAAGAAATGAAGCGCAGTAAGAAACATGAAGCCTCAAGCATGGCAAAGCTTTCCGAAAATATAAATGAACTCCAAAGCAGTGGGGAAGGTAACTACACTTGCGAAGCAAGTCAATGTGTGCTTTTAAACATTTCACGCGCTAGTTTCAAAGACTTAGTTTCATTCATGAAATATAAAGACGAACGAAGGGAAGGAAAAAAAGGATGCCAACCTCCGTAAATTGGAGGTTGTGAAACCGAAAACAAGGAGTGAAAAGGTGTTACTGTACCTTATAACATTGTACCTTATAACATAACATTGCATATATATATCCTTACATTGTATATATAAATATTTACTCCTGTAGGGATAAAAGAGGGTTACTCAGTATACGGTATTAAGGTAAATTAATAATGAAATACTAATCTTAAACTCTAAAATATAAGACTTTTCATGAGCTAAGTAGGAAGTAGACTTATCTTGCTTGGAGCCGCATTTAAAAGAGGCTGATTGCCTAGTGATTCATGCTATCTTTGATGATGGAGAAGATTTCCTAGCTGCTGTTAGTGCTGGCATCGATTTGATCTGCAAGAGCTGTGCGCTTGGTGTTCCATATCTGCTTTTGTGAGTCTTAGGGCCAGTTTCAAGATGTTTTTATCTGTGATGTCTCAGCTTGTTCTCCATTTGGGCTCCAGTTGCTTGCAGTGGTGTTTCATCAGCCTGAGTTACTCTGTGTACCAAGTGGCCTGTGGCCGGGCTCATGTAATTGAGTTGTGCTTCAGGGAAACCAGAGTTTTAGTGCATGCAGTGATGCAGCTGTTGATGATTTGATGATTTTCAGCACAACGCTGGTGTGCTTGGGTCGGTGCTCAGAGACTGCGGAAGACCACTCCACTTCTGTGGCCCGTATGAGAGGCCGTTCTTTTTCTTGTCTTGGGCTGACTTTATGGAATACCCTACCATCCTTCCTTAGACATAAGACCTCTCTTCTTGTTTTCCAATAGGGTTTAAAGACCTGGCTGTTTCAATCAAGCTCTTCGTGTTTTTCCTATCTCTCATTACTCTTGCCTGGTACCAGAAAACCCCTTGGGGTAGGTGTGTGCCCTACACATTATGGAATAATAATAACTTCTGAGATGCTTTCCCAGCTGTGGCTGGTAGTTCTGGTAGCAGTAGCTTTGTGACGGTGTAAGATGAGTATGCTAAAACTGATGAGAGCGGAGTCCTTATAGGTTGTTGCCATTGATGTTGCTGATTGAGGAGACAATCATGTCCAATAGGTGCCCAGTGGTGTGGGTTGGTTCAGTAATCTGCTAAGTAAGGCCATGGCTTCCTAGGTCTTCTAGAAGGCTGTAGATTTTGGGTCACCATGGTGTCCTAGGTGAAATGTAAGGTCTCCAAGAAGGATGAAGATGGTGGTGTTGATGATGATAGATGTGATGAAGTTCATGATCTGGCTGGCGAAATTGGTGTGGGGTCCTGGTGGTCTTTTTCACTCAGGTGTTCCATGTAGCTGGTGGCGATTTCTATGTAGGTGGTGCAGCTGATGGTATCTTAGAATAAGATGGTGGCTCCTCCTCTGGGCATGTGGTGGCAGGCTTGCCTAGTGATCTGTTAACAAAGGACTGCTGATACCTGACCACTGCCATTCGGTGGATGGTAGAGGCGAGTAGTGTGGCTGCAATTTCTGTTTTTCAAATTGAAGGTGTTTCTAGGCAGGGCCTGATGATTCGCCAGTCCCTGCTTACTGCTTCAAGAAGACTGATCACCTGCAGGAGCAGGGAACTCACATTTTATTGTGCCGACGACTTGGCTACTACTTGCTGTTGGAAGCATCACTTTGCACAAAGGTTGTGTCTCAAGACCAACCGGGAAATTACATTTGAAAGAGAACATACCATAAAAGGTTCTGTTTCATTACAAAGTTATTTATCATCAAGAAAGGGGGTGTACCACAAAGTGCTTGATGAACTGCTCTGTGTCCAGTGGTTGTGTCTCCATGAGATACATTCTCCCAGAAAAATGGGACATCACTTGAAGTCTGCACAACTTGCTGGATAAACTGAAGTTCTGCCTGCTCAGAGAGGGGAGGAGTGTGCTTGACCCTGATGGATAAGAGCCTGTCACTGAGGGGAAGCCAGATCTATTCCAAGCATGAAAACCCCCCAGAAATTGGTGACTGCCTTTGGGAGCAAAGCTGGAGTCTGCCCTTGTTATGAGGGTCTCCCAGTCTTCCATCACAGCCCATGAAGCAACACATTTTCCAACATTAGGCCAAGAAGTCATACAGATAAAGGTGTGGTGCTGCTGCTGCTAGAGCCTCCTTTGAATCTCAAGAACCCACTGATGTCACCACTGAAGCAGGAACCAATCCTGGTCCAGGGGCCACAACTGCCCGAAGGAAAAAGAATCAAATAGCAAACAACAGTGATTCACTGTGGACTTAAAACAATTCTGTTTAATGTAAATAGACCTAATAGTTATGGTCTATGAGGTAATAAAGCACCCAGTAAGGAAACATACTTTCCTGTAAAACACAAACCTTCATTTAAGTTATTGCAATGCCCAAGGTTGATTTGTGTATACAACAAAAAAACGACTCTAGACTCAAAATTAACTCTTGGACAACATGGAGAAAGGGTCTTGTTGTTTAAGAAGTCAACGGTGTCCCTATGAGTATGAGATCTTCATCAGGATGTAAAAGCAGTCACAACACTGATAAAGGATAAAAAATGAGAATAAAATATTTAAAACTTAAATGGCAGGATGTATTAATGATGAATAGAAAAATACTTTGAAGGACTAACTCCCCTGGTGTTATATAAATTTGTATCTGATGGCACTGGCTTACTAAAGGTTGTCAGAGACCTAAATGAATAAGCCCTCCACCGGCTAAAATCAAGGTGAAAGCACTCGAATAAAGCAAGAAACACGCTAGTACTCTCTAAATAATAATTGAAAGTGCAGATGGTGCTAGGAAAAGTAAAAACAGAACGTGTGAAGCACGATAGGTCATATATGCATATTACCTAATTCAAATATGAAAGGTGAATTGAATCTCATCCAAAATAAGGGAGTCTAAAAAACCAAGTGGCACTAATGAGTTGGGAAAGTCAGAAGCAAATATAATGCAAGTAAAAAAAACAGGTATTAAAATTAGATCTAGGCAGGTGAAGGAGACGACATAGAAGTGCGTGCCTGTATAAATCAAACATTTTGGTGTGGAGTAATCTTCAGGAAGGAAAGCTACCTCTCAAGAGTGAGTGGGGGAATGGTGATGACATCTCAAGAAAAAAACTGCGTCGACATGCTCACGTCACTTAGGGAGGAATGCGTGCTGGCATGTGTTTTCATGGCTACAAAGAATATTTCCTTTAGGGATTAATAATTCAAGAGGAGAGCCACTTATTCGAGTGGCAGGAAAGGACCATCTAAGCCCCAGCAAGTAGGAAAAGATGGCGTCCAGCAGAATGACCAAAGGCAGACCAACGTTCAATTTGCAGAATTATCCCTACGGGCTCACAGTCACACAAGATAAATTTGGTATTTAACATGGTTGCACTACTTTTGAAATAATTAATAGATTAGTTAAACCTCAATCAGGATGAAAATGAAAGGATTATAACTGCCAAAACCAGATTAAAATTAACTGTTAGCTCATGCATGGAAGGTACATATATGCCCCAAAATTAGAACAGGTGGGGTTCAATTAAGCAATAAATGCCAATCAAATTATTTCACTCCACGCATCAAATGTGTTAAGCTCATTACTAATAGAATCACATTTGAACATCTATCTACACTCCAAATGGGTCTGGGCCAAGATGTTGTCCACATCACCTCCTCTGAGTAGCTTGTTATCAATATCAATGGGCTTGCATTGGATATCTTGCTCTGAGTGTGATGCTGCTACAAATTGTTCAGCACGTGGATTATTTGCCACTTTGCAATGAATTCTGCTTCTGTGCTGACAATTTCATATTTTAATTGAGTTATTTTGCAAATATATATCAAGTTACAAGCCTCTCAATGAAGTACACTAGGTCAGACAGGTTGAATTTGAAAAAAGACCTACATTCATATTTAAAATGGTGAACATCAAAGACAATTGGTTCTATGTGAAATCACAAACCACACAAATCCCACAGCTAAAATGGCCAGCGACTAACTAGTGTTATTGCTTGAGAACGTACATGCCCCCACTATGTGGCCCATAACGTTGCAGCCACATCTGAAAGAAAACACAGGTGAGTATAGGTTAAGGTTATTGGAGTTGAATATTCTCCAATGTTTTTTATTAACCCTAACTATCTTTTCGGTAAATGGTTACACATGTGACGTGATTGTGTATATTTAGAACGTAGCACATGTTACCCATGGGAATATCATGCTCTTCCAATTGATCGTTTAACTAGATTTCTGGAATACCCTCTGTCCATTTGTTTCTTAGAAAAAAACTGTGCTTCCCTAAACAAAAGTCATCCTCCCTAATGCAGTTCCTGCTGGTTCTGAGAAGCTGGTGATATGAAAGACCCAAGGCTCTAGAGTGAATACTCTGATATGCAATAATGTGTATCACTCTGTAGGATTTCTGTATAAGCCAGTATACAGTTGGTTGTACACAATGTGTATCTAAATGTCAAGATAATTGATGGCTACACTTTTGTAACTATGAGTGAAATGCAGGTCAGATTGAAAACTGTTGAGACAAAGCACATATTTGGGTAAAGTCTTAGTGGTACAGGACCAGATCATGAGGATATTGGCTATGTGCTAGTCTATAGCTTGATGTTTATAACAGAGGAGTTGGTGTTACTCATTTACAATGCCTTTCATTTTCAGTAAACCCACAAAAAACTATTGAAAAATTCAGAGCAAAACCAGCTGAAGTAATTCTATCACGAATGAGGTAGGCACCTATATTGGTGCTGGTCAAGTGTTCAATAAGTGCTCTATCATAGCTCTATCTTGGTCTTGAGGGTTATTTGTATAGAGCAACCCAATGGCCCAACTGCCTAAAGAACCACACCATGTGTGAACTTGTTCTGTTGGCAACAACTGCACAATGAGCACTTATGCCCGTTACGCAGTCCTGCCATCCTGCTTCTTCACTCTGGATCCCATCCCAAAAGAAACCAGCACTGTGGTCTTGTGTCAGCAGAGACACTGATGACAGTCAGTCAAGGAGTGCCCCCTGACACTGCAGACTATGACAAATAAATGGAGCAGGTAGCAGGATCTCACATGAAAAACTGAAGCAGGTGCACAGATTGTGTTCTGATGCAGAAACAGTGGCTGTTGTGACCTTGTGAAGAGCACGTGCTCATAATCTTTGTCTGTGATTAGAATTTACGCAACACAGACACTACACCCAATTCCAACAATGGTGAGAGAGCACCATTGTGGGTGAGTAATTTACTATGCATCATAATTGCAATTATAATATTGCATTTGAGCCCCTCTGAATTGCTTCATATAATATTTTATTGTAGTAATTAACTTAAAGAAAATACAAGCTTTGGGATGGTCAACATTATTATTATGTCTCTTGGTTGATTGTTGGGTTCTTAGCACTTTCCCCCACATTGCCAAACTTGGATGCCTTAGATTGTAAATCCCTTGCTTCACTGATTGTCAAGTGCAGGAAGCGTTGTTCTTTGTTCAGTTTGCAGAGTCATAGTAAGATGGACCCTGGGACATTAGTGCAAATAACCTCAACCACCACAGTTAATGCCCAGTAGTTCCTGTCTGCCCTGCACTGTCTGCTCTGGGGCTCTCCTGTACACGGCCAATCAATGCTTCAAGGCCATGCTCATCATGTAACAACAGTGGTCCTTAAAAAACTTTACAGAACATTTCAATGATATATAGCCCACAATAAGTACTATATTCAACAGCGTCCATGCGGACACAGAATTTAATAAATGGAGTATATAAAGGAGTAATTCAAATAACAGTGAACAATACATTCGGATACAATCCTGTATCCAGTATAAGGAAAGATAACAAACAAAACAAAATAAACACAAAGGTATTTCAGGCCACAAGGAAAAGGGGTGCTTCTGGTCAATGGTAATACACAAATGAGCTATCCAAAATAGTTAACACACTGATAGAACACAATGGTTGACTGTGTGTAACTATATAAGTGGTCAAGGGTGTTTCGATCCCTTTGAACGGGTAATGGGATCAAAATTAAAACCAAAAATTAAACAGCGCAATCAGTACCTAGTCATAGTCCAGTAATCTGTTTAAATTTGAAATAGAAAGTGGCTAAAAAAATAAATTCTGACTTTCAGGCCTACATATAAGAACACACAAGAACCTTTTGCAAAACAGCTTGATGTACAGTGCATGTTGCTTGACTATTGCGTACAACGCACCACAATGTTCTGAACATAGACAACTCTATTGGGAAGAACATTTCAGAAGAAAGGTAATGCTTCCTAATTTCATATATATTAAAATATATCTATTAAAAACTTTTATTTGGCTACATTATGAACAGGGAGACTGGAATTAAGCCATTTTGTGGCTCTGGTGTTTTTGTACCTAATTATTTGCTGCACATGCTGCACTTTCCACCATCTGCTTAATAATTTGCAGGTTTGAACAAAAGCTGTGTTACAAGCTTAAAGGTTGAAAACATTACTTAAGAACATTGGGAAACAAAGTGGCAGACACCGCAAACCTTAATGGCCGCTGCTTAGTTTTTAATTGCTGTATTAAGGGATTCAACAGGTACTAATGAGGTGAAGCATTTGCACAGGACGCCTTAAAACAACATGTTAGATTGGGAAAGGGATTTTGCCTGCAGCAACATCCTTGCATATTTTAAAGTAATTTAAACATGGTGGAAATTATGACTCAATCTTTATCATGAAAATGTTTTATTTCAATATTATGCAAATTCATACTACACTTCCAAGTTTTCAAAGTAGCATTTATTTCAAGTGGATACTAAGAGTCAAAAAAAGGTAAAACACGTTTTTTTTCTAAGAGTTAATGTTTTGAATCATACACGCCTCCTAAAGATATATGGGATACCTGTCGAACATTATAAGGATATTCCAAGGAGTTCAGTGACAGTATAGAGGAACAAGGCCAAATACCAAGTTCCTTTATAAGGGAATGAAACTCTTTTTATAAGGTCATGGACCTCCGAAGTGACTTGCAATAGTATTCAGCCTTGTTTCTCTATATGGTCACTAAACATCTTGGTACTTTCTTCCTTATAATGCATGTTCACACAATAACCCCTCCAACAAACTACTGAAATCCTATGATATTTGTAAACATAAATTAAAGTGCAAAATTAAACACACCACAACAGCAGTTCGATTCTCTATGCATGTTTCTACACATTCCGAACTAAAGATGTTATTTAATCCAACTAATATTAATCTAATTCTAATACATTTTTGCAAAAACATCGGTTGAAATTAAGAAGCCATGCAACATAAAATGAATCCAGTTTATTGAAGAACCTCCTCTCCCTACGATACAAGCCTTCTCTCCACAGATGAGAGAGTAGAATCCCTGCATCAACATTCTATGGCAAGCTCTAGAGGAACACTTAAGGAAGTACCAACTGGTAGGAAGAGGGAGGGTGCAGGGAAGAGTGGAATTAACATGTCATGTAAACGGGAGGGAAAAAATATATCCATGCATGCATACTCAATACTGGAAAAAACTAAGCAATGAGGATAATGACATTGTGATAAGATAGGAAGATATGACACATCTTCCCTTGGAGGAACGACAAAAAAAGGTGAGGAAAGAGAATATCAACGGCCACAAACATAACTTCAGTTCTTCATGTCGTAGTCTCTGTGCCATTTGGGAATTTTGTGGATTCTTTGGCTGTCAAGAAATCGGGATGCAGGGTTAGTGTACGGATTGGATGAGGCAAGAACATCCTTGGTTACGTTGTTACTAAGTGGGCTGTGTTTGGCTAACCTGTCCATGCTCTAGTTTTGCCCATTGTCCATGATAGCCACACTATGTTTGATTTCCACAATCTGCATGGGTTTGGAGAACTTGGATTCACCACATTTGCCAACGGGATTCTTCACATATACCCAGTCCCCCACCACCCATTGCGCTGGTTTAGTGACATGTTTGAGGTAGTAGTAGGCCTAATATTTGGCTTGGTGTGATGTGATCTTACATATGGTGTCCCCTAGATTGTGTTCTACACTTTAACCTCCCGCAAATAATTAGAAAATAATTTTCTGCAGGCTTTTCTTCCTTTGAGAGTAGTGAAAGGGGATATACCTGTGACTTGGTTGGGAGTGGTATGGTATGCCCATGGCATTTCTTGGATAACCAGTTCGACTGGGACATGGTTGGCGGAGGCTAGTTGTATGCAATCTATGATCATCCTATTCCTTCTTTTCACAAGGTCATTGACAATAGGGCAATACAGGGCAGTTTTGAGGTGGGTGATGGCTAGATTCTTAAGGAATTCCATCATAATAGATTAAGTGAATTGCACCCATTGTCAGTGGCAATCGTGGACGGAATGCCTTTTGTTGTGAATGTATCTTTTAACCCTTTCGATGCTGATGACGAGCTCAGCTCGTCATCACCCACGGGTGTCGTGTGCTGATGACGAGCTGAGCTCGTCATGACACCAGCAAAATGGCAATTTCCAGCACAGGAGGGGGAAAACGCCTAGCAGCCAAGGTGTTAAGAAATGTATGAGAGATTCAGTAGTAATTTGATTCACCATTTTCGTGATTGTCCAATGAGATTGGTAGTCTACTAAAAATGAAAGCAAATTGTTTCAATACAACTTTGCAGCTTATGGGGCCTATGATATCCAAAGCAACTTTTTCCCAGGGTTCGTCTGGAATAAAAACTGGGTACAAGGGAACCTTGTGGATTGTTGTGGATTTATCAATGTTGGCACAAATTGTGCAGTCCTTTAATCTAGTCTCCACCATGGAATTCATGTTGGGAAACTAGTATCGCTTCCTCTAAGCGTAGATTTAGTTAGGATCCTTAGAAGGTGACCTTCATGTATTAAGTCAATAATCCTGCTCCGTAAGTGTTCTGGTGATATCATTTTGTCATTTCTTAGAAAAAGGTTCTGACTTAAGTTGATTTCGTGGCAAACTTCCCAAAACCTTTTGACTTTACCATAGATTGCGCTAGGAGAATTGGGCCAGCCTCGCAGGGTGTACGCTTGAATTGGTTTAAAGCCACATCCTTGCCCATAGAATCCTACCGCTCCTGAGATGCAATGGTTGCGGAACTAATTTCCAGGATGGGGTATTCCAAAGAATCAAACGGCTCATCCTTGTTTAATGATGCTCTAGAGAAGAAGTTAGTAGCAGAGTTTTGATTCCCTGGGACATATTCTACTTTAACACAAAAACGTTCTAAGCCTAACACCCATCTAGATATGTGAGGTGTGTTACAAGAGGAACCTTTAGAGCTGAACATATATGTGAGGGGTTTATGGTCAGTATGTATGCAGAATTTTAGAACCCATAAAAAAAGTGATATGTTTATGTCCCAGAAGCATGCAAGGGCTTCCCTTTTAATCACAGAGTAGTTCATTTCTGACCTGAAAAGAGTCTGTGAGGTTAAGTTACACTCGCTTCCTTGTCCTCAATTATTTGAGAAAGGGCGGTTCCTAGACCCTTGTTACTGGCATCAGTAGTTAGTAGAGTTTTATGTAGGCCTGGGTGGCAAATTCCATTCCACTCGCGGAAGTTGCGGAATTTGGGTAATTTCGCGTTCTGCGGAGAACGCAAAATTGCCCAAAATTCTGCATTCCATGACGTCGCGAAATTTTTTGCTTGTTCGCATTCTCAAAATGCGTGTTCGCGAGATAATTCCCCCAAAGCACGCAAACAGCGATTGCGAACAGTAAAAAAGCATCGCGAACAAGCAATCCCGCCGCGTGTTAACGGAAATTCTGCGTGTTCGCAGAGATTTTTTACTGTTTCGCGAAGATTTTCATAACGCAACTCCGCAAATTCCGCCCACCCCTAGTTTTATGGTTAGGTTCAGAGTTACACAAATGATGAGTTGAAAGGACAGCTCTTTTATTGTTTTTTAAAGAGGCCTGATGTCCATCTAACCACTGGTATTGTGTGTGTTTTTTTTTTACTAGTTTTCTATGGTTGAATGTCAAATCATCAAAATTCCCAACATATGTTGCCATATATTTTGACAGACCTAAAAAGTATTTGAGTTCATCTTTATTTTCAGGATCATCTTTGATGGCTTCTAGTAAGCACATTTTGGGTTTAAATCCGCATCAAGAAATTGTGTGCCCATGGTATTCCACCACACTGACACAAAATTAGCATTTATCTCTTTTTAACGTTAGACCTGCATTTTTTAATTTGGTGAGTACTTCCCTCAATATCCTGTCATATTCTTTGGTAGTAGCTTGTAAATTAGAACATCATCTTGAAAACACAGAATTTTAGGTACTTCATCTAAAACTGGTTGCATCATGGCCACTGCCATGGCAAGTCAAAATGGCATACGTCGGACCATGAATGTGCCCATAGGTGCAGTAAAAAGACATTAACCATCTGGTATCCGGGTGAAGTTAAACTAGGTGGTACACCATGGAGAGGGCCAGGACACTGAAACGCGTAGCTTCTCCCATTGTGCTTAGCATTTCGTAAATGAGGGGTAAGGATGTCTTTCAACCCAGATGTTGGTATTTAGGTCACACAAGTCAAGGCACAATCTGATGCCATCTCCATGTTTTGTTTTAGCAATCACAATCGGTGCTATCCAATCAGAGCATTATATAGGTTCTATGATGCCGAAGTCTTTTAGCCTAGGGTGTTCTTTTTTAAAGGGTTCCACATTAGATGGGGTATTGGTCTGGTTTTGTGTACAATGGGCTTTGTATACATTTTATTTGGATCTTGTGCTGGCAATATTTTAGCATTCCCTACTTCTCAGTGAAGACATAAGGGAACTCCCTAGTTAATTACTCCCCAGTGGTAAATATTGAGTTAAATATATCGACCTACAAAAATATCGAGTTGGAAATATCGAAGGTGTAGAATATCGAGGTCTAGAATATCGTTGGACAGAATATCGACCCTAAGGTAAGTAATATCGATTTTTTTATATCGATGTAAGTAATATCGAAGTTAATTTTTTATATCGATGTAAGTAATATCGAAGTTAATAATATCAATGGAATATATATCGATGTAACTAATTTCGATGTTACTAATATCGATATTTGTATTATTGCTATGTATTTTATTATGTAGGTGTAATATGTGTAAGTATTTTAAGTGTTTTAAATTATATGTGTACTATTTATATATATTATTAATGTTATTTTTAATTAAATTTTATGTTTTAGTACCGGAGCGGGTTGTGGGTTTATAGGGGAATAGGGTGGGAAGTAATTTAAATATACTAAATTAATTATTAATTTTTAGGAATTATAAATGAATTGTAATTAATATTTGTTTCTATTTCTGTAGCGGGTTGTGGGTTTATATGGGAATTGGGTGGGAAGTAATTCAATTGTAATTAATGAATGATTTATATTTATTTATTGGTATGGGTAATAATTGTATTTATAATTAATTATTAATGAGCAACTAATTATTTTAATTGATAATTACATTTTTAATGGGTAATTAATGTTTTGAATTGCGAATTAATTTTTTTGATTGGCTAATAATGTTTTTAATTGGTAATCAATTTTTTATTGTTAAATGATTTTGTTAATTGGCAATTAATATTTTTAATTGGTAATTAATTTTTAATAATTGGAAATTATTTTTAATTAATTGGTAATCAATGTTTCATAAAAAGTATTATTTGGTATGAAACATAGTTTTATTGTTTAATAATTTTTCATTGTGAATTAATTTTAAATTAATCTTTTTTAAATGAAAAATATGTTATTGTTTAATATTTATTATTTGGTGACTAATATTTATTAATTCATAAGTATTGGTATTTATTTTTAATGTATTAATTAATTATTCAATTGTTATTGCTATTAATTATTAATTGTTTGTAAATGATGTAGATTTATTAAAAAATGTAATTATTTATTATGTCAAGTCAAGTCAAGTCAATAAATTTGTATAGCGCGCTACATACCCAGAGGGTCTCAAGGCGCTTCGAAAAAGGGAGGGGAATTATATGTCAAATATCCACGTTTTAAGTTGCTTTCTGAATGCTAGGTGGTTCTGAGTAAGGCGAAGATGAGTGGGAAGTGAGTTCCAGGTTTTAGCTGCCAGGTAGGAGAAGGATCTACCTCCCATGGTGGTTTTGTTGATGCAAGGGCTTGGTTGGAGGATCGTAGCTGGCGGGAGGGGGTGTAGAAGGACAGTCGTGTGTTGAGGCATTCGGGTCCGATTTCGTAGAGTGCTTTGTGTGCGTGGGTTAGGAGCCGGAAAGTAATCCTCTTATTGACGGGGAGCCAGTGGAGGTTTTTCAGGTGGCCAGAGATGTGTTCTTTACGCGGTATGTCTAATATGAGCCTGGCTGAAGCGTTCTGGATGTGTTGGAGTTTTTTCTGGATTTTTGCGGTGGTACCGGCGTAGAGGGTGTTTCTGTAGTCCAGTCGGCTCGTGACCAGAGCGTGAGTGACTGTTTTTCTAGTTTCGGTGGGGATCCAGCGAAATGTTTTCTTGAGCATGCGAAGAATGTTGAAGCAAGATGAAGAAACGGCGTTGACTTGTCTGTTCATCGAGAGTGAGGAGTCCAGGATGACGCCCAGGTTGCGTGCGTGGTCCGTTGGGATAGGTGCTTTTCCAAGGGCCTCTGGCCACCAAGAGTCATCCCAGGCGGAGGGGGAGGTGCCTAGGATGAGGACTTCTGTTTTGTCTGAGTTCAGTTTTAGACGGCTGTGCTTCATCCATTCGGCTACTTCTTTCATTCCTTCATGCAGGTTGGTTTTGGCCGTGTTCGGGTCTTTGGTGAGTGATAGGATCAGTTGAGTGTCGTCGGCGTAGGAGATGATGTTGAGGTTGTGTTGGCGTGCGATGGCCGCGAGGGGGCTCATGTATACGTTGAAGAGGGTGGGGCTGAGTGAGGACCCTTGGGGTACACCGCAGATGACTTCAGTGGCCTCTGACTTGAATGGTGGGAGGCGGACTCTCTGGGTTCTTCCGGTGAGGAACGAGGTGATCCATTCCAGTGCTTTTCCATGGATTCCGACGTTTCTGAGGCGTTGTAAAAGGGTGCTATGGCAAACTGTGTCGAAGGCTGCGGAGAGGTCGAGGAGGATGAGGGCGACTGTGTCTCCATTATCCAGTAGAGTTCGAATATCGCCTGTTGCTGCGATGAGGGCGGTTTCCGTGCTGTGCTTGGCTCGGAAGCCGGATTGTGAGGAGTCGAGGGATTTGTTGGTTTCGAGGAAGGCGGCAAGCTGGTTGTTGACCGCTTTCTCAATGATTTTGGCCGGGAATGGAAGGAGTGAGATAGGGCGGTAGTTTTTGAGTTCGGTGGGGTCAGCTGTGGGTTTCTTCAGGAGGGCGCTGAGTTCGGCATGTTTCCAGCTTTCCGGGAAGGTTGCGGAGTTGAGGGAGCAGTTGATGACGTCTCGGAGGTGCGGTGCTATGATGGAGTCTGCTTTGTTAAAGATGTGGTGAGGGCATGGGTCTGTGGGGGATCCTGAGTGGATAGAGTTCATCAGACGGATGGTGTCCTCAGTGGAGATTGGCTTCCAGTCATTGAGGATGTTCAGGGGGGGTGGGGGTCCTGCAGGGGGTTGGGTGGGTTGGTTTTCGGGTCGGTTGTCGAAGCTGTTGTGGATGTCTGCAATTTTGTTGTGGAAGAATGAGGCTAGGGAGTCGCAGAGGGCTTGAGAGGAGGTGATGTCGTTGGAGTTGGCCGAGGGGTTGGTAAATTCCTTGACGATGTTGAATAATTCCTTGCTGTTGTGGGCGTTGTTATCTAGTCGGTCCTTGAAAGCGGCTCTCTTGGCAGTCCGGATCAGTTGGTGGTGTATGCGGGTGGCGTTTTTGAAGGCGTCCTTGGTGCTGGTGGTTGGGTCTTTTTTCCAGGCCTTCTCAAGGGAGCGGCAGAGTTTCTTGGATTTTTTAAGATCATTGTTGAACCAGGAGGCCTTCTTGCTGCCTAGTTTGATTTGTCGTTTTTTCAGTGGTGCTAAGATGTCGGCGGTGTTGGATAACCATTGGGTGAGGTTAGTGGCTGCTTGATCTGGGTTTGAGGAGTGGGCTGGGGGGTTTTGAAGAAGCGATGAGGAGATCTGGTCGATGGTGATTTTGTTCCAGTTTCTTTGCAGAGTGGGTTGGGGGTGGTTGTTTGAAGTGGGCTTGTTGTAGGTGAAGTGAACGCAGCTGTGGTCAGTCCAGAGGAGATCTGTGGTGTGGCTGAAGGAGACATGTTTGCTGGAGGTGAAGATAGGGTTGAGTGTGTGACCTGCGATGTGGGTGGAGGTGGTGACAAGTTGTTTAAGTCCGAGGTTGGCGAGGTTGTCCAAAAGGGTGGTGGTGTTGCGGTCGTTGTTCTTTTCAAGGTGAAAGTTGAGGTCTCCCAAAAGGATGTAATCCTCAGAGAGGAGCGCGTGTGGAGTGATGAAGTCCGTGATGTCTTCCCTAAACTGTGCGTGGGGTCCTGGTGGTCTGTAAAGGAGGGTGCCTCTGAGTGTGGTTTTGGGGTCGATGTGGATCTGGAAGTGAAGGTGTTCAGAGTTGGCGAGATTGACGTCCGAGCTGGTAGAGATGCGGATGGATTTCTTGTGGACGATAGCGATACCTCCTCCTGTGTGGCCGGTACGGTCCTTGCGAATGATCTTATAGCCTTCCGGGACGGCAATGGTGATGTCTGGGGCTGAAGAGGCATTCATCCATGTTTCTGTTAGGAAGGCGACGTCCGGAGAGATGGTGTCTAGTAGATTCCAGAGGTCAATGGCGTACCTGTGGACCGAACGGGTGTTGAGCAGGATGCAATTTAGGTGGTTGGGGTCGGATATCTGTTGTGTGATCGTAGATGAGGAGTTGTTCTTTGAGCCGTCGAACTTGCAGGAGTTGCAAGAGAAGGGTCCATGGGTGTGTCCAGGAGCGGCTTGGACGCAGTTGGGGGAACGGCCGGGGTTAAGGGCTAGGAGGGTGGTGGCAGTGTAAGTAATGCGGGTGGGGTGGGCATTACGAGGACCAGGGGGTCTGGCGCTGGGCGCGGTCCAGGCGCGGACGGGCGTAGACGGGCTTACCTTTGGCGCACCTTCGGCGCGGCCGTAGCGCGTGGACGCTGCGCGTGGGACAATCTGACATTAACGGACAGTGGAGGGGGCGGAGCGTGGGAGGGGCAGCAGGGAGGCGGTAGTGTGGCTGAGGGGCGGGTCAGGGGAGAACAACAACAACAAAATGGAGGGTCCGAGGGAAGGCAGGCAGGGGTATCACATACAATAAAAATACAGCGAGTTAACAATAAGCGCAATCTGAACACAAGCGCTGATGAAATAAACACAATTACAGATAATAAAGTGAGCAGTAGTCTGGATATCACATGCGCAGACAAGCCAATAGTGAACCCAATAGCCTGAGCGAGGTCGCGCTGAGAGAGGCAGGAAATTAATAGAAGCGCTATGCGAGTGAGGCGCTAAAATATTAAGGTAGCAGCAGTTCAGTGATCAGCGCGCTGAAAACGATACATGGGAGTTAGCAGCTGAAGCACAGGAGGAGCGTGGTGGAGCGACCGTCCTGAAGCAGGTCCAGGTGGTCACAGTTAGGCTGGGAGAGAGGAAGGCTTGATGACCGTGGGTGGGAGGGGCAGCAGGGAGGCGGTAGTGTGGCTGAGGGGCGGGTCAGGGGAGAACAACAACAACAAAATGGAGGGTCCGAGGGAAGGCAGGCAGGGGTATCACATACAATAAAAATACAGCGAGTTAACAATAAGCGCAATCTGAACACAAGCGCTGATGAAATAAACACAATTACAGATAATAAAGTGAGCAGTAGTCTGGATATCACATGCGCAGACAAGCCAATAGTGAACCCAATAGCCTGAGCGAGGTCGCGCTGAGAGAGGCAGGAAATTAATAGAAGCGCTATGCGGGTGAGGCGCTAAAATATTAAGGTAGCAGCAGTTCAGTGATCAGCGCGCTGAAAACGATACCAGGGAGTTAGAAGCTGAAGCACAGGAGGAGCGTGGTGGAGCGACCGTCCTTTTAAATATGAAAATTATTTATAAGTATGTTATGTTTAATTCTACGCTAGCCAACGTTTTCCTTACTGTTTAACTCCCTGGAGTTGGAATAGTAATTTTTACCCGTACGCCACACAACGTTTTCCCTACTGTAGCACCCTCTGGAGTTGGAATAGTAATTTTTACCTCTACACTATCCAACGCTTTCCCTACTGTAGCACTCTTTGGAGTTTGAATAGTAATTTTATTTATTTAGCTATTTAATATTTTTATTATTATTTTTGATAATGTAGTATAATAATAATTTAAAAAATATTGAAGGATATATTCAATTTTTTAAATGTATTAAATATAATTAATAATTATTTACTTTTTATTTGTATTATTGTTTTATGTTTAGATGTATTTGTAATTTATATGTTTTAATAATTTATGAGTTATTAAAATAATGATTAATTCCTATTATTAAGTAAGTATATAATATATATTTTATGTATATGTTTAATTAATGTTATAATATTGTATATGTATTATTTAATCATTTTAAACATTATTAAATATTTTTAACTATGTGTATTTGGTTTATAAGTATTATTTACTTTATTTTACACTTTTATTAATTACAAAAAAAACGACATTTTTAATTACGAAATTTTTAACATCAATATTTTTTTCCCGATATTTTTGTACTTACCATGTTGTAGATAGGATGTCGATATTCTTGCCTATCAATATTCCAGCGTCGATTTTTCTGTAGGTCGATATTTTTCTCCTTCGATATTCTGTCAGTGATTTCTCCCCAGTGACTGGCACGTTTACTTTTCCCTTTGATGTTGCCAACCAAGGAGACTACATAAAACATACAGACTGCTGAGCGACCTTTGAACAATATGAGGGCTTTAACCATCCCTTTAGGAGGAATGGGGTCTTTAGAGTACCCACTGGGTAATATCAGCATAAAGTAAATTGACTTTGTCACAGTCTGCAAATTAATTGTAATCAAAGTTATTAATTAAAGTAAAGAGTGCGCATGAATCGGCAAACATCTTAACTAGGTTACCATCCAGATACAAGTCACGTTCGGGGTACTTGACTTAAGTTTTCTACCATTCATTCTTTTAGAGATATTTACAAACTCTTGCCAAATGTCCTCTCTTATTGCATTTTCTACAAATAACTGATCTAGCTTGACAACTAGGGTGATTAGCTAGATGGTTACTACTCACACAAGCTCAATACATTTACATTTACATTTACACAACAAAGGCACTCACGTTTGTGAAATTACGAGCCTTCCATCTAAGAAGACTAGCTGTCACTCTTTACTTTGCATACAGCAGATTCCAGTCCTAGGTTTGAGACTTAAAAAATTAGCTTGTTAGCCCCCAGGATATTTATTTCCTTAAAGCACATGGCTGTGTGTTCAATAGACTTTACTATTTCAAAAGCCTCCTGAAGGTTGGGTTGTTTTTGCAATACCTTTTCCTGTATTTTGTTGTTATTAATGAAACACACTAGCTGGTCTCTCATGAGGAACTCGCTCAATTCATGGAATTCACAAAACTTTCTTAACCCTCTGAGTACCACCACATATTTGGTTACATTTTCTTGTTTGCCTTGGGACCTGCTGAAAAATATGTGGTGTTCAGGGTACAATGTAAATGTTGTCTCCAAAATGTTTCTGTAATTTCATTAGTGTGATTTTGTAAGCATCAACTTCTTCCTCATCAGCATCACTACCATTGGACGATATTTCCAGTTCAGGTAAAATAAAAAAAAATATCCTGCCATGTGTGCCCAGATTGTGGAGTATTATATGCTGTTTCCTTGTTTGACTGAATTTTTCACCCTCAATTGTTTTTAAGTAAGACTCAAATATATTTTCCCATTCTTTCCATGGCATATTACTCTCACCTAACTCATTCAAGAATGGTGCAAGTTGTGACGTACTGCCATTTTGAAACAACAGAGTACTTGGAGACAAGAGAAAATGTACAAATAATTCAGCTATATCAACCAAGTTAAAATCGTAATCAGGCAATGCAATAACATATACAAATAGGCCAATAATAATAAGAAAAAAATATGCTTTAAATATGTAACAGATAAATATAACATAAGATGATAAATGCATTGCAATACAGAAAGAGATGGACACAGTACTCCATGATGCATAAGTCCATATGTAACTCAATATTCTGAGAATACTGTATAGGCAGAAACTAGAGGTACCAAAATAGAGGTATGCAGAGTACTAAATTGACTAAATTCCAAGTTTGAGATATGTATACAATGAGTGTGCAGCTACATGCTGAACACACATTTGCTCATGACGGAATGCTGATGGTAAGCGTATCACTGCAACAGGAGGAGGGCGATCCTTCAACCCTTGGTGTGCGTGCCACCAAGCAAAGCACACTGTGAACAGGTGAAATTAAAGCTGTGCGTGTCACCGTGTATTAAACAGAGCATGCTGTAAATCTGTACATCAGGTAGAGGTGTGCGTGTCACCATAGCACCTGAGCTGCAGAATGACATGCCAGGTCAACTGTGAACAGGTAAAATTAGAGGTGTGTGTTTTTCCATGTTTTGATTACAAGTCATTCAAAAGTGAGGGGCAAAATATACTCATGCATGCATATTCAATACAAGAAAAAACTAAGCAATGAGGATAACAACATTGCAATAAGATAGGAAGATATAACACCATCTATCTTTCCTATATTTACACGTATCACTGTTCAACTAGAAAAATAGAACAGAAGGAAAAGTCACGTTTTGTTTATGTTTAGTAAATTGAATCTAAAGTTTAATTATGCCCCTTGACCTGCCTATTTCCTCGCGAAAGAAAAACAATGGTTCTGTCGGGAGTCACGTATACTTTGGGGCTCATTAGGATGACGGGTGGACAACCTGGACTGCCCGCCATTAGGGCGGGGGTCCCGTGGGGGTATTAGGAGGATGTGCCCGCCACAGTGGCGGGCACATCCTGCATTTATAGCATTGTGGCGGGCGGTGCTCTCTGCACCGCCCGCCACAATGCTATAAATGCATTAATGCATTTACATGAACAAAGCGGCAGGCACTGCGTGGTGCCTGCCGCTTTGTTTATGCAAATGAAGCGGGGTATCACAGGTACCCCGTGTGCAGCCCCCACCTCTCCTTCACTCTGGGAACCCACAGGGGGCCCCCAGAGCGAAGACCGCATGCCTTTCCATGGCGGCAATATTATGGCTGGCGGTGTCTATTAGACACAGCCACCATATTAAAGCCTTGCGACTGGGGCGGGAAAGCGGCGGACGGTCTTTCTGTCCGCCGCGGTCCCCCCAGCCATCCTAATATGGCGGGGGGTATTTAGGTGCAGATGGCGGGTGGATTGCCCCCGCCAGGCTGGCGGGGGCTACCACCAGCCTTGCGGGGGCAATCCGCCCGCCATCCTAATGGGCCCCTTAGTTTCACCCTACTTAATACGTTTTTCTCATCCCTGGCAACAGGCATTGTGATGTCGGAACTGAACTGTAATAAAGTTATCAGGTACGTCTGTCACAAGTCCCCTGTGACGAGGGAATTATAGACTAGCTTTTTTACAGAGATTGTAGCCTCCCAAGTATTATATATGTGCATGGTCCTGGTGTTTCACAGAGCCGTTTCATAATATAAAGTGGTATTTATGAAGAACAATATTTGGTCCCAAACTAAAGACTAAACTGAAGTTAATTTATAAACTTTATAAAGACATGAAAAATAAACAAAGTAGAAAAGACACACCTTTTAATGCAAATAGTTTGTAAATATAAGTTTATTTTTTGCTGTATGTAACAATCTACATTTTACATAAAAACTTTTTACTCTGGGAAAAAAGGGACAATGTTAATAAAAGAGTGCATCTGTAGCTGTGTTTCCATGCAAGAATATCGTCCTGATTTAGATAGCCATGGACGGGTAATTCTAAATCCCATGATGTTATGAGCTTCAGGTTTCGCAGATGGGATATCCATCCCCATTGTGACAGAGTAACAGATTTGCCGATATATAAATCAGGCCCTAAATCACTGTTGATGAATATAATTTTGAATAGGATCTGCTGATTGTGTTTATTTCTTTAACCCAGGGGTCCCCAAACCGGTCCATGCCAGATTTTTAAAATAACTACATGTATCTCAATAGGGATATTCGAAAAATCTGTCATGGATCCGGCCCTCCAGGACCAGTTTAGGGACCCCTGCTTTAACCCCTTGCATGCTTGTGACGGAACCATTCCGTCACGAGCCACGGTGGTGCTGTGCTGGTGACGGAATGGTTCCATCACGGCCCGGCCGCCATGCCTACGCAGCGCTGATTTCGCGCCTGCACGGCGCTTATTTCGAGCCTGCGCTGAGGGTTCTATTAGGCAGGCGAGGCCGTGACGAAACCATTCCGTCACAAGCAAAGCGCCACCGCGGCTCGTGACGGAGTGGTTCCGTCACGAGCATGGCGGCGCTGCGCGGCACCCCCTCCCCCCTAGCGCCGTGGCAGAATTACCGCCGCGGCCAAGGGGTTAAGATACCTTACCTACTTTCATTTACATCTATTGCACAGACAAACAGAATGAGATGATGAGACCTATTTGCTAATCTGCTCTGATAGCCCACTATCCTATACAATCTAAAAAGCAGCATGTGGCGATCAAAGCACGAAAGATGCAAACAGGTCTAGTAACATTAATTGTGCAGGGACACCTACATTAAATATTTTCTGAAGAATAGTTTCTGTTTTTGACTTCTAGTCATTTTTAGTCAACTCGATTTTACTACCAGATGATCTTTATTTGCATTCTTGCAGTCTTTTCAATTATTGCTAATTAAAAAATGGATGTTAGAATAAGCCATAGGCTTTTGTCATTCCAATCCATCTAAAGAGGGCTTCTTAGTCGTGTTACCTATGGCTTTTTTTACTCTCCTATAATTCCTCCCGACCAGAAGCATTCATTTAAAAAAATATATATATATCCTCTGGGACAATACCATACTTCAAAACTTGAAGTCTCATGAGCCTCATCTAATAAACAAGCAGGAGGATTGATTTTTTTCTCCATGATTTCCTTACTTTGATCTATTTTACCCCCCCCTTGGGATTGCCATTTCCTCTGTCAGCCATTATAATTATTTAGGTTGCTGGTGTGACTAAAAGCAATGCAGGGTCTGACGCGTGATCAAGCAACATTTACAACAGTCAGTCCACTCATCGATCTTGCTTTTATAAGTGTGATGCATGTACTTTGTGGATGGGCAGTAGGCATTATATTTGTTTTTTTAGAGATAGAGTATTCACAGCATATATCATAGCAGTGCATCCTCTAAATTAATTTTGATTCAGGATTTCTGGAAAAAAAACTAAACTATGTGTTCTTGTAGTTGCCTGATATGTAGTTAATCATCTGCAACACATTTATTGACATTTCCTTACATTACATCTGAAGGTTGATCAGTCTCATCTTGTGATCACATTTAATGGCATTCATCTTTGTGAACTGAAGCTTCAAAAGTGTACATTCTTCAAAATCCTTACTGGTTGACTGATTCTATCCATTTGGATTCGACATCCTTATGTCCCCATTCTCTCCTTCACAATTTATTTCCTGATCAGATATTATTTGGTGCCTGTGGCTTAATTTTATAGGTAATTGCGCATGGTTTTGGAAACCTTTTTCCATCAGTAGATAATTTATAAGATCTTTTAGCACATTTTTTCCAATAATTCTAGCCAGTGGCATAGATAGACCTTTGGCCGCCCATGGAGGTCTCTGCATTTACAGTCCGCAAGCCCCATTAAATAGCTGAGGGGTTGCTAGTAATTCCTTCGATTGCCATTTCCGCCCCCCAAGGCCCCCCTTGCTGCACCATTGATGCTAGCACAATATTGGTGGAAGTGCATGAACTACATGAGCTAACTAGAAATATGAGAAAATTCAATTCCACCAATTTTTTAAAAATATATAAATGATGATGTGAGTTATTTTTTAATAAGTACTACTATCAATAGAAAAAGAAAGTGATCTGTTTAGAAAATATTGCAGAGGAGGCTAGTTAATACTGGCAACCAGTGCTGGGGAAAACTTATAAAGGTGGACTATGAAGATGAAAGGGAGAACAAACCAAACATTAAGGAACTCATTGTAGGTATCAAATTTGGGACGCTCGAACATGTCTTCAAGTATGAAGTTGCATAGAATGGAGAGGCGGGAATTGACACAGAGTATGTTGAAGTTCCAGAGACACACGTCCTGATGTCTAAGTAAGGAGGATCCCAGGGCTTTCGCAAAGAAGGAAAGTGACAGATGTCCCTGCTGAAAGCATGTTGGACATGCTGGGTAGGATAGATACATTCCACATGAATTAAAATGCTAGTTAGCGCCCTCCGGATAATGGCCCTATGCTTGTAGCTACTGCAGAGAGCACCAGAGGGTTGATTTGGCATTGGGAGATGAAGTGAGTTGACTCTTCTGTGGAAAGCCTCACCCTTTTCTCTAGCCCTGGGGTTCACTGTCTGAAGTTTACCAACAGAAGGGAGCTGAGCCAAGTAGCTGCATTTGAGCTTTCTCTACACTCCACAGGGAGAACGGGGTGGCAGTCATTGGTGGTGGACCAAGGGAGAAGCCACTGCACCATGTTTCAGGTGAGGAGAACACTGTTGAAGGCAGCCTGTAGACCTGCTAACAAGACAACAGAGGCTACAGGGACCAGCATATGACATAGCAAGAGGACAAGGACTCATTCAGGGCAGTAACGATAGACAACTTTAATGTGAGATTATTTAAAGTACACATTAAAAGTAGATTATATAAAGTAGACATATAAAATAGACTATATAAAGTATGCCTTGTGCAATGTCCCAGTGAACAAAGGCCCCCACCACCATCATCCTCTCTCCCAGCTGCACATTTGACAAAATCCCACAATACAAGTTATTAAACAAGGTAAATTTTAATACAGATATGCAACAATCTCTTCTCTCTTATCTCTGTAATGTCATAATTACGATACCAGTAAGGAACTCAAACTCTAGTAATAGACATCCAGACTGAAGAGATATACTAGAGGCAAGCAGACCGAATGCTCCAACATTCAAACAAATTGTATCCAACTGGAGACCCACCATAATCTCATTACAGATTTATCACTATTGTAATTATACTCTGTCCCAGTTTCAAGAGAAAACAATTAGAGAGGGACTGAAACATACTTTCATAGACTAAGGATATGTTGTGATCAACATAATTCTCCTACACCTCTTGGTTCCCTCCTCTAATAGCCCTATCCATATTGAAACAGAAATCGCTATGGAAAATATTGATCTCAGAAGCAGCAGCTCCCAAACTGACCCCTCAAGTTAAAATTATGGGGGAGGCACAGGGAGGTATAGAAGGCACACTACATATACTGCTCAAAGAGCTGTAAGAAATCAAAGTCTCTATAGGATCAGTGAGCACAGCCATCATGAAAAGTGGAGAAGATATGCAATTCCTATGTGCAGATATCACAACCTTCAATATCTAATTAAACATGATGTAACAATGGGTTGCCGACCAGGAATCACATATAGATACCTTACTAAAAGGGGGCCAAGATATACGGAAAGAGCACAATAAAGTGGTAGACTTGGAATATGAAAGGAGGAAAGACAACATATGGATATGTAGAGTCCTGGAGCACAGAGAAAAAGATGACATGAAGAATTTTCTGACAAGTTTCCTGCCTAACTTATCAGACAACATGTTTGATCCACCTTTGGAATTTCACAGGGTGCACAGAGCATCAAGCAGACAAAACCCCAGAACTCAAGTTCTCCACAACAAATCCAGGTATGCTTTCTGCTGCATCAACAAGCATGTCAAGTCTTTACCATGGCTAAAAAACACAATACATATCCTACCAAAATCAACATGTGTATTTAACTCCAGACTTCTTTCAAGAAGCTGCTCAAGAATAGAATTCCTGGCACTCTTACCCCTGTTGTGTAAATTGAACATTAGATACGGACTCCTAGAGCTGGACACAAAGCTAATTACTATGGAAGAATATACCACAGAATATGAAGAACAAGAGGACCTGGAATATTGTTTAAACTCCTTGGAGCCAATGGAATGCACACAGGACCAGGAGCTCAATCTACTACTAACACAGGAAGTGAGCTGTGGTCCTCATAGATAAGTCTTATCAAAAGAAAAGAGACAATTTGTAATATGTTCCCCACCATTGGACCGACAGTGGCAGAAACAGAGCCACAAGGCCTTCAACTCAGAGAGACACGTCTTGATCGCCAATGAAAGATTGAAGACTACAGTTTAAGGACAAAAAGATCAAGATAGTACTTAGAATGGCTGGAGTCTTGCACTTCTTTACTTGAATGTTACTGAATGATACTTTTCGAAAATACCTGATCTTTTAAAACTATGAGTCAATATGAAGACACCTTTATCCACAATGGCAACCCATTCCACCAATGGATTGGTGGATGGGTGCGATACATAGACAACGTCTTTTTCACCTGGTCGGGCACCTCAGAACAACTGACTCAGTTCCATGATTGGATTAACAATAGGACAGAAGACATTAAATTCACGCTCCAGACTTCTGAAACAAGGATGTCTTTTTAGATGTGGAAGTTTATTGTTCTAACGGTCAATTGGTCACTACTCTTTTTAAAAAGAAAACTGATCGCAATAAAGCATTGGATTTTTCTAGCAGCCATCCAAGAAGTTTAAAAGAAACCTTCCAATAGGTCAGTTTCTGCGCATCCGCAGAAATTGCACCTTCAAAGATGAGTTTATGGGACACGCTGATGCTCTGAAAGAGAAACTGTTAGCTCGTGGCTATCCAGCTAAACTTCTTAAACAAGCAATAAAGAGAGCTTGGTGGACACCTCGCGAAGAACTATTGACCAAAAAACAAAAAATTCATCAACAACGCACCGTTTGTGTATCTACATACTGCCCTTCATCTAATATTCTCAAAAAATTGATCCATCAGAACTGGCATCTAGTAAAGGACCTTGATGACCAACTCACAGACGCCCCCCTTTTTGCATACAAAAAGGATAAAAGTATTGCCAACCACATTGTTCGAGCTGCGATCCCAAAACCGAAAGCGCCAACCTTACGTGATTATTTGAGCCTTCCACCTATAACTGGTCATCATAAATGTGGCACATGTCTTTGTTGTGCATCAACCATTGAAGGCAATTTGTTCCATCATTCAGGGATATTTTGGAAACACGACCAGTTTACCAATTGTAAAACGAAAAATGTGGTCTACGGGATACTCTGCCCGTGTAAAAAATTATATATAGGCAAGACATCCCAAGAGGCGAGACAGAGAATGTCTCAACACAAGTCCAGGATAAAGAAAAAAGTCCTCACAGCTCCATTGGTACAACATTGGATAGAGAAAACCCACAGTGAACATGAGTTCAAATGGCAATTATCTCTAAAATTGACACTGACCCTAGAGGTGGAGACGTGGAGGCCAAGCTGCGACAACGCGAGGCAATGTTAATACTGAAATTTAACACCACAACACAAGGACTTAACGAGATGTCTGAATTATGTAAATTATAGAACTCCTCCTTGGAGCATATGGCCATATCCAGCATATTTATGGATTTAACAGCATCCTATTCACATTGTCCACTCTGGACCTGCAGCCCCATGGCACCCGCCTCGATATTATAATTACTCGAGCTTTTTTCACCAAAAAAAACCCTGTGACGCTCAATTTCAGTGTTCTCAGCATTATTAAACAAGGGCGATATATGACTAATAGCGCTATAGTTCAGCAGTTCATATAGGGCTTCACGTAATAATTTCGGGAGGAATACTACAACTCCCATGAGGCACGCAACCTAACCCGGAAATACCGCCCATTAAAAGATGATTAACCCGGATCTAAATACATCGCGTCAACCCACGATGGCGAATTAACTGGAGGAGACGGACGGCGGATCAAAAAGTAAGCAAAGAGGACACGGTCCTTTTCTTGTTATATATCGAGCTATACTGAGCATAAAACGGCGAGCTCTATTTTTGAGCTATTTTATGGCAGGACGCGCCACCGCGACGCATGAGGACATAGTCTAGTCATAATGCTCAGCTGTAACCGGCGTGTATTTAGCATCAAATCGTCCATTCAACCGAACGCTCGGTATCCCGAGCACATTGACTGAAATTCTGTCATCTCAACTCGTGTAGCCTAAATCATAGATCTCCCCTTTATATTTCAGAACTGTATCTGAGGCGTCTCAATCTGAACTGACTGAGCGCTGAGGGCTGCCATACACCCGAACTGACCGAGCGCTGAGGGCTGCCATAGACCCACACTCTATGTATTAAAGGATATCAACCCATACCTGGAATTGACTGAGCAAATTGCTAGTGAGTAGTTCCTTTCAGAATCTCTTCTCCATGATCATCAATGGGGTAAGATTATCTCATGGCCTTGCGCTGACACATGTTCCTCTTAATCTTTTCCAGCTCATTACATTTTCATAACTTTATTGAAACTCTGCGACAGGTAAGCTTCCTGAGAGTATGCCGTGGCTGAATGAGAGTTGAGAGTCTCCCTCTTATATGAATGTTTCACTGACAGAATGCTTGTATTTATTATGTCTTTCAGATTGATTTTGTTTTGGTCCTGAAGAGAATCCTTTATAATAATTTAAGGATTCGAAACGCGTCGACCGAGGTGGTAGTTGTGTTCTGGCCAAACGGTTGGCCGTTGATCAATAGCTGCTCTATAAATAAGAGTTATAAGGAAACATTGGAAAGTAGTGTTTGGTCTTAGTTACTCCTGTGATTTTTTCGAGCTTATGTACTGTATGCCACCATTCCTATGATTATAAATAGGATTATGATTTAGCTCCTTATAAAATTGCAGTCACTGAATGAGTTGAAGAATTCTTTTGACAAACCTAGACTACCAATTACCACCCTCCCCTGAAATGTTATGTATATGTTCACTGTCTTGTGTACACGTGTCTTGTGTCTACCTGTGTCTTTAGTGTCTACATAATTCATCTATCCCTCTTGTTCTAAAAAATTGTTCCCTTGTTCTAAAAAATTGTACTCCTCCATTTTCTATGTAGGATAAATGTTTGAGGTTGTAAATATATGCTTGCACACTTATATGTAAAAATCTTTCATTTTGCAAAAATATACCAAAAAAACAAACTTAATTTACAAAAAGAAGAATAAAAAATAAAAAATAAAAAGTTCGTATTTTTCTATCAGTAACCTAGACTGAAAGAGTGGTCCTTTCTGGAAGTAGTGATTGTCAGCTTCTTCTGTCATTTGGTTGCCAAATAGTGCACAGTACTGGCAATTGTTTTGTTCATTACATTGTGGCGCAGCCTTACTGTGCTTACCGCCAAACCCGTTAAGTTTTGTGGCTTTTAAAACTATTGGCATTGGTGGAAAAGTGAAATAATATACAACCAATGATTGTTCCTCTGGGGGGCAGGTAAATCTGACTGCATGATCTGGGTTTGTTTCATTCCTATGTAAATGAACACTGGTTGACTTATACTGTTCATGCAGGAGTGGGGAAGAGGGGGAGGCGAAGAGGAAGAGAACTAAAAGAGGGGTGAACCCTCCGATTGTTGCTGTAAGTAACAATGAACACTTTACTATTTATTCATTCATCTTTTCGTGAGCATTATAAATCGTTTTTTAACCACATGCACTAGGTGACATCCAACTTGTGATATTAATGAGACACAGCATCAGGACCCTGCAGGGTTACAGGTTAGAACTGCAACAATCAATAGTAGTGCAGACCACAGACGTATTCATTCTACCAATTCTATATGCAATATATGATGTAAGATACTTACACTTACATTTTAAACTACCACTGCATTAGCAAGCCGGAAAACCTACCCGACGCACTTACACTGCACATTCACACTGAAGATATCTGTACGGCCCCTTTTCATTGTAACTCTCAATGATACTGTTTTTACATGTTTTTATCAAGAAGACAGTTCTAAGAGCAAAAAAATCAGACCCGGCCATGATCCAAGAAAAACACCAAACACTGGCAGAAACTGATAAGTTTAAGTGTGACCAGGTGTGCATGGTGTTACTTGTATGCAGGCTTTCCCAATCGCTGCAAATACAGCCCGCCCACTTAATCACTGCCTGTATCATGGCTGGAAACATGGACAAATAACTCTTGCAGATATATCTTTGCAAAATCAAAAGTCCAAGACACAGTAAACATAGTGCATTCTATCTACACCCCAGTGGGTTTCCTGCAGACCCTCTCCAAACTTATCGGTTTCCTTGGCAAATCACAGGTTGTTATAGGAAACTGCAATATGGAATTAGACCCTTTATCGCTCAGGTTCAACTGACTCAAAGCACTTCAAGGACAGTAAGAAATTACAAGATATCATGATAGACCAGTCCCACACAGACTTCTGGATTCCGGTGTTTCCATAAGAGACTTTTACATCTGGAGTACACGGTCCTTCCTCCAGAATTGATTACTTCCTACACATATGGGATTGTTGGCAAACCACCAACTGTGTGTGGAATGAATATTGCCAAATGAATAACCCCAAAGGAAAGGGAAAAGTCTGCTTCTTCTTATGGGATTATATTACTTTACAAGGGATTACTAACTTCACCCCAAGCCCCTAGGGCCAAAGCAAATATTATGTAAGAGGAGAGATGATGAGGAAAGTGGCATTTACTAAACCAAAGACTCAACACATTGGCAACAGAAGAAAGTAGGTACAGCTGTTGACAACAATACAATAAGTGCTACATACCAACAAACTTAGCCGAGTTACTTCATTCCAAACCTCAACCTAACAGGTCATACACTACCCAGGCAAAATCTCTACTTTTCCAACTAAAGCAAGAGTATAATGAACAGGGGCAGAAGGCCAGATGTTTATTAACTGCCTAACTGCAGCAACTGGAATCGAATTAGACAATGCCAGCACTTGTGAAAGACAGGGGCCAAACACTATCTAAACCAATAGACATCATAAGTGAATTTGCATCCTTCTACAAAATACTCTACAGTCTACTCTAACAAACTCATACTCCACTATAGACAACTTCCTGAAAAACACCTCCCTACTTCGACATTTTTGACACTTGAATAACAGAGGATGAAATGAATTAGTCCATTGATGGAATGCAGAAGATAGGCTGCCATTAGAATCATATACAATTAATAAAGATGTGGTAACCCCACTTCTGTGCAAAATGTATAAGGACATAAAGGAGGCAAGTGTCCTTTGGAAGAAATCCAATAGGAAAAGGATCTTTCTCATACCTAAAATCGACATGGACCCCCTTAAACCTTGTCAATTATAGACCGATATTCCTACTAAGCTGCAATATGAAAATCAATGCTAAGCTGCGATATGAAAATCTACACCAAGATACATGCGAATAAGCGGAGAGTTTTTATATCCCAATTCATACACCCCAAATAGGTAGGCTTGCCTCTGTAGGTCCTCCACCAATCTTCTCAGGATACTGATGCATTTACTGACAAAAGCAAAGAATTTAACGATATCACTAGATGTTGAAAAAGCAGTTGTTGTATTGAATGGTCATGTCTATTTAATGTTATGAAGGAAATGAGACTGGGACAAAATTGTATTCAAGGGGTAAATTGGCTCTAAACTACCCCTCAGAGGTAATAAACTGTTGTGGCTACCTCTCGGATGAAATAAACATTGAATTGTGTACCAGACAAGACTTTGATCTTGAGCTGGGGCACGAACGTCAGCCCCCAGGCTCCTCCACTTCCTCTTCTCACTTGCATTCGCGCCTGGAGGCGCATAAAGGGAATCGCAAGCTTCTGCTGCATGGGGCTCACTTTGATCTTGAGCAGGGGCACGGATTTGAGCCCCCATGCTCCTCCACGTCCTCTTCTCACCTGCATCGGAGCCCGGATGCTCATAAAGGGAATTGCAAATTCCTGCTGTGTGGGAAGCGCGTGGGCCGTGCCAGTGTGAAGTCCGGGCCAAGGGTGGGCCCGTCCCTGCCCATCACAGACCGGAGGAGGCCTGGCCCCCTACTCCAGCGAGCAGCTGAAAGAGTTTGAAATCTGGGGCCCGATGGTAAGTTTCTCTTACTATATTTATACCTTCAAGCTACCTTCAACCTGTTCTTTGGTTAGGGAGCTACCGGGCTTGACATTTTGCTTTTTATACTAAGGATGTTCTTGGGCATAAAATGGTGAAATGCAAAGCTCTGGGCCCTCATGAGACAAGTAGTAAGCCTACAAACAGTACCACCCTGGGCTCTTTTCTAGCTAGAGCAGTGGGGGTTATTACCTCTGAGACTGACCTGGTTGAACACAGGTTATCGATGGAGGCAGGGGGTTTCAGAATCTTTACTAGGGGGGTTGGCCATGCAGGCCTCACTGTCCACCTCCCAAGGACACCCAACACCCTAGATCAAGCTAAGCCTTCCTTGCGTCTCCCCGTAGGTTCTATCTCCAGTTACCAAAACCCCTAATATTAGCAACTGCTGACTCCAGCCTAAAAGGACGAGACAAACTAAGCAACCTCTCAAAGTAAGGGGCACGAAAGGACTATCAAGCTCATCTATAAACCAGCCTAGTGTTATTTCTTCAGGATCAACTAATGTTTCTGCCATGGATTGATCTGATGTGATTGGCAAACTTAAGGGTGCAATCCTGCTTAGTATAGCACCCTTGATGGAATGATTATCTGCACTGGAGTCAGCTATAATCAAACTGACTTGGGGGGGTTGACCAACTTAAGGATGCCTTATATTCAATTTCTTCTTTGGGAGGAATAACTATTGGGCCTGATCTGCTCAATACTTATGGACAAGGCTACTTCATCCAGAGGTCAAGTCACATATGGAGGGAGCAATTGTGTCCCTAACCCACCCCAGCTGTCCCAGCTTCTTACTCGCACTTGGCTCCCTTAGTTTCGGCTGCAGTCAGAAATTCCTCAGTAGAAGATATGTCCTGAAGGCCTTGTTTGGACCATCTAGCACCTGGGGAACTGGTGGGCAGGAACGTTAAACCAGATGCACAGCTCCCTTGCCTAAATTTACCCTGGGACTGTTGTCCTTATGTAGCTATTTTGTCAGGGGTCCTAAGTATTAGCACAAACACTATAGAAATAAAATTAAAGTATGCCATAGGCTAACAAATAATGCAAATTTTGATTGTAAGGACTTTGATGACATTTTGTTTGTGAGAAAGGTAGAGTGGGTTGGTCCTATGCCCAAATCACTAGGGGGGGGGGGGATAGTGTTGTGATTAACTGTAGGTCACCTGTGCTGGCCAAGCACCTACTATCTAGTTTTGGCTCTTTGCCCTATAAGGAAACATGGATTAACATTCTTCCACTTGGCTTTTTCTACCGTATCGTACAGCCCCATCTTCCTTTAAGGTCTAGTTTGAATTTTCATACTTGCCAACCTACTATTGCCGCTGAACAAAGAACTATTTCTGTGAGTAAGAGATTCAATACCCTCTGTGCTTTGGGCCAAAATGATTGACTACATGATATTTCTCCTTGTGCATCTAGTGTTAGCGCCCCCTGTCTAGACATTGGTTATTTTAGTAATCTTTCTGCTGAGTCTACACCACTAAAGGCTCTAGGGTGCTCGTTATGAATTTTAAGCTGAAATATAGTAGGGATTAGGGATAAGCAGGTGGACCCTGAATGACAGAGTTTTATTTTTGATTTTGAGGTTATTTTGCTTCAGGAGACTTGGGCAGTTAATCTGGTCGGCCTGGATGGTTATGAAAGATTTTGCATGGCAGCAATTCCCTCCCCAGGACATAGGCCACGAGGGGGACAAATTATAGTGGTCCAGTTTTTTGCCAATTTGAGGGTATTTCCAATTCCCCTTAAACATAGAGGAGTTCAGATTCTTGGGGTGCCCATCTCTAAAGAATTACATTTTTTTCTAGTGAATTTCTAGAATTCGACCAGCTACCCTGAGTGTCAGATTAAGGCAATTTTTGAAGTAGTGTCACGCCTAGAGAGCATATTACATGCCCATTTCCAATTTTTTTTATATTATAACAGGTGGGAATTTTAATACCAAGCTAGGGCAAAAATCCATAAACGGTAAACCTTTTGTGTTGGAGGACCTAGTAATTGGGGATCATAGGTCTCACCTGAGGGGACGTAAACTATTGCAGGCTCTTGGGCAAGCTGGTTAAATGAATGTAATGCCTCTGGGCCCTAGTATGACTAGGGAACTCCCCACCTTTGTGGGTTGGTGTACAGATACCATCATAGATTATGGGCCACATGTATCACAGGGTTTTGCCCATTCTGTGTCTATGGGGAAATGTGTTGATTCATATGGCCCTATATCTTTTACACAAGGTCTCTGGATCATTATATCAGACCAGGGGTGGTTCATGAAGCTAATTTTAGTGACCACAACCCAATAGAAACTCTACTTAGAATAAATGTTGGTACTGCCAAATCCCTGACCCAAGATTAACAGGTTTAACTACGAAAGACGGGGGTTTGAGGGTAAAGTGGCACAACCTCCCAATGTCCATAGTGATTAAATCTGTAGTCAACATCAATATTGCTAACGTTATGAAGCCCCTGCTTTTTTTGGAAACATCACCTGACCTTATTGTGGATGCATTTAACAGATTAAAAGAATCTACCATAAATATCATAAGGGATATGGTGAGCAGCCCCAGGGTTGCAAACTTGGGATGGCTAGATAAAGCGTGTAGGCTGACGGGTAACCATTTACGAGAGGCTCTCAACACTAAACCTTGTAAACAGGACATTATTAAGAATGTCAGGAGGGTGTACAAAATAGCGCTAAGGAAGCAAAAGGCTTAACTCAAGGAAGCATTTTGGGATTGGCTGGTGTCCAGTTGCTCCTCTAGAGATTCTAAGGGGTTTTGAGTTTTGGTTACTGGAAGGCAACCCAATGTGGCTGCGCCAGATGTTATAGGCTCTTCTATCTCTCTCGCACTTAGGGTTGCCCATTACCTTAAGGTATACGCTCTGGACAAAGAACTCCCCATTATTCAGGATGTTGTTGATAAATTGTATCCACTAGAGATCTGGTTTGAGTATGAGGAGGTCCATAAGGCTATCATGGGTAGCCCGTCGAATTAAGCACATGGGCCAGATGGGATACCCATGGATTTATATACGGCTGAACCACATCTCTGGGCTACAATCCTGACCAATGTTCTTAATTCCATGACCAAGCAAAGCCTACTGATGACATGGAAATCTGCTACCATAGTCCCAGTGTTCAAGACATGAACAGGCAGGACCCTACGTGCTATAGACCAATCTCCTTGTTAACTTCAGTGGTAGAGGTGGCTGGGAGTATAGTCCTTCAGCGAGTGGAGCTTGGACCCAGGCAAATGATATTATCTGCCCTGTCCAATATGGATTCAGGTAAGGATTGGGCACACTGGAACAGTGCCTGAACCTTAACCTTGTCATAGGGAAGTATGTTGTGGTGAAGCAGGGGCCTTTATGGTCCTCTGCAAGCTTTGGGATTTCCTTGGAGAAATGTGACTGCCACCCCAGTTGACCAATTTACTTAGAACCTTACATGCGGACGTAAATGCCCTCATCAGAAAAAGTACAGAGGGGGAGACAACTGAATCTTTTAGACTTCCACGGGGGGGGCGATAGGCAGGGATGTGTGTTCGCTTCAATATTGTTTTTATATATGAACAGCCTGAATAACTACTTGAGTGAAAATGGGGTTGATCTGTCTAGGGTAAAGTCTGTCAACGTGCCTACCCTGCTATATGCAGACAGTGCAGTATTGATGGCACAAACAGCAAACTGATTACAACATCTGGTTAATAAGTTTGTAGAGTTCATGGATGAGCTGGACCTTGATACAAACATCTCAAAGACCCATTACACAGTCTAGCTGGAACACAACCTATTGATATTAAAGGGCAAAAAATAACTAGGGTGTCCACCCTTCCCTGTTTAGGTGTATCAGTTGACCATAGGAACGACTGGCTTGCTTGCATTTCCAGTTGCTGCTCTAAGTTCACACATGCCTGTGGGCCTTGTTTAGATGTTCACTGTCAGTGGGTCATAAACCCATCTTGACCCTGCTGAAGATCTACAGAAGGAAATGTCTCCCAGTCGTGACACACGGTGCATCCATTTGGGGGTCCCATAGGTGTAGGACGATCCAGCTTGAAGAGGATAGATTCTGTAGAAAACTACTGGGGCTGGGCCCAAACATCTCCTTGCTTGCAACCCATTGGGAACTGGGTTTGAATTATGTGGATAATCAGGATAAACTAGCTCCACTGTTACTCTGGATATCTGTCTGAGTAGACGGGAGACTAGGGCTCAACAGGCGTGTGATAGAGGATTGCGTGGAATGTCCGTATGGCCATAGGATACCATGCTTAATTATATAACTAGGCTTTCCTGTTTTCAGTTTCTATGTTGGGAAAATTCTGGTGGGGTTTTTTCCAGTGTTTTCAAGGGATTTCAATACCTTAAAAAAACAGTGGTTATCAGTGGTTACACATTTTTGCGCCATTGAATACAACACAAACAGTGTTTTTCCAGTGTTTATGGAACATTTTGCTTTTATTATTCCTTGCTTTCTACACTGATAGTGCATGGTATTTAGTCAGTGTACGGTCAGTGTATATGAGGTCCAAATACATTTTTGCAAATCAAACCTATTGTAGTACACCATACAATACTCCTTCAGTGAGTATTTGGTCATGTGCATACACTTTTTAATTCCCAAGTAAACTTTTTTCTGTGAATAGGCCCTCTCTACATTGGCACTTGAGACGGGCAATGCCAAAACAGCCAGTACACAATTTGCTAACTCTGGCCACAGACATATCTCTCCATGCCAATACTGGTGCACTTGAAGATTGCGATTCTCTGGGCAGGTTCTGCAACATTTGCATTGAACTAGGCGCTAATTCCCTCAGAGTTATTGAACCGGTCAAACATGAAGCACCACTTTTGAAATTACAGAGAAAATTCTATGCATCATTGGAAGCCATTTCTCATACATTGTAAAATAAAAGTTTCTGAATTGCTCTTCAACATTGCTTACTAAATTGCAAGCACTCTAACATGGGACATGTTGCAGCGCCGAAGTCACTAAAGGTGTCACCCAGCCTACTCTCAAGGAGATGTTTCACATCTACATCAATTATGCTGAACACATGGATGACAAGGTTGTTTTTAGACTCTAGTTTTTTTTTTTCCACTACAGCAGTCATGTTTTCACATCACTATCAATATGCAACCAAAGATCCTAACATTTCTTGCCTTTGGCATCCTCACTCAGCAAACATTCTGTAAATGTTTGCCACATGGATAATATTGCATTCACAACCCCTTGAGCTGAAAACCAACAGCTAAGTGACACAGTTGGGATGGATTTTTCTTTGATGCCACAGAAAGCACAAAATGAGAAATATGTGTGTTTTGGTTCACGCGCATAAAAAAAAAGTGCACCAGAATGGACTAAAAAGTCAATGGCATTTTTCATTAACTCTGAAGACTGCAAAGATCCTTTCAGCATACCATCTAACAAGTGGATAGGATATCTTAAGGGAAGCACTTCAGCTCAGGTAGCGATTTTGACAGGGCATCACTCAACTTTTTCATATATGTAGCTGAATCCCTTAAAATACAAACAATAACACTCCAATCTTTGTAGAACTTGGAAAGAACTTTTTTGCAACAGCATTCCAAGTGACAATGCATTCCATTTTCCATCCTGTCATGTTTTTACCACTATCCCAGATGCTTCGTGACAGCACTCTTTCCACATATACTTGTCACTCACTGTACCTTGCATTAATGTTGAAAGCCTGAGGTTTTGGCAATTCACCTACTATCATTACTGACTTACTAGAAACTGGGGGATGATATACTAACAGTTTTTACCCATTCTCTTTGGTTAAATGTGATGGCACATATTGGGAAAGATTCTTCTGAAACCAGCCATTTTACATATCAATGAAAGTATCAAACGCAGCCAAAAAATCAAACGTGATTTTTTTATTTCCTGATTTTCTACAGTTTATAAAATGATTCAACAAGACCTTAAACAAGCTTCTAAACCCTGCATCTTTAGAACAAATACCATGAAACTGAAAAAAACAAAAAAAAAGGATGAAGAAACAGTATTTTAGTGGCATCCCTAAACAACAAAATTCAAGCAGAATAATGCTAGCCCAGCCTTTCTTGCTGCTAGCTTGTATAACAAAGTCACATTGCATTGGCCCCTTCAGGAAGAAACAAATGACTTTTTCGCTCTCCTTTTCCCTTCTCTGAATGGCATTTAGTTTGTGGTTATGCAGGTGTTTTTTCAGTGTTTGTATGTTTACACTGGGGAGGGCTATTTCCCTTCCTGTGGGGTTTTATCAGTTAATATAGGTTTAAACCAAAAAACAGACAGCTTATATATAACTCTATAAAATCTATTGCCTTTAGACTGCATGGATATTTTTAACCGGCCATATCTACTTAGGAAGGGTGACTGCTGAAATCCGTTGTTGATGTTAAACCTTAGCTCACTGCAACTGGTATGAGTGCGCTTGATAAATACTATCCTATCCTATCCTATCCTTAAACATCCAAGGGACAGATCTTTGCTTACTAAGTTTTGTCAGGGTTCTATATGCTCAATGATCTGTTTCCCTCCAAGCCAGATTGATCCCCATGCTCTTTTAGCTTGCTTGTGTGATGACAGTTCACTCCTCACCTTGATACTTATGGTTTTATTCTGTAAATATTATGAATTCTTCAAAAGTGAGGGGTTATAATCAGTTTCGCCCTACCTTTTTATATTTACATCTATTATTGGCTCAAGAGGTGCTGTTGGCGGTTACTAGGTATTTAAATGGTGCTCCTCACTGGAATAAAATAAGATGTGCCTAGCTGACTAGATTAGGCTGGGTTAAAAATGTTATTAAAAATGTTATAAGGAGCTTAAATGCTCACACATTGTTTTTGGGAATGAATTGTACTGTATTGTGTTTAATAAGGCTTTGAAAGGTTTTAATGCGGCTTTTATGTATATGTTTTTATCTTTTATGATCATGATATATATAATTGAATAAAGATTAATTGATTGATTGATTGATTGAAGACTGCCGCTTTCACCATTACAGTTTGTTCTGCTATTAGAACTCTTGAAGGCAGCCATCCATGGGGAGACAAAAAGTAGAGTTATGCAGACCACAATTAGAGAAGAGAAAGTGATGTAATATGCAGATAATATCCTAGCGACCATAACTTAACCAGGCACCTTGGTCCCAGCACACTTGGCTCTCATAGGCTCTTTTGCAGTCTTCTCTGGGCATAAAGTGAACTGGTCCAAGTGTGAAGTCATGCCACTGAACCATAGCACAACTATCATGGTGGTGCAAGTGGACGTATTTACATTTTAAATACCTGGAAATCTATAACAATAGAGGTCATGTGAATATGGTGAAAATTAGCATCAAAACACTGCTGGAAAAAGTAATATTAGATCTCACACGCTGGTATTCCTTACAAATCTCTCTCTAGGGCTGAGTCCAGGTCAAACAAATGATCATAGCACCATGGTTTAATTATATGTTCCGCTCCCGCCATGACATAGCAAACTGTGCTCTGCTTTGAGCAAGCAAGAACAAAATGCTCTTGCTTGCTCAAAGTGGAGCTCAATTGCTTTGTCAGAGAGGGAGCTGTATGTTAGCAGCTCCCTTTGTGTCAAAGCAGTACCGGCTCCCGCAGAAAGTGGATGCCCTCACACTAGAGTCCCTGAATCCTCCCCTCAAACTATCAAACTATTTTTACATTTTTTAATAAAAGAAAAGGCTGGGCCCCAGGGGATGGGGACCTCAGGACCAACATTTGCCCAGGAGGAGTCAGCTTGCCTGCCTCCCAATTATTTATAAAAAAAATTAAATGGTAGAGACCCGGGGATCGGGTGCACGGGCAGATATCATACCTAGGTGTGGGGGCCGTTCCACCCACTCCTCCATTCAAATTAGGCCTGGCCTTGAGGGATGGGGTTTGCAGGGCTGAAACTGACCCAGGGAAGGGGGGCCATGTTGTCCCCCTCTTAAAAAAAAATGCTCCTGCCCCTTTCTTCACCATTCTGCATACATGCCTCCTGGCGCACTCTTATTTGGGGGATAAAGTCCCCTTGGCTGCTGAGGATCCTTGGGGGCCAACAAGACCTCCTGGTACCTTCAGCTAGTCCCAAAAAGTGGGATTGCTGAGAGGTCTTCAGAGGCCATACCCCCTGTCTTCACCACTCTGCAAACATACCTCACGATACACTCCTTATGGTAGATAAAGTCCCCTTGCCTTCTGAAAGTCTTTGGTGGCTGAAAGCCCCTCATGTTACATCCAGTAAGTACCACAGAGTGGGAAAGCTGAGAGAAGGCCTGAAAACACACTGAAAAAACCATAGGTTTGACACCAGTTATAGTTAGCTGGAAATTTTACTGACATAAAACCATTGAAATTCCCACGTTATAGTTAGTTGGACTCACTATAACTTGCGCGCCTGCAATGCACTGCTGATGACGTCACATATTACATCACTCATGATATGGTCAGTGACATCACTCATGACATCACTGATGACACCATCCAGTGAATGTGTGTCTTTCTGAAAAATAAATATGTTTTATATATATATTTGTAAAGATCGATGGAAGAATACATTTTTAAATAAGTGTCTAAAAGGATGTTTTTAAAAAAAATTGATTGGTTAACTGGCTTATTAAGTGTATCTTAGTGAATACATATATTAGCGAGTAATGTTTAAATATTTAAATATATGTATCAGTGTTTCACTATGTGTATAAGTGGCTGCATGGGTTGGTGAGTAGCTACATGTGTGTGTGTATGGGTTATTAGATTTTTTTTTAGTTTCAGTATGAGTGTCTGTATGGTTTGGTGGGGGTATTACTTAGCACATAGATGCATCAATGACTGACTCACTGTTTGTATGTGTTTTGAAGACAGCATATGTGCAGGACTGTATGGGTGGATGAGTGTGTATATGTGTGTGTTAGTGAGTGAATGACTGTCTCACTAGTGTCTTTCTGAGTAACTATATATGTTTTAATCTAGTATATGTGAGTATTGATGTATATAAGTGATTATATGTGAGAGTGAGAGATTGAAAGAGTTCCTGTTTAAATAAGTATGTGTTTCTATAAGTGATTGTTTAAGAGAGTAAGTATGTGTAAGTTTCCTTAGAAGTAATGTGCTAGTGTGTGTATAGCTGTATATGCAAATAAATGGATGTTCAATAGTTTATTTGCATGTGTGAGTATGTGTGTGAGTAACTTTTGGATGACTGTCAGTGTGTAACAGGATGTATATGTGTATCACTACATATGATGAGTGAGTATATGTATGAATGACTATATAGAACTGTTGCTGAATGAGTGGATGTGTATATAGATGGTGGAATTACTCAATTGGTTGTTGTAACTGGTATGGGTATCTCCATTTTTTTGAAAATGTTAGTTTCTATTTTTGAATATGTGTTTCAAGGGTTACATTACACTGAAAGGAGGTCTGTCACTCTGTCACAAGGATGGTGTCATCAGTGATGTCATGAGTGATGTCACTGACCATGTCATGAGTGATGTAATATGTGACGTCATCAGCAGTGCATTGCAGGCGCGCATGTTATAGTGAGTCAAACTAACTATAACGTGGGAATTTCAATGGTTTTATGTCATTAAAATGTCCAGCTAACTATAACTGGTGTCAAACCTATGGTTTTTTTCAGTGCATTCAATAGGTTTTTTAAATGCAAATTCCTAACTATAACTGGTGTGAAACCTATGGTTTTTTCAGTGAATTTCATAGGTTTTTTAAATGCTAATTCCTAACTATATATAGGGCCTCAAACCTATGTTTTTTCAGTGAATTTCAAAGTTTTTTTAATAGCAAATTTCTATTGCTATGAAATATATTTTTTATAATGAATCCTATATTGAATATTTATTTAATACTACTTTTTTGTGGTTTTTTTTTGCCCTCGAGCGCTCCCGGTGCGCGTACCGGTGAGCGCACTGATAAGCGTAGTCTTGCAGCGTGTCCCAGTGCGCGTACCGGTGAGGTTCCCGTTAGCGCTATTGCCGCGAACGAAAACATCATCGTGACGTATCGCGTAGCCGCGTCCGCGTGATACGCACGGCATAAGCGCACCCGAGCGCATACGATCACGCTACGTAAGCGCCCGGGGCGCGTAGCGTAAGCGTGTCGGGTCATGTGACCTAAAAATAACACTTTTTATTGGTTCAGGACAGTTTTGGTTTCCAAATGATGAAAGCCCGGGTCATGTGACCTGAAAATAACACTTTTCATTGGTTCAGGACAGTTTTTTTTCCTAATGATGAAAGCCCCCACCTTTTTTCCTCATTCTCACTTTGTACTTTGAGTGAGGAAGACCTGTTTCCAGAGCTATTAGTACCTATTTGTACTGAGAAATGGCTACAGTAGCAGCAGCAGCAGGAGCATCTCAGCCACCACCACCACCACCACCACCACAAGGACCACCACAACACCACAGTGGTGGAGATGAAGAAGAGGAGGAGGAGGAGGAGGAGGAGGAGAGGCGGTGCTACCTGCCAGAAGATACTACCCCCTACAAGCCAAAGGAGCACATTGTGTGGGAATTTTTTTAAATCCCAAGGGGCCTCAAGAAAGTAAATGCGCCAAAAGTGACTTGTCTGATCTGTGGCACTGTACTTTCCAGGGGGAACCCTGCCAAAAAATATTCTTTTGGCAACAACACCATGATTCGCCACATGCAACGCCGGCACCCTAACAACTATAGTGCAGCAGAGGTCAGAGAACTGACCAGAAACCCTCCCCAATCTTCAACCAGCACCTCCCAAAGTACCCAACCCACTCCATCAGGACCAGAGACAAGGGAGATGGTCCCAAACAACCAAACCCAGTTTGGAAATTTCAAAATAGTTTGCGTAGTTTGTGGGCGTACAATTTGCTATGGTGAGCAAAGTGTTAAACTCATCAACCGTGCTGGTGACAACCACAAGTGCCCAAAGAAACCTTAATTTTTTCCTGTTTTTTTTTGCTCCAGTTGAGCCGTTTACAATTCCCTGTTTTTGTTTGTCCCCATAAAAATTCCCCAAAAAATATAAAATTGTTCATAAAAGCCAAAAAAAGTACAAAATGTTCAAAAAAACAATAACAAACAATATAAAACAACAAAAAGAATAAAAAAACAGTTCTTTTTAGAACTACCTCCAATTTATAAAAAAATGCTACATTTTTAAAAAACTCTGTCATTCTTTTTTCCCCAAGGTACGCTCCCCGGTACACTCCCCAGTGCGCGTACCGGGCGCTCCCCCGCGCAAATCGAAAAAAAAATTAAAAAAATGTTTTTGCCCTGCGGGACCCTTTTATGGCCCCCACATCAAACCTAGGGGGTCAGGGGGGGTCTACCCTGCCCCCTTTTGGTCATGTCCCCCTTTGTTTTTGCCACCTCTTGTGTCTCGATCCTACCGATACACAAGATGGCGGCCACTCTGGACTGTTTGAAATGTTGACAGACACCCAAGAGCCAATCAGCTTTCCACGTGCGAACTCGCGTAGCGCGCTGGTACGCGCCCCGGTTCGCGTACCGGGGCGCTTATAGATATATAGATTTTTTGAAACTAAAATACTCAAAATCCACTGGAGCACATATCTTGAGACATAGCAAAGGCACATCGGGCTACCAGTCCCTACAATGTTGCCAAGTTTGGTGGATATCCATTCAGCCGTTCGGGCTAAAAGTGAATCCAACCGCCCTATGGATATTAACATGGGGAAACACGTTTTGGGAACCCCCTTTTATCTCGGCCCCCTCTTGACGAATCCCCCCCAAACTTTCAGGGAAGGAGCGGAGCTCAGTTAGGCAAATTTCAGGATATTTTCAGGCAGATTCCTCAACCGGCGCCAAAGTTATTCCCAATAGAATGTTGCAGATTCCCTATGGTAAGCTATCCTAACTATAACTACCTACTGGCGACCGCCAGTAGGTAATATATATATATATATATATATATATATATATATATTACCTACTGGCTATCGCCAGTAGGTATATATAGTTAGGATTAATTCCCTATGGGATTTTTGAAAATTCTATGTCTAATAACTTTGGCGTTTGTGGACGGAATCGGCTGAAATTTTCAGGAAAATTGCACATTTTGTTTCTGAGCAGCCCCTGAAAATTTGGGGGGGTTTCGTCAAGGGGGGGCTGAGAAAAAAGGGGGGTCCCAAAACGCGTTTTTAACATTGAGTTTTCCATAGGGCGGTTGGACTCACTTTTAGCTCGAACGGCTGAATGGATTTGCACGAAACTTGGCAAAATTGTAGGGACTGTTAGCCCGATGTGCCTTTGCTAGGTCTCAATATATGTGCTCCAGTAGTTTTTGAGAAATTAACGTTCAAAACAAGATATATATCTGTAACAGCGCTCCGGGCTGCGCTCCGGTCCACTTACTTTTCGCGAAACGGAACTTTGCGCGCAGAAAGCTGATTGGCTCTCCGGTGTCTGTCAACATTCTAAACAGTCCGGAGCGGCCGCCATCTTATCTCTCGGTAGGATCGAGAGAGAAGAAGAGGTGAAAAACGAAGGGGGAATTTATTGAAAGGGGGCAAGGTATACCCCTCTTGACCCCCTAGGAATGTTGTTGGGGTTATTAAAGGGTCCCGTGGGGAAAATAAAAAAAAATGATTTTTCACAGTAGAAGCGCTTCACGGGCCGCGAACTGGGCCGCAAACTGGTAGCGAAACGGGAATTCGCCATTTTGTGCTTCGTTTTAATTGTTTAGAGACAAAAATTATCGCCGCACATCGGCCACAATGCATGAATATCGCTGAAAAGTCAGCGATATTCATGCATTATCCAGCAAATGCTCTTAGCCATGTTATCCACCTTCCATTGGATAACATGTCTAAAAACTGCTCTGTGCGTGAGCTTTTTTTTTTTTTGCTGCGTGACAGTCCGGAGCGGCCGCCATCTTATCTCTCGGTAGGATCGAGAGAGAAGAAGAGGTGAAAAACGAAGGGGGAATTTCATGAAAGGGGGCAAAGTATACCCCTCTTGACCTCCTAGGAATGTTGTTGGGGTTATTAAAGGGTCCCGTGGGGAAAATAAAAAAAAAATGATTTTTCACGGTAGAAGCGCTTCACGGGCCGCGAACTGGGCCGCAAACTGGTAGCAAAACGGGAATTCGCCATTTTGTGCTTCGTTTTAATTAAATTACTAGGTATAAGGGGGTGCGGTAGACGTATCCTAATCCCCTATGTTTCATGAGGGTGGCTGAGGAGGCTCATATATGTTGATACATGTCTTCCAGCGGCTGTGCGTGAGCTTTTTATTTTTTTTGCTGCGTGACGTCTGTTAACGTTCGATTCGATGGAAATCAGGAAATGTGGACCGCCAATTTGTCACTGCGATAAAATATTTTGTTATAAATGAATCCTTATTGATAAACATTGTCTGCGCCATCTTGCCTTTTTTCCAATGCCACAATTTTGTCGTGCACGGCAGCCATTTTAGATGCCAGGCTGGTCCCAGGCTATCACCTACCCCTGCGGATGTAGTTTATGGCCCCAGCTGAATAGAATCCAGACATGCCAACCCTCCCGATTCAGGCGTGAGACTACTGATTTCAGTGCTAGTCTCCCGCCTCCCGATTTCTGCAAGCAAAAACCCGGGGGCATATTACGAACAACTAGCGATAATTTTTGTCTCTAACTTGTTTAGAGACAAAAATTTTCGCCGCACATCGGCGATTTTTATCGCAGATAAACCTTGCTATTATCGCAGAAAAGTCAGCGATATTCATGTATTATCGAGCAAATGCTCTTAGCCATGTTATCCACCTCCCATTGGATAACATGGCTAAGAACTGCTCAGGGCAGGTGTTAGCTTTTGGAGATATTCGCGTTTAGCGCGAATATCTCCAAAAGTTGGTAATAGGAGATAGCGATGTTAGGGACTGTTTCCAGTCGCTAACATCTTGGCACGCCCACTTTGCATGTCATTAGTGATAAGTATCACTGACATGCAAAGCGGGGCCCAAGATGGTCGCTATCTCCTTTTAGCTGTCACTAACTGGTGTTAGCGACAGCTTGGTAATAGGGAGATAATTTTATCTCCGCTTTCATGGCTTTTAAAGCCAAAAAAGCGGAGATAAACCCCCTTGATAATATGCCCCACGATTCCTCGGGGGTTTCAGCTGACAGGGCTTGGTATTGTGTTACGTGGTAATTTTTCCAGGAAACGTCAGAGGGTCGATGCAGGTGTTCTAGAAGAGGTGATAAACCATTTAAGCCTCATGAACAAGCGCATGGTCTTTTAAAGATTTGTGAAGTACTCGGGGCGGCGGTGTGTGTGTGCCCTCTTTCAGGAGCGGGCGGGGGGGCACTGCCAGCAACTTGCCAGGTCAGGTAGTGTTCAACACGTGCATCACCCTTTCTCTGCCTGCTATTGCGCTCCATGCTTCGGAAAGGTAAGAAAAAGAACGTGCATTTGAGTTTGAAATGTCCGATCCTGTAGCAGTACACTTGCAAAGCCCACACATGACAATAACCCGATTCAAGGCCCCATTCACCCGTTTTTAAAAAAAATTATAACACTCCAACAAAGTAACATTATAAAACTTTATTAACTTTTAAATATAATGAACGGAACAAAAACTGTAAAAACATTTAAACATTTTTCACCCAAAAAAGCAACAATGGTCAGAAGCTGTCTTTTGTGCGAATAGTCCCAAGGCAGCACAACGTGCAGAGTTCTGGACGGCACCCAGGTGATGTCGCCTGGGTGCCGCACTGGTTTTGGGATCCTACAATGCTGCTCCGAAAATTGGCGTGGGGCGTCCCGGGTGGTGCGGGCGGAGGCCTCGTCAGTAGCGGTCTGTTGTGCGTATAGTCCCAAGGCAGCAGAACGCGCTGAGATGTTGATGGCACCCAGGTGATGTCCAGTAAACTGCCGCACTGGTTTTGGTATCCTACAATGCTGCTCCGAAAATTGGCGTGGGGCGGCCCGGGGGGGGGGCGTGGGGGAGGCGGCGTGAACGGGCCTCCCCAGGTGGCGGCCATCCAGCTGAGTTGCGCCCGCTCTTGCGGCTACAGCGTCTCGCTCACCATG